>NC_056533.1:9730000-10385000 GCF_910596095.1 Thunnus maccoyii | reverse complement strand
ATCAAGGTCAATATCTTAAGGCAAATGCAGACCTATGCCCTTGCTGAACGCTTTACAAAAACATTTAATAAAGCCAAACACACAGTGATTTGGATAATGCAAATCAGTCACCTACCGTTGTCACAAGGCATAGTGTAGAGAAAACAACCAAGAATGCCTTAAGTTACGTCCTTTGGGGGAAGTAAAAAAGAAAATCTGTTTGTTATTACCTGTCCTGACAGTGGAGCTGACTTGAAAGCGGAGCCTGCATCAGAAGAGACTCCACAGAGGAGCCCTGCAGGAAGACCCCTCTCAGTCCTTGAGCTTGATGACGAGCCTGGAAGGAACTGTGGTGTTAAATGCTCAACTATAGTCAATGAACAGTAATCTCACATAGCTCCCTTTTTTGTCCAGGTGAGATAAGGTGATGTGGAGGATGTGTACTATGGCATCTTCCATTGATTGGTTGGGACGGTAGGCAAACTGTAGTGGATCCAGTGTGCTAGGTAGTGAGGAGCAGATGTAATCCTTGACCAGTCGTTCAAAGCACTTCATCACTATAGAGGTGAGTGACGCTGGGCGGTAGTTGTTCAGGCAGACTGGTCTTGTTTTCTCGGGCACAGGAATGATTGTGGACTTCTTGAAGCACATGGGTATGACAGATTGAGTCAGGGACAGGTTGCATGCCATTGTGAACACCAGCGCTAGTTGGTCAGCACATAGTTTGAGGACCCGCCCACTGATACTGTCTGGTCCTGCTGCTTTCTTGTGTTCACACGCTTGAAAGCCCTCCTGATGTCATGCTCAAAAAGGGTGATAGGTGTGAAAGGTGCACCCACCTATCCATTAACCTCTGCTTGAGCTGTTTTTGCTTGCTGGCTGCCGATGGCCTCAAAACAAGCATAAAAGTTGTGCTCATTTGCTAGAGATGCATCAGCAAGGAGAGGGATGGCATCCCGCATGGTTCTGGTAATCCATGGTTTCTGGTTGTGGAATTATTTTACTGTAGTTTTGGGTACAGTTGTGTGTGTTGTTTCACAAATTAAATCCACCACAGCCACCACTCTGTGACATCGATGATGGTCTTCCAGATTGCGTTATGTAGTGCACCCTGCAGGGCAGCCTCTGATTGGCTCTGATATTTTGACCTCAGCAAGATGGCTGCATGGTCGCTCTTCCTGAACACAGGTAGCAATTCCGCTCTGTAGCCATTTTTGAATGCCGTGTAGCAGTGATCCAGAGTGTTTATTCCCCTTGTGGCACAATCAATAAGTCAATGAAAGTCAGGCATAACCTTCTTAAGGTTAGCCTGATTGAAGTCTCCAGCAACAATGAGCACAGTAGTCTGTGAGCAGTTCAAGTCTTTGCAAAGATCTGACAGGGCAGCCTCTGTACTCGCCGGAGAGGCGACTGACTAGGTCTGCACCTTCCTATCAACTTGGCTGACATGCCAGTAAAGTTTTGAACATGAACTTGAAGACACTGCTGACATGTTGTAAGTGGACACGTGTCACCAGTGCACCAGTACTAAGCCCAGAGCTTGTTTTTAAGAAGTCAGAGGTTCAAACATAAGCAGGATCATACAGCATATGAAACAAGCAGGCAGGTAACAAAAGCAAGTTTATGATCAAGAAGGTGCCGGTTTGATTTCCTGAAGCAGCTGGGAAGGTTTGGCCAGGGAAAGGGAATGAGTAATGCTCTCTGAACCCTTATTAAGTGTTCACACGCCAGCAGTGGCAGTGGTTGGGCAGCTCCCAGGTGTGAACATCTACTGTACAGTTCACCTGAATAAATGATGAGGAAGGTTGTGTTGAAAATGAGCATGCATGCTCACCCTACCTTCACCACCTTGTTTCCATAGAATTTATGTTTATATGGTACTAATTTGCAAAAGCAAATATGTTTGGCGTCACTGACAATGTATTTTACTTGTTTTCCTACAATATCTGTTCAAATAAAGCACGTATAAACATGGTTATGTTTAGGCAGTCACTTGATTAAGGTTATGTAAAGATTATGATTTTAGTTAAATATTGAAAAAGTCAGTTGTTTGTCTTGAAGTGCGAGACACGACATGTTTGCTTTATTAATATTTAAGCAAAACTACAGTCTTTTCTTATCCTTAACCGAACCTTCTTAACCTTACTACATGTGGGACTCAGGATGCGAACCTGGTGCTTCCATGCAGTTAACAAATCTTACACTTCCCTCACTTGAAAAAAATTGCCAAGGAACATGACCAAAGCAGCATGCAATTTCAGTTATCTCGATAACCTATTTGGCAATGCAAATGAATAGTATAAAAACATAATATCTAGGAGAGATATAAAGATGTTAAATATGAAATAAGTGGCACAATCCATTTAGATTAATTTACAAAATCAACCATAAGTAAAAACCTGACGAAATAAATACAGGCACAGTAAAAGTAAAATGGTAATGTGGGGTTATTTTGAATGAGTGTAATCAAGTTTCTTGGCTCAACATGTGGCCCTGATGTACCCTCTGTAATACCTGCTTTAATACCAGCCTCAAACTGCCACAGGATAATAGACTCATATCTGATAAGGAGCTGATTAACAGTAATTGAACGGTAATGTGAATTTTCAATGGCTGCATAAATGGATCATTATATGTGTTAAACAGCACAGACAAGAGTTTACTTATCACAGTCATTTTAAAGACATCAACAGTGAGCTCACATTCGGACACTAATGTTTGAATCTTTAATCTTAAATATTAATAGCCACCCTTCATTAAAATTGAATGTGATGCACTTATGTTGAGGAAATATTCCACTGCTTAATGTGCTTAACAGCAGGTGTATAACATAACAAGTCACAAGAAATTCATTCCACTGGCCAAGTTCTCTAAGAAACAACATAGCTAAAAGCTAAGGTCTCATATTGAAAGTTAATTCAGTTTTTCCTGATCTTATAGCCACAGTTCTTCAGCCTGGGTGCCCTTCACCTCAACGCCCATGCAGAAATGGCATAGCAGGGCATGCTTCTTTTCTTAACTTAAAAATTGGCAAGAAAGAATTGCCCATAAACACTGCAACAACTTCTGTTTCCAGTTGTCAAATGACCTTTTGTCATTTGACAACTGGACAATCACTTTTAGCAGTGTTGTACAGTGTAAGTGTTGTGCATTTAGACTGATTTTAACAAAGACCATAAAGTTTTTAATGTGTTGCATTTATGCCGACATGACTCCAATTAGTGGTAACTGTTTCCATGCCAATTATAAGAGAGCAAAACATGCAGTTTTGCTGGTGTTAGACACCTCCCTTGACACACTTCAAATCAAAAATACTATTTGCACCATTTAAACCAACTCTGACTCCTAGAGCAAATACCTTTTGCAAGAAACATAATACTGCCCGAAATTTGTTTTCTGTCAACATATTGAGAAATTTGTTGACATGTTGTCTTGCAAGTCAAAAAATTTAATACTGAACTTATGAGTAAAATGTTCAGTGAGACGTGTTGTTATTACAGCATTATTAAGCATTACTGTACATCCTCCATCCACCATCCAAGTTGTTTAAACTCACAATCACACTCTTCATGACATCAAAGAGGGAGCTGACAGCCAGTGGCAGACTCAGGCCACCTGATACTAAAAATACAAAAAATATAAAGGGCACCTGATACATTCAAATGAACCCCCACTTCACAATGTTTTTCTCCCATACAGTGCACTCTATAGGGCACATTTTTTTCATTGAAAGGGCATCCAATTCTGCACTCAGTGTGTTAGACTTAGGGGAACCCCAAATTGCACTTTTTTCTTTTTTTTTTGTTCACTAGAAGGGCACCCATATAGAACCTCCAGCTTACCCCATTACAACAGCATCATAGGGGACTGCATTACATCCTCTTCATTTAAAGGGCACATCATATTTTCTCATCCTTTGGGGTTCTTTACACAGCACTATCACATTTTCTTCAACTAAAAAGGCACCATGAGGACACTTGATTCCAGATTGTCACATGTAGAGGCCCTCTATAGGGCATTTCATCCTGATTTAAACATAACTAAACAATCATTACAGAACTTTTGTATGTTTTCTCCTTTGTGTGGGCACCTTCGTAGGGGTGTGCCCAAATACAAATACGTTATTTGGCAGAGCACAAATAGTGTTTTTTGGGGGGTTTTTTACAAATATTTGTTTCATACAAATGTTTTAAAAAAGTATTTGTTTTCGGGAAGAAAAAAAAACGATGTCATATACCAGCGTGCAGGTTGGTTGGTTACATCGTTATCTCAGTCTCTGTCCTCTGCTCCACTGTTACGTCTATCAGCAGGTCTCAATGAGGGGAGTCACATCCACTTGCTACATGAGAGCTTTACCAGATAAAGATGAGCTACTGACACATGCAAAGTGCTTTCAAGGGATTCTTCATAACCTGTTGTTTCTCTTCCTCTTTCCACAAAGTTAGGTTGTAAAAAAATAGGCAATAAATGAAAAGTGCAAAGCAATAATCGCCTTTGAAGTTCTTCCCTACAGGTTACACGCTGTGCTGTCTCTGTGTTATAGGTGTATAGATAGGAAGAAGTTTGTCTGCAATGAGGTGATGAGTAAAGTTTTATCTCAGTAGTCAGCGCAGTCGTCATGATCTGGGAGACTCCAGTTCGAGACCCGGTGTGGGGACCTCCTTCGTAAGGTAGTTTATTGATGAACACTTATTGTAACACTTTAATTTTCTAAAATTAAAAGCATAGTTAAAACAAAAATATGATTTTTAAGCCTCTTTCCACTTCAAATACAAATACAAATAATTTTGCTGCCTCAACAACTACAGATACAAATACAAATACTGGGCCCTCTGCACATTCCTACACCACAGTATTTTATTTTGTCCTTGGGGGCACCAGGGGAACAGTTGCCAACCCCCCCCCTCCCCGAGTCCACCAGTACTGACAGACCCTGTGATGTCACCTTGTGAGTCCTGCTCTTTATGTAACAATCACATATGCAGCCACAGTGTAATGAACTGCAAACTGCATCTTTATCCCTTCATTTAAAGCTCTACATGATAGCTTTTTTGTTAAAGCACTTAAAGTATTCAGCAGGTGAATTCTACAGGTTTCTAACCTTGAGATTCTTCTCATATACAGAATGTGTTTTGCTCCAAGGAAAAAACATGGCTAATCTGAGGGTGTGTAGCATACACAGCTGAATAACATGTTTTTTAAAAAGAACCAGAAAAATTTGTATAATTCAACCTCTGAGCGGTGTGATGTAAAGCACAGCAGTGCACCGATATCCATGATAGTTCCCTGCCATGCAGTTACTGTGCATCAGTCTGCATTTTACTGCAGGCGATTCTTTCTTAAATCTTATGCAGCAGCTACAAGTTAAAGCAGTGAGAAACTGTAATCAAAAAGGCTTTTTTTCTCCCAGTTTCTCTCTTCTTTTTTTCTCTTGTGCACACTAGCTGTGAGTGTGATAAAAGCCCAATGAAGCAAAATTACGAAACTTGCAATTTATCTAATTGCCATTTGCCAGCTAACCAGAAGTACAACTGAACGGCAGTAAAATACATGGTATCTTCCATCAAACCTAAGGAGGATATTATCATTCAGTCCAATACTGTAGATATACTGTAGCTAAAGACATAGGGCTTATTAAGGGCAAAGCCTCCCATCTAAAACACACCATGTCCAAAGTGTGAGGTGTATAATTTCCATGTGAAGTGAGCCAGCTAAAAAAAAGTTGCAGACTTGTTTTGAAACCACTTTAGAAGATCAATCTAGTTCCGTGCAAAATGAAAAATAACTAGTTCAGAGCACTCTTTCAGCTTGTGCAAATATGTGACTCACTGGTTGTTCAACAGGTGAAAGGTAGGAATTGTGACTGCTTGTGGCTACATGAGCTTTTGGAAGATCAAAGTGTCTGGCTGGAGTAAGGTGAGCAGCTGGAAGCATCACAGGGGCTTTCAATGTATAGCTTGAAACCCTTGCCCTGGTCAATACATACTCACCCCCCCCCCCCCCCCCCCACCCCCTCCCCCACACACACACACACACAAAATCCTTTAATCTTTCGTCACCATATATGTACTGTATGGCCTTCCTGTGAGCAGGTGATGGGAAACAGACACTGATGTGATTTCCCAGGCAAGGAAATCAGGTAAGTGCACTCATTAGTCATATGAGGCTTCCTGCAGGGTCAAAGAGGGCAGAGATTGTGGGTAATTAAATGTGGCAAATGAAACACTAATTGAATGAGCCACCCACTGCCTCTGGTTCTTGTTTAATCATATGGAGAAGCAGATAACAGAAAAAAATGGGATTCATTTTCCTTCATGAGGGGGGGATGTAATTATGGTGGTGCATGAATTGATCACTTAACAATAAACATTAAATAACAATCAAGGTAGATGTGTTTGTATTGTCTCAATTAAGAAGAAAACTCAGAGATCGAATGATTAACAGTTTAAAGGTAAATTACACCATACCTAAAGTGATCAAATTCGTACGTAATTAATATTAAGGACATTTTCATGATTTATTTCAAACAATGAATCATAAATGACATGTTTTAGTTCAATCGTGAATACAGTGAAGAATATGCACACTGAATATTCTGCTTGGTTTCAATAATTACTAACTGCAGATTTGTGTAAAACACATGCCATGTCTTGGTGTTATTTACAGCCCAACCTGTAATTGCTATATGTCAGTCAGTCTTTGTTCAAATCCCCAGCTTTGCTCCCTGTAGTGATTTATTGGCTTGATGTATTGGTTTGACTCAGTAATTTGTCAAAAGTTTGTAGTACTACAATATTTGATATAAGGACCAAGATTATTTGACAGCTAAATCTGAACGTGTTTTAAGAGACTTCAAATATGTTTCTCAGTTGACTCGTCTACTGGAGCACACAGCCATCACATGGTCTGCATTCCTATTGCAGCAACATCACACTAAGTGTACATGATCGTCAATTAAAGCCTTGTATGCAAAACTACACGTTGAATGCAGACTTAAAACTCCTCTATATGTAGCATATAGTTATACAATATATAGTATATAGCTATACTATATTTAGTGATATACAGCTTAATATAGAAAAACAACTTTAAATTCATTTTGTCTGGCAATCTCAGCCTTTACGTAAAACTGACAATAGATTTTTAAATGAAATTAATATGTTCAAGACAATTTAACAAAAATCTGAATATTCAATTTAAGACATTTCAATTATCGGCATTGCTGTATGATGATTACTACATTTACAAAGAGCAGTATGAAGTGGGTGCTGATTAGGAGTTTCTTAATGGTATTCTTCTCAGACATTGTGTCTAGCTGAACAATGTTGTGGATGGACGATGAAAGGAATTAATGCATTTAATCACCACATCTTTCAAATTTCATGAAATCTTTTCTTGCGTACACTAAACCACCAGCAAAACTCTATGGATCTGCTGTCCATTTAGTTTATATACTTTTTATATGCACTTTTAAGTTTTTAAGCTTGAATTTAAGCTTTAACCTCAAGGCTTAGGACGAAATTGAGTTTGCCCGCAATTTACAACATTTTAAAGGGTAATGCTGCAAAATATTTAGAATACAAAAAGATACCCCACTCTTATTTCCCATTTTATTTCAATTAACTGGCATTAATTCTCTAATCGGTGTTTTTGCCTGATTGCTCTATCAGGGAACGATCAAACCATCTGGGCCCACCTACAGTACAAATTAAGACCAAGCTACTGCATCCAAAAAGACATGAATGTGTTGCCAAGTCTTTACTGACAAGCTTAGACAAAATAAATTACTGTAATTAACTTGGGCAGCAACACTCTGGCCTAATTGATCAACACCCTGGCACCTGGGCATGTGTGGGTCCAGAAGAGTCAACATTTTAAGAGGCCCACAGTGGAGCTAGAGGCTCGCAGCAAGTATGAACATGTCCTTGGTCCTGGGTCTTCCAGGCACCATGCTGTCTTTGAATTTAAAGAGCACTTGGCCTGGCAACAACCTCGTCACCTTGCCAGCCTGAGAGAAAAGGCTACTCCACACCCCTCGGTGTCCAATCTACATCCTCCCCAGTTTTACAGAGACACACTGATGACACCTGCTTCTCCCCAACCTTTTTTTTTCAGCACAAAGATAAATGAGCGTTGTCACTGCTCAGCACACAGTACAGTGGAAATAAGGGCTGTGGCTGTGTTCAAAATCATCTGCTAACGTACTGCCCACTACATACTCAATCAGTATGTACTGCACACTACTAAATGAACGATTACTATACTATTACCAGCAAACTGTACACAATGAGGTATACTGAAGCAAAGTGACTGCATCACATGACTATATTGATCATAACAGCTACTGTTGAATGAAAATTGTTTATCACAAATGTAATACATCCCCAACCGGCAGTGATGGCGGAGATTTTGAGGCTAAAAGCTGTTGTAATTTTCACTGTAGGACTGTTAATATGTCACTTTATTAAGTTTCAATATTTTTTCAGACGAGAAAGTAACCATGTAGATTCCTGCCTGTTTGGAAATTTGCTGCGACATTTTTGGAGATGTGAGGAGCCACTGGCCGGGTGAGAACAGCCCGTCATCTCAGTCCCTAGCAGCCCGACTCCTGAGATGATTGGACCGTAGACATGATGTCATCCTGGGAAGCAGATGATCCAATGAACTGATCTGTGCAGCTCTTTGGTGACTCACCGCTGACTCCAATGTCTCCGTAGCCTTTTGATATATGATATAATTCTTTTTGGAAGATAAATGTTGGTCTCATAGATCTAACAATTGTGGCTGCCACATTAGTTTGTCTGAATGTAAAATTAAGCTTCATCAGCACAATTCAATGAATATAAATGTATTAAAATGAACAGATCAGTTTAAAGTTTGTTTTATTTTATCAAGCTACATCACAGTTTGGCTTTTTATTATAGCTACATTACAAACCGAATAACATAATTTACTGCATCTCTCTGTCAATTAGCTTATTTTTTGTGAGCTTTGAGTTGAGATTATTTTGTCACGGTACAGTCAGGTAGGTGTGTTGAAGTTTAATCACCAGAACTGAGCTGAGCTGGTGTCACAATCGGGATTCCAATGACCGCAAGGCATACTGGCAAGGGCCTCTCCTGGCCTAGCGTATTGCAAATTAAATCAATTTAACAGTTTCATACTGCATACTACGATGAAATGCAGAATGCAGTATTTACAACACACTGCATACTGCGTTTGTCAGTAGTATGTAATAAACAGTTCTGAATACAGTCAGCCTGTATCTCTCAAATAAATACTGACATCAAAAACTAACCTCTGAGCATCAGAGTCCCCAAGTAACATTCTGCTTTTATTCCCCAATTCATCAACCTGCATGCTGAACAGAACTGAAAGTCCAGGTAGCAGGAAAAGTCAACTATTCATTTTAAACTTGTGCACTTCAGACTTGGCACACAACACTTTTCACACGCACACAGTGATCACAATTTGTAGCCTGCATGTTTCATAGCTCTAACTTGCTTTTGGTTCACTACACAGAAAATACTGCAGCAACAACTCTACAATGTGTCAGTATACAAATTTAAACAAAACCATGATTTACTGGCAGAGATAGCAATACATGCTTATTGTCTAGCCAGGCATGGATAAAATTAGAACTCTACTGTCGCTATTGTGATTTCAATCTTTGCCCAAGGGTCTTCAAAAAGATGTCTTAACTTTGATGACAGCTGTACAAAATCACATCAGATTCAGAGTATCATTTAAAGCAGCTGAAGCCCTATAGTACCTCAATGCATAACTGATCACTGTATTTTATCTATAATTCCAAAGCTACAAGAGTCCTGATGTTTCCTTCTGCCCTTGTTGTTTGCAACACTTTAGACAACAGTAAGATAGCAGCTACATATTGTAGGAAGACAGGGTCACTCTGCTGATTGCATTTACAATGACAAACATGCCTCTCATTTGATTTCCTCTGGGCTGTTTGCCATCAGTAGCCTGATAGACATGTATCTGTGTATGTGCTTCAGTTATTGTTCAGAGACAGCAGCGTTGGCATGAGGGTGCTCTCTCTCGCTTACTCTCACTCTCTCTCTCATACACACACACACACACACACACACACACACATACACACACACACACACTTCCTCACTCTCTCCGTCTCATCTGTCCCTCTCTTTTCCTCCTGCCTCTCATGTAACAAGATGAACATTTTCACTTTCTCTCCCTACTCTGAATCCTCCCCGTGCAGCCAGCCTCCCTCTAATCCTTTCAAGGAAGTGACTCACATTACAGCATTCTTCAGTTTAATGCACTTTAATAGCATTAATATCTGCGTTTGCCTCTTCAGCTGCAATAAACACTGCTTACATCTTAAGAAAGCCGCTTAAGAGCAATTGACATGGCTAGTGTACCAAAACAGAAACATACCTCGGCTGAAAAGCAGAATAACTCATCATAAAAGAGTAATCTGCTTTTTTTTTAATACACTGGCACCCACCCGGTGCAGCATGGCACATAGTGTACTGTAAACAGACACTGGGGGAACTCTGACAAGGAGCAGCCAGCTCCCTGTAGTCCTTCCTACTCACTCTCACTGTGTGGAGGAGGCCTGCAGATACGGGTAGAACACGAGTCCCTGCCACCTTCTGTGCCACCCATGTTGCTGTTGCAGTGACAGCCAAGGTCAGCGCAGGAATGACAGAGGGCTCCTGTGTGGAGATAAGACTCTTGCAAACATCTGAACCACTGCGCTGCTTTTCGGAGGAAAGAGAATCCTGCCCCTGAATTATTCAATGGGTCTCCCCCACCCTAAATAACAGCCGGCAAGCATTGTTTGACATCCTGAATGAATAATTAAGGACTGACCTTTTGTTCCCATTAGAGGTGATAGGTTGATAGCGCCATACTTTCTGGTTAAGGGCTGTGAGATGGTGTAAAGGTGCTGTGTAGGGGAACTAGGAATTTGCTGTATTAAAATCAAGCTAAACTCTCCGGCACAAGCAGTGATGCTAAGAAAAGAAACATACCCCGTCCCTGTGGGATGCATTGATATATACAAAGACGTAGATGCAGTCTCTGGTGATTGTTCCTAAAACACAGCCTGAAGCCATTCTTTGTCACTACCTCTATGTTCTCATAAGAATTGTAGTATAGTTTGCTCCTGACACATCAGAGGCATTTTCATTATGCCAGTCAAGAGCTTGTAGTCAGCTCTGTGAATCAGACATGATGTATTAACACACAGTCAATCCCAGTACAGCTGGCTGGGTCCGGTTTGGTGGTGCTCCAATGAATTATGGTCTGCTTCCCAGTTTTGTATTTCAATCAGGCAATGAATCATAGAACGTTAACTTTATAAAATATGTATCCAGAATGCTCAACTTTACAACCGTGATAATAAATTATGCTTTCATTGGTACTATATATGTATTATATGTTGAATCATGGCCATTAATGCTTATGCAAGACCTGTGAATTTTTCCTTATTGTCAACAAATACCACAAAACAATGAACTCATCCAACTGACAAGGTCTGTCTATCTATAATTTCCCCAAAAGAGGACTTGTGTGGTGGATCTTTTTTTTTTTTTTTTAATTTCTTTAAACTGTTATTTCACATTTCGTTGTGTTCATGTTAATCTAAGATATTTAAGAGTGTACATGTGTTTCATTCTCACATTATGCCACTAACAGCTATTACTTGAAATTTCTCTGAGCTCACCTGAGAGTCTGCAGCTACCAAGATTGGTAACCCTTTAATTTACAGGCAGATAATAATGTAGTAATGCAAAGAAATTGCTAAGAAATAACAGTAAAGTAGAATCAGTAAAATCAATATAATGACAAGTTGTAGTAGTAGAATTACCGGGAACTATTGTAAAGTATTGGGTAATTACAGAGTAAAATTAAGGCAGAATAAAGAGCTTTGGTTGGTAATTATATGGGAATGAATTGTTATAGTAAGTGGTATAACCCACATACAGGGTAAGACAGGTGGGGCGTTTCTGTGTAGGCTACTATAGAGTCTAACATAATACTTTGGTAGTATTCATTAGCATTCGTTAGCATTCATGTCCCTTATTGCATTGTAAGGAGAGGCTGTTAGCAGGTAACACCAAGTAACCCATTTGGATGAAATGTGTAAATATTTTCCAAATACTAAATGAACACAAGTCAGGTACCATGAAATGATACCGTCATTACCTTTCCACTGCCTGAAAAGTGTAACGTGAACTCTTTTACAGAAACAACCCACCTGTGTTACCATATAATTACCGACCAGACCTCTTTATTCTGCTTTAATTTTACTCTGTGGTTACCTAATACTTTACAATAATTCCCAGTAATTCTACTACTACAACTTGTCATTGTATTGATTTTACTGATTTTACTTTACTGTTATTTCAGAGGAATTGATAGCTGTAGTAGTTATGTGAACTATGTAATTAATGGCCTGTAAATTAAAGGGTTACCCCAGTATGCATCGTACAGTATCTCACTCTTTCACTCTCCATCAAAGTAGCCCACTTTTTACAAGAAACACACAAATCTGGCGAAGACTTTACCAGTTTACTCTAAATGGAGTTAAAACAACAAGATTGTTAGAGATTTGTCAAGAATTTCAATGTTCACATGTTTTGGGAAATTACTTAACTTTTTTCTAAATAAAAAAAAAAATCTTCTGTCAATATAGAAATGAATGCGCTTGAGGCTGAGTTCCACAGACAGAAACGGTAACAGTTTTGGTCAATTTGTGGGATTTCTTGTCAAAAGGGAAAAATAAAGAAAAACAGCCTCATCCTTTAAGAACAGGAGATGCTTTTGTGGTTTCTCATATTCAATTGTTTGCACAAAAATAGTGCCATTACTGTATTGTATTAAGTCTATAAATCTTCCTGGTAAGACACAGACTTCTCCAATAAAGCTATCTACTGAGGTAGGGCTTCTGGTTCCTTCACAGTGTCAGGAAGAAAACCAGAGCTGCAATACGCCCGCTGTGACACTCTCAGGAGAGAAGCACTCTGAGGCGAGCACAGATTCCTAGTTTAAGGAGAGAGAGAAAGAGAGATTGGGTGCTGAAGACAGACCATATTTATAGCCAGGGATAGGAATAATTCATTGTGATCAAAGTGCAGATCATGCTCCATTCCATCACAGAGCAGATGTGGCAGAATGAAAAGAGCACGCTTTCTCTCCATCTGCTCTCTAGCGGCTTCCAAAATGGAAAGAATAAGGCAAAGTTATCTCTCTGAAGCTGATGTGTGTTTGTGGTCATGTGTTCTGCACTCTTTCTCAGGTGGCCTCACTTTAAAAGGATTGAGACACCTTGAAGATGTAACATGCACATGAAATGTCACATATACAACATGTCTTCTCAGTCAGACCGAGGAGTGAATATCAGATTCTGAGCTCACAGTTGGAGGTCATATACCTGAAGCCACGTGCCATAAAGCACATACACAATGATCACTGTGCATCACATGTCTCCTGTGCGAGCACGTGAGTAAAGTGGATCACAGAGTCAGAGGTCAGAGCTGAATGAAACACTGAATTTCTGCATAAGGTAACACTTCCTTTTATCTGTCTTCTTAATTTTTCATGCAGCTTTTGATTTGCGCTTAAAATCATCAGTGAAGAACAATGTCAATATTAAGACCACCTATGTGTGCACCCCCCTCACCATACCTGTCCCCGAACAAGCTTGATCTTTCTTGTTTTTCATTTTAGCTTTCGCTCACCCCTCGTACGCTCACTTTCCCAGGGACACACACATTCCCCTTTTCTTCCTCGTTTCTTGTTTTCGGTCCCTCCTGCCTTTTCTCTCTCCCAGTAATGCTTTCTCCGCAATCACACACAAACACGTAGACACACGCATGCCTGCTTCTTCCAGTTTCATTTTCTCTCCCTCCCACACACTGACACAGACATGTGCCTGTTTCTTTCTCTCTTTCATTTTCTGCGTCTCCAACCCTTTCTGCTTCCCTGTCACTCCCTCAATACACACAAATACACGCACACAAATACACACACGCGCACACATACACACACACGAGCTCCTTCATCTTCTTTTATTTCTTCTCCCTCCCACACTTTTCCTATCACTACTTCCATGCATGCACACACACAGAGGCGCCTGTTTCATTCGCTCTCAATTTCTCTCTCTCTCTCTTGCGTTCTCTCACCCACCCTTTCTCTCCCAATCACTCCTTCAGCATGCACACACCCTCATACAAACCTCTTTCTCTCTGTCTTTTACTGTTTCTCTCATCCCGTCTCCCTCCCACAATCAAGTACACACACACACACACACACACTACCGGCAGTCCAGCTTCCCTTACTCCCAGCTGGGCTTGGACAGCTCTCTTCCTCTGGCCTCTCTGGGCCATCTGGAGTGCAATGTCCCCGCTCTGCTGGTCCCCTGCCAGCCGCTGAGCCTCCCAGGATGAACACAGCATCTTCAAGCACAATTTGTACGCGTCAAAGCTCTGCTGTGTGTCCAGTGACCCAGCTGAGTGAAGTCATTGAGTCTCGCATTTCCCACCTCAAAGGAGCCTCATTCTGCTTTGATGACACCTGCGCTCCCCATCTCTCTGGATGGAGGATGGCGCAGTAATTGATTAAAGCCACTGAGCAAACTTACTAGCAATTACAGCTCTGTTTATGATCTTGTGGAGGGTTTGTCTTTGCATGAGGAGTGAATATCAAAATCCTGTCTTCTGTGTGGCACACTGGTCAAGTACATCAAACAAGCTTTTCAGGTATAAACGGAGCTGTCTACAGCTACCCTCTGCCTTAATTAAAAAAGTAAAGCTAGATTAAGAAAGGATCTTCTCTAGTAAAGGCATGTAAGACTTAAATTTAAGTCTATGTCCAAATGAAGTGTTAAACTTACACATAAGAGCAAAACACAAACTAGCTTCTAAACAGTAGTGGGACCTAAGAAAGCTGTATTCAATGATGTTAGATCTCCTGGCTCTATATGGTGGTTTTATGATCCTTTGATATAAAGTGTCTGGTTGGTTTGAGCAATACAAAAGACTGGAAAACGTGGCTTTGAAATCAAGTGTTAATCGTAATTTCAGTCATTCAGCCACAACTTTCCCATCTCAAAGGAGCCTTGTTCTGCTTTGATGACACCCACGCTCCCTCTCAGTTCGACAGGGTAATTGATTAAAGCAAGTAAGTCCCAGTACTTGCAATTACAACACTGTTTAAGATCATTTAGAGCTTAATCTTTCTAAACAATCTTTTTTTTTAATTGACCACCGACGTACAGTGAAAGCAACAAATTAAAGGAAAACAAGTAGGAAATGTTATGTTAGTGGCACATACCCCAGGCCTTCTTATTGGATAATCAGTGAACTACATTTGATTGGTTTGGCCCTGGTGGCTTTTATTTGGATTTTTTTGGACAACACTATGGAAGTATCTAGAGTTTTAAAGTCATTACAAAGCTTAAGGTTGTGTTCAAGATGCTGGAGCGAAATCATTTGCGCTATAAAAGAAGCATAACCCGAAATAAGCCTGAGGCCAGTTAGCGTGCAGTCACTATTTTTATAGTCTAGCGAACACACCAATTCTATGTGACACTGCAACAACAGCACATACAAACACTGTCCTGATTATTTCTATTTTGTACTCCAGCCACAGGTTTGCCAAGATAGAAAAAAAAAAATCATTAACAACTGTGTGAGTGGTTCACTGACCCTCATCATCAATTACAAAGCTTTTGTTCGAAGACACAACATATGAGTTGATTTTGGAAGCCACGGAAACCGCAAGCGGAGCCAAAATAAAAACAACAAAAAGCTGCGTGAAGTTATCTGGTGAGAGAGAGCAACACAAGCCCCCCCCCCCCCCCCCCCCCCCCCCCCCCCCCCCCTTCCAACACAAAGACTCTTTACTGCACATTAATATCCCCACACCTCTTAAGCACATCGTGTGATGCATTCAGCAGTCTTACATCATGCTATATGTGCTGTATTTGCATCGCATTTGGATCACTGACATTCATCATCAATTTCAAAGTTTTTGTTTAAAGACATAAAAACATAAATTGATTTTTGGAAGCATTTAAACCGCAAGCGGAGCAAAAGAATCACATTTAGTGATGGCGAGTATAAAGAGTGAATTCAACAGGCAATCTGAGACATCTGCAGATCAATACTCAACAACAACCAACTCAACAGTGATTGATACTTAAACTTTTTAGCTATACTCGATCTGTGAGATCAAACTTTAAAATAAAACACATGCAGTCACTCGGGACAACACATGAAGTCAACATAAAACCTGGAGTGGACGGTGAAGCTTTAGAGGCTGAAATACAATCTCTACAAAGACATGACTGAAAACAGCTTATCTCCATTTTACTGTACACTATACATTGGACTTACCTTGTCGAGGCTCTAAATACCATAAAGCTCGGAAACAGGCGGCGAAGTGAAAATATCTTCCCCTTCTTCACTAGTTGATCAGCCAAGACTCTGTGTTTCAGCACCGCGGAGAGCGCGTCCGCCTCTTTGGGGAAATGATGCAAGTTTATGGTTGACGCCGCGAACGCATCGACTGTGCAGAACGAAAACGCCTCCTTCAATTTTGATGCCACCTCGTTGATGCTCTGGCTGGAGCAAACATGACTCGCTGTGCCTGATGCTTTTAGAGAGAGTACGGCCAATCACAATGCCTCTCGCTCTTTACTCTCACATCTTTGCGCATACCCGAAGAGTCTCCAAGGACCGGTGCCTGTCTGCCTTCAGGCGGGCACGGCTGCAGTAATAGTGACTTTAAGACCGGCTTCTACTTCTATTGGAGCCCATCTTCATTTGCAGTGCTCTCTTTGTCTTCAAGGCGATGCTGATACTGATAAAGACGGGACTGTGAATATCCTCCCGCGCCTGGGTACGGGAGCGGAGCAGTGAGAGCCGGGAGCAGGAGGAGTGTCTTTTACGGTCAGAGTTCATTAAAGACTCTTCTAATATGGATGAGTTCCGCGTCTCATCGTTATTATAACCAGTCTTTTCTTTTCCAATTTCTTACCCTCGCTGCAGGTGTATAGCCTACTGCAACTGAGCTACAGTGGAGGCGGCGTAGAGTTGACAGTAGATGTATCTCCTTTTATCAGAGATGTGATATAGATATATATACATATATATATAGAAAATAGTGCCACTGTGTGTGTGTGTGTGTGTGTGTGTGTGTGTGTGTGTGTGGGAGGGGGGGATGTGAATGTCTGAGGAAGACTTTCAGACTTTTAACCAGTGGACAACATCTCAGTTGAGGACAGAATCGGTGTCCCCAACTTGTCTTCACTCCAGCTGCATTCAGCATTTACTGTAAGTAAATTAATTTCATTGAGGTCAGGTGGTTTGGGTAGGACTGAGAGACACAAGCCTCCAAAAAATAAAAATAAGTCAATGCCACGCCCTCCAGAAGTGGCATTGTCCCCAAACATGTGTGTGTGTGTGTGTGAGGGCATGTTTTGTGCTTGGATTTACAGTATATCATTCAAGCCATGTATAGGCATATTCAGTTTTTGATGTAAGATTGTCTTTGCCATTTTTTCCCAGTTCAGCTGTTCCATGCACAGATGTGGAAGTCTACCTGCTACAAGTTTTATGCCTCGGACAGCTGTTTCACACATTGAAATACTCTTTCTACAGTATCAGTTTCAATGTGTGATTGTGATAGTATTGATTTGAAGTCATGTCAAAGACTTTTTCACTGTAATGAGATCAAAGTGCCTCTCCAACACTTTAGCCCCAAATTAAGCAAATGAAAAGCATTACAGCAACCAGCCAGTGAACAGCCATCATCACAATAAGCTATTTAATCTTGCACTGATTTGAACTAAAGGATTTTGCCCAGTCATTTTCTCTCTAAAAAAAAAGATGCATAGTTGGAAAAAATAGAGCTTTAATGAAAAGAGAAAAAGCCCTGTGGGATGGATATCAAAAGCCAGTGGATGTGCATAATTCATCTCAGACTATTTCATAAAGCCCTGCAGTAGAGCTTTCTTTAACCTGTTTTCTTCATTTAAAAAAAAACTCCAAATATTAGTGTTCTGCGCTGTGCAGAAGGGAGACTGTTCACTTGGATCTTCCAAGGCAGAATGTTTATCAGTTTTGTTTCCTAAGTGACAGCTAGTACAAGTAAAAACCTCAATTCAGAACCCTTGGGAAAGTCTGTCACAATACTGGCGAGGACTAATTTAAATCTCAAACTGCTAAGCATGCTCATCTCTATTATCTAGCACAAACTATTGCCATCTGTCAGAGCTAATGTAACATTTAATTATTAATATTTTAAACTCTCATGTTCACAAGTAGAAGTGGTGTTTCTGTTTTCCAGCAACAGCCTGTAGGAAGGTGAGTAAGGTCGACACAGTAGCAATAGCAGCCTGTAGGAAATGACACTTAAAAACATCTTGAGACAACGGATATTATTATGTTACTGTTCATTATATCAACTGACTGTGTTTACAAGTAACAGATGGACATGTGAGATGTTGCATGTGTTCCAGGCTGTAAACAATTTTTATGTTCAAATAAATATCACATGTCAATGAATGTCACTGTGATTTTGTCAGTGAGGGTTCTTCTTTCAGGGTGTGGCTGCTGAGAAGCATCTGAGTCTCCAGTCGGCTCACAGCTGACACACTCACATGCTCATCTTGACTTGAGCACACCCCCCTCTGCTGGTGTTAGGCAGCAAAGAAAATTCTTCTCTAGGCTGTGTTTGGCTGCAGGGAATCTGGGTACAAGTCCAAGAACACTAATTCAGACCCACAGGAAGGCTTTGCTATCCACTGCAGCACAAGCAGGGTTTATTGTGGAGCCTTTTTAATTCACAAAGCTGCTGCATGTAAGTGGGGCAAAACATCGCCCAAGTCCTGAAGATCTAAGAGGCACCAGCACAGCAGCTGCAGCATGTCTCTGCTGGGACTGTGGGCCGTTCACTGTGTGTGGTATCAGCAGACCTGACTAGAAAATATGCTGAAAACTATCTATGAAAACTAGCGTTGCCTATTTTTGCATCAGGAAATCTGTATATGCGCCTCTGAATATGAATTTATTAGGCATCATTTACAAAGTAATACTGGCTGAATAAGACAGACTCTGTGATTACCTCAGAAAGCATCCTTGTACTCTCAAATATGATGTGCCATTTGTATGTTATTTGTGTGTCAAAAAAATATCATTAAAGAAATACATTTTTATAATGTTTTGTTATTTACTTATGCGCTGTTAAAAAATGATTTTAAAAAATGATATTACTATGTGTGCTAGATCAAGAGCTTCTCATCTTCTTATATTGTCTGATAGCTTTGCTCAAGAAACTGTTAAGTTAACAGGGACATACAACAGCATGTTGGAATTGAAGTGTCCACATGTCTAATGTGCTTTAATGAACATGTAGTCAGTTGGACAGCTAGCTTCTGATGGATTTTGAAGGTTGTGAGTCTTGACACAATTCCCTGGTCAAAAGACAAACAACCCCCTCATGGCACACTCATCAGTTCCATCCTCTCACTGCTCATCGCTCATCCAACTCTGGCATCTGGTGTTACTCATAATCAATAGTGTTGAGATCCAAAGTCTGCCCAGAGCAAGCAGTTGCCAATTATATAGAATATTGTTACTGTCATGGAAATCCTTTTTTATTTTCTTAGTCGAAGTGAAAGTTTCATATTGTCATTCACGGTATATGGATGTAGTTTTGCAAAAAAAAGTGGTGCAGCTGAAATGTTCATTGGTGTGAAAACAGCATTCTTGTTTTCATAACTTAAAAAAAATCAGCCATAAACGTCCATATGTTCTCAACATCTGGCCTGCTTGATCTCTGTTACCTCAAATGTACTCATATGTTAACATTTAATTCAGATTCATCTTTTACTGTCAATTCTCTCCATTAACCTGTGGATAGATTTGTAAGCCGTGGATCTCAAGTAATGAATGATTCATTACATTCTGACATAAACTGCACCCCATGGTCCAATATTGCCTTATATAATCTTCCTCAAACTTATTACAGACTCAGCAATGGCATAACTCTGTGGTGCTCTAAATTGCTCTTTTGGCCGAGCTGCCCTTTGATTGATTATGATAAATGAGCATGTGCAACAGTTTAATGAATTTCACTGGCCAGAATAAATCCAAGATTCTCCATCTGAGCATTTTGTTCTATCCGTTGGTATTGACTGGTACACAGCATACAAACATCTTCAATTTCATCAGAGGTCAAAGCCTCAAAGGTTCACTGATTTCACCATGGCCAGTAAGAGTTCTGGCAGTAAGGTGATTCATCAAAGAGATGCAGCAGAAAAGAGCATGAAAAAAATTGAGGGAAGCAAGTTTTCATAGTTATAATATATTCAAAATGAAAAGTGCATTCACGAGCTAGATTTTGCAAATGATAGTACTGAAAAAGCTAAGTCTACATGGTTGGCACTGCCCAGAATCACCCCATAATTAGATATGAGTGAGAGAAGAAGGCCTGCAAAGTAGCTTCATCATGGACACAGCACAGACATTATGTGATAGTGATAGCACTTGAAGCACTACAAATACAGTAAAGGCAAAAAACCCTCTAGTTTCAGTGCTTTATTTGTAACTATTACTGCTGCACAAAAACTCCCTGATACTCTATCCTCTGCTCCTCTGATGAAGATGAATGCATCTGTGCTGCGCCTCATTTGAGGTTTCCAGTGAGGGTGCACTAAGCTGGAGTCAGGCCCTGATCAATTGACAGGCAAGGCACCGTGTGGGCAGCCAATCCCCTGGCTGACTACTCCAGTATTAGGGTGTGGACAAAAAGCATCAAGCCAGGCATGAAGATGTGTAGGATGGGTAAACCATCGGCTGTACATTTTACTCTCTGTATGCCAATTATCTGCAAATACTCAGACAGACAGCTCAGGGTAATGTTTAAAAATGCAGACTGTGTTAATGTAATGTCAACTGACTTGGCTGTTGATTATAAACTGTGTTGTTGTCTATGAAGTGCAATGTTTTTATGCTGTTTTATCTTTTCTTTTTTTGTTTTACACAGCCTTGTTTCCTTTTAACTTCAGATATTTTTCTGTGGCCTCTTTTGTCGGAGAGGAAAATAAACGGCCTCAGTGGCTCCAAATAGCGGTGTCTGTTTCAGTGCACCTGCCTGCAGACTGGGTGATGTGCTTCGGGATGGCTTTATTTGGGTTAGGAGGATTCATGTTTGTGTCAGGACCACAGGATGACCTGTCTCTTCCAGAGAAGTGTAAAGTGATGAGTTGTGACTTCACTTGTCCGGCAGTCATATATCTGACTCCAGTATCTGCCGGGTTCTGCTTGGCACCCGGCTACCAATTTTGCGATAGTTCAGGAGGAGACAGGGTGAAAATGAACATTAAATATTGATTTCAGGTTGTATCACAGGCTGAGGCATCCTTTGCAAGCACTTTTTTTTTCGTGACTCCATTTGCTGTTTGTTACAGCTGTTTATGAGACAAAAAATCTAATTATCACAGTTTGTGTTCAAGTTATGCTCAAACACAGGCATATAAACACACACACACACACACACACACACACACACACACACACACACACACACAAAATGCAGTCAATTCTGTGCAGAGGTAAGGAAAACATATGCTCTTGTGGGCTAAAACTTTGTTTTATCTAGCCTTTAGTCTGTGCAACATTGCAGTAAATTCAAAAGTGGCATTTTATTTGCAACCTTGGTTTAGAATTCTTTCCTTGGTGCTCGTTCTTTCTGATGTGTAATGGTAAATTGAGCAGTTAGTTTGGTAAAGGAGTTCCTCTTTTGTATTTTAAATAATCCAGAAAGAGAATGTAGTTGAGTGGTGAGTGATTCCTGCATTGAATTAGGGGAATGGTGCACTTCACTGCTTCCATCTCTATTAATGGTAATGATTGATAATTTGGTTCCAAAGTCACAATATCATCTGTTGGTTATAAAGACCGTGTGTGTGTGCAGATGCAAGTGTGTGCTGTGTTTCATTTTTACACACACAAGTGTCTGGTAGTGCATCATTGTTTCATCGTCCAAAAGTAAAGTTTTAGAGATTATGACTGAGATCTTACTCTTCACAGAACATCAAACATCAATTTGTGATGTGCAAAGCTCATATTCTGAGCTGCTGGGATTGTCTCTTAAAACAAAATAAATCATATACTGATTTCCAAAAGTGGTTTCACTAAGAACTTTTTATAGTTAACTCAAATAATGAACTGTCTGTGGGTGCAGGCCCACATATACTCCACAAAACCTTTACACACTTGATCTTTTTAAAACTTCAAGAATAGTTTCATATTTCAGCCGGATATTGAACAGAGTATAAATATCTAAGGCAGTGAGGTTCTGGCATAAGTGCCAGCGGACCTGGTCTATCTCTGGTGAATTGTAAGTTGGAAGCAGCTAAGGAGCAACACGTGCTCACTGCCGAGGGGAGCACTTTCATACCGCACTGCAGCAGCCGTCTGCCAGGCGAGGATGGTGCCTCTGCATATCATCACCCTAAATCACATTCTCTCTGATCACTGGAACACACACAGGCTGTAAGAAGAAAATGCGTGGGATTTTTTAAAATTGGCAGAGCTTTGTTTCAAAGTAGAATATCCACCATTAACAAAACTCTGTGTGAGATAACTAACAACAGAAATATGACTTTGCAAAGATGAGCAGGTAGACAAGAAGGTCTACTTTCTATTACAGAAGTTCTTACTTTTTTAAAAAGTTGCATCATTTTTTGCTACTTGCTTTAACATTGTTGCATGGAAAATAAAATCTGACCTTACTGAAAATAAAATATTATAAACCTCTTCACACCCATATTAGCTTACTTTCTAGCTTTTTTACTATTGGCTTCCAGAGAAAATGTCCTTGAGGGTTTCCTACTGGCCTTACCTGTGGCAATTTCTTTTCTTTCTTTTTTTTTGTTCGTTGGTCAAGGGCATTTTCCTCATGTCACAGCAGGTTGTGGAAAGGCTTCTGACACAAACCCCAAACTGCCTAATGAACCCAAGGGATCCACAGGGCATGTTAAAAGCACTACAGGGCAGCCATGGCACTCAAGTAAGCTCCTTGCCTTGTCTAAGAGCATTATTTCAGCTCTTTCTAATGTACTCTGGGGCTCAAACTGCACGACTGACCTGACCCAAATGAAGCCATTCTATCCTTTCAACTCTCCCCATGGAGCCGCAACAACAAATGCTAACCGGGATGTCGTGGCTCTGAGTCGTCCGACCCTTTTGAGATCACTGATGCTGCAGAAAGTGCGAGTATTTACACTCTCTACTACAGTATTGGTTTTGTTTCTTTGTCAGTGGTATATGGTCAATTGCTTTGATACCACTTTAAAAACTGATGACGCAGTTCAACTCAAACATAGCCACCTGCTCTGTGTGTCGAGTTGATAGCACCTGCAAGAATAGATGAACACTGATGCTTCCGTTGCTTGCACAATGCAGCCAGCCACACCCAGTGAAGTGCCTGTTGTTATAATCTCGACTGTGAAACCTCAAGGGAGTGTGGATATATAGCAGATTAAACAAAGAGCTCACTGCAGTACGTATGAGTTTTACAAAGTAATAGTCCCCTGTGCAGTGAATGGATTCAGTGTTAATTAGAACTAAGTGTATGGTGACAGTTTGGAGGACACATTTAGCAGTTTTGTCACCTGCATGTGCATTAACTAGGACATTCATTCTTGCTTTGGGGAACATGATTCATATACAGTAGATTCTGGGCTTGAACTTTTGACTCCATACCAGGCTCTCATGTATATGACATCTGCTGTTCCACTTGTAATTAGGATTTGATATCACTGCATAGCAACATCCCTGCATGACATATCATTGTGTCTTGGTCTATAATGGCTTATTTGCACAGTAATGCTCTCTTTATGTAGTCCTTGGAACATTTAATGAGATTGTTGAATCCTATAGGAAGAAAAGCAGACAGATTGGCAACAGCAAGAGCCCACCGTTACAGTACAAACAGCCTGGCTGCAGTGCGTGTTATCAATCGTTCCTATTATACAGCTTCTTCTGCCAAGGGTTTCCCTATGGGTCAGCTGCGGACCATCATTGGGTGCCACAGAGGAGTGTTAGGTTATGTAACTGTGCAACACAAATGTTCTCCAACACACTACTGTCAGCATTTTCTTCAGTCAACACCTGGAGCCACCCTTGCTCTGGAACATCTTATCCTGTACTGGCTGTGTCCCCAGTACAAGTGCGTCCCCAGGTGATGTTTATCAACCAAACAGGCTGCTGAATGAGTCCACTGTCTTCAGTTCTCACGTCTTAACTGTCTGTGGTCTGACATATTTTGTACGACACAATAAAAACACAGAAATGTGGCCACATTAAGCCCTGCCCTTGTGTTCCACCAGTAAAGCAAACTGAGATCAACTCTCTGCCGGAGCCAAATTAAACGGACCATATTAAATGCCAGTTGTAAACAGTTACAAAAAACACCACAATGCTTTTGAAATACTTTTTTTGGGTTAATGACCCTGCCCTCAGCCAAGTTGATCCCACTTTAGATTGGTCCATATGGGGAGCTACTGTATGTCTGTGCTCCGGATGGGCGACTTCCAGTTAATTTTGAGATAGTGGATCTCTCAAACCCACAAGATGACCCAAAAATCTTGCACTATAACATCTGACATGATAGTGCTCCAACCTCATCCTCCAATCATAGGAGGATGAGGAGGATGAGGCACAGTAATAAGTGCTCTCAGACTCAGACCTTTATTCATGGGTCTTTTACTTATGTTTTGATTACAGTTATTATCCTTAGGGTTGCTTGTTCTGGCAATTACCTTGTTTTTAAGGTAATTAAGTTTAATTTAGCTTTACCAAGACGGTAAATGAGAAGCAGTTTTATAAGAAATATACGACTATAATATTGATGTTGCTTTCTGTAGATGCACAAGTGGGAAATTGAGAAAAAAAGAAGAGGAGGTCGTAATTCTGCACAGGTGCCAGACACAAAAGAAGTTAATTATGATGTTGTCATTTCATGCCACTTACTGAGCAGGTGACAGCTATCAACTTCACATTGTAATTTGACTGGTAAACTCCCTGTTTAAACTGTTTGACTTCAGTATGTGGGGAAGTCAAGCATCATGCTCAGAGGTTGCAGCAAAGTGAACACATGAGGACGTTTGCTGTTGATGCAAAGAGTGTTTCACCGCATATTTAATTCATAGCAGGTGATGCTCATTAAATATGCATGCTTTGGCTATTATCTTGGAAAGCACAAGCCTACTGAAGAGAAGAGGCTGTAACAAGGGGGCTTTCAGATTTTTTTCTCATTACAGTATGTGATACAGCCAGTGATTTTTTAGTGTGACCATAGGAGGAGAGTAAATATGCTGCATCTTTATGAAGCATGTCCACTAACATATCATCATCACCTCCTTCATCATCTAATCTATCTTAAATATTAGCAGATAAAGAGGAAGCTATAAGAAACTCTTGGGCCTGACAGTTTCTTTTGCCTGCTGACAAGAGATAAAATCTTCTTTGTACTTGAGGGCGTTCTGTTCAGTTCCGGACTCGCTGCACCGGCCCACTTGCCCCCGTTCTATTAGTTACCCTCCTGAGAGGCAGAGCAGCAGCTGTCCTCAGCCAATCATCCATCACTGTGTCCTCTGGGTGTGGGCGCAGGAAAAGAGCAATGAGCAGCAATCCTATCTATCAGCCTCCAGAAGCAGTAAGGCAGAGTTCAAATTGGTAATGAATTTAGTCTACGAACAACAGGTTTCTCTAAAACTCACTTATAATGGCCTCGTTTTAAATTTTAATGTATTACCTTTTTACTTTGTTTTCATTCATCACATCTTAAAATGCTCTGCACAGTTTTCAAATACCTTATTTATGTAGCGTAACTGCAGCCATGTTTATATGCAGATGTTGTTTTTTTGTTTGATAGCCGCATTGTTGCAGCATCACTGTTGTTGTCAGTTATCAATCAGCTACCGTTTAACATAATCATAAATCATACATATTGAGCTCTCAGTCACTTGAAAAGCATTGATTGAAAGGCTCCCTCTGGTTTATTGGGTTTGTCCTTTAACTTGATTTCATTCAGAAAAAGGGAAATCTCTTTTACATTGATGCGTGACCCCGGATGTTCACTGGTTACACGTGCACCACCTTCCAGGCTGCCTGCCCCCACCAAACAATCCTGGCAACAATTGTTTCCCTCACAATGTAACTTGCAAAACAAATAAGTAAACACAGCCTCTAAGAGTTAGGGTTCCTATTTCTTGAACAAGGTGCTGTATATTAGCATTTCTTCCCTTCTGTAGAGAGGAGAGGTAAACGCAAAAAACATTTGATATATGTACTGTACATAAAGACAAAATCAATAACTAATAAAATGCATCATTACATTTTAAATTCATGTCAATTGACAATAAATATTCTGATTTATAGTATACATTTAGAAGGGAATTTCACGCTTGAGAGACGTGGGCTGGTCCAGCAAAAATAGACCTGCGTAAAGACAGTGGAGCAAAGAAAAGAGTTGCATAATGGCCAGAATATCAGAGGATCATGTTGAGTAGCTGCAACAGAGTCAACACTGCAACACTTTTGCAAAGTTGGGTTTAAATTGCTCCAGGCTTTAAATTACTGGGTTCATTAAAAGAGTTACATTCACAGAAGAATGGATTAGCTTTTGAAGTACATACTTCTGAAGTAAACACATCTGAAGCCTCTAGCGCTACCCAGAGGCTATATAAAATACGCCCACCACTGACAAAACTCTATATTCTATGAATTCATATATTTATAAAATATGTAAAACATATACAGTGTTCATGTTAGCCGTGCTCCACCACCTACTGACAATGACACATGTGTGTCTTGTATTGTGTTTCTGATGTCACAGAAACAGCCTCTAAAAACATTTGGACTGAAGAGTACAGCACTCTGACACATGGAAGCTTTGATTTTCAAAATTGATTTTCAGAATGTTATCCTTTAACAAACATTTGCTAACATTTTCTAATCAAAATTAGGTATCAAAGGGACACGGCAGAACATTTGCATACGTGTCCAGCCTGTTTCTGTCCAAGTGTTGTCTACAGTGTACATGGTCTAAACCGACAAATAAATCAGTTTTCACATTTGTTGTTTACAACTACACAAGCTGCTGCTTCAGTATTGAATGTTGAATATAGAAGTCAGTGGTGTATAATATGTTTATATTGTTGGTATATACACAAGAGTTCCTTACGTTGGACGATGACTTTGGTGTGCAGTTGGGGCTGAACATGAAAAGACATCTACTTACTCTGTGGACTAAGAAAGCAGGAACACAGGTGACTCCTGTGCTTTTATCAGGGTCTTCCGCTGGGCTTTTAGAGTGATGGAGGCTGTGATGGAGCAGCCTCTTCTTCTCCAGGCAGCCTGTGAGTAAATCATTCAAGGTGCTTTAGCTTCATCACATCAGAAATGAGCAGCCTCATTTTTAAATGAAAACACTTCCAGTATGGATATGGAATCTTTTTTTTTATGCATGTATGCAGCATTCATCCTCTTTGGTGTGCGGAGAAATGGCAGTGTTTTGAAACTGATTCCATAGACTTCAGTCACTTTTATCTTTTCACAGGAGCTCAGCTGTCAGGAGGGCTGCCTGATATGACTTTAATCAGCAAATTGAATAGGTGTATCCAGCTTATCAGAAAAAGGCTCTCACACACTGTAGAGCTCCAGTATAAGAGTGCTTTAGCTTAGGACTGATCACAATGAAAGAAATATTACCATACTTTCCTCTATTGTAGATTTATATGTATTTATTCAGCTCCTGGCTCTGATGCAGCCTTTAAAAGTTCCTCAGTTGGACTAATTAGAGCTGTGCTAGCTTATCCCACTGTCTATTGTGGTGGTTATGGAAGCTTGCCTACTGGGACACACTATTTCTCACACAGTAAGCATCTTATTTTCCCTAGATATCACTGCTGATATAGCTGTAATGGGAGCAACAGTAAAGTATTAGCTGTTATATTCTTAATTGCCTGCAAACAGCTTGTGAGGCATCTTGCCCAATGACATGCTGTGAGAGAGGCTCTGAAAATAAAAATAAGGTTTGCCATGGCTGCAGCCATTTCTTTTTTAATTCCCATTATCTGTGCATCAATGTGGACCAAAACAATGGAGAGCCAAAACTTTCTCCATGCTTTAAAGCTGACCACACAGTGCTGTACTAGGGATGTGCAGAGAGCCCAGTATTTGTATTTGTGTCTGTATTTGTTTAGGCAGCAAAATTATTTGTATTTGTATTCGAATAAAAGTGGAAAGAGGCTTAAAAATTATATTTTTGTTTTTATTACGATTTTTAATTCTAGAATATTTAAGTGTTACAATAAGTGTTCATGAATAAACTACCTTTCGAAGGAGGTCCCCTCACCAGGTCTCGAACTAGAGTCTCCCAGATCATAGATGACTGCGCTGACTACTGAGCTAAAACTTTACTCATCACCACATTGCAGACAAACCTCTACTTATTTATACACCCATGACACAGAGACAGCACACAATGTAATGTGTAGGGAAGAAATTCAAAGGCAATTATTGCTTTGCACTTTTCATTTATTGCCTATTTTTTGCAACCTAACTTTGTGGAAAGGAGAGGGGGAATAACAGGTTATGAAGAATCCCTTGAAAGCACTTTGAGTGTGTCAGTAGCTCAGCTTTATCTCTGGGGAACACCCCCAACTCCAGGAGTGATGTCCAAATTAGGAAATGTGCGTCATGTAGCAGGTGGACATGACTCCCCTCGTTGAGACCTGCTGATAGATGTAACAGCAGAGCAGAGAAGAGAGACTGAGATAGCGATTTAACTGACCTGTGCACTGGTATTTGACATCGTTTTTTTTCTTCCCAAAAACAAATCATTTTTAAAATATTTGTATGAAACAAATATTGTCAATAAAAATCCACTGTTGGTACTTTGTCGAATAACGTATTTGTATTCGGGCACACCCCTATGCTGTACCTGTCTTCCCTTTGACATAATGCACTGAATGTCCTCAGTATTCAGCTGCATTTTTTTATTTGAGTGTAGTGCACAGTCCATTTGACTTGCATGTTTTTGGAGCATGGCAGAAAACTGAAATACCTGTGTGAAGCCCGTGTCAACAGTGCAAGACTGTACAAACTCAACAAATAAGCTAAATGAAACCTGTGTCCTTCTTGCTGTGACTCGGCAGCTCATACAGCTGACACAAAATGGCTCAGTGGCATTGTGTCACCACAGTCAAGCTGTATCATGCTGTGATGGATGGAGGACAGTTGTGCTCCCTCTTCCTGCTATGAGCCATCCCCCTGACTCATTTGTTTGACCTTGACAACAAAGTCACTGTGACTCTGAAAGTGTAGATGCAAGCACCCTCGGGAGACAGCCTAACCACCGCATTCACTAATCCACTCTGTAAGAATCCTTTACCACGGCCTCCCTACGGCCTGCTCAGGTTCTGCAGCATGTGAGCCGGGCATAAGTTCACAAAGAAAAAACACTGTCAGTTGTTCAAATGAGTGGAGGCTTTTTTTCTGTGTATTGTCACAGTTATTGTACTTCATGCCTGTGCGGCCACTGATCAGAATAGACGACCTAATTATCAGCATACACACAGAATTATTTATTATTATAAAGTACAAATTTTGAGTTATTTTTTCATTAAAAATCATCAAAAATGAATTAAATGTGTGCTGTCTGTCTGTCTTGATATGATAATACAATGGCAGGTGGACAATTATAAATCTATCACAGGAGAACAGAGTCCTCCTAAGCTTCTTTGCTGCCTTCATTCCTCCACTACAAGAGAACAAAGCCCTCAGGATGATATGTCCATGGAAACAGTCTGTATCCCTGCAGACCTGCATGGTAATTAGCTTGATGTTAGCTGTCTTTCTCTGGCATATGGCACATTAAGATTAAATATGCATGCATCGTTTTGACACTTACCCAATG
Source organism: Thunnus maccoyii (assembly GCF_910596095.1). NCBI lineage: Eukaryota > Metazoa > Chordata > Actinopteri > Scombriformes > Scombridae > Thunnus > Thunnus maccoyii. The sequence goes on along the minus strand of NC_056533.1, from coordinate 10,355,036 downwards.
TCTTTTAAGATGAAACACCTGCTTGTTCAGAGAAAATGAGTAAAGAAGGGAAATTGGACAAATTGACACAGTGATGACTGACAGAGAGATTGAGAGAAGTATAAGAAAGTTCAATTCTTGAATTATGTTGTTGTTTTGTGATCTTGGAATAACAGGCATTGTTTTCTTGTGATCGCAGAATACTTATTTTGTCTTTTAACATCATAAGATTTCATTTAATTTTTGTTGATCAAAAAATAAGTATTTTAAGGATCTAAACACAACCCAAACCTTCACTTTGATTTTTTTTTTTAAAATTCTCTTTCCTCATTTTCTCCTCCGAGGGTACATTACTCCAAGAGTAATGTTACATCACAATGCAGGAAGGTGTCCACGGTACCTTTAATTAGTGACTGACAAATTTATTAATTAGGTTGTGAAACTTGAGAGACTGCTGTCTTGCTGACTGAACTTCTCTATATTAAGCTGTTTTGCTGCTTGTCCCAACTGTTCAGATGATCAGTTCTGGCTCACTGTCGCTTAGCAACAATAAGCATGTGCATTTATTTTTGTATAACGCCTGATGTTGTTAGCATTATTTATATGATTTTTTAAATTTAATTTGCATAAAAAAGGGACATCGCTACCAGGGGGCAAGGGGTGCAAGAGGAAAATAGTATGGCAAGCATTATGAAGCAAAAAAACAAGTGTTTATTACACTTGTTTTTTTGATTAGGTCACATAATTAGTTAAATTGTTTGATTTGATATTGGAAGATACAAAGTTGGTCCATTTTGTTGTATGTTGTGTCTGATCATACTTAATAAGAAGGGAGGCACCATATGTGATTCATTAAAGGGCCAGTATGTAGGATTTATTGGCATCTAGCAGTGAGGTCGCAGATTGCAATGAACTGAATACCCCTCCCCTTCCAAACGTGTGGGAGAACCTACAGTGGCCACTAAACTCTAGAAAAATGTGAAAGGCCCTCTCTAGAGCCAGTGTTTGGTTTGTCCTTTCTTGGCTACTGTAGAAACATAGCAGTGCAACATAGTGGGCTCTGTGGAAGAGGACCCACTCCCTATGTAGATATAAAGGGCTCATTCTAAGGTAATGAAAACACAACTATTCTTATTTTCAGGTTATTATACACTGATTGAAACATACTTGTGAATATTAAATTCCATTTCTGCCAAGTCTGTTCCGATCAATCAATCTGAAAATAGCATGATTTTACATCAGGTTTCCTATGACTTTTTAGTTTCTTTTCAACTTCACCAACCCGAGTCTGAGTAATCTGTATTGGTTTGTCAATAATTCTGCAGCATATTGCTGCATCAGGGTTTTGTGACTCACTGCAGGAGGCGGCTGGAAACAATTTAAAGCAGTCTGCTTTATCTTCCAGGGATGCATGTTGGTAAGGGACTTGTTTGGTTTGTTAAGAGGAGAACACAGCCATTAAAGTGTTCAGTTGCAGCATGACACAAATACTCCTGTGGCACCACTAAAGAAGAAGGGCCTGTTGGTTGCTTATGAGTATTGTTCAACATCCTGCACTCCAATGGGGAGCCCTGTGCTGGTGATGAAAGTGGAGGTGTTGTCTGCTCTGCCCCCAGGGTGAACACTCCTCTCACCACACAGATCTAGGCATGGTTTGATATCTCCTTTCCACAGCTTTTGATCCTGCCATGTAAGCAGTGCTATATGAGGGGAAAAAACCCTGCTGTGAATATGAAAACACAGAGCGCTGGTGTTTATTATACAACTGCAGAATGTGAAGAATTTCCAGCTTGATAATTACCCCAGAATTATTCACATTTGGTGGGGAGAGGGGCTGCTTTTGCAGTGCATCTTATAGAAATATATGGTATACAACATACTGCAGAATTTATTTGGCTTTTATCTAACGGATCACGTCTTGCAATTTTCATGTGCTGTCCTTACAGCAATGCTCACAGTTATATAATTTTCTTTTTATTTAAATGACACCTGCTTATGCAAAAGGTTTAGTGCAAATCAAGGTCATTTTGAAATCAAGATATGCAATAGCTCTCCAAAACAGTCTCTCAATAAAACACTGAATGATTTTTATTCATAGCGTGACAATATGATTGTGAATTGGTGTTGAAAGATAATTGTACATTTGGTTGCTCTTGGTTTGCTTGGGCACATTCATCCATTGCCGTTCATTATGAATGAGAGTAACGGACTGTGCAGTTAGAATAATGGATGAGACCACCGCTGGCCAGAAAGTTGACCTGCTCTGTCCAACTGTAAAACACACTTAGTGTTTAGAAAGATAGCTCACACACTGCAGGGCAATGGCATGTGTGTACTGTGTCTGTTTCTGTTGAGTATAAAATTGTGATTTGATTGTGACTCATATATGCTACCCAGTACCTAGGCAAACAGTAATCCTTTGCTAAAGTACTAAGACTGTTGATAAAGTTGTTTTGTTTGCTTGTTTTGGGTTTTCTTTGCTCACAAATGTGTCTAACAGCATGAACATATTAAGTAAAGGATAATGAAAACACCACAACATGACTGATTACATAACAAATATAAGCTGAGAATATGGAAGCAAATAATGGCCATGAAGATTTGAATCTTAATGGCTGTTACGGATGCACAAAAAGGGTAAGTAATGTAAAGAAAATGGTCAGTTTGTCAATTTACAGATGAGTAACTTATTAATTGATCATTACCTAATGATTCATTATTATAGTATCTCCCAGTCTGTTCTTGAGTAACTATTCATTATCTATTATATTATCCTCCAATGGGACTTATTAGGGAAGTACTTATTAATGATTGATCAATTATCAGGTCATTACTGTTTTGTTCATCACTCATTCCGAAGTAACTAGTCACACTTTTGTGTACCGTATTGTAAAGTGTTGATAAATAATAATAATAAAAAATACTACTACTGTGATTACTGGCATATTATCACTGCTAACTGTAAGAAATCAAATTAGAATAAGAGCAAAATCAGAAGCTTCATATAACTTTTCAACATTGCAAATTGGCCCAAACAGAAATACTTTCTTGACCTAGATCTGATATCCTCAGAAAAAAATACTGGCGGATGACAGGTGCAACAGATCTGCTAGCTTACAATAGATTGTTGGATGGTTGGGACAGTTGAATGTCATAAAACTAGGCCCTTTGGCTGCATATTGGACAGAAAATCCTTATAAATATTGTGGTTAGGATCACCTGCTGCCCATGCCAGCGTCACACAGCACATGCATGTCATCCCAATCATGTTTTGTTCAAGCGAAAAATCTAGAGAGAAAATTTGAGAAGAAAACCACGATGCAAGTTTAAATATAAGTGAGACAGACATAAAAACACTGGCATTTAATCTGTTCTGACATTATTCAGCAACGAACATTGGCCTTTGACCAGTGAGTTGGAGTACCATTGGAGTCAACTCTGAGAGCTCGTCACAGAAACACTTTGGGGTTGTAATCCTCATCCTCTGCTTTTTGGGAGCAACTTGTCAAGATATAGTGTCAGAAAGTCTGTCTGCTGCAAACCTGTCAGTTTGATAAAAAAAAAAAAAAAAAAAACTCAAGAGGAAAAATGCCTTTTCCTGTGTGTGTTAACACCCTGGAGCAATCAGTGCAATGAGTTTTGAGGTTATCTTTTTAAAGCTATAAAACAATTTCAAATCTGTTTGATGCCTGTCTACCATATCTACCAGTGGGCCAGTATGTGCTATGAAATGCAGCAGTAGTATGTCGTGTAGTATTAATAGTGTTAGGCATGACATAAATATACTTACATAGCATACTTGTTAAAATTATGAATAAATTAGCAAAATGAATGAGTTACACTGAATAACACAGCAGACATTAACACAAACCATAGCTGGTGCTTTTATAAGATCTGTATGTTACATAAGAGAAAACTAAAAGGGAACTGGGCCCTTGACAGTTGTAGCATTAAACCTTGTTTGAATCATCCTCTTCTATTGCATGTAATCTCTGCAGAAAAGCCCCTGTGCCCAGTGCTGTAATTACAGCTGCTTAACTTATCTGCAATATGCAAACAAGCCCATCTTGATTACTTGTAATGATCATCATTTTCCACTTAACTGGTAATCGGCTTTTCAGATGTTTTTCATCTTGTAAAAAAAAAACTGTAGATTTTGGGTCTCTCCAGATTTCACATCTGCACCAAATAAAAAGTAAACACAGTGTGTGATGACATGTTGTGATGAAAATTATAGGTCAGATCTGAAATTCTGGAAATGATTAAATGGTATAAACTCTGTTTATACCATATAATATCAAACAAATCAAGTAATGCAAACAAATTCACTTGGACATAACAATATTGAATGGATTCATAATTATGTGCCAGCCCAAAGGAGTAAAACAAAGAGAGATTTCAGCCTCACTCACAGCGCTGCACTTTTAGACTGAGGATGAAAGTGGTCATAACGAGATGATGGCCTACACTTGGATCCCTCTGGATCATTTAAGCAGAATTAAATGACCATCACTGCCCCCGTACATCAGCTTAATAGCAGGGATTTTCTCATGCACTTAACACTCCTGTGAGTTTAAAGTATGTTGATAAATAGGAGTCTAGTACAATACCTCTGATGTGGAGGTCAGCTCTCAGTGCCGCATTACTGGATGCTGAGAAAGCCTACTCAAGGTGTTGTACTTCATGTTGTTGCTCCACTTGATGCTCCTGAGATCTCTCTCCAAGCCAAATGGTTAGGAAAACAGACTTATGAAGCACTGTACTGGCAAGGTACGCTTCTAGTATTATAACAAAGTAATTTATACCTTAAATCAGAGCCAAACATTTTGCAAACCATGCCAGGATGTTTCAAATTGTTGTGTATAGTATGTCAAATATTTTGTGTCAACTTTCCAAGAAGCTGTTGGCTTAGTTGTGTTGCTTGAAATAAAATAAGATAGATACATTATTGTTGCTATATTGGTAATCCAAAATTGAAGAAAACATCGAGTGATTTGAAAATCTTGTTGATGTGGTACATTCAGTGTTGGTGAGAATTGTGAGTAAGCTCCCAAAGAGCAAAAGCTTTTTTCATCCAAGAAACTACCAAATTTACATTATTGTTTACACCAGTTCAACGAATGTTCAGTCCTTGTTGTCCAGTTGTAATTTTCTGGCAGTATAGCTTGAATGTACAAGTTCATTATCCGTCATTTGACTATTAGATGTCAGAAGTGCCCACCTGCACACAAACGCACCACACAAGATGAATCAACACTTTCAACAGTGACACCGTGAAACAATAACAGAATAAAAGCCCACATTAAGTTCACTGTGATGGATTAATTATGTCAAGTTAATTCAAATACATCTTCATATAATACTGACTTAATAGAAAATACTGGCTGTCTCAAAGGGAAGAAAAGTGCCTTAAAAAACTTAGAACACCATTATATGCTTTGAAAAGTTATATATAATGTTATATATACCTCATTTGTAGTAAATAGGACATAGCATACAAAATTAAAGCTGCAAGCATCGTCGGTTGGGAATAATTGAGTTTTGGTTTGATCTCTCAACAACATTCCTACGGGCCGTGGTGGCCATTTTAGTTACATAGGTGGCGCTAGAGAGCACATTTTGGCACTTTAGGGGTTAATTTTTACATTTTGTCAAATTTTTCACCAGACCTGATGTGCGTGCCAAATTTGGTGAGTTTTTGAGCATGTTTAGGGGGTCAAATTTAGGGTTTAAGTGGCATAATAATAAAGAAAGAAACAAACAAACACACGAAAAATTAAAGCTGCAAGCAGTGTTGGTCGGGACCTCGCACTCTGGCCACCAGGATCAGATCATTTTGCTTTTCAAAAAAGAGGGATATTTCTTACAAGTGTGGTGTGCTTTTATTTTGAAAGTTTGATTGACAGGATGAGAATTTTCTGCAGGGTAAGACATGTCTGTCTTGCTCACACCTGTGGCATCAAAATCATGCAAGTTTTGGGTCCATTCACTTGAATTTCAATTCGTAAATTGAAAACTCTTGATGAGTTTGTGTGTAAAACAAATTATTTTCCTAATTTTCATTAAGTCTATTTTTAGAAAAGGAAAGACTTTTAACCCACATGACCTGGTAAAGGTTTGATTGACATGTGTACTGTCAGGTGTGTAGAGACAATAAGTAACTGCAGCTGGACACAGAAAAATACTCATATATTTGAATGGAGAGTGTGAGTGAACCCACACCTTTTTGAACATTTACTGCTTCCACATAGTTTTAGATACAAACTTCATTTGAACTTTAAATGAGTCACAAGACTTTGACCTACAAATCTTGAATTTACATGTTTTCTTCTGTTTCTTTTGTTGTTTTTGAGATATTAGACTCTGACTTTTAAAGTCTTTTCTTGTTCCTCCTATGATTTTATAATGAGTGTGTATTGCGGAATGTTTCACAGCAATGAGGGAGTGACATCACCAGGAGCAGTTGGAGAGCAGGGTTTTAGAGTCCACTTTTTGTGAAATCTCCTCATAAATCCCATTACTTTGGCCAAATCTTACATTAAAAATCATATTTTTTGGTAGGAAATTTCGTTGCAAATCCATTGATACAGGTTTGAAACTGGTCAGACTTATAATTTAGATGTCAGAAGCCTCTGTTTGACACAAAGTTCATGCCCATAGATTGCCTCCCCATTGGTTTACATTGTAAGGGTGATGTGGCACTGCAACTTTCAGGGCTTATTAAATCCAAACCGTTCGGGTTATTACAAAGTTTTTAACAACTTTTTTTCAGCATAGTGTCATAAGTCACCTATTAAAGGTTGAAGCTGATACCATTAACGCCCTCAGAGGAGATAGCATTTGTTCAGCGGCCAAAATTGGGGCAGTCTTATTTTGAAAGGCTAATTGCGGACTTTCTGTTGGATTTAGGTCAGGGGTGTCAGCATATGATTTGTAGGTCTTGATGACACGAATAATTGAGTTTTGGTTCAATCTCTCTACGACATTCCTACAAGCCGTGGCAGCCATATTAGATAAATAGGTGGTGCTATAGAGCACATTTTGGGACTTTGGGGGATAATTTTTATATTTTATCAAATTTTTCACCAGACCTGATGTGCATGCCAAATTTGGTGAGTTTTTGAGCATGTTTAGGGGGTCAAATTAAGGGTTGAAGTGGCGTAATAATAAAGAAAGAAGAAGAGAAAGAAAGAAGCAAACATACGAAAAACAATAGGATCTTTGCCCCTCTGGGGCTCAGGCCTGTAGGTGAGGACCCTACTGTTTTACAGTAGTCCTCTGCCTTTTGGGCTCGGCCCCTAAAAATTAAGCTGGACCTTTAACACCCAGGTGCTCTGGTGCTGAGGTTTGTAAGTCCGCAGGGGCAGGGTCTGTCCCACAATGAATCAATAAGTGTTTAAGGCCTCTTCCACAGACTTTTTTAGCCTTTTATGGACACTTTTCATAAATCTGACTTATGAAGACTTTGTTCGATGGGATTATCAGTGAGAGCTGCCAAAAACATTTTTACATTAAGTATATATACACAGCAGCAAGCACATTGTCAGAAATCAGCAACAAACAACACAAATATGAGATTAGCATTTTACTGGCCACATAAATGCCTCAGCCCAGGTAACATGTGATGTCACAAATTGCTGTCCCAAATCTTGTAAAGGATTTAGAGCCCTTGCACAAAGCTTTGCATTTACATATTTTTGCTGAGCACACATACGATGTTAATGAAAGTGTGTGAGGGTTCAGTTCTTGAGGCTGAGAGTGGAAGTTCCCTAAATAAATAAAGGTTCCAATAACTAACTGACCCTAAGTTATTCAATTAATTTAAGAATATGTTGCCCCTTGCATGCTAGAGTGGGGCTAGTCTCAGCTGAAACTCAATTTGATTTGACAAATCACGTTTGAGTCAGAGAGGCGCTGTCCTTGCTGGCGCAGGTGAACATGCCCTACATAAAAATACCATGGTGAATTGAAAAAAAAAATCACTTAAAGCAGAAATACATCTTCATGACCTTCGAACTTTGGACTGAAGTTAGATTGTTGACAGCAATCGTTAGCACCTGCACACTGATACTTTCAGTGAGCTGGACTGATAACTCAGGTTTGGAAAAGAGAAAACATGGACTTCTGCTGCCTGTTAAGAAACAAAAACTACCTGCACAAAAACACTCCCCGAGCCGTGGCTACTTTGGTATCTTTATTGCCTGGAGGCATCGTGGACATTCCCTAACCACTCAGACAGCAGCACTGGAAGGGATGATTGACAGCAGGACACCCATGGCACATGTACTGTAACACACCTGTCAAAACTGTCTATTTTCATCTCCCACAGCATTTGTCAAACTCACATTCATATTTTACTGTTTATCTTTCCCCAACAAAACCAGGCCCTACTGAATGTAGACTATCTTGTCCTGAATAGTGTAGCACTAATTTTGACCACAATGTACATTACAGTTAAGGCAAGCATTAGATCTTTTTTTTTCATCTGGTTATAAAAAATTGCTGGATACCCTGAATGATCATATGATGTCACACAGGTGGCATTAGATAAAGTATGTCAGAAGACATACAGGAAGAAGAAATGGCAAAGGGGGAGTGAAATTGTCATGAATATTATTCTCCTTTGGCCTCAACAAAGTCATATATATTGAAATCTTTCACTTATTTTGTTTAATTGTGAGTTTTAATCTGATAACACTGTAATTACATACATTGTGGTTATGGACAGAAATGAGGCTGCAATTTCTCTGTGGTAGAAAACAAGACTAGATCAAAATCTAGAATATGGCTGGACCATGTATGAAACACTTGAGGGCTTTTAATTTGAAACGACAGATAGAGGAAGTGGCAACATATGGCGGCCAAGCCAATTTGACATAGGGCCTTTCTCAATACCAAGTACGCCAAGTAAGTTTGGTAAGTTTGTCTTGGAAGTACAAACAGGAGGATGCAGTACTGTCATTTTGCAATTGGAACAGCAGCGTACTTGCTGACAACAGCAGCTCAGCTTCAACACACCTACCTGACTGTACTGTGACAAAATAATCAAAGCTTAAAGCTTCACTTACACTTTTTTTCTCACAAAAAATGACCTCATTGACAGAGAGATGCAGTAAATTATGTTATTCAGTCTGTAATGTAGCTATAATAGAGATCCAAACTGTTATGTAGCTTAATAAAATAAAATGAAATTTAATATAGACTGATCTGTTCATTTTAATACATTTATATTTATTGAAATGTGGTCATATCTGTACATATAGAGCCCCAGAGGCAGCACTGTTGTTCTGTCCAGGAAACATGAACATGAACATGAAGCTTCACTTTACATTCGGACAAACTAATGTGGCAGCTGCAGTCGTTAGATTTCATCTGTGAGACTAACATTTTAACTTCCAAATGGAATTATATCATATATGAAAATGCTATGGAGACATTAGAGCCAGCAGTAAGTCACCAAAGAGCTGCAGATCAGTTCAACGGCCAATCATTTCAGGAGTTGGGCTGCTAGCAGCTGAGATGACCAGCTGGTCCTATCTGGCCAGCAGCTTCTCACATCTCCAAAAAATTTGGAGCAAATTTCCAAACGGGCGTTATTTGAATAAACTGACCACACCAGTCCTACAGCGAAAATTACAACAGCTTAAACTCCACCATCACTACTGGTAAGTGCAAAATGCATTCTGGGACAGTTAGCTTCATTGGCCTTCTTCCGACGAATGGTATAACTTCATCACTCAGTCAGTCAGTGAGACAGTCGGGGACAGACATTCATATTTATAGGGCTGGCCCGGATGTTGCGGTTCAGTCAAAAATACTGCAGTACAGCAGATGATTCTGGACTTCAGGACACTCCATCCACCACACATATAATTTCAGTCCCATCTACACAGTTCAGGTGCTGTATGCACAAGCATTAAGCCATGTACTATGTACAGGTTTCACCGTGGGAAAGTGCAGCATTGTTTTAGCCTTTAGTTTGAATAAGAGCTTTGCATTGTTTGGTTATGTACCACCCATGTGCACTTCTCAGGGTTAATTGCCCTCATCTTTCAGGATGCCTGCCAACGTTACCAACCCAAGGATGTGCTGCTTGACACTTAAGCTGTTTGCAGATGGGTAATAAAGTGTGCTAAGCTCATTTGAGCCGTGCCTTTTAAATGTTCCGCTCTGTGCCAGGGGAACTATAAAACCGCATCACTGCTCATGTGAGACACGTTCTTGTGTGGAGCAAGAAAGCACTGCTTAGTCTTTCCATCAGATTAGTTTGTCCCTGTACGCCTATAAGATATATTAGAGCGTGTACTACAGATGGATGGATGGATGGATGGATGGATGGATAGATGGTGCAGATAGCTTTGCAGCTAAATGCTACAAAACCTTCAAAATATACCCCCTATGCTCCTTTGTTGCTGTAATTGCGCACTAAGAGCAGACTATACCACAATCATTAAAAGAGGCAGTATCTGTCATCTAAAAAGAAGGAGAGCAGGGGAGAGACTGCAGTTTGTTTGGACCAGTTTCTCTACTAAGAATATATTATAAACCATTCACTTCAAAACTGTGTATGAAATCAGCATATAAGGTATAATTTCAGAAGAGAGTGAGCCAGACAACACAGACATTAATATAACATGGAGCACAGGGCAGCATTATAGCAGCCTTACATGTCACTAATTATGTGATTAAGAAGAATATTAGTCTTTCTGCACTCTAATTTACATAAAAAGCTCAGTACAATGATGTAATCTACCTTGTATTGTTAATCACTTTCAAAGAAGACACTGTTAGGCACATTCAAAGCCTATATCCCTTACTAATTGCCAGTATAAAGATTATGTGAACTCATGACCCGTGTCGGACACAATCTATAAACCTTACAGTGTATTATAGCATAGTTCTTTCTAGCCTTGCACTGTGTTTGGCTAATGAGTGCCATAATCTCCTGATCAATACATCAGACTGTGCACAACACAGTATGATGTCACCATTCTTTCTGATGTCTGTAACCTGCACCTGTAACCCACTGACCTTGGCTACACAGACTAATGATCAAATTTCTCACAGGGCAAAAAACACTTATAATGATTTTGTATTTGAATGAGCCCCCAATGAGTCATACAAGGTATTTAATTGGAGACACCACATTTACATCATTTGTTTACTGCAGTGCCAGTCTGAGTCAGCAGCTGTTTTTTTGCGTATGAAGGAAGCTGGCACGTCACTCGTGGACACCAACCGCAGATTACAGTCAGCTATTCAGAGTCTTAATGCCACAGGGAGATCATTACTATAAGTGGACAGTGATCAGAAATGTCTCTAAGTTAGTTGTGACAATTCTGTATGTCTGTATGAACAGGATTGGATGGGAATGTTTTTGTGTTAATGGATTTCATTAATGGACTCACAAGTTTTTGATGGATTCAAATAAACTTTAACACAAACATTTTCTGTTGTCCTTTATTTACTTATTAGGTTGCATTTCCACAATTTGTTATGAGGAAATTTTGGATGTGTCCTCAGAAGGTATTTATCAGTACACAGTAAAATATGCCAAAAGTTGCTGTGTATTGATAACTATATCAGGCAGAGCATCTTTAACGCTGACACATTTTAACCAGTAACAACAAACAGCTTCAACATTAATAAGAGTAAAGGGCACATACGACAGTTGCTGGTGAGTGCTGTATAGTTGAGCTTCACATCATCACTTATTGTACATTTATAGTCTCTACTGCCATTTTAATCTGTGACTAAAACAGAAAGCTGCCACAGTATTGGTCAGTTTCATATAGCATGTCCAACAACAATACCTATGCTACAAATTAGGTTGCATCTAAGTGTCTTCTGAAAAAACTTATTTGGTAATTCCAAAACAATTACCCGCTCTTTGGTTAAGGTTTGTTTAAGTTTAGGCGATTAAAATTATTTGGTTAAGGTTGGGAAATCTTGGGCATCATGGTTAAATACATCCACTGTCTGTAAAAGACGACATGAACCACAGTCTAAAGTTGGAATTGTGCTTTTGCAAAGATACATATAATCACATCTATAAACTCATGCAAAGAAGGGTGTTATGGGTAACTGTACGTTGCAGAGGCTAGCAAAGGAGCTGACGTGCACACCTCCCAAAAAGATTTGAAACTAAGAATAATTAATGTTAATGTTATATATGTTGTATGTGCAAGTATTAAAGAAACAGCACAGCAAACGCCTCAGAACAACTCAGAACAACTCCCATCCAGAGAAGCATGTTTCAGCTTGAGGATGTTTTGCTACAGTCAAACTACAATATCCAAGTCAGGCTACTTCCACCTTTGCTACTTACTGAAGGCAGTAATTACTCTCAAGATGCTTGTCAAGACACTGTGAACATAGGTGCTGTTAGGTGTTTAAACAACTGACCAATGCTGACCAATTTTCTTCTGGTGAGAATAGTCTGATATCCAAGCCTGTCTGTTGTTTACTGTCTAAGCACTGGCTCTGTGAAGTAGAAGAGTATTTGTAAAGAGCAACGTTACACATTTTTAATCAGAGCTGTCTAAAGCTGCCCTGTTCAGAAAATATAATTTCTTTATTCTGGTTTTACACTATTCAGAAAATCCAGCATGCGGGATGTTTTCTAAGACTAATTCAATTTAAAATTCAATGCACTCAAACAAAGGGTTGTGCTCTGAAAACCATTTCATGGACACACCGCTTCACATTGTATTGGCCTCATGTGACGCACCTCTCTGTGCATCTCACCTTCTTTGACCCTCGACTAAATATAACCATCTCCATCAAAAATCTCCCTCTGACATCTTGTTCACTGCAACCCAAAAAGAAATCTGAACCATGAAACATCAGCTAATGGTGTTGGCATAGTAATAGAAAAATAAATGATATTTGGAGGCAAGCCTAATTGTATGCCAGCTTTGATGTTATAACTCTTTCTCAAGCCACTAATTTCATTACACTGAATTAAAGAGCACACTCTCTGAGCATGCTATTATCTTGAAGTTGTTTAGAGGAGAAGGTGTTATGGTACCAGAAGATTCTCTAGTGTTCCCTTGTGTTTCCCCTTCCCTGTGTTCCCAGCGCTCAGCTGTCTGTCTCTCTCTGTGTTTATGTTTTGTTTGTGTGTGTTGGTGTGGTTCCCCTTCCTTGTTCTCCTGGCTCCCAGCTCTGCTCATCCTGCACACCTGTCTGCAATCGGCTCATCACCTCTCCCAGTCTGCTCACTTGCTTCTCATCAGTTCATCAGCTTGCAGTATATCTAGCCCAGGTCTTCACTCACTCTTTGCCAGATTGTTGTTTCAACAATGGTAACTATGATTCAAGGCCAACTTATTTTATACTCCCAGAATAATCTGGTCAACATGGATCCAGTTGACACAGACAATCTCCTTCGTACCCCGGACGATCTCCACCATGCCTGTGCCAGCTAAGGTGTCCTTGTGGGCCAACATGATCAGGTCCTCTGTGAAGTTGTGGAAACCCTCAGGAACCTTTCAGCCAATGTTCAGCGGATTAGAACCCAGATTGACCTCATCTCTACTCAGTCCTCCCCTCCCTCCTGGCCTGCCTGCAGCTCAGCCTAACCTCCAAGCTTCTGCACTCGCTCCAGCTCTGCCTACCCACCGGCCCAGAGAGCCCACATTCCCCCACTGGAGAAGTGCACTGGACATCTAGGTACCTGTAGGGCTTTCCTTATTCAGTGTTCTCTTGTGTTTGAACAGCAGCCCTTACATACAGTACTGATAGACCTAAGATAGCTTATATAATGGCATTACTTAAAGGGAATGCTTTAGACTTGGCATCAGCAGTGAGGGAGAGTCAGCCTAGCCTAATTGTGTCCTTGATACATTTGTTGCTGAAATGAAAAAAGTTTTTGACCACTGTGTTTGGGGGAGGGACGCTGCTTAAAACCTACTTTTGCTCTGACAGTGTTCCTGTAGCTTAGCTGAGCATTCAGTGGAGTTCAGAACTGTAGCTGCAAATTTGGGGTGGAACAATGAGGCGCTACGGGGGATATTTTTAAGTGGGCTTAGTAGGCAAGTTTAGGATGAGGTAGTGGCTAGGGATGACCCTGCTAGTTTTGATGCTTTAATTTCTCTAGCCATCAGACTAGACTAGACTAGACTAGATAAGGCACCTACAGCCACTTCTTGCTCTTCCCCTCCATCTCTCATGAGAACTGGCTCAAACTCTTCCCTAGTTTCCCTTGTCATCCCCAGTTCCAACACTCCCACTTTCCCTAGAGAGGAGCCCATGCAGCTGGGCGAGGCCCACTGAATGTCTCCATAGCATGCAAGCCGGGGAATGTATTTACTGCAGCCAAACAGTCTTTTTCCTCACCTTCTGTCCCCATCGGCTAAGAAAGAAGAGGCTTGCCAGTAGCAGTGGGGGTTCTGGTGAGCCAGACTTCCTCCTCTCTTAAACCCCAACCCAGAATGCAGCAAGAGGCCACGCTGTGCTGGAAGCAATTGTCCCTGCCTCTACTTGTCCTTGTGGACTCTGGAGTGGATGAAAATTTCCTGGAAGCTAATCTTGCTGCTCAAGCAGGCATCACAGTGAACCACTGATGCTCCCCTAAATGCTAATGCTCTCAACGACAAGCTCCTGGCCCATGTTACTCACTGCACCAAACTTGTACATCTCATCCTCTCTGGTAACCATCATGAGTACATTAATTTCCACCTTATTACCTCTCCTAATGTCCCCATAGGCTTAGGTCACTGCTAGTTAAGCAAACGCAATCCCCATGTAGACTGGTTTGCTGGCAACGTGGTTAGCCCTTGTCCCAGTAGAGGCCACTTGCTCTCTCACTTCATCCTCATCGCCCATGTGACTGCTCCATTGTTCTCCTCCCCGGAGCTCCCTTGCCTTCCACCCATCTGTTTAACCTGTCCCGTCTGGAAAGGGAGGCAACGGAAAAATACATTCATGACTCCCTGGCTGCTGGAATAATCTGGCTGTCTTCTTCTCCGGTCGGAGCAGGCTGCTTCTTCATGTCCAAAAAAGATCTCTCTCTTCACCAACTACATCATCAACTACAGAGGTCTCAACATCATCACTGTCAAGAATAAATATCCTTTACCCCTCTTTAACTCCATCTCCAAACCCATCCATGAAGTCACCATCTTCTCAAAACTGGATCTGAGGAACGCTTACCACCTGGTCAGAATAAGAGAAAGAGACGAGTGGAAAATGGCTTTTAACACCCCCCTTGGCCACTTGAGTACGTTGTTATGCCTTTTGGCCTGACCAACGACCCTGCTGTGTTCCAATTCCTGGTCAGTGACATCCTCTGTGATTTCCTCAACCAGTCTGTTCTTGTCTACCTTGACAACATCCTGATCTTCTCCCGAAACCCCAAAGAACACATCCAACATGTCTGGCAAGTACTCCAGCAGCTCCTGGAAAACAAACTCTTTGTGAAAGCACAAGTGAGGACAGACCCAGAAAAGATCCAGGTTGTGGCAAATTGGCCCAAACCCACATCAGTTAAGAAGCTCCAGCAGTTCCTTGGCTTTGCCAACTTTTACCGCTGCTTCATCAGCTACTACAGTCATGCCCCTAACCCACTACAACCTCCTTCTTTTGGACCCCTGAGGCAGATGCAGCCTTCTCTGAAATGAGAAGATGCTTCACATCCGTGCCTGTGCTCATCCATCCTGACCCCTCACATCAGTTTATTGTGGAGGTTTATGCATCCAACTGTGGAGTAGGGGCGGTTCTCTCCCAGCACTCTGACACTGATCCTTTCTTCTCCCGCCAGTTGTCACTGGCTCGCTGGGAGTTGTTCTTTGGTCGTCTCTCCTTCACACTTATCTGTCGTTCAGGCTCCCGGAACCTCAATCCAGATGCTCTCTCCCACCAGTTCACCTCTGAAGGGGCGACTTCCAACCCAGACACTACCTTCCTTGCCTCCTGTCTGGTGGCTGTGATGACACGGGAGACTGAGTCCATAGTCAGGGATTCCCAACAGACTTAGCCAGACCCAGGAAATGGCCCTCCTAACCATCTCTCTGTGTCTGATTCTGTCCATTCCCAGGTCCTCCAGTGGTTGTACACTTCCCAGTTTCCCTGCCACCCTGGGATTAGCTGCACCCTGTCCCTCCTTAAGCAACATTTCTGATGGCCCTCCATGAACACTGACACCCGTGCCTTCATGTCCGCCTGTACCATGTGTGCACACATGAGCCTCCTACGAACCATCTGCTGATTTGCTCCACCCCTTGCCGGTCCCTTGTCGCCCGTGGTCTCACATAGCTCTTGATTTCATTATTGGACTTCCACTTTCACAAGGTAACACTACCATGCTCACCACTGTGGACAGATTGTCAAAAGCTGTACACTTTGTGGCTCTACCAAACTCCCCATAGCCTTGGAAACTGCTGATCTTCTGGTGTACCATGTTTTTTGCTTCCATGGAATCCCTACTGACATTGTGTCCGACTGTAGCCCTCAGTATATATGCCAGGTCTGGAAAGCCTTCTGTCAAGCCCTTGGAGTAACTGAGAGTCTGTGTTCTGGTTATCATCCACAGACTAACAGTCAGACAAAGCAAGCCAACCAGGACCTGGGAGCGGCGTTCTGCTGCGTCACCTTTAGGAACCCCTCCTCCTGGAGCACTCACCTGTCATGTATTGAGTATGCACACAACTCCCTGTCAAATGCTGCCACAGGTATGTCACCATTTGAATGTGCCATGGGTTTCCATCTACCTCTATTTCCAAGACAGTGAAGTCTCAGTCCCCTCAGTCCAAGCCCATCTTTGTTGTTGCTGAAGGAAGGATGGAAGGACATCCGTGCCACCTTGCTCCACTCTGCTGACTGCAACTCATGCATTGCTGACCGTCACTGGACACCAGCCCCCTACTACCAACAAGGTCAGAAAATTTGGCTTTACTCAAGAGATCTCCCCTTGCAGGCTACTTCCAGGAGACTTACAGGGAGTGAGTTTCTTGGAAGTTATGTTGGTCCGTATGAGATTGATTTAATCATTGACTCCACTTTCATCACGCTCAAGCTTCCTACTCACATGAAGATTCACCCCACGTTTCATATCTCACAGTTGAAACCAGTCTCCATTAGCCCACTGCCTCCCTCAGCTGTGGCCCCTCTACCCCACATTATTGACGATCATCCAGCCTACACCATCTGGTGGTTGCTGGACATACACTGCCGGCACTACCAATACCTGGTGGACTGAGAGGGTTATGGACCTGAGGAGCGCAGTTGGATTCTCCGTCGGAACATCCTGGACGCGTCCCTGGTCCAGGACTTCCACCGCAAGTATCATAATAAATAGTGATATAATAATATGTGTGTGATAGTAACAGGTATACAATCAGTATAGTGGTTTGGAAAGAATACTGCAGAAGTGGTGTTGTAATAAACACAAAAATCAACCTCTGCCATTCTGTTCAGCTATCATCTATCTACCAGTACTTTGATTTTTCTCCTGTTAGTAGTTATGCTTTAAGCTGCTGGCAAGGGTAGGCTGGGAATTGGATGGCTTTACACCTCTCTGTGTGACCTGCCTTTCTGTGAGATTTCTCAGTATTACATAACACATACTAGTATCTTTTACCTTGAGCCACATGGGAGAAGTTTGTGACGTTGCTCAATTTAAATTTTCCACACTGTGAAGTAATATATTTAGTTAGCATGCAACCAGTTTCGACTCCTTTCTAAATAGTGTGAGATACAGTACAGTGCAACTATGTGTGCTGTCAAAGTCCAAATTAAATGCAGAGTTAATGGAACTTCTTAACAAATCACCGTCTGCAATTTTCCTCTTCAAGCCTCAGTGCCATTTCAAATGACTTCCTGCATCTCATTTTGTGCAAATTATTTTGCTCTGCACGGAAAGATCTCTGTATGACTCTTCACTGCATCTCTTCCCTTGAACAGCTAAATAAAAAAAGTTCTATCAATTAGAAGTTGGGTGCTTTTCATGTTTTTTGTGATTTGTCAGCTTAGAAAATGCCTGGCCTCAAGAATGTATTTTTTACTAAATGCTATCATTTGAAATCACATTACATACTCTAACAGATTTAACATTAGTTACTGCGGAGTGAGTGCAAAGCATGCATTTAGAGTGCAGTTTTAGAGTATCTACAGAGCATTTATTTTATTTAACATTGCAAACAGCAACCTAAGATAGAAAGAGCCACTGCTTCCAGCATAGATACACAGTCTCTTTGTCTGTCTGCCCTGTTCTGCCTCTCCTCTCTGTGTGCTGTCCTGAAGAAATGCTCCAGGGATCGCACTCACCTCCTGTTCTTTTGGAGAAAAAGGTATTTTTTTTTAAAAATTACATTTCTAACATGTCTTCACCTTTGGCACCAGTAGGAAATATTGGCTGCAACCTCGCACGATAATTGTGTCTGCAGTCAAAAGCAGGTGGAGGCGGGGGCTTCTCTGAGCTGTTTTTGGCCTCCCAGACAGAGCTGTAAGCCAGCCCGCTCAGCTGTAATGGTCTTCGTGCTTGCCTGGCTGCCCTTGGCATTAGACACAGACCTTTATTACCCTGCAGGAAGCCGGTTCATTACAGCCGCGCTTCTCTCCTCTGCAAACTTTCTATTTCTTTTCTCCCTTTGCTTATTACCAAAGATTACCAAAGAGAGTTCAAGGGCTGAACCATTTTGATGATGTAACATTTCTCAAATGAGCCGGGACGCCAGTCAGGCACATCTCCCACAGGAGAAAAATATTGACTTATATTTCCAGGGTTGGGTGGCAGCAAATGAATTGAAATTGTTTTTGGTTTTTTTCCTTGTTTTATAAATGAAAATGACTTTAGACACAACGGGTTGTCGCCTTGGATTAATTGGAAGTTCGAAATGAAGTGGAGAAGAGATCAATGACACCAGATGACGTCATCTCTGTAACCATGGGTTACCGCTGCTGTTATTTCTGTGTAACTATTTTTGTAAAAACATTAATAATCTCTGGTGTCTGTTGCTCAGTGAGTCATCGGAGGCAGTGTCACTGTTGAAGAATCACCAAGCAGGGATCATAAGAGAGTGACTAAAGATAGACCGTTAGGAACATCTCACTAACAAGATAACAACTGATTTCCCTGACATTTTGAGGGAATCAAAGCCACCTGGCAGAGAAAAGTAAGACTGCAGTACAATGCAGAAGAGAAGTTGATAGCACAACACATAGATATATTTAAGTCTTTGCAAAATTATTTTCACTATGAAATCACAATGGTGTGCTGTATGGAGTGACGTTCATATAGATTCATGTCAGCCAAAGACAGCAGGTGCACTTAATTTACAAGAAACAAACAGAAGTTTGTTGTATTTTTAACATGTACAATATGTGCTCTCTTTTCTGCTTGGACTACATGCAGAATTTCTCCATTATCCAATAATATTGCAGGGAAATATGAATAGCTTTGACACTTACTGTATAGCTTTTACTTTGGTTTACATCATGTTGTAATTGGTTTCTTGTAATATTTGATGATGAGAAATAAAGGGTTAATGACAAGGAACTATAAGCACAAGGGAACTGTAAAAAATAAGTTAACTTTAATGTAATCTAACTGAAATTCAGCTGGAGTGTCCCTCAGCTGTATTCATGCATGGTGAAACAGATATTTGATAAGTAGCTGATGTAATGATCAGAGAGAGCGGATCTCACACTTGCTTGTTGCCGTCTGTTCTCACAGCCTCTGATTAAGACAGATAAGAAGCTTGAGGTGCTGCGCTACGCTAACAGGATTTCCAGTCAAGCCCACTAGATTGTAAGACCTTGCGAGGCTGGACAGACATGCCACAGGGGAGAAGAACTCCTTACTCAAACTCATCACATTTTTCAAAACTCATGATCTGAGCATTTTGGAGATAGGTCAGCATCCTCTGCGGCACTGTGTTTAGGCTGTTAGAGACTGGTGCTGCAAATGCAGAAAATAGATTGGAATTCAAGCCTGCAGCCATACAAACAAAGTCGACAACCATTAAATAAATGTCTTATTTGAACTGTGTAGTATGGTTAACTTGTCTGTTTATGTGTATTTATTAACCTCCGCTTATCCAAGTTAGGTAAGCCCACGTGATAAGATAACACTTTGACTTTGTATTCATAGATACAGTCACAACACTGAGGTGCTCCTCTACAACAGCTGAGATTAAGGCTAGCTGTATACTCTAAATGAACTCACATTCAGCATGTTCTTGGTTCCTGTCATATAAGCACTCAAAGTATGAATAGTGTGCATGGTAATGGCATATACCATGGTATATATCACGCTAACTCACAGCGACCGAAAGCTGGTCAAAACAAACAGTAAACACATCCTGAATGCATTTTAAACCTAGTAAATATACAGTCTGAAACCAGTCACATGATATTGTTGACTACTTGCAGGCAAAAAAGTATTGGAGGCAGTGAATGAAGCTGTGTAAATACAATTAAAAATATTAAAAACAGAATTGTAAGGAAACATAAAATTCAACTTGTCATTCATTTCTCCACCCTAGTTTCGTCTTCTAGTCACAAACCTGCTTCTTGAACCAAAAACCTACCATCATGAATACTAACTCATCCAGGTTAGAACACCATTTATTATAATTAGTTTGCTGCCTTGTCATATGATATTATGTTTTATGATATTTCCCCAGGCAACACAAGTGTGACATCAGTAGCCAGATATATCAGCAAAGCATGTTGCAAATGCAACTGAATTTTTTTAGGTACAATTTACACATTTTTCTCATGTGACATACAATAATTACCAGGTAAAGAATTACCATCCTCCTCTCAGCAAACGAGACTCCATTGCAGTTCACAGCACCGTTGTATAAATTATAAATGTGAGGTGAACTTTGAAACCTCTGGCTGCTCTATTAGGTCAGTTTTAAAGTTTCTTGTTGAAAAGTTTCTCCAAGCAACTTCACAACAGCCATGGAGAAGAGGTCAAGTGAAATGTGCATTTAGAAACCAAGCATAGGCTAATTGGACAGTCCAGATTGATGGCATGCACTTTAACCATGAGAAATAATTGCTTGTCGTTTCTAAATTGATTAATGAAAGGCCTCAGAGAAAATATGAATGTTTTTTTTTTCTTTCTCTCTTTATTCATTATAAAGTGAAGGCATTATTTAATTGGGCTGTGGCAAGAGAAGAAAAAGTAAATCTCTGAGCCATTTTACCATCAGATTCTGATTGTTCACAATGTCATTTAATAAAAGAATTATTGAGTTCGACAATTAATCAATTTTAGATGTGATTGTACATAATAAGATCTCCATTCATGAAACATTCTGGTGGAGGTATAAATAATGTTTTTTAAACCTTGAAACATGCAGTGTGTTATAGGCTGATAAAGCTGAATAGGGTGCATGTTCCTTTCATAAATTGTTACTTTTTGAAGCAGAATAAAACATTTCTACTTCCCAACGGTTGCCAAGGTGGCCTTGAAAGACAAGGCTGATTTCTCCTCTTGCCTCCTGGTTAGCCCAGCCTTGAGCAGCCTGAGGCACTGGCTTGTGCTTTCTGCTCCCATTGTCAGCGATAACGCTGGTGATGTATATTAAATGACATAGGTCTTCATAAGTGTCATTGTCTTACTTGTCTGATGAAGACTAATATCTGCACTCCTCTCAGCAGTAGCTTTCCATTTTATCGCTGCAGGGATACTCTTAGAGGTGCAGGTGCTGCTCTGGGGGTAGGAATGGAGTTAAAGCCAATAGATTCAATGTGTGTAAGAAAATATATCTGCTGTCTTTGAAAGTGTATGGGGCCAACGCAAGTGCATATGGACAGGCCTGCACATCTTTATCTGAACAGAATATTATCTGTGAGGATGCTCCTCCGATTAATTAAAATAACATGCAGTGGAGGTCTGACTGGACCTAAGTAGCAGAAAGCATACTTCATTAAATGCAGCATGCAACTATTATTAATTCATACAGTCATATGATGTGATTAACATATTACACTATCTGTGTCTTTCCTTCTCACTTACTTAAGTGGATACACATGCTTTCATACATTTCCACATGAACACTTGGATGCCTTAACTGGCTTGTTTGTTAAATTGAATGTGCAGTTTTTTTCTTTTTTCTTTTCTTTTTTGCTGAAAATAAATTCTGCATTCTGTGAATAGCAGAGTTTTAAAAATATGTCTTTACTGTATGAAGATTTCCTAAGTTGAATCCTCGATCTGTGTTATACTGCAGCTAATGAATGCTGAAGTAGTTAGACTGCAGTCATGTTCAGTTAATGTGAAGTTGGGAAATCAAAACAATATTACTTTGAATTGAACTTTGAATATGAATATAACGATATTATATTCAAAGTGCTGCAAATATCTCCACTGAGGTGCCATACATGTCTTCAGAGAATGTAGTAGGTTTGTGTGTGTAGGGAACCACAACAGTTTGAACACCTGACATGTGTTTCTTTAATTTCACTTATTGGGTTTTCATTTCACGTGTTTTCCTCTGAATATAAAGTATCTTTCCTGTATGTTGAGGAACTCAGCTTATTCTTCTTGATGGCATTAAATCAGGGACCTTGTATGCTCTCCTCATTTTAACAATAAGGATTTGTGGTATTGTGCAGCTTATAAATTAAATAGATGTCAAAGTGCAAACCTCTCTTAAATAGTAATTTCTTGTCCCATTCAGTGATTTCTATATCTCACATATTTATAGGATACAATTGCCTACCATATATTTTTATATTGCTGACACTGATGAGCACTATATTAGAATCAAATACTGTATATTAAAGGCAACACTCCACTGAAAATAGTTTAAATGCTTCTGTGAAACAGAATCAACACATAGCTTATTTCTTTAATTGTTTATGTCTGCCAGACACAGGAATGATGCATGAGATGTCACAAAGCTTTATATGTTGTTATCTAGTTTACTTTAGCCAGAAAAATGACAAGTGCACATATAAACACATATCCCCTTGAAGGGGAAATTCAAACCCTGCTTATTCTCTCACCTCCTCACACCTGGTTTTAGTAAATTACAAAAATTGCCGGGCTCTGACTCCCTATTTTGACGTCAGAAAGGAGTTGGGGGAGGGAGTATTAGATGCTGTTCGACCAATCTCAAAAGCCCTTCAGTTGGCGCATATTCTATTAGATTGTATGTCTTGTTTTTGATAAACAGAATATGCCTGAAAAGATATTAAAACCAACCTTGAACCTTTAACCTTCACCCTTGTGTCAGCTGACATCAATACAGCCAAAGCACTGATTTTGAATATCAGTAAAAGTGTGAATATAAAAATACCGCATTGCAGATTAATCACAGTTAAAGGTGACTGCAGTGGGATGGGCTGTACATAATTTTAGGTCGACATAATTTTTGCTGAGTTTAATTGACACAGCGAAGCAGGGAGCATCCACAAGGCCAATGGGGATGATGGAGATTGCGTCTCCCGGGAGAGGCCGTACTCTGTCAGGTACTATGTTGAGAAAATGTAAGAATGTGTCTCAAGGCCTCTCATATGTTGTAAATCTGACAAGAGGCGGACTGCACAGCCATTTGACCCTTGGACCTGCTTGATGAGAGGGTGCTGTGCAGGGTTTGGTCTGGGGAATAGAGACACACACTGATAAAGTTGATGTAGTACGTTATAAGATAAGCCCAATGTGAGGTTGTCTCAGTTGCACTCACACTAAGTCAATATAGATGGAGGCAGGGATGTTCTATGACATCTTGGCTGTTGTGTCCTTCACCATTGTTTTCAAGCTGACCGCACCATCTGTCACTGTAGAAAAGGCTTGTACAGCTCAATGACAGAAACACTGTTGCATGTCACCAGCATGTTTGCTTCTGTTTTACTCCATTTCATTTTAGTGGGATGATGTTGGATGAAATCTACTATTTTTGACCCTAAATTTCTGCCACACAGAAACAACCACACACAACCATCGCACTCACCCCTAAACTTTGCTAGTTGCAGTAACACTTTAATGAGACAGATTATTTGGTTTGTTTAAATGTCAAAGCGTGAAGAGCGACAAGCCCATTTACATGTTGTGCGCCCTGGCAAGGTAACTAACCACGGATTTGACTTGACAGGGTCAGCCTGCTTTGGCTTTGTCTTCTCTTGAGACATCATTAAATTTCTGTTTCCAGCACCTCTGCCTCTTTTAGTCATCTGATCACGTCCCTCCCAATCTCCCTGAGCTATAATGTGATGTCCTTTTTCCATGCCCTGGCTCAAATTTTAAAATCTAAAGTTTATCCTAAGACCGGTCACTTTTTATTCAGTCATCTATGGAGATCAGGCTGTGTTGGATGGCCAGCTGAGCAGACCTTGTCACATCCTCGCAGTGCTTGGCCTAGATTGTGCCACTAAAAGGACAGCTGCATTAAAAATCCTCATGATGAAGTAGTCTGCTCCACAAAGCCAAAAAAAACTTGCTGTGTTTTGTTGGTCAAGGTCAGGACTAGTGTCTGGAATTCATTTAAATGAGTCACAACTGTTAAATAATATGTACCTAAAACAACACAGTAACTGTGTGTTAAGTAGATGTTCTACTTGCATAGTTTGTTAATTTTTTGGTTAATAAAACAGTGAGGTGTGTTAGATCTCTTCAACTTACATTTTTTTCTAATCTTCTGCTGAGTGTAACTTCTAAATCAGTACATTATAAGCTATTAACAATACTTCTCCCTCACAGTCGCCACCAATGTCATGTTGTCAAGTCACACGACACACAAATTCTTCTGACCCTTTGATGTTCTTTGTTCTTGTGCTATATGTGTTAAACAGTGATGGTTTATTGCATTTATGGCACAATTAAAGTAAAGAGTACACCTAACAATCTGATTGAGTAAACTGATCAGATGCAGATGTGATGAATCAGCGCTTCCTGTGTCAATATTACTGGCAGGCATGTTGACATTGTCCAGAGCAGAGGTGGAAGGCAACAAGATGTGTTTTTCATTTTAAACATTTAACCAGTGCTGTTATTGCAAGCAACTTTCTAAAGCACACTTGTGCAGAGGATGTGGCTTTTAATGGACATGGTGCCAGAAGTCAGTAATTTGTGACAACATGCTGCCTACTTTCAAAATGTAACTGAGAGCTACAGACCTTCACAAGCCGGCAGTCAATTAAAGGGCACACTGTAAAAAACATACTGTGATTTTTACAGTTATTAACTGGCAGCAATTGACAAGTAACTTACAGTAATTTATTTTACAGTAAGTTACTTGTCAATTGCTGCCAGTTAATAACTGTAAATATAAACACAGTAAACTTACTGTAAAATAAATTACTGTAAGTTTAGTCTGTAAAATGAGACACTGTAATTTAATGGTGCTGTACTTAAAATCACAGTAAGGAAATCATAACTGTAAAATGAAACACAGTACACACACACACACACACACATATATATATACATATATATATATATATATATATATATATATATGTTACAGTACTCTCACATGCTCTATGAACACAGAAGAAGAAGAAGAAGAACAAAGCTAACATCTGTAACGTCAAGGCATGTTGACAAGTTAGATTTGTAATATGAAGCTATTTCAGTTTAACAATGCAGTCAGGTTAACTATGGATTTCTGTTAGTTAAAAGATCACCCGCTAACATAATAATGTTAGCACAACACACCTCTGAGGAGCCAGAGATCAATGTGAATAATTTAACTACAAAAACTAGCTTGGTGTAATGTCTGGTGTTAATCTGAGTGACTGAGTGTTTTAATGTTGAAGACTCTTACTGATCAGCTGCTGATGTCGGTGCCTCCTGCTGCTGCTCCTGCTGCTCTGGACTGACGGCTAATGTTAACATTACTCCTCACCACGCTGCAAGAAGTGCACTGTCCACACAGCAGAGAATATCTGTTGAACAGACGTCTTTGTGGTCTTCCATATCTTCCAGTGCTCATTTATGAATGTTCCAAGTCTGTTGTGTCCTTTATTACAGAGTACTCTGCAGTTAAATGTTAGCTAGTAAAGTTAGCAAGCGGTAGGATGTCAGAAAGTCCACTTTATCCATCTATGATACCATCTGACAACTTAACACTGAGCAAAAACAGACAAGAACATGAGTACTCATGTTGAGGTAAAAAAAAAAAAAAAAAAAAAGATGAAATAATCCAAAAAGCTGTTAAATCTCAAACCAGCTGCAGTGAAGTAAGTTACTTTGGCGCCTAGACTGACTCAGTGACACTATTCAAATTTGAGATCACATGATGTTTTTATATGGCTCAACCAATCAGCTCATGACTTCACAGACAGCCTGCCATTACCTGACAAGCACTGAGACAAATTTAGAAAACTGAAAGTAACAGCCTGCAGAAGCATAAAGAAACAAGGCCATCTTGAAGTATTTGAATTCATATGAAAAAAATTATTATTTCAAACTAATGTTTAAATTATTTAATCTGCACCATGAATTTGAGGGTTTCATTTGAAAGTATTAAAAAATAATCTTCAATTTAGTGATTTAATTAACAAAGGGGAAATCTGCTACCTTAACTAGAGTAACATGGTGTCTGTAGCAGTATGAATATTACTGTGATTTTCTACAGTAACATAATGGTTACTGTGACTTTCTACAGTAGTGTGTTCACTACTGTGATTTTCTACAGTATCATGTTGATTGCCTTTTTTTAGGCCTAATACACAGTATTATACTGTAAAAAATATTCACAGTAATTAACTGCAGAAACACAGTACATTGCTGTGGATTTCACAGCCATTTTTTCCAGTGCACATCATTATTTAACACTACTGTAGGTGGGTTTAAAAAATATGGACATTTAGTTTGATTTCATCACACATAACAATGCTGAATAAAGACCAGTGGAAACAAAGTTTCACAATCAGCAACATAGCAATGTACATTTCCTGACTTGAGCGTTTGACAAATTGGGGAGCAAAGAGAACTTCAATTCCAGCTGTCAATCATCATCTGCTCACCCACTGCTACAGGCTCAGAAGAAAGCTAAGTTAAGTGCCTTTTCTTGATGTTTTTCTTTACATTTAGAGAAGACAGCTTCAATAGCCAAAAATGTGCGCATGTTAAAAGAGTTGTGGAAGAATGAAGAGTTCTCATATTAATCTACTAGAGAGACTGATTTGTCTTTTTATTTTTTAGCAGTTAGACAACTGTATACCTTTTCATCCTTTGTTATTCAGTTCATATTATACTTGATTTTAGCAGAGATACAAGAACATTTGTTATTGTCAGCAAGACTTTGTCCTTTTTCCTTCCTTTCCTTTTGCACTGTTGGAGTCTGTTAATTCTGGGTGATGAGGCCTTTACCTGTCAACTAAACACTAGAAACGTAAAAAATAATTTAAAAAAGTGTTCAATCGACAATATTAAAACAGAACACATAACAAGCTGTGGTTTGTCTCTATTTTTGTCTGAAATGCATGTAGTTGGTTCAAGAGGTGAATATAACCAGAAACAATAAAACAAAGAGTTTAAAAAAGAGAGAGGTAAGTGTTGGGTTACTAGTACATGAAAGTAGTTATGGCACAAGCATCTATAACAATCCAGTTAAATGTGTACCACCCTCTCTCCATCGAAAGAACATTATGCTCCTTATCACTGTCAGCATTTGTTCCAGTGGTTGTAGTATATTTATCCTGACACAGATAAGACAGCCCCAGCGCTTCTTTCACAGATTCCCAGAATATCTTTTGCTCCTCAAACCGAGCCAAGATAAGATTTTGTGCTGGATTTTGTCTCCATTGAACAAATGATTCCAAACAAAATGCTACAGGGATGCTTGGGTAATTGTTTTAGCCAATCTGTGCAGCCGTGCTGTATCTAGAGCCATCTGCTGTGTTAAAACTGCAACTACTGACCATAGATACAGCATAGTGCTGTATGCCTTATCTCATGATCTGACTGATCTCCTCTGATATCACTGTCACACACTCCAGTATGTGCTAAGCTTGTCCTGTTTGTGCACTGGAGCATGATAAAAAGGGATTGTACCTGCAATCCTATCTGCTTCTCTTATTGTACTCATGTTCCCGTGTGGATGCAGCATTTGACCTGAGGGCTGATGATTATAAGAGAAAAGGCATGTCGTCAGTGGGGATTTCTTGAGTTCCTATCAGTTCCATTTTGGTACTGAGATATTGTTTTGGACATTTGAGAGGTCTAATGACTGAATGCTAATTAGAAAGCAGACAGGATGTGGCAGAGCATGTACAGTTGAAGAAGTACTGTGGACACGGAGGGACTGCAGGGCTCTGTGAAAAGGTCATGAGAGGCTGCTGTGTGCCCACTGTGAAGGATAGTATATGACACACGCACAGAGCCAGTGACCCAACACTCCGTCCTGACACACCACGCTCTGCTTGGCATACCTTTCATGCGACACACCTGCTTTCTGACCTGCTTTCATCTCAGCACAAAGAGGATGACCACTTCATTTCAAAGCATTTGTTGGAGCTGCACATGGAGAATTTTTCAACATTATCAGATCCCCTGATTGCAGTGAGAAGCAGCTTTTTGAAAATTATTAACTTCATTACCCAGCATAATGTAATTAAAGTAAACTCCGCACAGCATTCTCATGCGGAGAAGTACAGATGAAGCAAGTAGTATGACTCCACAGGCTCTCAGTTGGTGGGGATGGGATGCTGTTCTGTTCTGCAGCTCTAATTTGTGATTCAAGTCTGGAGTATTTTTGCATTAAAATGTGCCTGTTGTAGCTTCAAAGATTAAAGTAATGAAAACTATTCATTGTAGTAAAAAGTGCATTCCATTTTAAAAAGCATGTTACAGCTCTGTGATTGCATGAACTTTAAGCACTGATGGGCTCAGTGGTAATCAAACCAATAAATCTGGAAGTGTACCTACTAAGCTATACAAGATGTTGTTTGATTCTATTGTGAGAATGGGGAAAGGACAGGGGTGGGATATTTATTATCCATGGGGATTCAATCTGTCAGGATTAGAAAGCGTTTGGTGATTTCTTTAATGAGTTTTGTTGCACTGAGCGATCACAGTCAGAGGGTCTCCACAGTCAACAATGCTGGAAAATGTAATTACTCTGAAAGTAATTATTCATTCGATCTCTGGTTGAGGGGCTGACTTTGAAGAGATGGTGGTTGCCTGGTTGATGCCCTTGCCTCAAGTTTTGACAGTGATGTCGGCTGATACTAGAAGAGATCGCAATCGAACATTGTTTGCTACTGTAGAAGTCTATGTTTGTGTAGTTATCAAGTGCAACATTTATTCTGCACAGCAGGCACAGCTTTTTTTTGTAAGTTTTGTAACTGGCATATAATTGAAACTACACAGTTTCCAGACCATTTTTTATTGCTTCCTGACTGAGATAGAATCTAAAAATGGATTTTAACAGAAATTCCTCTTGGGGCAAGAGCAAAAGTGCAGTTTAGTGTGGTTCACTAAGCAAACAGCAAACAGTTGTTATTTTCAAATGTCTGTTTAGGTTTAAGAGGACCCCTCTCACAACAATATAACTCTGAATATAGTCCAGCACACTGATGCTGTCAATATCTCATGCAAGCAGATTTAAAATGTAAACTAGTAGCGTTGACAACATCTATATGTCAAAAAAAGTTTTCAAACCAATGGTCATTTTTATGAAATGTTAGCAGTAAAACAAGAGACTTTTTCCTGATGGTTCAGTTGTTCATTCAAGCAGGAAGTATCTCTACCTATAAGTGCATTGAAGCAAGAAGAAGGGAGAAGCACTCTGTGTGTCTCTATGTGTTTTGACCACACAGCGTCACACAGAGCACTCGGTTGGTGGTTTCTTTCCAGGATGTTAAAGTGACACCGAGTCTCTGCATGTCAGCTCTACTCAAGGTCCTCAGTTTGTCTTCCCTCTCCACCTTGCATCATCCTGCTTGTTGTGCTTTATCAGGGTCAGTGACAAACATCATTGCATTCAGCACCATATATCCTCCTCCTCACTTCCTCATCCCAGCCCTTCAATGCCAAACTCTTGCCCTCCATCTTCCCCCGTGTTTCTCCATTGCTGTCTTCATGACAGGATTACCAGCTGGGCATGTGAAGCACATGGACTGAAGCCACAGACCAAGCACTGAGGATTCATTTTGGCATTACAGCATGGATTTGTAATATCTCATCAACTACAGTTGGAATATGAGTCTCTGGTTGTGTGGCAGTAGTATATGAGGCCTCAGGCTGTTATTACTGCTGTATCATGGTGTCATGATTCTATACTCTTAATATTCCTGTTGATGTGTTGTTTATGCCTTCATATATTGATATTGGTAAGCTATACTGGTTATTTCTTATTGTTTAGATCAATGGGTTCACACTGGATGTAATGGATGCATTAACATTCGGCATTCAGCCTGCATCGATTTTTAACATTTGCTGATCCTGAAGGAGCTCTGTTGGATGCTTGTTTTATTTAACTATGTTTGATGTGTTTTGTTTACTTTTTTGTTTTACTTTGTGGACTTAGCTATTACTTAGCAGTCCAAATGAATTAAATGTTGTTGTGAAGATCTATAGGTTTCTTATGGTAGGTCATGTTTTTTTTTACCGAGATTTGCTTTGAAATACTGAATACTTCAATCAATGGTTTTTATTCCGTCATCATTAGCATACTTATTATAAAGACTGTACAATATACGTAAAACAGGAAAGATGATGTTTTTAGTGCAATTTAAATTAAGTATGCCTTAGGCTACAAAAGATATAGAATACCAGAAGATATGAAAAACAAACACGTCTATAGGATTTTTAGACTGACTTGTAGATACATTCATTACTCTGAATCAAAATTACCTGTAGAGTCAGCCAAGATTCAGTACTACTGCACTTTAATTAAGTTTATTATCCCAAGAATGGTTAAAGTATTGAATCACTTTAAGTGTGCTCCAACTATTGGGGGATCACACTTCTCAGCCTCCCGGGGAAAGCTTATGCCAGGGTGCTGGAGAGTAGGCTCCAGATTGTCGAACCTCAGATTCAGGAGGAACAATGCGGATTCCATCCTGGCCATGGAACAGTGGACCAGCTCTTCACCCTTGCAGGTATACTTGAGGGGTCATAGGAGTTCACACATCCAGTCTACATGTGTATTGTGGACTTGGAGAAGGCTTACAACCATGTCTCTTGGGGCACCTTGTGGGTGGTGCTGTGGGAGTATGGGGTACTGGGGCTGTTGCTGCAAGCCATGTGGTCCTTATATAACCACAGTGAAAGCTGTGTACACATTCTCAGCAGTAAGTCAGACTCGTTTTCAGTGGGTGTTGGGCTCCGTCAGGGTTGTCCCTTGTCATTGATTTTGTTTGTGATTTTCATGGAAAGAATCTCAAGGTGCAGCCCGGGAGAGGAGAATGTCCAGTTTGGGAACCTCAGGATTATTTCTTTGCTCTTTGCAGGTGATGTGGTTCTGTTGGTTTCAACACACCGTGATCTCCAGCAGGCACTTTGACAGTTTTTGAACCTCCAAATCTGAGGTCATGGTGCTCTGCTGGAAAAAAATGGAGTGCTCTCTCTGGGTTGGGAGTGAGTTGCTGCCCCAAGTGGAGGAGTTCAAGTATCTTGGGGTCTTGTTCATGAGTGAGGGTAAGATGGAGCGTGAGGTTTTCAGGCAGATCGGTGCAACATCAGCAGTAATGCGGGCGTTGTACCAGACTGTTGTGGTGAAGAAGGAGTTGAGCCAGAAGGCAAAGCTCTTAATTTACCAGTCGGTCTACATTCCAACCCTCACCTATGGTACCGAGCTTTGGGTAGTGACTGAAAGAATGAGATTGCAGATACAAGCAGCTGAAGGGTGTCTGGGCTCAGTCTTAGAGGTAGGATAAGGAGCTCGGACATCAGGAGGGAGCTCGGAGTAGAGCTGC
Organism: Thunnus maccoyii; assembly: GCF_910596095.1. NCBI lineage: Eukaryota > Metazoa > Chordata > Actinopteri > Scombriformes > Scombridae > Thunnus > Thunnus maccoyii. Next base: position 10,323,233 of record NC_056533.1, on the reverse strand, counting down.
TGCTCCTTCACATCAAAAGGAGTCAGCTGAGGTGGTTTGGGCACCTGGTTAGGATGCCTCCTCGACGCCTCCCTCTGGAGGTGTTCCAGGCATGTCCAACTGGTAGGAGACCCCAAGGCAGACCCAGAACACACTGGAGGGACTACATATCTCTTCTGGTTTGGAAACGCCTTGGGATCCCCCAGGAGGAGTTGGAGGGCATTGCTGGGATGAAGGATGTGTGGGTTTCTTTACTTAGTCTGATGCCACTGCGACCAGGTCCTGGATAAGCGGCGGAAAGTGGATGGATGGATGATTAAAGTGTGTATGCCTTTATTTATTTGAAAATGACTGTATTGGAAGGGGATTAAACACGGTCAACACAACTCCACACCACCCAATTCTCTGGTCTGTTTCCTGTTGCTTTATACAGATACAAAATGAATGAAAAGCATTGGTTCTATCAGTGTATTACTATGGAAACTGCACTTTCCTTGTTTGCAAAACCCAGGTATGAAGATATACTGTGAACAGATGTTTCTCGAGGGTGTTTCATATACATCAGTATCCACTCCAACTGACATATATTTTCTTTATAAAAGTATCCTTTGGTTGACACATTTACCATATGTTACATGGAGCGATATTTTGGCTTTACAATTGGCTCAATGTTTTTGGGAGGCTTTTGTGCAGTGTGCATGGCTCACAAGAAATGAATCACGTTTACTGGCTTCCACAACAGTATTGAATTGATTTTCAGCATGCCCACACTAAATAATCCTGTTTGTGTATCCTCCTGTGCTTATTGCTGTAGTGATTCTTAGAGCGTTGAGAAGAATGAAACGAAATGAAAAGGAAAAGGAAGCTTTTTGAGAGCTGCTCCATTTTAAGCTGATACAATTTAAAGTGGAGATTATTTACCTGAAGGAAGCAAACAAAGAGCCTTTAGATAACGGGAAAAAGCAGACGCCTCAATACACTCCCACAGCTCAGCTCCAGAAATACATACTGTATGTCCTTGAAAAGCTTAATTGAATGCAAAATTAGTTCTTTTTCAGGTCTCATTAGCCCAGCTAAGAACATGTCTGAGTTAATATCACCTGTCTTTTTTTACTCAACAAATGTAAACAATGGAGTTATCACAACGCTCTCCCAGAAGATTTTGTGTAGATCCATTGTGTCATTGTTTTCTTTATTTCTTAAAAGCAGTAGGGGAATAGTCACCACATCACCTTTTTGTGAAGGTAAAGATATAATTGAACTGGTTGATTGTGTACAACTGTGTAGGGTACAGATGCTGTAAAACTATTCCCCTGTTGCTTTGTATGAGAAGAAAGAAAAAAACACAAAGAACTGAATTTAATGTGTGTTGTTCTTCTTATGGTGCAAATGTAAAAAATAATAATAACAATAAAAAACATTAAGAGTTTAAAAATACATTTCTAATATGCTGTGAATCCCATGTAAAAGGTTCAGACTAAATCTGATTCTTAAAATTTCACCTTTAGCTTAAAAAAACAACATAAATAAAGCTAGTTGTAAAGTGTAAAGTGGTTGTAATGACAGATGTACATGCATATAGTACAATAGTAATGTCAAAATAGTTATCAGTTAAATTCTAACTGAATTTTTTAAAGTAAATTTTACAGTAAATGCAGACATGGAACAAATGAATGAAATTCAATCCACAGACACACAGTTGTCTTGGGAATGACATTTCTTTTGCAGATATTTGTCTTTACCTTGCATACGTACAGTTTTTGCTAGCCTATTAGAGATAGAATCTAAGTCAATGTAATTTTTCAATTATACTGTCAAGAAAAGCTTAGTATTTTGAACTCTAGATTTGGACTTTTATACATTTTTGAATCAGATAAAATGAAAACCAAGACTGGAGCTGAGTTTGGAGTGCTGCAGGAAGATGTTAAAGTTCCACAGAGCAATTAGTTCATCGGACTAATAACAGGATTTTTTTCTTTTTTTTGTTAATGTGAAACAGTCATATAACTAAACTTATGAACATGTATTAGATTTAAAAGTATAATATGTAATTATTCCACATTAAAATGTCTAAAAACAACTAGACCTATGTTATATATTTTGTTGAGTTGTGTACTTACATTATCCCAAATGTTTCCAACAATTTTCAAACCCAGAGAAATCTGTAATTTAATCAAAGTAATGGACTGTTTTAGCCAGAAGAAGGATTTTAGTCATTGGATGTCTGGATCTTAAGTTATCAGAGAAATAAACTGGGCAAACGTTAGCAGCAGCTCGGCTAACAGCCCCTCCAGGAAGTCCGGTGGTCACCAAACATCGTCGGAGAAATATTGATTTTTTTAGGTGAAACAGCTTTAATCAGTATTTTTAACGATTTTAATCTGTGTATACGTTTGTTTTTGCAGAGGAGAAGACCTCTGCAGATGATTAGGCTCCCGGGAGAAACCGGCCGAACGTTTGGATCTAAAGTTATAAGAAAAATAAACCGAACAAGTGTTAGCAGCAGCTTGGCTAACAGCCCGTACCAGACGTCCAGTGGTCGCCATACATCGTTGGAGAAACACTGATTTTTTAGGTTAGACTGCTTTATTCAGTGTTTTTACCTGTAATCTCCGGATCCGTTTGTTCTGGAGAGGAGGAGACCTCTACGGGTAATTCGACTCCCGGTAAAAACATCCCGAATGATTCGCACTGGAGTAATCCTATCCCGGTGAAGCTGGTTATTTAACAATGAAGACGACAACTCCCATGATCCCTTGCTACTTCACACCGTCATCACACATATTTTGTTGTTGTTTTTATTGAGAGACCCCCAGCGGCTGAAATTACATATTGTGTGTTTAAGACAATCAGAATTTAAATTCCTCTGCCATAATAAATATTGCTAAAACATTTTATATTTTGACAATATGTTGAGCTATATGGTTTAATAAAAATGTGTCGTGAAGCAAAGGACAATTCTTTTTCTTTTTGCATAGTTTACTCTATGTTCACTGTTAATTGTACGCATGTGATTTTTGTTAATCATATTTACACCATACAGTGTTAACATGGAGGCACCACCTGTAGTTAACAATGACACCATGAGGGAGTTCATGTCTAGTGTTGAGGAAATCAAACACTAGTTAGTGAGGAGTGTTCGATTTTAACCACACAGAGTCAATGATTACTCTAATGTAGAAGTAAAATCAAAACACAGTTAAATTAACACTATGTGGTGTGAACCCCTATACACACTTTTAAAGTGTTGCAATTAACTCTGGAATTGTTGATTTGTGTTTGCTATTTTTGCCATGTACAGTAGCATTCTCTAATTGCAGATCATATTGTACCATTACCTGCATATACTGTTGATAAAAGTTTTTGTTTGCTTGCTTCTTTGTTTGTTGTGGCGTTGCTAAATTGCATCATCTAAGAGAGAAAAAAAACAAGAAATAAATCTGGTTGAATTTAGCTCAGTATCTAAATATTTCTGATGTCTTATTACAGTAGGTCTGGGATGACAGATTGGGCCTTTAACTGTTCAACCTTGCACTGGCATTGAAATGTATTGAACAGTTATTTTTAGCTTATTTTTCACATTCACCCTGGCCCCTCTGCAGACCACTCTGTTCCTTAATTTGAGAACTAGAATGTGACTCATCTCATCATAATCTTTTAAGGCGCTCCAAATTACATTACAAACAAGGTCAGAGCACATTCAGAAATAATAAGATTTCGATAATCATTTTTAATCCTCCCCGCTGTTACACCACAAGACAAAATGTGTAGTTTATTTATTTTCCATCAGTGCTGTTGCAAATAAACTGTTTTGGTTTCCACTTTCAGCATGGGGATTAATGTTTCACTCCCATCCCCGTCCCCCCAACCCCCAAAGCCCATGTTGTCGAGTTGATCTCAGGTCTGTGACGAGGATGCCTACGAGGTTGCAATGTTAGACAGTGAAGGAGACAATCTCACCCCAACCCCACAAGGCACTTGGGTCAGGTTCATTTAGGTGTAACCACGGGATTGGTCCCTCTGGGAGCAATTAGTTCTCACTAAAGGATCTGGGATGGTGGGAGCAGCGAGATGTCAAACAATGGCTTCACCCCTCGTCAGCTAAACGCCTGTTACCCTCGGCTCCTGAGAGGGTGAACTGCCAGCATTTTGTGCTTCTGCGTGAATACTCCCCAGCTGCATACAGTGTGGCTCAGGGTGATTTCAGACACTGTTTAACATAACCTGTTTCACTATGTCATGTCATAATGAGAGGAGTGTGTGTTTGTGTATCTACGCACACACTAGTTGACTAGTTGCCTAAATAAAAGTGATAAATCATGTTGTTAAAAATCAGCTTGCCCCTAAAACCACAAGGTGCCTGTTTGTTAATCAGACTCTCGGAAATGCATCAGACTTCTTTTCTTTTTTTCTTCCTATCAAAACCTTGACGAAAGGAGGCATGACAGATCTGAGCCTGAAAACCATCTCCCAGCACTTCCCTGTCTTAAAAACTGATGCAAAGTAGATGAAACTTTTCAGAAAACAATGCCACTGCGCTTCTTCAAAGTCTCAGTCATCTCTGCCAGTCACCCTTCAGCGCTGACGATTCATCACGCAGGAAGAAAGAGCTCCAGATTTGTTACTGGGATATAACCTGGGCCATGATTTCACTGGGATGTTCTTTCTTGTAAGATAATAATGTAAATCCCTGCTAATAGCTGCAGTTATCACCATTAACATGTTGTGAGAGTCACATCGGCTTTGAGAACATTGATGAAAGTTTTGGCGTACTCGTACTCTGACATTCTTTTTATCTGAAGCACATAGACACCTAGTGACAGGATTTCTCTTCGTTTGGCAAAGAGAAAAGACCAGTTGTTATGGTTACAAGTTATAAATAGAGCAGCTAGGAGTGTAGGTGACAAGGGAACTGAGAGTTTCAGGATGAAAGACGCAGATGAAATCCACCCCACAATCCCTTGCTGCAGATCTGCTAACTTACAGGGAGACATCAACGCAGGCAGACTTGGAAACATCAGCCAAAAAAAAAAAAAAGTGAAAACTGTGCTGCATCAATTAAAGTATGCATATAAGCTCAACAGAATATCAGATCATTTGTTTTTATCCTTATTTCTCATTGCTGTTCTGCCAGCTGATATCTCTGGTACGAACCAGAAGTGTTGATGACTATTGTGACGCTGCAGTTTCAGTCTTGACATAGAGCTGCAGTGAGATATGGACAGTTTCTCTTGTCTGCTGAGGCTTGTCTCCCCAGCCTCCCCTGTGATTTTTGGCATTTGTGTCATGCACATTGTTCTCTGCCCCAGTGCCCAGCACCGAGGGCCTCCTGATACAGCCCGTAATTAGAAGCAGCTCAAGGATTTAATGAAGAGGCGCTCACTTGATGGCAGCAGTGCTTGAGACATTGCCAGTGGCTCCGACTTCAAAGCTGCAGATACAGTTCCTCAGTAAAGGCCGGGAAAAGCTGCAACGAGATAACAAGTCATGGTTTCTTTTGATTTGTGGCATGCCAGGGCACTTACTATATAGGTTTGCAGCCAGCAAGGGCATGCAAATGGTTGATCAGTGTGGCATTGCACTACTGGGCAATGAGCATAATCAGCAATACAGCCCAGTAATGATGAGAGTGGGACGCATGATAAGATAAGCTGCATGAATTTCCTCCCCCTGCTGATTCCCAGTCAGTTACTACCAGGATCACTCCCTATCATCTCCTTGAGAGTGCGTTGCCTTCCAGAAACAAACTCTAGAGGAGTGTTGTGATCACCCCAAAAGCCTTGGAGGAGGAGGATGTGTTTCAAAGTCATTTCCAACTCTCTCTGACTGCTGTGAACCTATAAAAAAAACACTGCAGTTCCTCAGGAAAAGTTAAATGACATTTGCAATGTATGAATGAATATTAATAGCAGTTGTCAGGCTATATCCTATTACTGTTTGCTTGTAAGGTAGGTAAGCTTTGATTAAGTGCAGTGTTAATCAATCAGTCCATGGTGTTGTGTGCCAGTCTGTGAGGATTAATGAAGCAGATAATATCCTCTTTTGTTTTGCTGAAGGGTTTCCACTCCCACATTCATTTCAAACAGTACATTCCTCTGACCTCTGACATCACACAGATAAAATACTTTCTTTTTCACTTTAAGATGCCATCAAACTGCATTTAGCTGGTTCATAATTCCCTTTTTAGACTGTTACATAAGATCTTTGCATAGGGTATATACTGTGTACTTGTATACACAATTAGTTCAAAGCATTTGGGGGAAGGATTTAAGAGATCAGGCGTCTTTTTTTTTTTTTTTCAAAATTATAAATCTCCAGAGCTGATTACAAATGTGCATCCTAATCTCATATTAGTAACAAAAATAATGACTGGCAGTAGATTTCTTCTCTATTTCATGGTGTTAAAAACTGTTTCAGGAACATAGTCGTTATCTTTCCCACTGCTTCCCCAAGATTGTCCCTGTCACCAAACAAAGGCCACTTGCAATTTTTAAAAACTTTGAGGTCAAAAGTATGTTAAAGAATAAATAAATAAATATGGAACTACAAAATATCCAACAGATTAAGAAATAAAAAGTTGAGGTAGACTTTTAGTTTCTTTGTCTTCTGTTTGCTTAAAGAGACTCTTGAGGAATCTTTTCTATAAATTTGAGACCCTTTGTTCAAGATCCTGCACACCACCTTGAGTTCTCTGCTGTTGTCATTCACTAGCAAGGACCACATCATCAACAAAATACATTTGGATGATTTATTAAGGAAAACAATTGATGTGCATAGTTCTTCTGATTTCTGGCTACGTTGTGGGGAAGCTTATGGGGAATCTGCCATAGCACCCGTGCAACAGCGGACCCCTCAGGGCCCTATGAAGGAGAGGAAGAAGCAGGAAGAGAGAAATGGGGGGGGGGGGCTTTGCTTAATAGCTTCAATCTTTGGTTACATTAAATAACCAATACTTTGACCCACAGAAAGGAGATGCAAGATACAGTTATAAGCAGTATTTCATTAATGTCTTTGATGTGTGTAGACTACAGTCTATTTTCTGGTTGCTGTAGATGTATAAACTGAAGTATTTCCACAGCTGCAGTTATTCAGCCTCTCTTGATGAGAACGTCACTTAAATGACTAAATTAAGATGATTCTCCAACACACATTATATGAATCCATCCCTGATAATTAGTTCTCACTCTGGAATAACACCTATCACTAGAAATACTGAAATGAGGCTGTGCAGCTATACATGCAGCCTCAGGTTTCTCTCCTTTCAATCTTCTTTTAAAATGTATTGAAGTTACAGCAATGGCTATTTTTATATGGACAGAATAACATGTTGAACACACACTGTGTTTTTCCCGTGAGCACATTGTAGAGCAAAATGTCCAACAAGTCCTCCCAATTAAAAGCAAAATATGTAGTTGGTCTATGCACTCTAAAATGAGAAGTGATTTCTTATCTGATGCCTCTAGGTTCAGGAAAAGATCAGGGTTTGGGTTAAGACAAGTATTTTGTTAAGCTTAGGGAAACATAGTGCTTTGGGTTAAAATTATTTGAAGTAATTAAAATACCTCCTCGGAGGACCTTTGTCGTCATAGTTACTATGACAACCACATCCTTAAGGATAGGGGATGATGGTGGTCATGCATGGTTTAAAAAAACAAAAACAAGGATGTTTCAAGGTAGGAAACGGGAAAAGAACACCAATTTGATTTTTTTGGGCGCTTCCATTCAGTCCCAGAAGAGGGTAGAAGGTTTCACCCGTGTAATTTGGATGAGATTGAGAGTGAAATGCATTTTACATTAAACTGTCCCTTAACATCCCATTTGACACTATGTTGACGTACAAGGTGTTTGACACAATTTTTGTTAAAGGTCATCAATGTAATAAAGTGAAATCAAAACCAAGTTAACTTCTTTAATATCTCTATACCTGGTGCTGGGAGTAGTTTTGCTGTAGGTTATACGGCAAAAATATCTACGCTTGAACACTTAATCATGATTAAAAGAAAACTTTTGCATGCATTATCTAGCTAAATTATATTAATATTTTAATCTCATATTATCTCTGGCAGGAGAGGCAATTATTTTGTGGTGATGGAGTGTCAGTGGTAAATGAATAACCAGTTGTCACAGCACACTGCTGAGGACAGGGGGCATCGCAGTGTGAATATAAAGCCCAATATATCCGCAATTAACTTCTACCCTCTATTCCCCTCCAAAGCGTAAATAACATTTATGTCCCAGAGTTTCTATCAGTTGAGCTTGTTCTGCAGGGTTAGGCATATTATCAACTCATTACAATGGCACACACACAGGCTCCTTTATTCTCATTAATCTGCCAGTCTCCCCCAACTCTCACTATCTTCACCTAATGAGTATTTATGACCCAGGACTACCCGCTCTGATAAAAGAAACTACGCACACAATACATTTTATATTTTGGGCATTTTCCCTGATGCTGATGTTTAGAATAGTACAGAAATAAAAGTATTTGTATTGGCAAAACAGAACATTCACAGACAATATTGATAGATTGATGGGCTATAATTCTTTGACAGCATATTCCAAAGGCAAAAACAATGCAAAACCTCAATGGGTACCTGCTTAAACTGGCAGGATCATTCACTTCTCATTGTCTTGTAAGTGAACAAACAATGGGTGTCCAAAATTATGATGTATCAGCCTATCAGAACTCATTTGTAGCATTTCCCCACCTAACTATCTCTCACCTCCTTTGTCACTCTGCAAATTACATCCCCCCTAATGAACAAAGCAGCAAGGAGAGTTTCTCTCTTAGCCTTTTTCAGTTTCCATTTTAGCTTTGACATCGTGTTCACTACGCAGAGTTAATCGATCTAAATTAACATCATTTTCTCTGCAGTGTACCACATCAACATCTTTGATCTTATCCATTCTTACAGCTGTTCAACTTCTCAACAAACCGACTAGGAAGCTAGGAATTAACAATCTCCGCTTGTTTCATTTTTGTATACATTTTTTTTTCTGGACCAAAGACAAAACTGGCCCTCAGTCTTCTCACAAATTGCATCTATAGTCTGAGTGAGAAAAAAGCACAGATTAAAGTGCTGGATGGCTTCCAATTTCTTATTTTTTAAAATTCACGAGGCAAGAAAGGGGAAGGAGGAGAGAGACAATAATAGCAGAAGAGAAACACTATGTGTGTGTGTGTGTGTGTGTGTGTGTGTTTGCTCAGCTATTCGCCCATGTTGCACTCTCAGATGGAACACCTGGCCTTTCCAGCCTGATGAAACTCACACAGGAGCTGCAGTTCTCTTTTCAACACTTGTGGTTTTTGAGATCACTTCTTAAGGTCAAATTATACAAGACCATAATTCCAAATTTAGCTCTTTATATATAGTTGTACTACATTTTCCCAATGTTATGACCTGGCTCAAGTGACTACAACAAAAGGGAGACACACCATGTCAAAGTTTCAACAAAAGATCTGTTAATTAAACTAAATTAAACCAAAGAGTTAACTAAATATTTAAAGTATGGCATGTGGATGTCAGTAAAGTAAGTAGTGTGTGATGTGCATGAGTGGAAGATGTGTGTGTGAGTATTGTGAAGGTGCATAAAAGCAAAGTAAAAAAACTAAAATAACATAGCCAAACCAAACAAGGGAGGAGCAAAGTTGCAACAACCACATGAGCAGCTGAGTGGAGCGTCAGAGAGTGCAAGAGCTGCACTGCAGCCAGGCTTAAATAACCCAGGAACACCCATGGGCCCTCAGGTGTTCCATGTCGCGCTAATGACCACCTGTAGAGACTGGGAAGACAGACAGGTGAATCAAACAGCAAACCCAAGATGACAGCAGATGACAGCTCCTTATCCTTATCTCTCTGCATTGCTTGTATGTATGTTGTGGCTGGATTGTATCCAAATATGAGGGAAGTTGGGTTGCAATGTGACCCTCATTACATCAAGAGGAAAATCAAATCAGGGACCAAATAACACCACCAAAACCAAAACCATTGTATGTTGTCTGTTTCCACCCTGGTGGTTAAAGTTTGGTTACGTTTAGACACTAAAACAAAATTAACTTGTTTAAAGTATAGGGTAAGATTGTGATGTGGGTTATAATAACTGCATGGAAAGGCCCTCTTGGTTATGTTCACAGAAACCAATGTTGACTGTTGTAAGAAACAAGATGCAAACAGTGGTCACCGATGTCCTAGTTATACATTTAGTTACACTGCTCCATCCGCCCTGACCTCCTCCGTAAGAGGGCTTGTGGCTTTACAATAACTTTATGGTGCTTCTGCATTTGCTTCTGACACACAAAAGTAATATTTTGCATAGCCACTAGGTTATTTTAGACATTTGATCAGTTCGACAGTCTTCCAAAACTCCCTTCTAGATGAACTGGAGTGTGGTAATATGACTCAACTACAGGGAACAAGTGAAAAAGAAGGTGTTATGGGTATTACAAGATCAATGGTGTTCTGACAGATGGTGTGAGGCAGGTTGGTGTTGCTACAGTGCTGTTGGTGTTAAACAACTACAGCTTTATGACGTACACTGAGGTGTTAAATCAGCCACTTGGAGCTAGCGGGTTTAATTAAATTAAAAGTTGATTAGGGTTTGTACATTCTGTTACCTGAGCTTTGTGTCAGCCTGAAACATTGTAAGGGCACAAATTCATTCACTTATTCGACTTTTATTGCGATTCTCGGAGGAATCATTGAGGGTGACCGTAATTTACAATGATGCCAATGTTACACCATGGGAAATACAAACGTATGAAATCAACAAACAAAATCAGTTAAAATAGTTACAGGCAGGTAGTGGATGGTTATTAAGCATGTTTATAAAGTTTTCAAGAGGTATAAGCATATTCAGTTTTAGGTGACATTGCCAGATATTCCATTAGTCTGCTGCACTAACACTAAAAGCAGTGTTTCCAAGATCAGTCCTGACACGAGGTACCTGAAGAACCAGCCAGTCATTGGAGCGAGTGAAAGGTAGACCAGAGTTCCAATGCAACATAGTTGTGATGTATGATGGTAATTTTCCAACAAGGGTTTTATAGATAAACATTAGGGCTGTCAATCGATTAAAATATTTAATGGCAATTAATCACACGACTGTCCACAGTTAATCACAAATTAATTGTACGTTTTTTTTATCTGTTCAAAATTAACCATAAAGAACATTTTACAGTGTGTAAATACTCTTATCATTATGGGAGTGGACAAGACATGCATGGCCTATACAAATGTATGAATTTATTGCTGGAAGTCAATAAACGATACAAAACAATGACAAAGATTGTCAGAAACTCTCACAGGTACAGCATTTAGCTTTTTAAAAATGCGCTCAAATCATACCTTATGGCAAACTCAAGCCCAACAGGCAACGGATAGACACATTGGCCAGCTAAATTTTCCATTACTTCAGTACCAACTGAAGATAACTCCCTGGATCCCGCACTTCAAAAGCAAGTCACACAATGTTATTGTGTCCAACCTCACATAGGAAAAATAAAGGCTCACAAAAACATTCCCCTGTGCTAGCGGATAAAACCAGATAATACAAAATAAAATAAACTGTAAATACAGTGAGCAGGAAACAGTGGAAAGGGACTATAAGAAAGAAAATTACTTTCGCTCTTTGGTCATCATACAGGTTGTGTTTCTTCAATACAGTGGTGGCTCTCGATAGCAATCCAAGTGCAGTCATTGGATGCGATCCAAATTATTTCATGCCCTTGTCCTCCACAACATTAACTGGCCTGCAAGCTGTAGCCACACATTTAGCTATTGCTGTTGAAAGCTTGCTGCTTGTTAGTTTGTCCATGGGTTTCCCTCATACACTATAGTGTGGTTTGCTGCAAGCAGGATGGATCAGGGCCAATGAGGCTGCCTACATTAGCAATTAGCTGTGTGCCTCACTAGCAAATGGTATATAAGACTAGATGTTCTCCAGTGCTAACTCATTCACATCGACAGTAACTACAAATAACTTTGGTCTTGTCAACAAATCCATGATAGGGCTTTGAAGCTGGACTTGCTATTCAAAATATAATTTTCTTTATCCATTGTTCCTTGCTAGCTGCCATCAAACTTAATGCTAGAGGGCTAAACTACAGGTGAGGCAAGGGGTCATAATAACTGAACCCACATTAATGCTGTTAATGCTTTATTATCGCATTAACTTTGACAGCCCTAATAAACATACACTGATGGTTATTGCGTCTCTCAGTCGGAGAAGACCAACCAACCTTATCATAAAGGATTCAGTGGTGAATACTGCAGCTATCACCAGTAGTAAATGTCAGGGCTGAGTGGTCGTCAGCACCATGTCTCTAAATTACATCCCAATAATCTAAAACGAATAGGAAAGTTGATTCAACAGTCTTCTTCCTACAAATCAAAGAGAAGCTGGTTTTGTTTCTGTGCAAAAAGCGAATCTTTTGTCACAATTTGCCAACAAGGTTGCCAATGTGTATTTAAATGTAAATTTGTCATTGAGCCAGATGCCAAGATACTTTTATTCTGCAACCCTTTTGATATTCAAACCACAGAAGAGATATGCAGATCACTGTAGTCTATATCTCTGGATCTCAAGAAAACCATGAATTTTGTTTTATTTGCATTAAGTATCAGTTTAAGATCTACAAGAGCATGTTGCAGTGCATGGAAGGAAAGCGGCAGTTTCTCAATGGCTAGTTGAACAGAATCAGCAATATAGTACAAAATAGTATCATCCACATAAAGATGAATTTGGTAACCATTCAGGGACGAAACATTTTCATTGATATAGATGGTGAACAGGACCTAATGGCTTAATTGCAGCTCTTACAAAATACAACAAAGGAGAGCAAATCAGAAAACAGTCTCTATATTTTCAAAAAGTCATTTCATGGTGTGTGATTTAATTCTGAACATTTTTTCGTCTATTTTATTTTTCTTTTTAATATTTGATTATGACCTGATTAACACTTGTAGAAGTGTTAAAAAAAAAAAAAAAAAAACTCATTTTGGATTAAATGATCCACCATAATTCAGTGTGATGTTTTTGCACGATGAAAGCTACATTACATAAACCTAGACCTCTTTTTTCTGGGTTTCACTCATAGAAAATGAAAACAGCTGTGAACAGTGAAAGAGTCTTTACACTGTAGAAAGTCCACAACAGACTCAGGGTCACAGTGCTTCTACTCAAAGTCCTTGTGTGTTGATTTTGATTGACTGTACATCCAAAGAGAAGCCTTTATGTCATTTTGAAATGAAAACAGATGGTTTCTATTCTTTCTACTCCTGCACTGTTAAACCTGAAGGACATTTGAGGGTAATAATGACTGATCTGCCAAATGGGACTCTGACACAGCTGACCTCCACTTGAAAGAAGTTGCATAATAATTGAAATTATCTAGCAACTAAACTGAGTGGCTTTAGAGCAATCCGGTTTTAGAATTTGACGAGGATAAATCCTGATGAAATATGTGTACTGTCCCTAATCCTCTTCAATCATAAACAGCTGTCCTGGGTTATGGATGTGACTGTTGCTTAACCTGCCGAGAGAGCGGCCTTTGATCTGGATTTGGCTCTGCCTAGACTAACCTGATCTCTTTCCCACACCATCTGTCATAGTTTCATTACTCTTGTTTTTTAAAGTAAATTTTGAAAGCTACACAGCATGAATAAAAGGTTTTATTCCTTTAAAAGCCTATATTTGCTTTTTAACCTTTGCCTTAGGCACACTTTGCTGAGCATGCACACATACAATACATCATGGTTGAAATCATTAATTGCTTTAAGTCAGTTACAAAACGGTATAATTTATGCCAATTCATGCAATCTGCAGGGAAATGGTTTTGCTGTTTGAGCTAATTATTTCAGCCTGATACAGTGTTTACATGTGTGAAGGTCAAGACTGGAATTTACCCTGAAGACCTTCTAGTGTGAATTTACATGCAGAGGATATAAGGAATATGAGCATGATCCTGCTGTATTTATTCCCTGCTAAAGCTGCAACAAATGTCTCATGCATTTGGCAGTCACTTTCCACTATTTTAGATTCAGCTCAAATAATTCTGCTTTTAAACTAAAAGCTTCTCCCTGGAACTATGCAATTTCCCCAACAGACTACCTATTGTGTCCCCATATTGTTTCTTGTGTCATTTCGACAGGGCTCATAAATAAAAGTCGCTGTTTTCAGGTATGGTAGGTTTCCACTTGCTGAGTTATTAACAATAGCTAGTGGACAGGACCTGTAAAAGATCAGAAACCAGAACAATCATTAATATAGTGAGATATACAGGTGTATTTTCATCATTTTATAAACTCCTGAATAAAATCTTACCTACATCAATTTCATACTTTACAGAATAACATTTTCCAAACTACAGCTGATACTAGTTTTGAGGGTTTGTAACCCGATGATATATAATATGACATTCAGCAAAGTTAACATGTCCCAGTCAGCAACTAGTAGAAATTTCAACTTTTCAAATGAAACTAGATGTGACAGGAGCCTTGTAGTCAGAGATGTACAACTATGAATAAGCGGTCCACTTAACATCCATTAACTATAACTAAACATAAATTAATTGCTGTAATACTCTGAGTATTACAGCAACTGTAATACTGCTGTAATACTCTGAGTATTACAGCAACTGGCTCAATGGAGGTATTAAGTTCTCATGTGCTTCAGAGCAGCTTCAGATTAGACTTTTTGTGCCCATGATAGGAAGACATGATTGTACAGATCAGTTGACAGTGTGAAGAAGGTAAATATTAAAAAAAAGAAATAAACTAATTCAAATTTACATTAACTGGTTTGCTATCTTTGCTTCATAGTCTCATTATTATTATCCTATACTGTCAGTGCTGTGTGAAATAATCATTTTTCTGTGATGTGAAATAGTTTTGAGGTCCATAAGGATCAAGAGGCCTAATAGATAGGAAAGCAAAATGGGGACAAGAAAACGCAACAGTTTCAGTCCTTACAGATTAAATCTGAGAAAGTGAATTTGATCTGCTTTACATCTACATCAGGTACACAGTGAGGCAGCTACAAATGCTTTATATTATGTTGTTAAGTGTTTTCTAGTATTTTTATCCTCCATATATAAATGGTGTGGATGAAATATATTCAGCAACAATATAAAGCAGTTTAAAACAACAGCACCACAAAATACAACCCTGAAATATATCATAGAGAGTTAGTCAACTGAAGTAGTAATTTTAAGTCAAGAGATTTATTGGCATTTGCACAGGTGCAGAACAGTTCAGGTATTTTGGAATATTTTGGAATTCTTGTGCTTAACTCACTGAGTAAGCTTAAAAAAAAAACAGGCAAAGAAAGGCAATTAAAAGAGCAGCATAAAAAAAAGAAAGAAACGACAGATACACACATTAAAAAAATACTCAATGAATTATTGCACAATAAGTTATTGCACTATAAATTGAGTTATTGCACAAAACAAAACAGAGCAACCCAGTGGACCAATGGACTGGGGAAAACTCTGTGTGACAGAGATCCAGAGAATGAGAGGGGGTGAGGTGGTTGAATACTAAATCCCAGACCTTTGCAATCATTCTGACAGTGGCTGGAAAAAAGCTGTTGTGGAAGCGTGCCCTGTGAGTGGTGCTCTCTGGCCTGTGGTTTCTCAGGTTGTGTTCTTCCACCCGCACAGGGAGTAAGCTGGGTGGTGTCGATCGCTGAGGATGCTCTGTGCTTTTCTCCTGCAGCGCTGCATGTAGAGTATGTCCATGGAGGAGAGGTCAGAGCTGATGATTTTCTCTGCAGTTTTGATGACTCGTTGAAGAGATTTCCTCTCAGCCTGGGTGTTGTTTCCAAACCACACAGTGATGCTGTTGGTGAGAACGCTCTCAATGAGTCCTCTGTAGGCCTGGATGAGGGGCTGACATCTGAGTCCGGCCTTCTTCAGCAGCCTGATGAGATAAAGCCGCTGCTGTGCTTTCCTCACTGTTGTCATGGTGTTTATGGCCCTGCTCAGGTTTTGACATGACACATGAAGGCCTAAAAACATGTGACTGTCAGCCCAATCCACCTCAGTCCCCTTGATGGTGAGAGGCTGCAGAGGGGGGGGTCCTCTTCCTGAAGTCCAGAATTAGTTCTTTGATTTTCTCTATGTTAAGAACAAGGTCATTTTCCTCTCAATAGACAATGATTTTGTTTACCTGTTCCCTGTACAATGACTCATCTCCACCCTTGATGAGGCCGTGTCATCTCTTATCATTTTAACTTAAACTGGACATTTTTAGGTAAGGTAGTATTTATTCTAGGGCTATTATATTCCACCGCTTTACACTGTACAAGAATATTCATAATCTTCGTTGTTTTTTATGATGAAACAGCTATTTATCATAATAATGACTGCCTTGAAAAATGGAGGTCTCTTTGAACAGAACTTATTAAGAGAATACCACATGTTACTTTGTGTGTAGAAAGAGAAAAATAAGACACAACCGCTAAGGACATGATCAAGGTTGGATCCACTGTGAGTGTCCATGTTCATGAATAATCTGAGTGAAATCAAACTGCTAAGAAAGTTTAGGTGAAAGTTGAAAACACAGATAACATGAATGTTCCTGTTTGTTTGTTTTTTCAGTTAAGATTTATATAGTACATTCTTACTTACTAATGGGTAGCTTTTATGAGTCCAGTTATTTACACAGTAAAAGAACCCAAATAAGCACAATTCAAATTTATCATATGTACTGTGACTTGCATTAAGATGAACTGAGTTACAACCTTATATGCTCGTTTTTATCATTTCAGCAATGCATTAAAGAACAGAGTTTATATGTGAGGTTCTGTTTACAAGTTCGAAAAAATACGATGCCTTGCTGCCTTTACCCAGGTTTTACGCATGTGCTAAAATCTAATGAGGACATTAGTCAACAGTGCTTCAGTTAAGAGTGGTCTAATATTAATGAGGCAAATCTTTTTACTCTAAGAGCTGTCACAGAAAGAGTTTAAGAAATTATTTTTAAGACTAGTAATATAACCAAAACACAGGGATCCAAGCAGAGAATGATCAGTCCTGATTTGGTCTTAAACAATAGAGGGCTTTGGTACTGGCCACCTCAAAGGTATAAAATCTGCCTCCCACTGCAGTTAATTTTCCAATACTTAATATACTGTACATACTGCAGTTGTCATAGCTAAATCAGTTTGAATTAAAGTTGTGTTGAGCAATATTTTTTTATTAATATTAACGCTGTAAAAGCAATGAAAATTTGACCTTTGGTCAGATAGCTAGAAAGAGGACTGCTCAGTAGGTATTGATCTTGTTTTATGGATCCTTAAGTTGGCAAGCATTTGTAACATACCTGCCATAAGAACTTGATTGGCTCATATTACACATCTTGTTGACTTGCAGCTTAATGCAGCTCTAACTAGTTCCTTCCTTTTAAAAAGAGCACAGCACAACAACTTGTCCTCCACTCTGTACAGGGTTATTTACGCAGCTCTGAAGGTCTCCACTGCCTTCTGTAGCCATGTTTGTCTTGTTCCGCTCTCTGGAGATCAGCCTCTAGTGAGTCTCCTGACTACACTGGGCCTCTCAGAGGCATATTAACAAGATGGAAACAAGCAGAGCCGACTCTACTGGACCATTCATCTCTTGCTCTGGCATCTCAGCAGATGGAAAGGAATTGGCACATCATACTTGAGCCACCAGCATTGCTCCCACGGGGATGCAAGCATAGTGACTGTCAAAGTTTGAAGGATAAGGTCTTGTAGGGAAGTACAGATGACAGTGAACTGCTTGTGCCAAATTCAAGACTTTTTAAGTATTGGTTATATTTGGGTATGCTATTACTATATACTACTTCAGTACTACTATGTGTGTGAGTGTGAGTATTAGTAAGTTGGTGTCTTTGTTTGTGTGCATGTATTATATCCAAGGGCACCTCATAAATAATCATACATTTCTAAATTGATGGTCTTGTATGATGAAAAGATATACAGTATGTCCCACAGGCTTAAAAAAATCTATAAAGCACACTTTATAATGTAAAAACATATAAAAAACAAAAAACATAAGGAAATCAATCAGATGATTTCTTTTTGTGTTATGTAACAATATCTGGACACACCATAGAAGAGTCTGTGCAAGTGCATTAAGATGAATACACTATGTCCTTGGGCCAGTGTATACTGTATGTGTGCAGATCAATTCCACCTGCCAAAGCAAGATTGATTCAGACTGTCACACAAATAGCCACAAATAATGTTATCCATAGATGCGCTGCATCTGTCCAGAGGAAGCAGCCTAAAGTCCCACATAAGAAGTAAAGTTTTGAATTGAAATGCATAACTCGTAAGGCCACATTGTTTGGACCCTTTCAAGGCTGACATCAAAGCAACTTGAACTCATCAATAAAAGATCCAATCTGATGTTGGATTTAAAAAGAAAAATAGTGGTCCAAGTATTGATCCCAGCAGGATACCACATTAAAAGAGACAGCAAAACTGTGTGCCAGCCCTTTGAGACCAACAAAGTTCTGAAGAAAATATAAAAAGGACTAATGGTTCACAGGGTGCAAATAGCAACAGCAAGTTGGTAGATCAGGGACCATGAAAAATGCACCATATCAAATTTACCACAAAGCCATAAACCTTCTAATGCAAGGAAAAGTGAGATTTTCCCTGTGCTGTTCTCACACTGTATGTCTGACTTTGTTAAAACAACTTTGGTTTTATTTCTTACTGGAGTGGAGGGTGTTGCAACAATTAGCCTAATACTCATCTGTTTCAGGAACAATCAGCATAATTCTACCTCAAGCAGACCCCCCACTGAGGTAACCTTAGCTAGCCTACAATTTCTGCTGTAATCTCAGCCCTTTGTGTGGTTGTTCAGATATTAATCAGCGTTTCCATGTAGGTAAAGCTCTATGTACAATATTCAAATCAACTGTGTTCTTTCTGTGTGGGGCCAATTTTTGTTCTGATATCAGTGAACAATGAAACTGTTAGTGCTGTATGAACAGGCTTATCAGAATAATTAATCTTAATAATCAGTCTTGACCTAAAACGCACTATGCTTCATGTTGTAAACTCACATTCATATCTTCCCTTGCTTTACCACCAGGCAGTTTTGTAGATTACTATCAGAGTAACTTTAGCTGACAGCTTTTTGTCTTTAACTGTTGGAGGAATTCAAAGGTCATACTAACACACAGGACCAAACATGCAATGCAACGGACAATGCACATCACTCATTCATTCAAATTCTGTGGAAGACATACTGATACTAATTTTGAGTGGTCAGAATAGCAGAAGTGTTTGATGTGCCTGCTTGTGTGATTATTAGAAAATGCTTTGTAACATCTTAAAGCTGCAGAGCAGGAAAGGAGGGGTGAGGAGTGAGGAAGGAAGAAAATGCCTCAGATCATGAAGACTGCTCTGAGACACATTTTCTCTGATATTTGATGCTGTCATCATGCACACAAACTTTACAGTGTGCTGTTATAGTTTACTTCCTTAACATGAAAAAAACTTAATTTATACAGACATAATAATTTAAATACAATTAACTTAGCATCAGATAAAGTTATAGTTTAATTAACAAAAGCAGTATTTAAAAATATTTATTTAACAGAAGAGTGGTGCAGATTCAATTTTAAATTTCAGTTAGATTTTTGTGTATTTTGTTTCTTTTTCAGCACCATGTACCCTCATTCACATTCATATTCCTGATTGCTTTCACACCTGAGCTCTCCAGTAAAGTAAATCTTACTCAGTTTGGGAGAAAAAGTGCCTTCTGCCTAGCAATTTATGTTTCCAATTGGCTGATGGTCATGCACTAACTACAATTGAGAGATTGGGAGTATGACTAAATTTATGAATGTATAAATGGAACTTGTTCCAGGCAGATTGGTTACAGAGGGGAGAGCCTAAGTCTTAAGTAAGAAAGATGCCTAGCATTGTTATGAACCATTCCCACCCATGTTACATTAACTATTATTTGTTTTATCTATAACTTAGTTACACAGTGCAGTGGCTGGTAATCCCACCTCAACTCAGTTAAAAAAACTACTCATACACATTTTCAGCCATCTAAAATTTGATTATCTTAATTCATATTATCTTCATTATATATCATAATTTATATAATTCATATACAGCAAATACTTCACTTCTGTCACAGACATGTGTGTGAGACACACTAACCAGAAGGTATTACAGTAAGAACCCACTTAGCAGAACCCATATGCCTGCAGGCAGCTTTTTGTGTTTTAATTAAACCCTCTTCTGGTCATCTAAAGAGAATAAGTAATCTGAGTTAATAGTGCTTCTTACTACAGTCCACTGTCTGCCTAATTGACTGAAGCATTTTTGTAGGGGAAGGATTGGCTTTGTGGAGGAAACTTTAAGTAATCTGATGTATTTTCTGAATATGAAACTGTCACCCCCTGTTGGCTCGAAAGGTGGCTGTAAAAAGTCTGTAGTTTGGCAGTGATCACCTTTGAATTATTCATGGTGGAATTAAACCAGATCAGTAATACAAAAATGTCCACAAAAACTCATCAAACCTTTCCTGCATTATAATCTACATCTTTGCAGTCCTCCTTATGTTGCAGACAGAATGTGTTTATTAAAATATGTAGGAGCTTGCCCTCTCACTGTATGGATTTAATGCTGAATGCAAAGAAATATGTTTGAGGCTTTATTCAACAGAGCATGTTGACTAGAATGATTTATGGATAGAACTGGTCTAGGAAAGCAGATGCACAGGGAAGAAGGGAGGCATATTTATAGCTTCCTTCCACAATCAGTGCTCATTCTTGCGCTGTTCAGGGTTATATGCCTTGCTCAAGGAAAGTAGTTGGAATGTAAGACGAATGCCTTGTTACTTTCTGAACCTGCTTGAATTTTCAAACCAGCAACTTCTGCAACTTTTTGTATTGTTTAAGTCATTTTCTGTAAAGCTTATTTTTCATATATTTCACCAGAAATTCTATGCTAGTGTGTGTCCCCAGCCACCATGCTCTCTCGCTGGCCTACACGTGTATTAATTATGGCCCCTTTTTGTCCTGAAAGACCAAGTGTCTTTGAAGACGCCCTTGCTTCCATTGCAAATGTCCAAAGCCTGCAAGGAGTAAAGTTTTGAGTTCAAAGCTGGAGGGTTCAACTGTATCTGCACAACTTACAGCTGGCAGTAGAGATAAAATTTCGGATGCAGGGGAATTGGCACTCAGTCTACAGTGACAGTGGTGGCTTGATGCCTGGTGTCCCAGACTCTTCCTTTGTACTACCAGCAGGAACACTCCCTCTCTGCCAGGGGGGCACCGAGGGAGAACAACAAATTTATGAGTGTGTAACATGAGGATATATTCTTGTGGCGTGTCAGGAAAGAGTGTGAATCAAGCCAGTGATTGGTCTATGAACTAATCTGACTTTTCCAAGTTTATTGTATTTTGCAAGAAAAAAGGATGAATATAATTGGATTATACTCTGGCCTTTCGAAAGTGGCAAATATGCACATGAATATATATGAGTATAATATAAAACTGCCTCTAGTTTAAATTAGGCACAACTTACCAAGAGCAATGGCCTCATTTAGTTTAGGCCACACTGGCAGAAAGGGTGGTGGAAAGGTTAGGAGTCTTATTAATAAAATCTGGAAATCTAAATAAGTGTTCATTTTTCAGCAAAACATTAAGTCAAAATACCCAGAGCACAGGTTAAAAGAGTTTAGACATGGAAAATTGGCATTTGCAAGTACTTTATACTATTATTCATATTGGCTACTTTGCTATCATCCAGTTTAGAAATGTCAGCAGTTTATATTAAATCCCCCATCCACCCCCATTAAATAAATGGTTGGATATAATTTCCATCAACTCTTAAACCAGGATTGGGAGTGTTTATGAAAAAGAGAGAGGTGTCAAAATGTCTTGTTACCATGTACATCTATCTATCATCACAGTGAAAGCGGAGCATTAATCCTCCTGACAGTCTGTCGTCTATATCTAGATGCTGTCTTTCATGGCACATTGTTTAGAGTTACCTGCATCATATAACTGCAGTAACTCATAATAATGTATTATTTCCTGTATTGTGCCAAAAGAGAGTTGCATCTCCCCCTACTGTTTTTACTGTAAAAGCACCATTGCAGAATCAAATCAAAGGAGAAGGTGTACTCTATCTTTGCAAAGATTTTTATGTGTACTTTTGAAGGTCTCACATCTCTTTTTGTTTCAAGAATATTAATGTTTTGATATGGACAAGATCTCCTGTAGCAACTGAACTTCCCTGCCCCACTGGTTGGAATGGAAATGTCTAGCATAAAAACAAGTGTTCACCAAATGCTATTCTGAACTCTCACCATTGTCAAGGAAAACAAGCAGTTTCATGTTTCATAGTTGACTTGAATGCTGTCTTATGGGATTTGGTGAGTTTGCTAACCCCTGAGCACTTGATGGATTGAAAATTATTGTTTCCTTTTGTGTGGAAAAATGATTTATTGCACAGTTATAACTTGTAGACAATGAAATTTGGTACAATGGTAATTAAGCAAGCCCTCTTTGCTGAGCACCAGCACAAAAATATGAATAAATAATTAGATAATAGCGTGTTATCCTTGTATGTATGTGAAAGTATAAACACATTGTCTGTTCACTGTAGATTGTACAGAGGAACTGGTTTTAATTCTCTTAGTGTGGGCTGATTTTTATTGATGACAGTGGATAATTTCCTCAGCACATGACACAAGAAAAAAGAACTGAAAGCAGAATCTCACTGTGTCTCTACAAGGTCAGATGTGTTTACTGTGTTATTTCTCTGTTTTATTAAAACGTGTCTAATGTACACACTAACTGCAGATGCAGCTTAAATGTAATAAACAGTGACCTGAGAGCAGGATGATGTCTGCATGTGTACCTGTATAGAATAAGTCTGTATCCTGTAGCCCTTACATATATATATTTCAAATGTTTATATGTATATATTTCTATGGACGCCCAAAGTAGCAGTGTTTAAAAACTTTGTTTCAAAGCAACAAAGTCAGTGGACATGACTTTGCCCGTCCTGTTGACCTGTTGACTCGTTTAACATCATGCTATCCTCATATAATTGTAGCCATAAATGAAGAAACTACTGGTGACTCAAACCATAAACCATCAATGATCCTACAGTACTTACAACGATGTGACGTTTAAGAGATGAGGAATTTTCACTACTATTTGTGTTAGAAGTCCATTGGCCTGCCGCATTTTTTTCGACCCTCTTATTAGCTTCTCATTTTACGTTTTTTGAATTTGTTTAACGCTGGTGTTTGCTCCTACTGACCGCTCCAATTGATAAAAGACAGCCAAAGTTGGAAAAATAACCTCAGAATAGCTCCTCAATGCAATTTCGCTGATGAGTCTAGTATTTCCTAAATACCTGAACGCAGCACAACGCTACGTCACTTGCTTAAGAGCAGTACAAAATTCACGTGACAGTCTGGACCAGTGTATCATCATGGCTGCTGCACCTCAGTGAGTTGTGTCTTCTTCTTTCTGACAGCATTTTCACTGACTAGTATACGTATTTATCCGAGGTCAGATAATCAGTACTGTTGTTAGTTTTTACTGTCGGACCACTGCAATGTCTTTTCGCAAAGCTCGCAGGCAGGATTATATAGTTGATGCCAGGCAGATTCACCGTTACTAAGTTACCCTGTCTGTCAAACAAGCATACGAGTTCAGTTCGTAAGGAAATAGCTTAACTAGTGAATTTCTCAACGATTGATAATGGATGTTACATATATTTAAACATTATACAACAACAACGATTTTTTTACAACTTAAACACTCACTTTCAGTTTCTAACTAGCACTTGTAGTTGCTTACAGTAAAATGTTTTGACTCCTCAGGAATGTAATTTTTCTGCTTCAAGTTTCCTAATTTGTAAACCGACATCGAGCTACGTTCAGTAATCTCACTCATTTAGTACGGTAAATCCACTTCCTGGTGGTCTGAACTACTAGTGAATGACTGACTTAAAATATTGAAATATATGGCCAAAATCTTCATAATCATACTTGTGTTATTTGTATTTCTTTATTGTCATAAAGTGTCTTACCATTGTGTCTGACAGTGGCAATAATGTCTCACACTGTCACGTTTTTTACTTACTGCACTCATCAGCACTTTTGTCTTTACCAAGTTCATTATCCAATTCTGAAAAGCAGAAGCAGAAAGCAGAAATTAATGGATTATATGTGGCTACAGTAAGAGGACTTGTAGAAATCAAAATTGCATATGGCACTGTAGTAGTTTACATGGATATCTGCAAAAAACTGTTGTAAATGTGTATTATAACCTATGAATTGAAACAGTATGCGAGGCCAAGGATGTAACAATTTGTTTTCTCATCCAGGTAACATGCCATATATCATATAGTAATTATGTTTCACTGATGAAATAATTATCTCTATCTATCTATATGACTTCTGCTGGTCATTAGATAAAACCACACAAGGATCTGCTGAGATAATCACAAATTTGTCAGCCATCAGCAGGCATAAACTTGCAGATTACAGAGACTGGAACAAACAACAGGCACACCTTAAGATAGGCTATTAAGTAATTTAGAACACCAGAAACAATGCCCTCAGAAGTTATCGCTGAGCTTTAACACAATCTAAAAAAATGGACATTATAAAATTTCATGAGGTTTTTTTTTTTAATGCCTTGGCTATCGCCAGGCAGGGTTTTGGATTGCAGTGTAGTAAATTATTGTGTCTATCTCCTTCAATAATAACTACATCTACCATCTCACTGCAGCTGATCTATCCTCATAGATACAGTTACACATGTAAACTCAGCCAACAATGAATGATACAGAAGCCATAAAAATACTGTGGGGGTTGTGGATTAACTTTTTATACAGTCCAGGCCAAATCAGATGTGCTGCGTTTGTTATCTTATCAGTAAAGCCACAGGCCAGAGAACAAGATTTATAACCAAGACCTATCACGTTACAAGGTTGTCTATCTGAATTCTGTCTTAATGCTTTCTGAGGACAGGCTGGTTAGGCTAAGGATTACCTTCAGATATGACTGAAACATAATGGGTCTCGGTAAAAAGATGATTCACCAGAATTTGCTCACCGAATTTCTTATCATAACTTTCACTGTAGCCTCCAGAATTCTAGATGAAGAGTGATCGTAAGTGTTGATATGAAAAAATATGCAGTCATTGACAGAAAGAGACTGGTAATAATGCCACATCACAACAATCCTAATCTAGACACAAAGTCTTCCAGTTTATTGCCATTCTCTTCAACCACTAGTCCACCCAGGGACTCCAAATACATGTCTCTTTGTCCTTTCAGACCTGTCTACTGGCTTGGTAACGACACCTTGAGGGTGTCTGCTGCCCTTTTTGCTGAGAACCGTCGAAAGCTGTGCAATGGGCTAAAAGCCAAAGACGGAGTGGTGCCAAAGTCATTTGTGGTGCTACAGGGAGGAGAGCAGTCACAGAGGTACTGCACGGACACAGACCTCCTTTTCAGACAGGTAAGCAGTCTTTAGTTGACTCTGGGAGTGGTACAACACTGAAACTGGGGTGGGAGTAAGGCCTTGCATTTATTTATCCATCCATCCATCCAGCCGTGATCCTCAGGTGGTTAAACTAGCAGTGAATTTAAGTCCCTCCAGAATGCCGCGGGTCAGTCTCCCTAAAGAAAAGTGCCCAGAGGGCATTCTGTCAAGGGTGCCCCAAAAACTTCATCTGGCTTCTCTTAAATTTGTTAGTCTCCTTGCTCTGTCACAAATATGTAGGCCAGCCACCCTGGAGAGAAAGCACTTGTATTTATGAAGTCAGTTTTTCTGACACTAGCATCTAAACTTGTAACTATAATTGTATTTGAACAAAAATCAAAGGACACACTCAAAGTTTTGTTTTGTTGTTGAGTTTTGTATTCACCTGTGTGGATTTATCTGGCCTAATCAAGCAGAACATCTTATATTATCACGTGATAATCCCTAACTTTGCTTTTTTCTAGTTACCTATTATAATCTCCCTCACTAATGCCCTGAATGATTGTTTAATTTCTGTAGGAGTCTTTCTTCCACTGGGCTTTTGGAGTAACCGAGCCTGACTGCTACGGAGCCATTGATGTGGACTCAGGGAAATCCATCCTTTTTGTTCCCAAACTGCCTGAAAGCTATGCCACTTGGATGGGAGAGTGAGTCACACTAATCTTCAAAGCGCTGTACATGGCCAGCAATCATCAACAGCTGGTTCATAGCTGTTAGCTGTAACTTGAAGAAAGGGTCATGTGCTGCAGTTACATACAACATACATACAAAAACATGTTTATACTGTGTATAAGAGTGTTCGTATTTATTTTATTCATTGTACATTCAACCAAGAACCGTTAAAGACTTAATATTTTTTGTCATCATACAAACTTCTAGTGATGTTTGACTAAACTAGTCCACATGCTACATGTGTGAGAAGAGAACATCGCTCAAATAAGTTTTGAATATCATGAACCCTCCTGCAAAAGGCCTAAAATTCCACTTAAAAATGACATGAACTTGCAGATGAACAAGAATAAATTGAACATTTGGCTAGAGCTACAACGATTAGTTGATTAATCAATTAGTTGTTCGACAGAAAATTAACTAATAATTAACTATTTTGATCATCAATCATTTTAGTCAGTTTTAAGCAGAATTGCCAAATATTTGCTGGTTGCAGTTTCTCAAATTTGGATTAAAAACGCAAGCGAGTTGGCACTGATCTGCCCCGTTAACATCATCACTTTGGCTGTTTCTGCTTGTACTATTCCTCCCTGCATCATTTCTAACTGATCTGCTAAACAAATAGCTCCAAATATCTCCATATATTGTTGTGTTGTCCGGTTTTTAACACCACTAACGAAGTTCTGCTAATATAGTGAGGAACACATTTCACTTCCAGTAAATTCTTCACGGTAAAAGTCTCCCATTATTTAGTCATTTAAAAGCTTTTAATATGAAGCAGTAAAGCAGGAAATGTTGGGTTTTCATCAGCGGTAACTTAACACGACTCTGACATGGCTGCCCCAGGGCAGGCTTCCGGAAAGCTGACCAATCAGACAATCAGAACAGAGTGGGCTCATCGGGAGGGGGACCGTAAAGAGATAGGAGCTAGACTGCCTGTTAGGGACAGAGGCTGAACTGAGGGGCTGCATAAAGGGCCAGTATAAGATAAATAAAGAGTTTTTTTTTAACTGTGAGTCATGCAAAGCTACTCTAGTGGAGTCCCAGAATAAAAATGTAGAGCTGGAAATGAGCATAATAGGTCCCCTTTGAAGACATCACCTTTGACTCTTAAGAAATTATAACAGACATTTTTCACTATATTGTGGCATTTTATAGACAAAACAATCTATTGATTACTCGAGAAAATAATTATAATTTATAATGAAAATAACTGTTAGTTGCAACCCTACATTTGTCTGCTTTCTTTGAAATCCTGACAACAAGCTGATTCTTGTGCTAGACTAATTTGTGATGGCATTTAAGAAATGGTGCATGCAGAGTTTTTGTTTTCCTTGTGGTTGTGTGTAAGATTTTCATGGAAACCACTGGACATAATAACTGGGGAAATAACCTGCAGACTCTTGACTAGGTCATGTGTTTGCTCTTTCCTGATTCCCTGAAACATCTTTTGTCATCTGACATGAATTTTTAAAGATCATTTTCACTCAGGAATTAGTTGATCAGCACTTTTATCCAGGTTCCAGGCACCAGGTTCTTCATTAGTTGTGCTTCCTTCTTCTTATCTTTGTCCAGAGTACTTCAGTTCTGCACTATAATTTATCTGATATATTTTTAGAGACTGACAGACTGACCTCTTAAAATGCCTAATGAGTGTGTATGTGTCTTATTTATTTTTTGTCTGTTGACTGTACCTTTTGTGTTTTGCATTTGTTGACAGGATTTACCCTAAAGAGCACTTCAAGGAGAAGTATGCTGTTGATGAGGTGCAATACACCTGTGATGTAAGTCTGCCTGTGTTTGTGCTCATCTATATAACCTCTCTGTGTGTGACCTTTTCGCTATGCAGTCACTGAACTTTGACATTAAGTCACTGAGCCATGAAGTTACAGGAAAGGACATTAGTGCCTCCATAGACTTTTTAAAGGTGAAAGTCATCATTCTTTCATTTGAACCTGTTGGCAAAAAATTATACCATTGGTGCCAGATATTAGGACTGATACTAGGTGTATACTGGGACCTTCAACAGTAGAAGGTGACATTGCATCCATTTTTACTACAAAGGTTGGACCATTTACATCTTCTCAAATAAATATGTCAAGTAAAATTCCATTTTGAAGCACTGCCAACCAAACAAATGTGTCACAGTGTGTTATTCAAAGAGATATTAATGGAAATGAACATGCATGAAAATTTCAAAGATACTGTATGAGGCCAGTTTGTTTGGATGTTAGGTGCATGTGCACACATTTGTGTGAAAGGATGTCAAATGGCTACTGACTGAGAAAATGTGGACTCTAGGTGGGCACAAACAAAGCACACGGAGCATCATACAGATAATCTGAATACCCCTCTATCAGAGTTCAACCATCAATGTTCAACCACCAAAAATCTTTTTTTATTTTGAATTTTATTTTAAAACTAACCAGCAGCTCCATTCTCTTCCTTTCAACAGCCTTATCTAAAAACTACACCCCTGCTTAGGCTGGCTGTAATACCTATTTTGAGAGTTTGGGAGAACAGTCATGTATATCAGTGCTGACAGCAGATTCCCAGGGGAGCTGTATTGGAGGGTTGACAGCTCCAGAGCTATTTTGGAGATGCGCATGTTGACAAATCAAAATAATGTATTCAGACTGTAATATAACAGCTTTCACGGCCAACAAATCACAGAGAAGTTTGCATTTGAAATGATCACATATAATTTTACATTAATTTCTATATTTACACTGTGACCTTTTAATGACTCACCCTGCAGATGATACTTAGGTATTTTTACATCTCCGCATTTGCCTGAGGTGTTAGATTTCCTTATTAGTCACAGGTTACCATGCAAATGATCACTTTAATCAACAGCCAATTCTTCCATGACGCAATAGCAGGTCAACACTGCAGTATAATATTAGAAAACATAAACTCACATAATAACATCCTCCTCCTTGGTGTAACTATAACTGTCATCTAGTCAGACAAAGAAATCACTCACTAGTGTTCACCATTCATTAGGCAATGCTGCCTACAGTAGGACTTAAAGGAGAACAATCTTTCTTTTTGTTCAGAACTGGGTCATGAATATTTCAGCAGTTGTCTATTTTTCAAACACTCAGACATGGATGGTGTTGTCGTACACACACTTACTCAGGAAGGGCCTGCTTAATATGCAAACAATTCATCTTTAGATTGTTGAACACAGCAGTTTGTGGAGACTTGAAATGTGAATGCTATGCTTTTAATCATTTCAAAGGCTTGAGTTTATTTTCATGTTCATGTTCAAGTATGTGCAATGAGTCACATTTGCCTTGTCAGACCTACTGTATGTTGGGCTGTAAATAAGTTCTTTAATTTTACAAAAACCCATTAGTGTTCACATCATATTTTGTTTATTCTTGTTTTTCCCAAGTTTTGTTATTGTTCTCATTGCTCTGCAAATGTCAGTCTCCTGCCTGGCTTTACTTGACTGACAAGTGTGTTTTTATTTCAGTGGTTTACAGCTACTGCAAACATGAACGAATCTTATTCAAGCATTAAAAACTCAAATATTTTGTACCATATACTTTCAGTCAAGTCAAGTCAAGTTATTGTTGCAGCTAATCATTGATTTATTGAATCACTATTGTGCTTGTCTATTAAGCTTCAGCTTGGATTTTGTGGGGTAATAATAGTTTTAGAGATAATAACTATCCCCAAATATCAACACAGTGTCTGTGAACATTGAGCCAGGGATATGTTACCTGACATTTACACTGCTGGCAGAGGAGTAATAAAGTCGCTTGAGGTTTGTCATTCAGTGTGCTGCTGAGTACCAGAGAGACCACAGAGCCACAACGGTGCCTGCCAGAGTGACCTTTATTCTGCAGCCTGAAAGCAGATTAGTCTGCTGCTCTACTGTGTGTATCAGTCTCCTAATTACTCCTTGTCTGCTTCCTTACAGATTGCTGATGTCCTCACCAGCAAGACACCAGCAGTTCTCCTAACACTGGTATGCAGTTTGTGTCCCCACATTTAACTTACTACTTATTTTATCCATTTCTAGGTTCATCTCTTCGTTCATAGTGTAGTTAGGACAGTGCATCACAGTAGGCTAGTGAAAACTACTACTACTTAAAAATGTGGTATGGAAGCCTCATCCCACCTCAACTTGCCTGATGGTATCTGCCAATACAAATACAAAAAGTAATTTTAATGGAGAGTTTCAGTGTCACACGAAGATTTTTGTCACTTTGTCACAAATCAAAACACTGAATCCTCTCAATTTGTTTGTGTTTAAGCTGTTAGATATCAACTGCTAAAAAGTGCAGTGTGAGAATTAATGTAAACTCCTTTTTACTAAGAGCTGTCAAAAATGTTTTGTCTTTCTCTGACAGTGGAATAGATTATCAGCCTGGTAACTCTGTTTTTTCCATGCAGCGAGGAGTGAACACAGATAGCGGGAGCACCTGCCGTGAAGCCTCCTTTGAAGGAATTAGCCGGTATGTTTAATTGGAGTCAATTTACATTAACATAATTATACTTTGTTCTGGGAGGTTATTATTTTTTTTCTTTTCTTTTATAACCAAGGATGCAACAGACTCTTATGCATACCGATTGTTACTGATTAACCTAATTCTGGTTCATAATTTAATTAAGCAAACAATCTTGCTTTTGCTTGTTGGTTATCATTTACTGGCAATGTTACTGTTGTCCTTAGTACTGGTCTTTGTTCTTTTTTTAAAGTGTATATATTACAGCCTTTTATGTTTCCTACAATCTGAACCTGACTACTTTAGAAAAAGAAATCTCATTTATTTAAATGGTAGTATAACCGTTTGCATAAAATTGCATTTATATTCATAATATTGTTTTTTCTTCTTTTTGTTTTGTTTTTAAATCAGCTTCCAAGTGAACAACACTCTTTTACACCCAGTCATTGTGGAATGGTAAGTAACAAAAATATTCAGTAATATTATTGAGAAAGCCCACTCAAGATAAGAATAAAGACTGTAGCCTCTCCTTTTAATTTCCAAATTTTTCCCTCAGTCAGACTCAGCTACTTATAACTCACAAATCTTGGCAATTACAGCTGCCCAGTCAGGTAATTGTGTGTCTACAATCAGAAGCAGGGGCTTTTCTGTGGGTTGTTTTTTTCGCCTTAGTGTTAGAAGCCAGCCTGCACAGATGTAATGGACTTCGTGCTTGCCTGGTTGTCCTTGGCATTAGAGTTGGCACCCTCCAGATGAATTGACATTTTCTGAAATAAGGAGGAATGCTTTTCAGGCACACCTCCTGGGGAGAAAGACTTGATTGAACCCCTCTGCCCTGTATTAATGGTCTGGGTTTTTCTTTTTTTTTTTACTTTCATTCTCTCTGTTATTAAAAAAAATCCTGAATGCTCTAGAGTATGTATTTAATTTCTAACTATCTAAGGTGAAACATTTGCTTTCCTAATACAAATGAGAAATGGTCTGAATCAGTAGGCAAAAAACTGCAGTTCTTATACTGTCTGAAAGCTCAGATTTAAATCAGACACTTTTTTTATTGTGGTATGCAACATTTTCTGAAGCTCTGTAATAGCAGATTATGAGAAAATTTTCCTTTGGAATTTCAAGAAACAATAGGTCTTATGTACAGTATATACAACGTTCCTTTGAATGATGGAGGACAGTTATTAGCAGTGTAGATACATTTCAAAAATGTGTCTTTTCAGCCATCACAATGATACTTCATTCTTTCAGCATAATGTGACGGTGGTATGAATTCTGTACTGTTAGGTTTTAAATGCCACTTTCTGTGCATGGATGACCAACAGAGCTGGTTTCTCACTTCTTGCTTCTGTGTTCCTGCAGCCGCCTGACTAAGACAGATATGGAGCTGGAGGTCCTGCGCTACACCAACAGGATTTCCAGTGAAGCCCACAAAATGGTAAGATTGTCCTCCTCAGTTACAGAGCATCTGCAAGGGCTCACGGATTTATATATTAGAAATTTTCAAACAATACAAGAAAGGAATCGCAAGAATGGAAAGTTTAGAGCCTTAAATTAAACACCCTAAGTATCAAAGCACTGAACAGCTCATTTGTTTTAAAACTTGCTCAGGGGATTCAAGATGTCAGGATCTTCTAAGGCCATAAAATGTTTAAATGTTATAGATTTTAACTTCATCCAGTAGCTCAGAGGGTAGCAGTTAACTGTGATAGCCTTTGACCAACAATCTGTAACATTAAGGCAATATTTTACTTCTGAAGGCAAGTTTCGCTTCTCACAATAAATAACCTCTTCAGGGGTTGAGGAGCAGTTAACCTCTTAATGTGATCTGCCTCAGGCTTTGTTTTCTCCCTGCTGTTTCTCCGTTGTTAAGAGTGTGATCATCAGACATAGTTTTAGGAGGTGTGGTGTCTTTCGTCTCTTTGGAATAAAAACAGAAAATGTTGTCCTATATAAGCAGGTGCATGAGGGCACTTTTCTTTATGCTCACTTTGTGTAAATCCTGTAAACTACGCTTGAGGGAATAATCCACAGTTCATGGTATTATGTTAAAAGTGCATCCAATAGACAAAACGAAACTTACAGGAAAAGCTCATAAATTGCCATTTTGCATATGAACTGTGAGTGAACAGCAAATAATAAGTGACACTACAAACTATGACCCTCATTCTACTGACCACAGAAACATTTGCGCCCCAGGTTGCATTTAATGTCACAAAGTGACAGAGAGGAGCTTCATCAGCAGGGTGTAACATGCATGGAGGGCCAAGCATTTTGAGCCACTGCACCATCAGTTTGACACAGAAAACAATCATGAGGTTTGCGTGCTTTGCACATAGGGTGGACATTGAGATGAATTTCAGAAGAGTCGTAACATCTGGCCCAGTAGTTTTCTGCCTATATCTCTGAAGGACATTACATATAAGCACTTAACTCACCTTTTCTCTGTAGATCATGAAGAATGTGAAACCTGGACTGAAAGAATATGAAATGGAGAGGTAAGTGGTGCATTTTGTCAATGGATCCTCTTTTATAGGTCCATGTTTGGTGGCAGAAAATAGAATGTCCTATATACCTGTATGTTGGGATTGAATCAATATTTATTTTATTTTACATTGCTTTCAGATTGTCTCATGATAATAAACTCTGTGGCATCACTGGTGCTTTTCCTTTGAAAGACATCATACTGACAGTCACTGCAATCACTAAGTCAGTGTTTTGGCAAAATATAATTACTAGATGAGCCCTTAAATCTGACGCGTGAAAGTAATGAACCAGCTGTTTGGATTACATCCTGCTGGTTCAGATTGAACAAAAAGAAATGTCATGTACTTCAGTAACTGTATAATTGTTATTGTGTCATAAAATAAGTACTGTAAGGTTTTTGCTTGTTGTGGGTGCGCTACTTTATGTCACGTGCTTCACAGGGCCGTAATGACACTGGTTGACCTGAAATTGTCAGGTATACATGGTGCTTTACTGTATACCGTAGGTACAGTACCAATCAAAAGTTTGGACACATTTTCTCATTCAAGTAAATGGGAAGATATGTCCAAACTTTTGACTGGTACTGTACCTACAGTAAAAAGTGTGAAATATAGGATGAAATACTAGGCATGTACATTATTACTCGAACAGGGTCACAATCAAATGGAAGATCAATATAGATTCAGAACTTAGTTTTTGGCCATGTTGAATAATGTCACAATGAAAATTAATAAACATTGTCTGATTCGCCAAAAACACAGATCTCAACAGAGAAACAACTATTCCATAATTTGAATGCTCATAATTTTTAAAGTCAAGCTTAAGAAAGTGGGAGCAAAACTCACAAAAGAGTAATATTTTATGGTTTGCTCTGTTTATGTTTACATATTTAAGTAAGATTATTTGCTGTGGGGTTTTTTTTTCCCAGTAATGTGTCAGAGCAGCTGTCAGTCAGACTCATTTGCCTCTACTGTATGAGAGGAACCAGGAAACATGGGCTCATCACCCTACATAGCGTTGCAATGCTGTCGAGATCCATAGAAGTGTTTGATGTGTTCGGCCGTGTGATGATTAAAGAATGAGCGCTGAATGAATTCTTAAAAAGCATGGAGTCAGGAAGAGGGCAGTGAAAGTCCTTCAGCTAATTGGTGTTTTCTCTGATCTCCGCTGTGCTGAAATTGTTTAGTTTCCTTTTTCTTACTGGGCTTTTTCTTTGAAGGAGTGCTTTTTCTCTCCCCTTGCAGCTTGTTCCAGCACTACTGCTACACCAAAGGAGGGATGCGCCACACCTCGTACATTTGTATCTGTGGAACGTAAGAGTTTGTCAATAAATTCCTTACCAGTTTCATTTCTGACGTACTCAGTTACTTACATAATTATTCTCTTAATGACGTACTTAATTAATTGCACACCGTCTATGATAAGAATGTTGTCATCAATGTAATTAAAGGATACTTTGAGATTAGAGAAGCTGCCACTTCAAATCTTTATATCAAATACCATATTCACATGTTAACCTGAGTATAAATGAACAAACAGAAATATTCGCATCATAATATAATTAAATCCAATACAACAACAAAAAACAGCTTCTGCCATACAGTTAAATGAAGACCCCTCTGTCAATAACAATTAAAAGGTTTCATGTGTAATGTGTGAAACTGGACAGACATGCATCTTATGATGACCTCTCCATATCCTGTACTATCCTTCAAGCCTCTGTGGCTCTCCATCACCCTCAGAGATTTGAACATGAAGTATCATCAGGATGCATACGTAGCTGGTTGTAGAGATATTGGCACTCAGTAACAGTCTCCCAGGGGTCTTGTTGGCAAACCAAACTATGCTTTTGAAAACAGTACAGCATTCATTCATTCTCTGTTGCCAGCTAGCAGCATCATTATGGATGAAGAATTTTGAAACGTTATTGCTAATCATGCACTGGCCTTTTGTATTAAAGGCCATGTGTAATGAGCATTTCCTGGGGATTAGTGATCAGTGGATGCCAGCTATTTTCCTGTTCAAATTAAGATCTTGAACAATTAGGACCCAGCCACCACAATTATTCTTCAAAGACGCAATGTGTCTAGGCTTTCTAGTCAAAAGATAAAGGGAGATAATAGGAACTGAAAAGACTGGAATCCTATTGATGCTTTGCTAAAATACATCATTTAATTAAAAATTGTTGTAACAATAGCTTTATGAGTCACATGCAATTCAGTTACCATCATGTGGTAGAAGACTTATTACTGTTTATGTCTTTTTAATTCATGTAATCATGTTCCTGTTCAACACCAGGGGCAATAACTCCTCTGTTCTTCACTACGGTCATGCCGGATTTCCCAATGACAAGACAATTGTGGATGGAGACATGTGGTGAGTAGCTCTCGGCATTTTTTAGCTCTAAGCAGTTTATAATGTGAGCACCTCACAGTTCTGCCCTGTGACGTACTCACAAACTCTAGATTCTCAAAAAGAGGATTGTCATTGTCGCACCACTTCTCCAAATGACCATCTGCATAATGGTCTTAGGTGAATGAAGTGTCAACAAATGGCATAGGTTTCATTATGTTGCTGTTCTGTTGAAATGATCTTTGTTATTTCATCTGTCTGCCTGTTTTGTTGCTCTGTCAATAACACAAAAACACTTTTGACACAAACAAAACACTTTGAAATTAGAGTTGATTTAAACAGTTGAGACGTTTTGTCCCCTGCAGTCTGTTCGACATGGGTGGAGAGTACTACTGCTACTCCTCAGACATCACCTGCTCCTTCCCAGCCAATGGGAAGTTCACTCCAGACCAGAGGGCCATCTATAACGCCGTCCTCAAGTCCTCCCGAACTGTCATGGCTGCCATCAAACCAGGTTATCATCTTTTAATCAGTTTTCTGAGGGCACAGTACTGACCTATAGTACGTAAAGTACAGTAAGCTGAGAAAAGGTACTTAAATTTTACCTTTGCCCTTATAGAAGTACCACCAGCACAGAGGTGAATCACACTTTATTTGATTGCAATTTATGGGTACCTTTATTGTTGTTTTTATGTCCAAACCATATTTAAGGCCTTTTGACCAGGCCGCTATCAGGCAATATTAGCTTATTGCAGATTTATCAGTATCGCTGCATATGTTGGCCAATAAGTAAAAAAAAATTGCAGTACAGAAATGCTAAGAGTTGGTTTAGAAACGGTGTCTCCATTATATAATTTGTCCAGCAGAGAGCATGTACAAGTTTACTGTAAAATGTCCCACTCACTACATATCTTGGTCACAGTTTATTAATAAACAAATTTAACGGATCTGTATCAAAAATGTTTGTTTTTGTTTTGACTTTAATGTCCAAAAAAAGAATATATGCCTAAATATCATTATTGGATTTGTAAAAATGGGCCTCAAAATCTAGTATGGTTTGGGCTATAATTACTGCAATTACCTGAGGAGGCTTTTGCATGTTTTTCATTTCAGAACAGAGTGATTTTTAACTAAAGTTGCTAGTGTCTTGCCAATTATATATTCTTTGTACACTTCCAAGCAAAATCTAAACCTAATCTCATACCTATATTTTGAGAGGCTTTGAGGTCACCACTTAAATTATATATTATAAAAATATAAATTGGTTATTTACAATCATTGGATACAAATTTTGTAATCATGGTTGGATGGATTTAAAGTTCAGGATAAAAAAAAAAATCTTTTGTTCTTTCTGTTCTGCTGAAGGTGTGAAGTGGACTGAAATGCACCGCCTGGCTGACCGGGTTCACCTGGAGGAGCTGGTGAAGATCGGCATCCTGACTGGAAACTTGGAGGACATGATGAGGGTCCACATGGGCTCCGTCTTCATGCCTCATGGCCTCGGACACCTGCTGGGCATCGACGTGCACGACGTGGGAGGCTACCCTGAGGTCAGAACAATTGACTAAAATTCTGAAGTTGCCCACATCACAAACCAGCAATAGGGTACAATAGTCAGGGTTGTATCAGTCAAAGTCTCCAGACAGTAGAAGAAGAAAACGCATTCCTGTACCTGGAATACTGATGTGTCATCAATAACAGAGAGATATTTGGTGCAGAAGTGAGAGCCAAACAAAAAGAAGCCAAACTGCAAGAAGTTCAGAATAAGGGCTGCAGAAAGGGGAAGGTGAAATATTGCCTGAAGGAGCTGACATAATAAAGTGTCATCCATTTACACCTCATCATTATTTCAGTTAATCAGTAAACTTAAAACAAAGTTTTATTTTTTAACTGTATAGCGGTTTTAAACTGTACTGTTGTCCAGGGGGTAGAGCGTATAGACGAGCCTGGACTGAGGAGTCTTCGAATGGGCCGCCTGGTGGAGGAGCGGATGGTCCTCACCGTGGAGCCAGGCATATACTTCATCAACCACCTGCTGGATGAGGCCCTGGCCAACCCTGCACAGAGCTGCTTCATCAACAACCAAGTGCTTGCTCGCTTCCGCGGCTTTGGAGGGGTCAGTCTGCCTGCACAGTTTTATTTGTTTGTTTCAGAGTTTGGTTTCACCAGAGGGGTAGTAGAAATGAGTTGAGTTGTCTACAGGATTAGTGCTACAAAGCCCACTAATACTGCAGTTAATTCACCAGAGAAGCTTGCAAGGCACAATGTCTCAAAATGTCTACGATCCCTTAAGCAGTCTCTGTCATTATATCTATCCACTGTGGTTTTCCTTGTCCCACTCTACAGTATAACTGTCTACACTCTGCTGCCTTAGACATGGATTTGTGTTAAAGTCACAGACTGCAGGGTTTAGGGAATATCAAAGAAATTTTTAGGTGTATTTAGACACAAAATATCAGAGAATCTGATGAATTCTAAAAAGAAGTCATGAAAAGACCAGATGATGAATAGCCATCCAGCCGTTATAGAAGAATAACTCGTAACTTTCTGAGCTGAAAATTTGAATTATTAACCCATGAAGGAATACAAGATTCAGGATGCAGATATGCTTTGACTCTTTAATGTCTTATGTCTTAAAACCTTATTTAATGAAAACTCTTGAAATCTTAAATCACTCAATTTTGACAAGGCAAGCAGCACAAATATCAGTCAGGTTGTCAATAACTCTCCAGTTTAGCGTTGTAGCTCCTATAATCCTGATCAAATAGCCATTTTGAGACAGTTTGAAAATGTTCATTTTTTTCACTTTCAAGTAGGTCGTCCATATAAAATAAAATTGTAGGTTTTTTTTCTACAACCTGTGTCACTATCTAACCACTCATGTATCTTTCTCTGTTGGATTCACTGTGTCTGATTTCAGCCGATATGACGGTGAATTATCATAAATTATAGGAATGATGACCAATATTATGAAATTGTTCAAAAAAAGATAAATATTCCTATAAATGCTGTGGTAGGTTCACATTTAACTCCGTTGAACGCCCATGTAACTACAGCTCACATTCTGAATATGAAGGAATTCGTATGTCTGTTTACATCTTTGCATTGATGATGTGTTTGCCTTTGAACATCTGCTCTGATTCTACCGTGTTGAGCTGATCACTGTTTCTGTACTGTGTGCAGGTACGCATTGAAGATGACATCGCAGTAACAGCGAATGGTGTAGAGCTGCTGACTTGTGTCCCTCGTACTGTGGAGGAGATTGAGGCGTACATGAGCGACTCTGCAAAACCTTTCAGCCCCGTCGTCAACAGTGAGAAATTCTGAATGACAACTCTCAGTAAAGTCCGAGCTGTAAACTGTGATGTCAGGGATTAAATGCTGCAGATCAACAACAAAGTAATATTCTTCTGTGAAACTGAAGTTATTACTCTCATTGTCATATCCCACTTATACAACAGATACACAATCAAGACTATTAATCAGCAAAGCAGCAGAATTAACACGACTATAATAAGCAAGCAAACATTAACAACATGTTCATTCAATATCTCATCTAAGCTTTCATAATGGTTTTAAAACAGTCTTAAATATTAGCAACACAACACTTTGAGGGACAAACTCTTCTTGAATACTGTAACAGTGTTTATTCATTTCTGTGCCTCCTGGTAAGATCAATTTAAAAATGTTTTTTAAAAAAATTCTTATTCTTATATTCCTCGTTGTAAACATTGATTTAAAAAAATGCTGTTAAATTGAATTAAATAAACATTTTAATTTGCTACTACGTGTAGCAGGTTTTTATTTGTTAATTCAATTTGTATTTTGTATGAAACACTCTTCTTAAAGGTTATACAAATCAGTACAATGGACCACAGAGTTTCTGTGAACCTTACAGTTGTCATCTGACAGGAGATAATTTTGTTATGAAGATAAGGCAGTGTTAAATAAACATGTATTATTATATATTTGTTGTAACACCACCTTTGTGCTTCAGATGGATGAGTTGAATCAGAGACATCATTTTATCATCTGCTATGTGATGTGACACTGAAGCAATTTAGGAATCTCACTCGGGAGCTTTGCTACTACTTAGTAATTCTAAATTCTTGGAAAAATCAAGTCAAGCCATCATGTTGGCACATTCAGAATAGTTATTTCCCTCTTGGATTGAATTGATTGCATACTCGAGTCAACCTGAACATAAACATACAGTACATTCAGTATATATATACAGTACTTACTGTAAGGATCAGGGGCCTGTACCATGAAGCAGGATTGATGTGTTATCTTTGAGCTTCACTCAGGTTCTCCAGTATCACAAAGCTGGCTCACTTTTAACTGGGATAAATCACTATGGTAACTTGTGCTGATCAGCTAACTTGCTCTGGAGCAGTGATGTAAGTATGTGACAAGTAAAAAAAAAAAATCATTTTACTTTTTCAGGCTTTCATTTCCACTCTGATTTTCAAATGGAACTTCTAACGAATGGAGGGACAGTTTATGACACTAAACATGCGATGAGGAATTTAGCTGCATTTAATTGTGCAAAGTTTCTTTTTTTCTGATAGTGTGGATGATTTCACACTCTCACTGCAGCTCAGAATAACATAAGGTGACATTGTAATGATAACTGGAAATACCAACTAAACCCTCTGTTGTCTTTTATTAGAAAAAATAATTCACACCCATCCCATCTTTCCTCCTGTCTCTGCTTTGTTAGCAGACACAGTCTGACATTACTTTTAACATTTTTATTAGTTATATTATTATTAGTCTATTCATATTCAGAATAGTTTGTTCATCATCTGACAAAAAAGCAAAAACCTGACTCTATACTTAAGACACAATCATTCCCACACTTATTTTAAGATTTACTAGACTTACTTTTAATATTTGGAAATTATTTGTAGTGTTTCTACATCTCCTATATTATTGTCATTATGTGATTATATTGTGTGCATTTCACCTGGTTGAAAATGACTTTCTGCTGTGACTTCAAATGAATTTTCCTGTAGGTAACTGGTTTCACCATGTCATCCCATATTATACCATATTAAGTACTTCATTCATGGTTCTGATGGTACAGGCCCCAGAGGTCAAGTTTATAGTATTTGAAGGGACCTAATGACACCTATAATAGAAACATTTGAGAGGTATGGTGTACAGGTTTTGAATGTAACTAATGAAAAGGATGTTGTGGCAGAAAAAGCTGGTTCATAAACAACAATTTACAGTAACAGTTAGGGTTAGAGCCAATAAAATATGCACTGGCTACCTTTACCAGGGAAAAAAATATATAGTCAAGGCTTTTGCCTGGGTTGTGAAATGAGGAGTAACAATTTAGGATTAATTGGAAATTTGAAATGAACTACACTATATACCTATTTAATAATCATAGGGTGTGATAACATTGTCAAAAGCTCAAATTGGAAAAATAGAACATCTCACCTTCTCTCTATTGCACCAGCAGCAGCCAGGGTATTGCTGTGCTTTGTCTTTGTAAAACAGTGTATTCTGTGATGTGAACATTGTAGAAAAGAAAGAAAATGGCAACAAAAAAAATTTCACATACATTAAGTTGTCACAAAACCTGACGTAATACAGAAAAATGTTCAGGTGTGAAACATGGCCATAACCCAGAGGATACACTTGCAAGTATTGGCCACCAGGGGCCACTGTCATTCTTCACTGGAACAGCCAGCTGCTCACAGGAGAGATGGTCCAGGTGTCATCAGATAATCCATAGTTAAAGAAAGAACCATAAATCTGTTATTTGTTTCAAAACAAAAAATGAAAAACCAATCAAAAACGGTCCATTTTTGTTTTTTGGCAATTACTTTTATTATTGTTCCTTTTTGGATTGAAGACTGAACAGGTCTATGTACTATGGGGGATATTTTTGGTCATAAGTAAAATTAAAAGTCCAAATAGAAAATTAAAAGAGATAAAATTAATAACTGATAGTATTATTTTAATACACTACTAGGAATAATCAGGCCATAATTAAATGTTAAATTTAAAATGGCACACAGACCTGTTCATTCTTCAATCCAGAAAGGAACAATCATTAAAAAGAATTAGCAAAAACCAAAAACTGACCGTTTTTGTTTATTGATTCTGACACAAATTTTGAAACAAATAACAGATTCACATTTTTTTAATTTTTGAATTAGAAATGAATTAAGTTTTATCTGATGATACCTGGACTAGGAAACCAGTAGGGATGATATGGCCTAGAATTCACATAAAGCAATAATACACAATTAATGATTAATTAATGAAGAAAATAAATGGATGGATTAGCCAAAGTACAATTATTTATTTAAGTTTTTCCAAAATAAATAAATAAAGAGCCTCTTCTAACATGGCTGTATACATTCTGACTTAGGCTCTACATAACTCACCTACTCATATGCAACAGGTTGCAGTGGAGCCCTCTTTTGGTCCTGGCATTCAATAGCATGTACAACAGTCACTTCATAACATCCCTCCCCCCTTAAATTTAAACTACCCTGTAGTTTACTGTGACTCTGAAATAATGTACTACAGCAGATTCTCTTTCAACTAAGAAAACACTTGTTACACTTGTTTCTGTCCTGTCTGATCTTATAACTTTAGCAGACACAAAAAATATATATATATTGTATGTATATATGTATAAATTAACCCCATTAACAGTTCAGTCTCTGACACTAGTATGGTTAAGCAAGTGTGGTCAAGGATGGGTAAACTGAAACCACCACAGAAAACAATGTCTCATTTTTGTCCTTGACACAATGTCCTTTACTTTACAAAGTCCTTCATATGGAATGATGGTCTGTTTCTTTGAGATCGGCTCAGCTCCTTAGTTGGTACTGCTCTCTTTGGTATGTTTCACAATAGGCAGAACATTGTCCTTTGCTTGGGTAGTACATGTGTCCTGGTGCCCTGCGCTGGTTATAGGTGGAGGTACCACATACTCCTCCTCATGTGTCGGTGTCGTTGTTGCATCTGGCAGATCTTTATCTTGTCTGCTGAACAGTTGATCCACATGTCACCTGACAAGTCTACCATTTCCCAGCAACACTGTACAGGAAACGGGTCCTGTGATCTCCTGTATCAGTCCTGCTATCCATTTAGATCCACATCAGTCCAGTTGTTGACTGTGGAGTGATACGATAGCTAAACAAAGCCCTGTTTAACTTTGTCTCCTATGTGTTGCCAGTGCTCTTCTTCATGAGCTCTTTGAAGGTCTGTACAGCTCTTTCAGCTAAGCCATTAGATGAGGAGTGGTATGGTGCTGATGTGACATGTGTGATTCCATTTCTTGTCATAAACTCTTTGGTTTGTTCACTGAGATAATACTGTGCATTGTCTAACACTATCATCTCTGGAATACCTTGTGTGTTGAAACTATTTCTCAGACAGTTTATTGTGGTAAATGAGGTCACTGGGTATACATCTAACGACTCTGAGTGTGTATCCACAATACCCTTGAGGGGATCCTTGGTTGTTCATCTCTATAGCTGTTCGGATGTCATCAGTGGTCT
Organism: Thunnus maccoyii; assembly: GCF_910596095.1. NCBI lineage: Eukaryota > Metazoa > Chordata > Actinopteri > Scombriformes > Scombridae > Thunnus > Thunnus maccoyii. The sequence continues at coordinate 10,280,229 of NC_056533.1, read as the reverse complement.
CTGCTCCTGGTCCAACATTAACACATTCTCCTCTGGCAGTGGACCATTGGCTTTCTCTGGGAGTGGAAGAAGGCTAAGAGCATCAGTGTTTTATCTGCCCTGTACATGTTAACATACTCATGTTATGCTCAAAACAGTACAGCCCATCTCATTATTCTCTGCAATGTCATCTGAGGTACAGTTTTCATCTCAGGGAATAAACTTAATGGCTTATGATCTGTACAAATCACAAATTGCCATACAAGAAATACTGCACCCCAAAGATGACAGCTAACCCCTCTTTATCTAGTTGGGAATAGTTATTTTCTGCAGCTGAAAGCATGCGTGATGCGAGCCCTATAGGTTTCTCCTCTCCGTCTGACATGCGGTGAGCTATTAGCCTACTGCTCCAACTCCATATGGACAAGCATCGCAGGAAGGTATCAGTTCTTTAGACTGCTTGAAGGCCTTTACTGCTCAGGAGTTGAGTTTTCTGTATTCTGACAGCACTTTCTCTAAACAGAATATGCTTTTACTGTAAGTCAGTGTGACTGCTTAAAAATACCTAAATGTTTAAAGTTGGGGTTTGTAAGAATGCATCGAGCTTTTGATTTGATACCTACAGAGATGTTTTACTTAGTTACTTTGTCATCAAATACATTTGAAAGAAGAAAAAAAAAATCTCCCTTTCAGTTTCTTAAAAATTTAAAACTAGAGCAAGCACAACTCTATTGAGACCTCTAGCTTTTTTCTGTAAGCTCACTCAATTCTATAACTCACTTGCTGGTGTATAGTCCAGTGTGTAACCTATTAATGAGCCCTTTCCCCACATAAACACATACCATAGGTGATATCTGTCAGGGGTTACCACATTTAAACAAACAACAAGACATCCTTTTTTGTGAACTATTATTCATTATTTCATTAAGGTTAGGTCAAAGAAAATCCAGCCACACAAAAAAAAAAAATACAAAAATGAATAGCAGAAGTAACAACACCAATGATAATAATAATCACACCAATATAAATACCTGGTGTATATTGGAGAAGCAGACCATTTTCAGTAGAATATGATAAGTATAGGCACTGCACAGGCACATGAATATTACAACCATATGTTATGCCCAGTTTGTTATATATATCAGAGTTACACATACAGAGTTGCAACAAACATTTAAGATTTATATTGAGGCCCTGGTAAAGTTGACAGCATGGGACCAATAATCATTAATCTTGTTTAGTAGAAATAGCAGTAAATCATAGTTGGGTTGGAGCCAACTTTTCAGAATAACAATTTTAGCAGCAGTTTATCACAATAGACATACTCATATTGGTGTCCACAGCAGAAGAGCGCATGTTACATTTATTAGAATCTGAATGCTTCATCCTGAATCTACAAGCCAGTGTGAAGCATACTCTGTGTACAAATTTGTAATTTATTAGCTGGTAGGCAAGGTCTTTAGAAGAAATTAAGACATTGCTAAACAAAGAAGGCCAGCACCAGTCAGACACCAAGGGAAGATCAGTTTCCCATTTCACAGTAATGCGTAGTGCACGCCAGTGTTCAGAGACATATACAAAAAAGGGACGACCCATGGGATTTGTAATTAAGAAGAGTAATGGAGGGAGGATGAGGGAAAATATTCCAGGGAACCGCAAATATCTTTAGGGCACTGCTGTGCCGAGTCTCAATTAAAAGAACTAGGTGTAACCTGGAGTGAGGAATCTTTTCTTTAGGTCGAGGCGGAGGCCTTTATCACTATAGATATCATTTAACATGTGTATACCTCTAGAACCCCATGGAAAGAATACAAAGGGAGACATGGAGTATATATAGAATGGATATATGTTTTTTCAAACAACAAGAACACCTAACAGTATTATATAATCCAGTACAACACCAGAAACTAGGCCCTAAAAAATTAACATGGAGTTCAATCAATACCTCATAAAACCAATAGACATCATAAATCTCAAACAGTATTTTATAGTCCTGGATACGACTGGGCAGAGTAATGGATTGCACTGTAGTACATTATTGTGACCTGCTGTAAGTACTCAGATCTACACTGTTAATGACAGAGAGCACCAGTAACAATCATCTTGATATAACATCTTACTGGGCTTGTCCTCACAGATAACACCTGCAAACTAGAATAACAGTGAATGATACAGAAATCCTTGAGCCATAAAATACTGTTAGGTTGTGGATTAACCTTTTGTACTGTCCAGTCTGAATCTGATGTGTTGTGTTTATCTTATCAGTAAAGCCATGGGCCAGAGAGCAGGATTTATAACCAGGAAATAGCTATCATGTTACAAATTTGTCTGAATTCTGTCTTAATGCTTATTGTGGACAGGCTGCACTGTTGTAACACTTGTTCACACACCTCTTCAGGCTCAAATCTACTGACCAAATCCTAAGGATTGCCTCCAGATATGACAACATAACGGGTGTGCTCAGTAGATAGAACCATTTCTACAGCAGCCTTCATAGGTCCTTGATGAAGATAAGTAGAAAGTAAGTGTGTAGAAAAACAAGAAATTGTTTCCCTAAAGAGAGAGAAACAGAGAGAGAGAAAAAGAAAACAACTTTGAATTATTGAACTGCCAATTTACAGGGAACTAAAAGTATCAGATAACTTATGTGTATGGTGTAGGTAGCTAATATGTGGTGGAATTATGGACAGGTTGAGGATGTGTAAATCCACTATATACCGCCACAGTGGCGCAGTGTGGTTTCTTTTGGCAACAGAATTATCCGTCGTAAGCTGAAATCACAACATGTCCAGCTCCACAAGTCAGAAAACATTCAACACCCCTCCTCCCATTGCAGCTGCTATATATTTTTGTGGGTATCAGTTTTATTTTCACTGTCATTAATCATAGTTTGTTTGCCCTGAGTGTGAGGCTCTCTGAATGCACCAGGATTTCAGAAAATAGTTGAATGATGGTAGGGACAATGGGGAGAAAATTATGCTGAGTAGGCCTGCACGCCATATGCTACAACACGCCTAATGTAGACTCAAAGTCCTCTGGTTAACAGGCAATCTCTCCAACCACTAGTCCACCATCTTCCTGTTCTTTCAGACCTGTCTACTGGCTGGGTAATGACACCTTGAGGGTATCTGGGGTACCAGAGACGGAGTGGTGGCAAAGTCAGTTGTGGTGCTGCAGGGAGGAGAGCAGGAGCAGAGTTACTGCATGGACTCAGAGCTCCTATTCAGACAGGTAGGACTTGAATTGATTCTGGCAGCAAGTGCAATTGTGAGACTGAGGTGGGAGGTGCATAACATTTAGCAAGGACATGCTTTTATTTGCTATATATCCCTTAGTAACCCTCAGGTGGTCTCAGGCCAGCAGTGAGTTTAAGGTCCTTCAGCGTGTCCTTACCTGGCTCCTCTTGATGTGTGGAAGCAACTTCTCTGACATTCTGTTACAAAGTGCTTCAAAAGGCAATAAAAACAGGACAGATTAAATAAAAGTAGAGACAGTAAAATAACTATTAAGACAGAACAGCACTAAGGTTGACCAAGAACAAATAAAAACAAAAAAAAACAGATTAAAACAACTATGTGCACACATGAATACAAATCTACACAAAAACAAATATATGTGTAGAAGTGTGCGCACACACACACACACACACAAAATGCCATCCTACAGAAATAAGTTTTTCAATATTTTTTAAATGTTGACAAAGATGTTGACAGTCTGATGTCTATAGGAAGTGCATTCCAGAGTTTGGGGGTCCTGACAGCAAAAGCTCGATCCCCTCTGGTCACAAAATTGGACCTGGGAACAATGAGAAGTGACTGGTTAGATGATCTAAGACCATGTACAGGCTCATAGGATGTTAAGAGGTCTATTACATATTCTGAATTCTGAACGGGTTGTAGGCGTGCAAATTGCTTCTGAATGAGGCAGAAATACAGACAGTAGCAATAGTCTAGAAAAGATAAAAGGATGTATGACCTTCTCCAAATCAATGAAGGACAGAAAAGATTTAATTTTGGAGATGGTTCTTGCAGAAAGCAGGTTTGAACAACTCTCTTGACCTGTTCTTCAAAAGTAAGTATAGAGTCAAATATAACGTCTAAGATTTTTGTAGAGTGTGTTGCATAGGGGGCTAGAGAGCCCAGCTAGTGCTTGATCCATTCAGTTGTGCAGTGTGGACCAATTAGTAGTACCTCTGTTCTGTTATTGTTAAGCTGCAGGTAGTGTTGATGCATCCGCTTTTTGACTTCAGTTAAACAATTATGCAGGTGGATGAGGCTGTTTGGGTTATTTGGGGTGATGGGTGTATATCTGGGTATCGTCTGCATAACAATGATAAGACACATTATGTCTTTGCATTATGTGACCTAATGGAAGCATATACAGTATAGTGAAAAAAGGACTGGACCCAGAATGGAACCTTGTGGCACCCCAGGAGTAATATGAGCAGAGGAAGATGAGGAGCTATCAATCAGTTCCATTAGAAAGATAAGATTTAAACCAGTTAAAAGCAGGACCTGAGATACCAACCCAATCCCTCAAATGATCAAAAGCAGCGCTAATGTCAAGAAGAATTCAAATTGAGCAGAGCTCTTAATCTTGTCACTCTGTCACAAATATGCAGGCCAGCCACCCTGCGGAGAGAGCACTATGATGTAAGTTTTTCTGACACTATCATCTAAGTAATTGTAATTGGTTTTGAACAAAAACCAAAGGACATCATCTTATATTATCATGTGACAATCTGACCAGAATTTGCTAACTTCCTGCTTTCTTCTAGCTAACGATTATAATCTCCCTCACTAATGCCCTGAATGATTGTTTAATTTCTGTAGGAGTCTTTCTTCCACTGGGCTTTTAGAGTAACCGAGCCTGACTGCTACGGAGCCATTGATGTGGACTCAGGGAAATCCATCCTTTTTGTTCCCAAACTGCCTGAAAGCTATGCCACTTGGATGGGAGAGTGAGTCACACTAATCTTCAAGGAGCTGTGTACATGGCCAGCAATCATCAACAGCTGGTTCATAGCTGTCAGCTGTAACTTGAAGAAAGGGTCATGTGGTGCAGTTACATCATATGCACCCAGTATAAACGTGTTTTTGTTGTTTTTGAGTGTTTGTATTTAGTTTGAAATTGCAGCCAAATGCAGCCAAGGACTTGACATTCATTTCATCACCCAAACCAGACATTTTTGACTTTACTTCTTTTGTTTCCTCACTGTGATCTTTGTCCTAAATATTTCAGTTCTGCTTGTGTCTTGCCAGACTGTAATATATTCCGCCTGTTATGTTTTCAGAGATTGACTCTTAAAAAGCCAACTGAGTGTATGATCACAAAGACTTTTTTTCTGTGTTGTCCATACTTTACCAGTTGTGTGTTTTGCATCTGTTGACAGGATCTATCCTAAAGAGCACTTCAAGGACAAGTATGCTGTTGATGAGGTGCAACACACCTGTGATGTAAGTCTGCCTGTTTTGGTGCTTTTCTTTACAACCTCTCTGTGTGTGACCTTTTCCCTGCGCAGTAACTGAACTTAGATGCTAAGTAAGCCAGCCATGAAGTCACAGCAACAGTCATCATTCCTATGTTCGAACCTTTTGGCAAAAATTTATAGGACCACTATTAGGTTTGTTCTGGGACATTCAACTTCAAAAGTTGACACTGCATCCATTTTTAGTGCAAAGGTTGGACTCACATAATTTCCTCTTCTCAAGGCAGTGGTCACTTCAATATCTAGTCATTTCAATAATAGCAATTACACCAATATCTAAAATTAAGCTTCAATTTTTGATTGTAGGTGTTACAGTTTTTATGTAATTTAAATGTTCTTACAGTCATAGTCTTTTTCTGCTTTGCAGAGTGAATATGCTGAATGTTTTAGAAAGCCAGTCGCTGCATCTCTCTCTCTCTCTCTCTCTCTCTCTCTCTCTCTCTCTCTCTCTCTCTCTCTCTCTCTCTCTCTCTCTCTCTCTCTCTCTCTCTCTCTCTTATCCTGTTATCAAACAAGTTGAACACAGCTTTGGATGAATAACAAACAAATTTGGTCTTGAAAACGGAAATGATGTCCGTGTTTATTTGCATATAGAGCAGGGAAGTGAGATCCGATCACATGTGGTCACTCAGGACGCATGTGGAGACGCATGTTAATGCCAAGTGTAAAGAGACGCACTTAAAGCTGTCCACTTGTGATCGGTTCCTGCATTTAACTTATTATTTGTTTTATCCATTTCCAGAATTACAGATTGTAGTTAGGACAGTGCATCACAGTAGGTTACTCCCTAAATACAGCTAGCTAGCTTTTATATATATCAGATGATTGTGATATGGGAGCATGGGGGTATTTTACAGAACCGGCTTTACAGATGGTCATCATGTCACAAATAAAAACACAGAATCCTGTCAATTTATTTGTATGTGTGCAGCTATTAAAACTGCTATTGGAAATCTGAATCATTAATATTATCAATTATCAAAAACTTTATGTTGATCATCTGCTAAAAAGTGCAGTATGAGGAGCCCCCATGGCTGAGGAGTAGAGACGCCGACCATGAACTACAATGTCCCTGGTTTGAATCTGGAAGGGGACCTTTGTTGCATCATGTCATCTCTCCACTATCGCTAACTAAAAATACAGATAAAAGCCCCAAAAACATTTTTTATTAAAGTGCAGTGTCAGAATAAATACAGACTGCAATATTGATAACATCACGAGCAACCTCACAACAACTAATATTCTTTTACACTTTCTACTGCATTTAAAACTATTTTCCATCTCTGATTGTAGAATAGATTATCATCCTGGAAAAAAGACAATTCAATGTACTGTAGTGATGTAACTTCACCTGTTTTTGTGTTTTTTCCATACAGGGAGGATTGAACCTAGATAGCGGGACCATCTGCCATGAAGCCTCCTTTGAAGGAATTAGCAGGTATGTTTAATTGGTGTCAATTTGCATTCACATAATTATTCTGTCATGCGTACAGATTAATCTAATTCAGAATAGAATTTAATTAAGAAAACAATCTTGCCTTTGCTTGTTAGTTATCAATAAATGACAGTGTTACTGTTTTGACCACATACAGTATATTACAGCCTCATCAATTATACACTGTGACTAACTACTAAAAAATAATCTTACTTATTTCAAAGTGCATTTATAATCTTGCTGGGAGTCCTTTTTGTTTGTTTCATCAGCTTCTAGTTGAACAATATTCTTTTACACCCAGTCATTGTGGAATGGTAAGTGATTAAATTAATGTATGATAAATATCATTGTGAAAGTCAAGTTGAGAATAAAAATTGTAGTGACCCCCTTAGTTGCCTTAAAATTTCTTCAGTTAAACTCTCACAAACCTTGGCAATTACAGCTGCCCAGTCAGGTAATTGTGTGTCTGCAATCAGAAGAAGGGATTTTAATTTGGGTTGTTTTTTCCCTCTTGGTGTTAGAAGCCACTCTGCACACATGTAATGGATTTCGTGCTTGCTTTGTTGTCCTTGGCATTAGAGTTGGCACCCTTCAGATGAATTGACATGTTCTGAAATAAGGAAGAATCCTTTTCAGGCACACCTCCTGTGGACAAAGACTTGGTTGAACCCATCTGCCCCCTCACATGGCTCTTTATTAATGGGCTATTGGGTTATTGATTTGGGTCTGTTATTGTAGAAACCCTGAATACTGACAGGAATCTAAGGTGCAACATCTGCTTTTCTTACCAAAAAATTAGAGAAATGACATAGATCAGCAAGCAAAAGTGAATGTACAGCGGTGTAATGATCAGACGTCAGACAGATGTTTCTGTGTGTTGCAGCCGCCTTATGAAGACAGATATGGAGCTGGAGGTCCTGCGCTACACCAACAGGATTTCCACTGAAGCCCACAAAATGCTAAGACCCTTCCTAGCTAGAAAGACCATCTGCCAGGGAAACAATTGAGGAAAGTATTAAAAAGACATGGAAAAGTTTAGAAAATTTAAATCAAACACCTAAAATATCCAGCATTGAGTTCATAACTCATGTAAACAATTTAACATCTCAAGATGCTCTAAGGCTGTATGGATGCTGTCAGTTTAACCTTTATCCAGTAGCTTGAAGTCTACCAATTAACAAAGATAACCTTTGACCTATAAGTTGTACCAATAAAGTATCTCTTTATATCTGCAAAAATTTTTCACTTATTACCCTTCCTAGAGGTGTGCAGTACAAACAGAAAATCACTTACCGACTTTCTCAACCCTTTGTGCACACTTTGCTCAAGTGATAAGTCATCCAGTTTTGTAATGTAAAAGGATATGATAGGGGAGGCTGAAAAGCTTTAAAAAAAAAAGAGCAAGAAAGGTTTCCATCTCTGTTGTCCAATAGTTTCTCAAACTGCTTTCTAGTTAAAAAAAAAATGCTGACCTGAACTACTGTACACATGAAATATAGGCCTTACTTTAAATGCTTGTGTCCCTCATGGCCTTTAATTTCACAAGTGTTATATGTCTTGTGTCTGACAGGAGCCTCATGTGTAACATGCACAGAAGTTCAAACATTTTGAGCTACACCACCAACCTACACACACAGCAAACTATGAGTCAGATTTGAAATGTTCTGACTTTGGCGCCATCTGGTGGTAATTGAATCACATTAATATTTTGTGCAAAGTAATTGATAACTTTAGCGCTTTGAGTATATGGTGGATATTCTTTCAAATGAGTAAGTTTGGCTTGCTAGTATTCTGTCAATATATCCCAAACTAATCACGTACTGTATAATAAACACTTAATATCCCTTTTCTCTGTAGGTCATGAAGCATGTGAAACCTGGACAGAAAGAATATGAAATGGAGAGGTAAGTGGTGTATTTTGTCGATGGATCCTTTTTTTAATGCTGGAGATGAGATGTGCAGGTCCATGTTTTTGCCTCTGCTGTGTGAGAGGAACCAGGAAGCATGGGCTTGTCACCCCAAACAGCGTTGCGATGCTGTCGAGATTTGTAGAAGTGTTTGATGTGCTCAGCCATGTGATGATTAAAGAATGAGCACTGAATGAATTCTTAAAAAGCATGGAGTCAGGAAGAGGGCAGTGAAAGTCCTTCAGCTAATTGGTGTTTCTCTGATCTCCGCTGTGCTGAAAATGTTTAGTTTACTCTCTCTTCCTGGGGTTTTTCTTTGAAGGAGTGCTTTTTCCCTCCTTGCTGCCTGTTCTAGCACTACTGCTATACTAAAGGAGGGATGCGCCACACCTCGAACACCTGTATCTGTGGAATGTAAGGGTTTAAACTGTCAGCCAACAGCATCATTATGGATGAAGACTTTTGAGACATTTATACCAATCATGCTGTCGCTTTTTGTATTGAAGGCCATGTGTAATGAGTACTTCTTAGGGAGTAGTTGTCAGTGGATACAAGTTATTTTCCTGTTTAAATTATGAGCTTAAAAAATGAGAATATGAACATCACAGAGGCTCTGATTGATGAACATGAGTGGAATACCTTCAGTGCTGTACTGAAATACATATTTAATTCCAATTTGTGTCTTGTCATGCAATTATCGCTTAGTAGTGTAATAAATTATTTGTATATTGTATAGTTACTATTAATCTCTTTTTAAATCCACTTATTGTGTCATTGTTCAACATCAGAGGCAATAATTGTTCTTCTACGGCCATGCTGGGGTTCCCAATGACAAGACAAGACATGTGGTGAGTAGCTTTTAGTAATTTTTAGATTTGAGGATCTCATGGAACTGACATAAAACTCACTCACAAACTCATCAAAAAGGGGGCACTGTTCGGTTATTGTTAGACCACATGACATGCCCTACCTATGGGAAAGTAATATAAGACCCTTAGATGTGGACATGTTAGCATCATCTCTTACAGGAAATGAAAGTAATAGTACAGTACAGTAATAGCTGCAATCATAATAACAACAGCACCACCTGCACACAATTACAGCTGCAGCTTTTTAGTGTGTTAAAGTACAATATTTAAAATTGAACGTCCTTGTGTCTAACCTACAGTGGATATTCAATACTTAAATAGAAATACAATAGTACAGCTTATGGCTTTAAAACACCAAATGATAACGTTTAATGATTTTTTTGAATACATTTCTCATTAATCAAGTAACAAAATTCTTACACTTTAAAGGTTTAAAATATAAAATCGCACACGAACAGCAGCTATGAATAAGAAACCTGCAGATGTAACATTCATTGTCTGCAGTGTCAAAATTGCAGAAATTATATCTTCCTTGCATGTAGAAAGCACATATCTGCTGAGTTAATGAGTCAATATGCTTCAATATGCTGGTGTTGCACTCAGTTGTACACAAGTGACTGAAGTAGTTGTGTGAAAAATGAAGAAAGAGAGTTTGAGAGAGAAGTTCAAAGCCTGCTTACTTTAATCTGAAGCATACTGAAGCCCTTAAACTGCTGCAACTGTAACTTTTCTTTCTGTCATTGGTTGGATTAGAGCTGTATATCTGAAACTGCTGATGTTTTGGTTCTGTAACCGGCTTGGTAACTTCTGTTATTAATGAAGGCTTTGGCAGGGTCAGTTTGCCTGCACAGTTTTATTTGTCTTGGTTGATTTCATCAGAGAGGGAAAATAACTGAGTCAAGTTATTTTCAGGGTTTAGCCACATAGACCATCAACTTGATATGGGTACAAATTGAAATTGATTGGCCAGAAAGCTCACAAGCCTAACCTTCTGACGTAAACCAAATGATTTACAAGTGAAAGAAAGGGTAAACAACACAACACTGTCACGAACTGGCTCAGAGTCAGTGACAAAAAAGGGAGTCCTGTAGATCCGAAACTGTTGATGTTTTGGTTCTGCAACTGGCCTGGTATCTTCTGTTATTAATAACACTGAGCTATGTCCTTGCTTAAAAAAGCTTGAAGCTTTGTATGTTTTAAGTGGCAACTGGGGGATCAAAGTGTCAACCACACCAGTCTGGTTTATGAAACAAGAGGATGAAAACTGTAACATCTCTCTTGAGACATTGTTGGAAATCATTTTTAAGACTCTCCCTCTCTCACACACACACACTCACAGACTCACACACCCCTTATATCTTCCATATAATGTTCCTAAGTGAAGTGTCACCAAATGGCGCAAGTTGCCTTATATTGCTTTTATGTTCTATATTGTAATCTTTATTATTTTTAACTGTGTGCGTGTTTGGAAAACACTTAAGAAGTAAATTTGACTTAAACAGTTCTGACATTTTTCTCCTGCAGTCTGTTTGACATGGTTGGTAAGTAATACTATGAGGCCGTCCTCAAGGCAGGTTATCATCTATACCTATAAAAAACTAAACTGTGCATCAAATTCTTCTGCCCTCATAAATTTACCATCAGCACAGAGTTCATTTACATGTCGTTTTGTTGCATTTTTTGTTGATATAAAATCCAAACTGTAGTGATAACCATAGTGATGATCTTTAACTTTGAAGAGTTTGACCTTTTGAAAGGTCTTAAAACAATTAGCAATCATTAAATTCCCTACTTTGTCAGTACATTTACACATAGTTTTTTTTATTTTAATTACTGTTGCTTGGGTCTTGTATCATATTTTTTTGTATACACCTTTTCTAAAAGTCTCGCTTTGCAGGAAACTTCTCGTTTCCTGTCTGTACAAACTAACTGCCAGAAAGCATCTGTACATTCTGTTTAGGCTGCACATGGGTTTAGTCTCTGAATCACATAGATGAGAAGTTATTTGATTTAATAATTTTTTTCGTAATGATGGTAGTTTTGATTAACTTCTGTTTTGGTGTGAAGTGGACTGACATGCACCGCCTGGCTGACCAGGTACACCCGGAGGAGCTCGTGAGGATCAGCCGGCATCCTGAATGGTTGCTTGGAGGACATGATGAAGGTCCACATTGGCTACGTCTTCATGCCTCACGGACTGGGACAACTGGTATCAACATGCACAATGTGGGAGGCTACACTGAGGTCAGAACAATGGACTTCTGAAGTTGCCCACATCACATACCAACAGTAGTCAGGGTTGTATCAAAGTCTCCAGACAGTAGAAGAAGAAAATACATTCCTGTTCCTGAGATGCTGAAGTCCATCACTAACAGAGAGATACTGTATTTGGTGAAGAAGTGAGAGCCAAACAAAAAGAGGCTAAACTGCAGGAAGTTTAGGATGAGCACTGAACACACACTGTAAATACACTGTTTCAAGTTGTGGGGGAGGACGATGAAAAGCACAATCAACCCACAGTAGCTCCATTTCAACTGCTGGGTGTTTGCCAGCGGAAGGTGTCAGTATGTGAAGTACATCAATGAATATGAATAAGATGCTTAGTCACTTCTCTGAGGATATACATGTATATTTTAAAAACAACTGTCTGGCTAGTGTCACTAACAGTAAGACCTACAGGAGATGGTCTTGATCATTGGACATAAAATCTCATCTGAAGCCTGGCCAAAGGAAATTATTTAATCTAAGTAGGAAGAGAAAAACTTGTGACATTTTACTGTTTGAAGAAATGAATCTGAATGAAAATTTACAGTAACTTCAGGTTCATGTAGCTGTGCCTGTGCCAATGGAGTAACCTCCATTTAGTCTGGGCTGCACATTTGCTATAGTGTATTTCATTCAAAATAATGAAATTTAAATAAAGTACTATAACTGTCATATAATTTTTCAGCTAAGTTGATTGGATTTAAGTAATTGCACTGTTGTCCAGGCGATGGAGCGTATTAACGAGCCTGGACTTATAAATCTTCTAATGGGCCACCTGGTCCAGGAACGGATGGTCCTCATCGTGGAGACCGGCATGTACTTCATCAAAAACCTGCTGGATGAGGCCTTGGCCAAACCTGACCAGAGTTGCTTCATCAACAATCAAGTGCTGGCTTGTTTCCGCAGCTTTGGCACGGTCAGTCTGCCTGCACAGTTTTATTTGTCTGCTTTTATTTGTCTTGGTTAATTTCATCAGAGATGGAAAAGAACTGAGTTGAGTTATTTTCAGGGTTTAGCCACATAGACCATCAACTTGACATGGGTACAAATTGAGAGAAATTAGCCAGAAAGCTTGCAAGCCTAACCTTGTGACATAAACCAAATGATTTACAATTGAAAGAAAGGGTAAACAACACAACACTGTAACAGACTGGCTCAGAGTCAGCGAAAAAAAGGGAATCACACATGAATAAAGCTTCTAAAATGACATTTATTGTCAACTTAAAATAAAATATAATAATGTTAGTCAGCAGTCAGTAATGAATGCAATGTGTGGAAGAGTGAAGTATGTGCAAACAAAACAAAACCAAACCCTAACCCATCTGGTTGGTGGAGGCCTGGGAACAAGAGAAGAGCAGAAGGTTAACAAAGAAGCCACCTAAATAGGCTGAGGCCTAAACTAACCAGGTGCAGGTAGTTTCCTGACGTCCTCTCCACCCCCGCCCACTGGCTCGCAGCCAGGAAGCCAAAGCAATCTCTTAAGCAAAAGGCAGAGAGAGGGATGTCACACCCTGCCCAATAAAAACTTCCAGGTCCACCATCCTACTGACAACCTGTCAGATACGTCAGAACTTGGCTCCTAGGCCATGACGAATGTGTTAACGGACACAACAGATGACAGTAAATTAAAGAGATTTATTATAATAAAGTAAACAACTGAAGAAATAATTACAAATATGGAGTGTGTCAGTCAGTAACATCAGTAATGTAGATGTGAATGCGTGAACAATGAAGTGTAAAGTGTTGTGGAGTGAAAACAAAAAGTAAAGTCAAACGAAAAGTAAAAGCCTGCAGCTGCTGGCTGGGATCAGTCAAGGTGAGAGCCTGACCAACACAGTGAGTTGGGAGCATTACCCCTGGGACACACTGGATGCGTGAGCAGCGCGTGTGCGTCGCGGAACCTCTTGCTTTTCATTTCTGCGCCCATGTTAACAGGTTAGAGCGGCCACACTGCCCGCGTGAGACGCGCGCTTCATCTAGAGATTCGAGGTCTCGCCTATTTTCTCCGCGTGACGCGCGCGGTTCTCAGCAGAAATAGACAGGGAAAACGAGAAAGATAGGGCTGCCAGTGGCAGAAGCGCCGCAGCAGACACGCTTCCAGTGTGGACGCTGCAAGCGTGAGAGACGCAGCAGTTCAGCGACACACACGCACACGCGCTGCTCACGCATCCAGCGTTACGCCTGGGACACACCATACCCACATTCTCCCAGATACCTTTATGGACACAAAAGAATATAACAATAACTCATTACCACATCAGCATTGATACATGCAAGGTAGGTTAGGCAGGGGTCAAGTTGAACCAAAAACACCTCCAAGCAATGTGCAGTACAGTTGCTCTACAATGTAATTACCTCGCACCGTGGTGGAGATCGAAGCTTTCATGTCTCTGCAAAACCCTTCAGACGCCATATACTAGCTTCTTCTGGAGCTTTCAACCACTTCTCTAAAAATGTTAATTAGTTTCTGTGCCCAAGTAAGAGAAATATAATTCTTTAAATATTTTAATTTGCTACTGTGTGCAGCAGATTCTTATTTATATATTTAGTCTTTTTTGTTAGAGACAGTTATCTCATAAAATGTACTGTATATGACCGACTGACAGATCAAAATTTCATTATTTAATTTCATGAAGATGAATCTGCATTAAATCAACATGTATATCATTAAAAAAGGTGGAACTTCTATTATAAATCTTTAGTTGTAATGCTGTCTTTGTCCTCTAGATGGATGACCCTCCGTATCACATAAATTAGAGACATCACTCCCTCACCCTCTCTGTGATGTGAAACTGCATCAGTTTGGGAATCACACAAGGAAAATATGCTGTAACCTATACAAATAATCAATAATTTTGTTTATTTCACACAATCTCAAAAACACTCCTCATGAAAATAAACTGTTTAACACTTGAAATCTAAGATATAGCAAATACAGATGTTTTATCAGTTGCAGCTGTATGTTGAATACTGATGGATTCTGGTATTTTGTTTTTGGGAAATTCAAGACTCAAGCCATCATGCTGGAACATTCAAAAAAGGATTTATACTTGAGTCATCTTGAACTTTGTGTTTCCACTTTAGTTTTTATTGATGACTTCATCATTCATAAATATGCAAAACCAACAGATAACTATGCAAACAAACAAACAAACATAAAAACAAAACAATACCAATATTTTTTTGTTGTCACATCCTCAGCAGTCCGTCCATTCTCACAGTTTCATCAACTAAATCAGATGTCCTTTCCATAGTCTTCATCGCTGTTTTGGATCCTGAATGATGTCCATTGCCCCCACTTTATTTCCAGCTGTGCTTCTTGCAATCTCAAACAGTGTGTCAGTTTTTCCATTATGTAGATTTCCTCTGCTATCTCTAGCCATTGTTCTTGGGTAGGAGGATAGACTTTACCCCATTTCCTTGTGAAAGCTTTTTTACTAGCTATTAACTATTTGACCAGATACATATCCCATACATTTGTACATTTTCTTCAGTGAAATTACACAGATAGAGTACCATGTCGCTCATATGGATATCATATCTTAGTATCTTTTGCAAAATGTTGCATACCATTTTCCAAAACATTAATATTCTGTGGCATTTCCAAAATATATGTGAGTGGTCTGCATTTAATACTCCACATTCTCTCCAGCATGGCAGATTTATGTTTAAATGTTTGCTCTTGACCTTGGGCGTGATTGAAAAAAAACGGATCAGATTTTTCCGAGAGAATTCCCTCCATATCCGTGAATCGGTGGATGTTTGATGTATTTTCCATATGTTTTGCCAATCATCATCTGAAATTTTATGTTGATCCTCCATTTTTCTTTTATATATTTAGTTGAACACTTATTTGTCGTCAACTTTTGATATAGTGCGGATATAATTCTAATTTTTGTTTCTTTGTATGAACTGGTTATACTTTGGATCACACCATTCACTTCCACGCAGGGGTCTATTTTCATTTCCTTCGTAAAGTAGTCCCTTAGTTGTAGGTACCTATAGAATTTATGCTTACCCAAATCATATTTATCTTTCAAATGCTGGAAACTCACCAGCTTCCTGTCCTTCTAAGCACATCATGCTGTGATTCCCTTGGTTACCCACTGTTTGAATCCTTTATCATACCCGGCCAGTTTAAAATTACTATCAAATGCTATCCATTTTAGCATATTTCTATCTTTCTTTATCCTGTAAGTTTTTATTATCCTGAACCATAATTCCAGAGTAATCAATGTAATTGAGTCCATATGATTTTTAATTTTCTGGTATGCTCTTCATCTCCAATAATGTTCTGGATTGAATATTCTCCAACCTCTTTTTCCATTTCCTTCCACTTTGCTGTGTAATCTGGTTTGCAGCAACATATGATATATCTTACCAGGACAGCATAAAAGTATCATTTCAGTTATGGGAGATAACCATAACTCCCTTAAGTTCTGTGTTTTGATGAACTGCTTGTGCCTAAGGCTGTATAAAAAGAGCAAATAGAGTGGGTGATAGACAACATCGTTGCCTAGATGACCTCTGTAAACTAATTTTGTCTGTCAGGTTTCCATTTATTTTAATTCTAGCAGTGGGCTGTTAATGCATTGTATTGATTAACTGGCTAAATCCGAATCGTTGTGACACTTCATAGAAATTTCCATTTTACACGATTGAATGTTTTTTCTGCATCAGTGTTTACTAATATAATACCTTGTTATTTCTTTTGTGCTTGATCTGCACTATGTAGGGTTCTTCTGATCTCATCCCGTGTTTGATGTCCTCTTATAAATCCTGTTTGATCTTCTTCTATCATCTCTGTTATGAAGGTGGTTGTTTAGAAATAATTGTTGTATTTATTTTATAGTCTACATTTAACAAAGAAAGATGAAAGTCCGCACACTGTAGCTCCCTTAGATTCAGTTTATTAATATTGAGACATCCACCAGTGATGTTAGAAGATGTCTGAAGAAGAGCATGTAGCTCAAAATATCACTGATGGATGTCTCAATATCAATAAACTGCATCTAAGGCAGCTACAGTGTGCAGAACTTCATCTTTCTTTGTTACATTGTTTCATTGATCTAGCACTTCTTTGAAGTTTATGAGATGTGCACGTCTACTACACTTTTAGATATATTTTGATGGTCTACATTTAGTAATGAAATTGGTCTATAATTCCCACAGTGTTCCTTATCGCCTCCTTGTTTTGGGATGACTGAAATTATTGCCTCAGTCCATGATGGTGGTATTTTATTATTTTGAAGTGTCCAATTAAAAAAGGCCATGAGTAGTGGTGCTAGCTCATCCCTGAACATCTTATACTACTCTGCAGGGTATCCATTAGGGGTGTGCCTGAAAACAAATATGTTATTCGGCAAAGCACAAATAGTGGGGTTTTTTTTACAAATATTTGTTTCATACTAATATCTTAAAAATGATTTGTTTTTGGGATGTCAAATACCAGCGCACAGGTCGGTTACATCACTATCTCAGTCCCTCTCCTCTGCTCTGCTGTTACGCCTATCAGCAGGTCTCAACGAGGAGAGTCACATCCACCTGCTACATGACACACATTTCCTAATTTGGACATAACTCCCAGAGTTGGGGGTGTTCCCCAGAGACAAAGCTGAGCTACTGACACACGCAAAGTGCTCCGATGGGACTCTCCATAACCTGTTGTTCCCCTTCTCCTTTCCACAAAGTTAGGTTGTAAAAATAGGCAATAAATGAAGTGAAAAGCAAGAATTGCCTTTGAAGTTCTTCCCTACATGTTACACAGTGTGCTGTCTCTGTGCTATGGTTGTATAAATAGGTAGAGGTCTGTCTGCACAATTGGAATGAGCAAAGTTTTAGTTCAGTAGTCAGCGCAGTCATCTATGATCTGGGAGACTCCAGTTGGAGACCTGGTGTGGGGACCTCCTTCATAAGGTAGCTTATTCATGAACATTTATTGTAACACTTTAATTTTCTAAAATTAAAAGCGAAATAAAAACAAAAACAGGATTTTTAAGCCTCTTTCCATTTTTATTCGAAAACAGATACAAATACAAATAATTTTGCTGCCCCAACAAAAATAGATACAAATACAAATACTGGGCCTCTGCACATCCCTAGTATCCATCACGACCTGGAGATTTATTATTTTTTAATCTTTTAACTCCTCCATTGTAATATTGGCCATTAGTATATAATTTTGTAGATAGCCAATTGATGGCAGTTCCAATGAATTTAGAAATGCTTTCATTTCCTCTTCATCTACAGATGCAGGTTGTGTATATAATTCCTTGTAGTGCCCTTGAAAGATTTTCTCTATATCCTCTGATATATATGTTAACTCACTTATGTGAGGGTCTCTGATTTTATGCATATTGATTGATTGATATTGATTACTTGTTGTTTACATGTACATTTTGGTAGTAGTTTAGTGGCCCTTGAGCCTGTTTCATAGTAGCTCTGTTTCAGAAACTTGTTTCTTTTTTCAACTTCATCTAGTAGTATGTCATTTCTCTTTGTTTTCAAGACCTTGATTTGTTGATATACCTTTGGATCATTTGTATTCTGATAATCCTGCTCTAATTCACTTACTCTTTCAGTATATTTTCTGCTTGTCTCTAACACTTTTTACACGTGCAGTTTGAGCTATCAAGTTTCCCCTAATGACCACCTTCATGGCGTCCTTAAATATTGTTGGGTCCACTGCTCCATTGTTATTTTCTTCTTTGTATCTTTTTATTTCTGTTTCTTTACCTTCTCCTTTCTTTGTTCATTATTCAATATACCCACATTGAGTCTCCATACTGTATGTCGTTCTCTGTTATTTAGGCATATTTTTAAATAGAGTGGATAATGGTCTGACACATCTGGCCCTCCAATCCTACATTCCTTCACTCTATGGCTATCACCTACATTCATAAAAAAAAAATCTCTACCCTTGAATGGACTTTATGAGCAGCTGAATAATGTGTGAAATCTTTTTCCAAAGGATGTAGATTTCTCCATATATCTATCATCCCCATCTCCTTCAATGGCATATTTATGGATCTTGTTAACTGCATTTTTCGTTCTTTTGAGACTCGTATATCCATACTGTGATTCATAACAACATTTAGATCTCCCCTACAAATTAAGATTTCCTCTATTTCTCCAGCTATGACATCAAACAGGGACTTGAAAAAATATTTATTGCTTTCTGGGGGTGCATATACATTTATCAGTGTTATTGGTTCATTTTTTAATCTTCCCTTTACTGTAATATACCCTCCTTTATATTTGAATTCCGTCTCATAATCAAATTGGGTTGTGTTTGATAATGTTACAACTCCTCTTCTGCGTCCCTCTTTATATGAACTGTAATATAAATTCCTGTAGCCATACCTTTTTAGTTTTCCAGGTTCTAACTGGGATAAATGGGTCTCTTGGAGGAATATGATTTGTGCTTGTTCCTTTTTCAGTTTTGTCATAACCATTTCTCTTTTCATTGGAGTGGTTAGACCATTCACATTCAGTAACATTACCTTGATATTGTCATTCATCATTATGTTTTGCTACTCGCTGAAAATGTGCTCCTGGACAGTTCTGAACTAAATAATCATGAACATTTATTAACACAACACAAACAAGAAATATAGAGGACTTCCAAATATGGGCTGATCATTCATTCCTCCCCAAATCCTCATCTCTGAAGAGGGCCCCTCCCTAGACCTAGAACTATACCCAACAATGTCTAGACATGTCCCACTTAAATAACTTGACCTTTTTCAGTTGGTTTTTAGTGTATTATATAAACTTAAGAAGTCTGAAAGATTTCTAATCTTCCCACTGTGGATCCATTTTTCTGTATCATAGTCATTTTAATCCAGTATGTGGGAAAAGTTCCATTCAATGCTTAACAAATATTCTTTGTTGAAAGGTCTGCCCATTTAAATCTTTTCATCATCCCCTCTCTACCTAATCATGCTGTCTTGGTCCTTAACCATACCTGTATGTTAACTCTTTCCTTAAGCACAACATTTTTAAGATCTCCACTGAAAGTCCTCTCTTGTTTGGTGCACTGTATCCCGTCTCCATTCTTTCTCCTTCACTTGCTGCCACTCTGACATTCCTCACGTCCTTCCCTCCACTGCAGGTTTGGTGTCCCCTCCTGGTATGTCCTAACCTGATGCGGCAGATGGTTTGTTACACAGAACCATCTGAGAAGTCGTCCTTGGAAACTGTTAGGAAAAGGGCAGACACTTTCAAAAAATACTTGACAGGTGATTGGATGAACCATCTATTACCATCATACCTTGTGAAGCAGCTGGAATCAAGACATTGCGAGATCACACAAGAATCCTTACAAGATGCTGATTGGTCCGAACCACTGATGGTTCGGACACAAGCGCATAACTTGAAGCCTGACAAGATGGATTCTCGCATCATCTTGCGAATCCAACTGCCTTGCAGGGTAAGGTACATCCACCATGTAGCCTCTTTCCTTCATGTCCCGTGTGGCTTCCCTGGTGTTTTCATACATCTTCACTCCATTGTTCCAATGTATCTGTATTTTTGCGAGCAGTGTCTGGAAACAGATTCCTTTTTCCTTCAGCACCTTTTTGATGCCCACATATGTCCTTCCTTTCTGGACAATTTTGGTGGGGTAATCATGATCAAAGATTTGTTTGCCCCCTACATGTATCTTCTTCTGCCACGCTTTCTTCAAAATCATTTCTTTCATCTTGAACAATAGAGAATTGACCACAATTGATCTGAGAGCAGCACTCAGGCTTGGTTTTTGGGCAAGGGATCTGTGGACTCGTTGGATCTGAGAATTAGTTCCTTCAGGCAACTTGAGTTTGGTGTTTAGTGTCCGAGGAGTGAGATATTAGTTCTCCTTCATCTCCCTTCAAGATCAGTTATTTTTTCTTGTATCTGACGTGTCTGATCCAGCATCACCAACAGTGTATCATTTGCCTCCATCCTCCACTCTTCCAGTTCTGCTCTGGGCTTTGGCGATGCTCACCTTTTGTGTCTGTAGTTTGTTGTTGTACTTTGTGAGCTTACAGTCTATTTCTCGCCGGAGATTAGGGATTTCATGCTTCATCTCTCTCTTCAGTTCGTCTTTAAGTGTGGTTAGCTCATGTAGTAACTCTTGTTTGCTGATAGTAGCAAGCCCAGCTCGGAATGTCTCCATGTGGTCTTGTCGGTCCATTTTTCCCATTGCGCTTTCCTCATGTTCGCTAGCATCGTGTTCGGAAATTTCTTCCATTACAGGTTGTTCTTCAACTTTGTCTTGTTTTACGTTTCTTCTTTTGATTTCCCCTCTCATAACTTACTTTTGTCAGGTAAGTTGCATGTATTTTGTGGGTTTATTTGAACAGACTTGAAAGAGTTAGTTAACTATGCGCCTACTCACTCCGCCATCTTCCCGGAAGTCATCTTGAATTTTAACAATAATACAGTATAGTACTTATGGATCCAAGGTAAGTTTATAGTGCTCGGAGGGAACTGATAACAGCTACGACACAAAAACAATTGAACATTTGAGAGGTACAGTGTGCAGGATGTGTATCTAACTGAAAAAACAGGTCTTCCGAAGATGCTGGTTCATAAACAAAGATTTACTTTTAAAATAAACTTTATGCATACCATACCAGATCAACAGTTTTAAATACTGTAATGATTTATCTTTACAATCACATATTGATATTTTATGGATAAGCCAATTATGTATGATTGGTGATTTCATCTGGAGCAGGAATTATACAATTGTGGAATGATCATCTCCCACAGAAAAAAAGAAGAAGAAGAAAATATATATACAGTATATATATATATGCAGTTTGTTTTCAACTCAAAAATACATTAGGGTTTCTCACCATCTGCTTCAACCATCCAGCAGGCTGTGGAATGCCTACATTCAGTTTTGAGACTGTGATTGGTGGAGAGGCAGCAAAGGTTTTATCCCCGCAGCCAAAAAGGGGCCACCGGTGGCCGATAAACCAGTGTCCTCCGTGGGGAGCCACACAAATAAATAAAGAGGGCTTTTTTCTCTTCAGTTGCTGGAAGGACTGTCTGAGTACTTCTTAAAAAAAACTTTATCATTCACTCTGTCATACATACATATGTACATACATATTACATAGGTTGCATTTACACCTCATGGCTGTGCAGGCAGGAAAAAGGGTCGTTTTCCACTGCTTAGGCCATCAAAAAAATCCTATCTGGGCCACAAAGATATTTTCTTTGTGAGTTCATTCATTGCAATGCTGCATAATGGATACACCATTTGCAATATTGTGGGTTTGATGCACAGTTTTTTTTTCTTACGAAAAAAAATAGTTTATCTGTTACTGTCTCCAGTATGATGAGGTTACATATCTTTGGTGAACAAAGAGGGTGTTAAATAGTTGATAATAGGTGAGACAGTATCAACTTCATATGACAGCACGTGAAAATCTGTAGATTGTAAAGAACCATATTAGAACAGACACAGTCTATACACTGTCCATGTTTAACAGTTACAGGAGCTCTCCTCTTCATATGTAATCCACAAGAGACATTATACTGTAGGTGGAAGATGGCTGCAAACTGCTTCCAATGAAAAAAAAAGACGTGGTTAAATTCCATTAATGGTTTGTAGGCTCCTTGGTTTGCTACTGATGTCTCTCACCCTGCCAGGGCTCTGTTTATCCAGTGAGTGGATTTCTGTCCTTCACTATCCTAAGTTATTCCTCTCTCCCAGCAGCTGACTCCAAATGAACTGACAGAAATGTTCTCTCTACATTTCCCATCCCAGGCAAATAAATCAAGTGTCCATTTTAGGCAAGGTCCAGCCTGTCCACTTCTCTGGCTGGTCCAGGAGCTTGCAGCAGGTACTGAGTCTGGCCCTGCATGGAGTTGAGCGACTCTGGCAGAGAGTGCTAGCTGCGGGCCCGATGGATCGACTGTCTGTGGTTCACTCTTGAACATGAAGCGCAGCATGTAGTCTTGTAGTAATCGTACACACAGAGGCGAGCCTGGACCACAACGTTGCAGTTGAAGTACTTGTCTCTGCAGTTCTCATCTGAAACAAAAACAAGGGTTGATTTCATATTTCTAATTCTAATCAAGAAAGCTGACAGCAAACAGATGATAACAGAGCCTGGTTAGAGTGTCGCCAACATTCGTAGCTCCACAATGGTGTATGAACTTCTACTCTTTACCAAACTCTGGGGTTCAGGTATTCAGGGACCCGTTTACTCTTAACTATAATGACCCTTGTTTTCCCAATTATGCAGGTCAATACTATTCAAGATAATATTTTGGGAGATGACTGACCTATTTGAGGTACGCAAGGCTCTGGGTTGCAGTCTTCCTTCACTGCTGGTTTCAGCTTCTCGTCGCAGTCCTCACTGGACAGCATGTCGTCAGACAGGCAGCGCACCTCCCGCACGCGGAAACCGCCCTCACATGTTTTTGAACACTGGGAGGACAGAAGTCAGTCACAGTTTAATAAAAAACTCCACCCTCCACCCTTTACTATTTGTCACTGTTTTGTGTTTTTTACCAAATCATTTTAATCCTGGAACACTCTGTTATGTTTGCAAATATCTACATGGTAACTATTATCACACAGCCACCCAGAGAACTGCTTCAGCCTTGTTGTCCACAATGCTACTAGTGGGATGAGTAGGAAGTAGACCTTGCCTTGCCTTGCTCATGTGCATCTAAACAGCAAGAGGGGAGAGGGTTATGTATCTTACTCACAGCACTCCAGTCAGTGTGGTACCACTTTGCTCCACAGGCTTTGAGGTTGCAGCTCTGCTGACTGAGAGGCCGCTCCAGGGAGGAGCACTCATATGGTGGCATGACAGTGAATCCTTCATCTGACTTCATCAGACACACCACTGACCTCTGCTGGCTGCCTGCGCCACACTCTGCAGAGCACTGGCTCACATACAACAATAACATAGACCACATGGATTTAATTAGACATTGAAAAATACAGAGAGGGAAAAACATGTCAATGTAATGTCACTGTAAAACCCCAGGTACACAGCTGCTCCAGACAACTCCCCCTTAAGCCCAGCATGACCTTCTGTTGTCCTCATACCTGGTTCCAGGGGCCTGTGTACCACTCAATGCGATTCTCACAGGGGCCGTTGTTGCAGACCTGAGAGTCTGCAGGCCGCTCGCTGCCACACCCCTCCAGAGGAAGGCTGCCAACGTGGTTGGTCAGGCAGAGGATTCCCCGGCTCCGTACACCCATCCCACACTCAGCAGAGCACTATGGAGTAAACACTCATTTTACACTTTCTTTTTGGAAACCTGTATCCCCAGTCATTTTAAAACACATCTGTCTACTTTTATTTTTGTGTAAAATACTTAGATACTGGGCCATAACCTGATTCAATTAGGATGTCTGTAAAGAAACTGACTCCACATCCTCTCTGAGTCTCTCTCCCATATACATCATCTTCTGTATCTAACTATTCTGATAGTCTCTATCTTAAAACATTCTCCTTTCTCTTATTTTACTCATTTCCTTAACTTAAGCTTCTAGACGATCATTCAACAGAACGCATAAGGGCATCAAGATTATTGGCTGAATTATGGCCTATTAGTTGTTTATAATAAAGGTAATCTGTGTATGCAGACCTTACCAAACTTTACTGTCTTTCTAGCTGTCAAAATCTATGTTAAAAGATCTATATATTATCTGGTTATCAACAACAGCTGCTTGATGCATGATGACAGACCTATACAATGACTACTACAGTTCTAAGACATGAATGGAAGTTACTACCTTTGATTGTGGCTCTAACACCTACCCTACTGCCCCACTCAGTGTAGAACCAGCTCTTGGCACAGGGTCCCATGTCACAGTTCTCTACGTCAAAGGGTCGCAGATTCATGTTGCACTCCTCATCAAGAACAAAGTCGCCCACATTGCTGACACAGCGAACATCCCGTGACCTCTGACCCAGCCCACATGGCACCGAGCACTACAGGGACGTGGGCCACATGGTTAAAACTGAACTGTGGAGGGAGCTGGAAAGACTGGATCACTTCTTTGTGTTTTTACATGAGTGGCTTTATTTAGTGCACCAGTGTATCTCTAGAAGAACTGGACTTTCCTTGAGTGTGCTGCTTCCTGCCATATGCAGTGCACTGTATGTCATTTTTATGTTCCTATGTACCTTAGAGCCCTACTAAAAGGAAATAAAATGTGCACTCTGCACTGTAGTATTCAGCACTTGAATGCTCACTCTGTTAACAGACTTCATACTTTATAAGTCATCAAAGTAAACTGAGGCGAAAGGGAACTCAAGCAACTTCCACCATATGTGAGAATCACAAAAACTGAAAGAATAAACATTTTGGGAAATAAGTTTGTTTGCTCCTCTGCCAAGACTTAGATGAGAAGATTAATACAGTGAATATGAAGCTACCACCAGCAGCCGGTTAGCTTAGTTTAGCATGAAGACTGAAAACAGTTTCTCAACAACTAGCACCTGTTAAGCTCACTAAGAAACAAGTAAGTTGCTGTTTTATGGGGAGTTATGTGCTGGAATATTTCTTGGCCGGGACCGATAACTTCCTGGAGTCTCTTTTGGTTGCCTGGCAACTGGTCCTGGCCACAAAGTAGTCTGGCAAATAACACTTTGTGAAAAAGCATTTTTTTGTTTTTACACTTAATTTTTTCCACCAATTTAACAAGCAAGGTATAACCTGTTAATTAGTGAGCTTTAGAGGTGCTGGTAATTGGATTTTGTTACCTCTGGTTAGAGCCAGGCTAGCTGTTTCCCCCCATTTCCAGTCTTTATGTTAAGCTAAGCATCCAGCTGCTGGCTCTAACTGGCACCATACAGATGTGAGAGTGGTACCATCTTCACACCTAACTCTCAGGTAAAAAGCAAATAAGCGTATTTCCCAAAATGTTGAACAATATCTTTAACAAAAAGAAAACAGGTATGATACTGAACTCAGGAATAAACATGCACAGCACTTTTATCTATTTTTTACAAGGTTTATCTCATTAAAGGCGATGTTGTACACTAACTGCAGGGACAGGTCAGACAAGTGTTGTTAGGCACAGTGATTCAGTCATGTGACTGACAGCTACCACTTACAGCGGTCCACTCGGAGCGGATCTGCCACTCACTGCAGATCTTCAGCTGGCAGGTACTGGCTGTTTCGGGCCGCTCCAGGTGTTGGCAGCGACTTGTGTGGACGTTGAGGGTGCGGTTGGCATAAACCTGGCGACACAGCACCTGCCGGTGCTGCATGCCCAGGCCACAGGTCTTGCTGCATTCTGACCACTCTCCAATATCCCAGCTGCTCAGGAGGAAATCACAAGAGCATGTTATTAGGAAGATATGCCAGAAAACTTATACTAGATACTGTACACATGGTGTTGTTTATGTTGTAATTTGTTCAGTTCAAGATACTTTTTAAAGTAACTTTCTAAACTGTATAGTCATCATAAAACTAGTGTGCATCCTTTTGGGCCGAATTTGAATAGGAAGTCCTTTAAATTCAGCAATATTCAGAAGTGTGCACAGGTGTGAGAACAGAGGAGTGTGGTCTCTCACAATGCCGGGCAGGGCTGCAGGTTGCAGGGCTCTTCCTGCGGAGTCGGTCTGCTGCTGCTGTCACACAAAGTGTCTGAAACCTGGTTATGGTTCAATCGGTGGACGCAGTGAAAGATGGAGTGTCTGAAACCTAAAAAGCACACAAAGCAGATATTAAAGTTAGGCTCTACATGTAATGTACAAATGCAAGCTTACTTTCCTTTTGCACTACTAGTCTACTTGAAAACTAAAACATGAATACTTAACATAAACTGTGTTGTCTAACCTTTACCACAGGAGGCACTGCACTCTGTAGCACCAGCCAGTTTCCAGTTGTACTCTCTCTCACGTCTGGGTGGCTGTACGGCGGGTACCTGGTTGTCGGGGAGACGAGGAGGGTACCCCCCCCCACCTGCTGGGTTGTAGTTTTCCTGCTGAGGATTATTGTGAAGGTCGTACCCACCCTGTCCATTCACAGCATTCCCTAAGACATGGACATGGGAGTTTAAACGGACTAAGAAACATAACAATAGATAGGAGTCGCAGTGATGTCAGATGTTTCATGCACATGGAAGTTTCATGGAAGAATGCATGCATGTGTCAAGCAATCAGACAAAGTTATGGCAATAAACTGCGAGAAGTGGATTTTATTTACCTTCTGGTTTGTGGTTTGGTTGCTGAGGGCCAACTGGTTTCTCAGAGGGGAGAATGTACTCATAGTGAACACCAGGGTTTGGCTGCTGGAAGATCATCTGAGGGAAAGTAGATGAGACTCAGTCAAACAATCCTAAAATAACAATCTTCACCTTCAAATATTTGAAGAGTGCTTTTCCAAAATGGAAAAAATTTATTTTGAAAAATTCAGATGGAATGACAAGTCTATTTTCTCAGGTCAAACTTGTGTTTTTCATTATGAATAAAAGAGGAATCACTACTGTAAATATCTGGAGGTCTGAGCCGATTGGTTACTCACATAAACATCTAGGATCTCATTGGTAGGCCCTTCAGCGAGAAAGGACTCCCCGGCGGTGCTACGGATTTCATTGGGCCTGCTGTAGGTGAACATGGTCCCCCCTCCCTCATAATTCCCTGGCCGGTCAATAGCCCAGTTTCCATTAATGATGGATCGCCCCGATCGGCTTCGGAGAGCTGGAAGGGACGGAGAGAATAACCACACAATCACCACTGACAGTCCTGAGCTTTAACAAAAAGGAAAATATTGCCACAGTCTCTTCCACATAATTATTGTTTAATGTAAAACCATTTCGGCATAATGAGAACTGTAGTTTAAAAAAAAAGCTCGGACTGACTTTCTCCACCCAAAAACATAATTACAGTTAACTGAATAAGTGCTCTCACGTGCACTTTCGAAGCACTGTCTTTTATAAACGTGACAATCTGTTAGTGCTGGCAAATCTTTCATGCAAATCCTGTAAAAAAATCTCCCAAGATGTTTTCCATTGCTTCCATGGATTAAATACAAAAGACCATTAGAAAAGCATTAGAAGTGTAACATTAGACAAGCTTATAAAAGAGTGTTTGGACATCTGAAAGCACATTAGAGATGCACAGCACAGAACAGAGGCCAATTGAGGGAAAATCAAGGATGTGGTGAGGATACAGTATGTGGATCCTGCTAGATTCCTGCCCTTGTGTCCTGTTCTTGTTTGAATTTCAAAACCTATAAATCCATTTTGGACAAAAAAATGTTGGCACCTGGATTTTGTCAATGTCAATTCAAAAATTACATTTGAAGATGACTCCTGTTTTCAAAAGCAATTAAAATTGGCACTTCACTTTCAGGCGGTGCAGTGTATTTAAACATTGTGGAAAGGACTCTTATTTCAGAATGAACTGTTTATTTTATGTGTGAAAAACTTTTGGCTGCTACTGAAACGTTGTCCAAAATGATGGTAACATTACAGTATGTGAGTGTAAGTGTTGGATGTGTGAGACAAAGTGAGGGAATGTTATGTAAATGTAAATGCATATGTGTATGTGAAAGTGTGCATGTTTATGGCTGTACACAATCCTCTTTTCAAATCTATGAAAGCAGAGCGTACCAAGCAGTTGAGATTTAAAAGGCAGCCGCTGAATCCATCCTTAGAGTTTTCCTAGTTTTTTTCATGGAGTGGTGAAATTCCTCACCTTAATTAAAAAGGATGGTGAGGCTTGAGGGGTAAGATCCTCTAATGAAAGCATGTTTATGCACTTTCCTCGAGGGAAACGGCTGCGGGGGGAATCAAGTCCTTCCCTTCTTCCTCCGAACCTACTGCTGAGCTGGGGCATGGCTCTCATTAAACATTGTCTGACATTCCAGCAGTCACTTCTGAAAACAGCCCACTTCTGTGTCCCACTGTTGCAGCTCTATAAAGACACCAATTATCTATGTAGTGCGTTTTGCTCAGAGGCTCCTGTGAAAGGCTGCACGCTGGTGAAATCTGAAAAAGTGACACTGCTACCTGGTAATCTGCCATTTAATCAGACAAATCTAATTAATTGTTCAAGCAGCTGCTGCCTGCGTCTGGGCACACAGCTGGAACAAATAGAATTAATATGTCAAATGTCAACGCATCAAATGAAAAATATTTTTTACATTAAGTCATGTCTGTCATGACCTTCCATAAACTTTTTTTCTTTGGTATCATGCATTTAATCTGTAACATGATAGTATGTGTGGTGGAGATTCCTATTTCTTGTGCATGTTTTGCAAGCTGGAAAGCAGGCAGATCTCAAGGGGAATCAAACAGACTGCAACTGAAAAAACTATAAACCTGTATAGAAACTGAAACAGCTACAATAACATAAAATAAAAAATCTACAGCTATAATAAGAAAACGCAAGTAGTCCAATCAACAAACACTAAGATGTCTTATATTTTATAGGCTAATCAAGAAGAGTAACCACGATTTTCCACTTCAGAGCACAAAACAGAAGGAGGATACTGATCAATACCAACCATTCAACCTTCTGGACTGTATTCTGTCATGCAATAAAAACTCTCAGTTTTAAGACCCTCTAGATCTCAAGCATATCTAACTGCCAAGACTCTGTAGCAACAAAACTTTAAAAACCATATTCTCAGGCAAACCAACAGATACCAAAATAGTATTACAGCAAGTTTTTGATATATTGATATGCTTAGTTACTGTATTAACTGCTAAGAAACCATTTCTGGTCTTTCACAAACTGTTCTTTCCCAAACTGTTCAGTCAGCCAACTCACATGGAAAGGATTATTATGTGAATGCACAATATGTACACTAATATTTAGTGTGTAGGCTCTGTCTTCATCGCTCCTCAGAAGAAAATATTAAGCTCAGCACAGCAGGGATTGGGAGTGACAATGATAACTTTCCCCCCAGGGAAATATAGACTCGGGGCCTCACCGCACCCCATACAGAGTGACTGTGGGATTTTTGTAATGTTATATGAACAGCAGCAGCAGAAGGAGCAAGTGACAGCATATTTTTCAGATGTGGTGTGGAAGCAGGCATGACAGCCAAAGAGTGAGCAGAACATTGACAGAATAAGTACGCCAGCACTAGGGTTTGCTGGATAAACTGTATGTGAGAAGAGTACGCTGTGTGAGTGTAGTGGCAGGCTCGAGTTGACTGCCTGAACTAGTTTGCAGCTCGCAGTTTTCAGTCCTAGTCAAAAGGTAAAGCTGCTTTTGTTCTTACATATGAGTAAAATTCACCCATATGTAAAACAGAAGCTAGAATAAAAACATCAGATCAGTCCTGAGCAAGAAGGTTGAAGTCTTCTGCTCTAATTAGCTAATGTATCTCTGCTGTGAAACTACAAAATACACTTTGTGAATTGATGCTGTGGAGCGCACAGCACAACAACAATAAAGTATCGTAGTAATTATCGTGTTTTGGTTTTTTTTCCCCACCTAGGTAGTTTCGACTCTTCACCATCTCTGTGATGTTGATCTTGGTGGCTCCCTCTGGGATCTCCACTATCTTGTGGTAGCCGATCTTGGACAGACTGTGTTTGAAGACTCCGGAGACCAGCCTGCAGGTTGTGTTGTCGCCTCCACACACACCACACTTGTCCATCACCTTTCCTGATCCCAGATACTCATCGCAGCCTAGACTCTGTGAGACAGTTGAGACCACAGAGTTTAAATGAGGAAGTATGGAGTGACGAGCATTACAGAGTGAAACAGCTGTAGCTGAAGTATCAAAGTGTGTAATAAAAGTCTTTAGTGAAATAGTTGTTTAAAGTTTACAGGAGGTGTGAAAGCACATGGACCACACAGTCAAAGTAACAAATTAGCTATAAGAAACAGTTTACAAAGCTGATTGAAGTTGCTCACATTATTAACTACAATAATAGAATAACTAATTAGCAAGGATCTCATTATTTTCCAGAAGGCATCATTCTGGTGTGAAATTGAATCAATCCCTGAATTTCCTTCCTAATTCTCCATGGTGTGAGTTTTCTGTGTGATATTGGTGGTAATAAATTACAGAAAACCTGGGCACAGTAAAATTAGAACAGTTAACATCAGCAGTCCATAAATTCAGTCAAACCAGCAGTAAAAACAACTCACTGTGCAAACAGGTGGTGCGGGAGTCAAAACTGGTCCCAGTGAGCTGTCGTACACTCAGACACACTGGGTTGCAGGCACTGTAGTGCCAAAATGGACTTAATCTACCAATAAGAAAACCAACAGAGTGGTCCTCATGGGCAGGGAAAGACACAATCACACTAAGTTTTTCTGTGATTGGACAGCAGCCAATCTCCAGGTCTTCTAGTCAGTTTGCAGCTCTCCAAAGACTTCTATGTGGATTCCCTGATTGCAAACATATTTCCCTTTATTAATGTGTGCATTGGGTCCTCACATTCATAAAAGAGCATGTTAAATATGGTAACTCCCTGAACAACACAGACTAATTTGTGGCAGCTGAGCTTTACATGTGGTCGTGAGGTGCCAAACGTAACTCTGAAGATGAATGACGAAAACAAATTTACAAGAAGTGTCTAATAAGTCATAAAAAGTGAGGTCCTCTCCATGGGTTTAGCTGAGCTAGCAGTAAGTCAGCTGCAAGCCAATGGAGACAGATGGGGGAAAGACAGGGAGTAAGCAGAGGATAAGGAGGTGAACAAGGTAAAGAGAAGGGGGATAGAGGGAGGTATAGCAAGGGAGATGGTGGCCAGGATTGAGGCAGTGGACTGAGGCAGTTGGGGTGAACTCAAGAAGAGAGTCTGGCTCTTTCCCATCCGTAGCAGTTCACTCCTCTGTTCTGGGCCAAAACACCACTTGGGCCAAAACAAACATGGAGTGCCTCCTTCCACACAGGAAATAAGCGATGAGAGAAAAGGACAGTGAACTAAGAAAAAAAAAAGTATCTGCCAAACGCTTCTGTGGTCAGTGTGGAATTATGCCACAGTGCCGCATGGGGCTGGATAAAGCCAGGATAAAACATAACATGATAACATTCAGGGAAGCACTGCTGTGCTTCATGATCTCACTTTACAGATCAGTGAATATGAAGCAGCTCAGAATGCTACAGTGATAAAAGTATCCAGGGTAAAACACATTTGAGGACATTTTGACTGTGGAAAATGACCAAAAATGCAGTCAAGGATGGCTGTCAGTGACATGACTACCAATGAATATGTCCTCCACGTCTCCATTTTCACCATAAATCCCTTCCTACCTAAAACAACACAATTATAGCAGCTAGGCAGCATTTGCCTGAAAAAGGGAAAAAATGTTCCCCTCATAAAACAGAGGCTGACATGGTGAGAGGTTATCTGTGGCCATTTGGATGGGAAAATGTCTGAATAAAAACATATAAATAGAGCAGTGTAATTTATGGATCCAAAATCTAAACTCTCAATGTAATATCGCATGACTGTTGACTAAAAAACACACAGGGTTTTCATTCTTTTGATACGGGGAGAGCCAAGAGGTTTTACACCTACAAATCAGGAAGCATTAGAGAGTTAAGGGACTTTTTGATATCTAGTGATTTAGACAGCTGCACCATTAAAATCACTAAACTGTCAAGACAAACTTTTCAGCTTTGCAGTAGCATGCTGGAGAAAACAACATCCTAATCTGTCCCTGAATAATCCCCCCCACACTGTCACATCTGCCCCCAAGGCTCTCTGTGACAAACATGACCTTAACTGTGAACCCATCAAAATGAGGTGTCGCTGGTGTCAGGACACATGAACACAGTCTTGGCTAAGCGAGAGCCTCACTAAATCTTCCCAGCAGAACTCAAACAGAAAGTGGTTGATGAAGCAGGAGGCAGCTTCGGAGTCTAGGTCTACTTTCTTTCTTTTCTTTTTTTTTATATAGTTAGAATTGTATTTTTTGGAGCAGATACTGTACAGGACATTTACACAGAGCAGAAGACGGCCATCTGTTAACATGAAATAAAATCATGAACATGAAAAATGTACAGTCATTAATTAACGTTTTTACATTCTATTTTAAGTTCAGTTTAACATGCAACCAAAATTGAACTCATGTCTGTTGTTTTCCCCCCACTATTAATTCTTCCCAACATGTGCTCATATGATGAAATCTTAATCATTTCATCAATCCATCATCATTCCTTCGCAGTGGGACACCTAGGAATCTTCCAATTTCGCAGTATAAGTCTTGCAGCTGTGATAAGACCACCTTTTAAAATATTGAATTTGCCAAAGAGACAAAACTGTGGGTGTAGAGGCAGAGCGGAACCCAACCTAGGTCTAGTTTCTTCACTCGGATACTACGTCAATGCTTTTTTCACCTTCACTCTGTGGGTGGCTTAGTGCCATCTGGTGAGGGAAATCACCCTGTTTTCAGTGGAACTATAACAAGATTTTTAAAATGTCGCTGAAGCCCACCTTCATCTGGAAATGGTTACATGTGTCAGGACGGTGGAGTCGACTCCAAGTCAACCCGCGAACACTGAAAACAACATAATCTTAAAGTAAATCCTGATGGTATTTTCCCACACAATGCAGCTGGGTTAAACTCATCATATTGCAGAATTTTTGTAACAAACTGAACTCACACACAGTTTAGCCAAAGGCACTTGTCACTGGAGATTTCTTCTACTCCCAGAAAACACAACAAGACATTTAGAATTAGACACAGACGTCCTGAGAGGTGAGTTTCAGACTCTTACTTATCGAAAAGACTCTAAAGAGCAGAGAGAAAATCCAAACCTTGGGGTGTGGACCCCGAGTGTAGACGGACAGTGCTCAGCGTTATGATTGCTGGCCGCCAAGTGAACTGTGAACTGTGAGTTCTAGGGCTAAATGTTAATCTTAACACATTAAATGAGTGTGTTGGGTCCTAAAATTAATAACAAACAACTAGTTTCTGGGGTCATGTGAATTTGGGGATTTCACTTAACCTCTTGAACCCCAGGATTTCTTTCACCTCCTTTATTTCAAGGTTGCTACATGTCTTAGGAAATGTTATTTGTAGAACAGCTTAGGCTACTCAGAAATGACATCATTTGGCATGTGAGTGGTACTATTACTTTTGTACATAAAAAATAGTATAATTATTTTGGATCACTTTGCAGCAGCGCAACAAGCTGCAAACACTTTATGTCTGTCTGTCTGTATGCTGTTTGGTGCTGTTTATCAGAGCTTTGTCGCTCAGAACATCTGCTTGCTGCTGCTGAAAGTGAGGTTGATGAGAACGGAGAAAGTGAACCAAAACAGTAAAGTTGTAGGCTGGAAAACCAAAATAATGAGCTGAAAGATGCTAAAAAGCTCAGTAAAGTTCAAGAGAACTACAGAGTTGGTTGATAATTATCACTACGAGCGACCTCTTTTACAATACATATAGAAATATGAACCATTTTTTAGTTAACTGTAAAGTGGGTAAACTGACTCAATAAATGTGTTGCTGATTAATACAGAAAACGTTCCATGAAACATTCAAACATTACATACTGTACGGAATACACATTGCAACTGACATCTCTAACAACTATTGCAAGTAGACACACCACATAACACACATTCAAGTGCAGAAATAAGTAATGATTTGCACAGGCTGCTTGATCTGTCTGTTAAAGTGTAATTGTAAAAATGATTCCCAGTTTGGTGTTTCACTTGCATGTGTGCAGAGGGGCCTCTTCTCTGAAATAAAGATTTAGAGGCAGTGAATAACCAATATCGGTCTAAGCCAATGTCAAAGAATTCAGGGGAAAGAGAAGCAAATATCAGACATTTGTAACATTACTTAACACTAAACATGCACGATGTCAAGATATATAGTTGCACAGGCACTAAATCTCTGCCTGACAGCTCTGGTATAACGTTACAGCTGCCTTGAAATAATAGTGCTTTTATCCGTGTGGGGGGCCTGGTTTGTGGTTCAACAAGAGGAATGCTAATATGAATAAAAAGTTAAAAACTCACAATGATATCTTGGTTAAATTAACAGCAACGGTAGATGCAACATGCATGCTTTCAACAGACTTTACTGTATTAAATTAAGTTTTTGAAATATGGTGGAAAACAGGCTCTACATGAAGCTGGAAGAGGGTGTGAACGTGTTTGTGTCCCTTAGATGAATTTCGTTATCTTGCATTTCAGTTACTCATACTCAGTTACTGACAGACTGAGTGGCAGTGGTTAGGTGTCAAAAAACTACCTAAAAACTGCAAAGCATGTGAGCTAGTTTAGAAAGTGAAGGCGCCAGTTTCTCTGTCTAGCATGTGTATGTTGTCAGCCAATGTTTGGGGTGCCGAGAGAATAATCTGCAACTGACAGACACATGAAGCCCAAGGCCAGCGGACTGACTAAAAGCAACAGATGCTTCAGACTGGACCACACTGCATCAGCTGCATCCAGATGCGGGCAGCTGTTTTAAGAAGCCATATGAAACCTGGACACTGTATGTACAAGGTACAATATGTATCTCTCTGCCTCCTTCTCCCTTGATCTCTGTAATTTATCTTAGTGTTTAACTGATGTATTTTATTAAGTTTTATGGCTCAACATAACTCAAACTACTGACCTGGTCATTATAAATATGCAAAACAAACATTCCTGAAATTAGTGTCTTACAGCCTCAAAATATAAAGCACAAAATGTTTTTTGGGGGGATGATACTGACAGTCCCAAGACAATAATTCATAAATAAAATCTCTTATATCCAAATGTCTTTTACATTGTAAATCAGCAGTAATGTGGCTGTACATCAGTACAATGTCATGTTGCTTACAGGAGCTTTGACAGACACAGCTCAACCCCAATACAAGGTTTCCATGATAGGTTTAGCACACTACTGTTGGTACAAAGGCCACGCTACACATTAAGGGATTTCGACATCAACAATATGTAAGCAGCCAATGAAATGCAGCCTGTGTCACAGCAGCTTTTGATAGCAGTATCTTTTAAAATGAAAATTCTCAGGCCTGACGGTCTTGCCCAGAAAAACTCACGTGGCTACATGCTGCTGGTCCAAATGCTACAAAAAAACAATGAAATAGAAGAGGTTACTGCATGAATAAAAGGATGTTTTCTTAGTCTGGAGATGGTGCGGTGGTTAAGCCCCCCCCCCCAAGTCTGAATCCACATGAATCCATGCTGGCGGACGCTCAGATCCCATCAGAACCTTCTAACCTGTGTCTTGGCTGTTTCTCTCTCAGCTTTCCTACTGACCACAAAAAGCAAAACAAAAAACAATACTGCAAGACATGGAATGCGCTCCCCTTCAAAACATGTTTTCGCTATCTTCAAATGCACCACACCAATTATACTGAAACAGACAAAAAGAACAAAAGCTGTATTAGAGTAATAAAGGGCAGACTTCCTACCAGACAAAGCTGGTACTCCTCACTTTAGACTTATGGGAATAAAGGCACGCTACGATCTGTGCTCCTACTGTAAAAATGCATCCTGGGATGGAAGTAGAGCAGTATTTTAAAACATATTTATGAGCATAGGGTTAAAGAGGGTTGTTTGGTGAACACGTTAGGGATTTCTACTGCTCTTCACACATAGGAAGGTTATAATGTTCTCTGGCAAATGGCCAATGAAGTTATCATGACTTGGTCAGCTGTGACACACCGGCACACCGGCTCATCTGGAAATGCAATATAGCCCTAACTTGGCTTCCACGTTGAGAATACTGAGGCAACATCATCCTGACGACAAAGAATTTATAGTGGAGGTGACCTCAAGACATGATGCTGCGTCTGGAAACAATATTAAGGAGATTTTACACACATAGACAAAAAAATCTGATAAGACTGATTAAATAAGATTGGGATTAAGTAAGATTACAGTATGTTACAATGATATACCCCCTCTCATTCATTAAAAAATGCACAGTATTGTTGTCACGGCTACCAGCATCTGTCCCCCACATGCTAGGATGCTGTGGATGTAACTACTTTTAATGAGCAAGGGGCAGGCGACACTGCTTTTACTTCAGTCAGCACTTCAAACACATCTGTATCTGTGGAGGCAATAATGCCATCAAGTTCACATGTGATATTCTCACTAATAAAGTGACTGACTAAGCAACTGACTAGCCCTGATTTACTGTTACATCCTGTGTGAAATATGTACGCTGTAACTAGAAAATGTTGAGAAATTTCCTTTTTTCAAGAATTGCGCCAATGAGGTGAATTCAGGTCACATCTATTAATCTGTACTGATTTTCTAAATCAGGTATACCAATATTAAAGAAATAAAGGTATTGAATGACCTAAAAAATATTTATCAGCATTGATACAATTGCACAAGGAACTCAATATCAGGTAGATGATTTCCCTCACCCATTTATATACCATTTATCATACATCACACTTTTGTGTGTATGCTTAAATCAAACAGTGGTGGAAGAAGTATTCAGATAAAAGTACCAATACAGTAATGCAAAAATACTCCATTTCAAGTAAAAGTCCTGCATGAAAAATCCTACTTAAGTAAAAGTACATAAGTATTAGCAGCAAAACGTACTTAAAGTATTAAAGTAAAAGTACTCGTTTCGTCCCTCTGACTGATATATTATTATATATGACATCATTAGATAACACTATTAGATAGTTTGAACTACTTTATATACAGTTAGCTAGTTTAGTCCAGTGGTTCCCAACCTAGGGAAAGAAGAAAAAACAAAGTTCTGATACACAAATAGATTTTTGGTAAAATATTGGATCATTTGAACATTTATTTAAACCACGTGAGAAGTTTAGAGGGAAAAATCACTATTTAATGGAGCTGTTAACAACTCATAGACATCTGAAATGTGACCCCGACTACACACTGCTTTATGTAAGACGTCAAAAGCCTAAAAGGTTGGAAACCACTGGTTTCATCTTTAACAATGTGTTGTATTTTAAAAGCTTGTTACATTATCCATTATGTCAAATCTTCATCTGAAAAGTAAGTAAAGCTGTCAAATAAAGGCAGTGGAGTAGAAAGTACAATATTTCCCTCTGAAATGTAGCGGAGTGAAGTATAAAGTAGCATCAAATGGAAATAAATTACAAGTACCTTGAAATTCTGCTGAAGTACAGTACTTGAGTAAATATAATGAGTTACTTTCTACCACTGAAATCAAAGCACTGTAAAGAAATCTGACACTAAGACAGACCACTTAAGCATTTTCCTTGAAAAAAATAAAATAAAATTGACCATCACATAACAACTTTTTTAACCCAGGTGGTCCAATAAGAAATCGAACTAAAACTCCAACTCTGGCCCTGTTATCCATGTACTTTATGGAAAATGTGACTTCATCAATAGCTCAGAACTTGCAGATTTATTCAATTTGCTCGTTCCCCACAGCTTTCGCTCCTGGCTCCGCTACAATGGGAACACTAACTAGAAGACTAACCGTGGTTTGTAACCACAAACAGAAACCGAGTTCTTGTGTTTTGGATAGTAATCACTCAGCTTTCGACTCTCCACAACACAGCGTTTCATGAAATCAATAGCAACATGTGTCAAACCAAAATGGGAATACAGACAAAATAGGATTATTTACTGTCACAAGGAAGAGATGAGCTGAGGACAAGACAAGTGGCAGCTGTGGTTCCATCAAATTTACAAGCTGCTTTCCCCACTGAAATGGACATATACACACACACATTATACTGTACTGCTGTTGGTAAATAGCAGGTCTGCAGGACTACAAGTCAAAGTGGACATCCTCATTTTGCAACAGGATATCCTACAAGCTGCAAGCTCATGAGCATTTGTAGCCAAGCGGTGAAGAGAGAGAGAGTAGGCCTGAGTGGGGGAGACCTTTGATCCCGACAGTAAAAAGAGGCCTCATCCACACCACAAACTGCCCTTACAGCCCGGGGCGAAGGCCACGGTGTCTTCGTAAAAGCCTCGTGCTTGTAAAACACTCAGAAATAGCATTGAATGTGATGAATCTACAGCCATTAAAACGCATAGGGTTTCTCCTGACATC
Source organism: Thunnus maccoyii (assembly GCF_910596095.1). NCBI lineage: Eukaryota > Metazoa > Chordata > Actinopteri > Scombriformes > Scombridae > Thunnus > Thunnus maccoyii. The sequence goes on along the minus strand of NC_056533.1, from coordinate 10,241,359 downwards.
ACTGGTCTGATTTGGATGGACTGTTTTGGGAACAGAATGACTCCACTGAGGATTAACACTGCGAGGTAATGGGTTTGATTCCCATTGGGGGCTGCCGAGGCTAGAGTGTAAGTGCTCTTGGTTAAAACATCAACCAAAGACATAGAATGATGGCTTTCAAAAAAAAGTAAAAGTAAAAGTATCCTAGTTATACGAGCACTGTTACTTTGTAAGGAGCTGCTCTAACTTTGGCTCTGAAAAAAAAAACTTCATTAACATGTGACCCATAATTAACAAAAATACCCAAAAGACATCAGAAGAAAGATAACCCCAAGATATTTATATAAAATACATGACACACTTATTTAGCAGGTGATGTCAGCTGTCCTGTTGATGGTGATGTTAGAGGTTGGAGGTTGTGAAACTCAAACCCCATCTTGTACAGATTCCAACATTTATACAAAACTGATAGTAATGTAGTTGAGAGTCATAAAAAAACTGGCACAGACATCCTTATCAAGACGCTGGCACTTCACAAGCTTGTATTAACGACCTCAGGCACCTCACACACTAGCCTCATTAATCATCAGCAAACACAGGTGAGTTAGAACTAGCTGAGCCGAGCGACAGGCTAATTCAAGCTCGCAGTCCATCCCTAATAGAGTTCCAAGTACGTCTTTATAGTCCCAGGACAGGCCTGGCTCACCGAGTCTTCCACTAGGAGGGAAATCTAATCCCACAAGCAGCCCGTGAATGCGCTGTGGAAAAATAAACAGCTCAGAGAGCAAGCAGAGCCACAGTGAAAACAGCCATACTGTAAATACTTCCACTCAGTAGATGGACCACAGAATCATGGGGCCACTCTGACAGTCCAAATTATGGAGTGACACTTACCAGTGCTGCTTACAACCACTAGACACTGGTTGGAGATGTGTACTTGCACCTACATCCGTGGATTTAGACATCTTAATCAGAGCTACAGAATTTCTTTTGATGACAAGCGTGCAGTAGCATACCGACCACTGCGAAGAGAGAGAGCCCAGAACAAACTTACACTGAGCAATGCATCGTGCAATGCGGTTCTTACAGGCAGAGCCTTAGTATTAATGGGAATCCCCACTTTCTCCCAGGTTCCTCCAGGGCCCATCAGAAGTGAAGCAGGTCCTACCTGTGACCGCGGCTTCCCCTGCACACGCATGTGGAGGCAGGCGAGCAGCAGCAGAGCCAGTCCTGACAGCATTCTCTCATGTGGCCACAGAAATGTTAGACCAGTCACTCAGGCTTCCACACGGGTCCAGTGGCTGCTCCTGTCAGCCTCTTCCTCGCCTCTGTAGCTCTGAGAATGCCAGAGAAACCCCTCTCACTACAGAACTGATCTCTAAGAGCTCCCCTTGTAAACTGAGCTTGGGTAGGTGGGGGGTGGACCAGGGCTTTTTTAGAGGAGGGAGACTAAGAGGTAGAAAATGAATAGCAGGGAGAGAGGGGCGGGAGAGGGAAAGGAGGCAGAGAGGAGAGTGTGGCAGCCGCTGTTGACAGTAAATTGGAAGTCAGAGAGGAAGTTTTGGGGAATATTTTCAATGTGACAGAAAAAATTAGAGAGGAAGGAAATTCTTGTGGGGCTAAAATGTACGTATAAGCAAAACCACTGTGGTTAAAACTGTGTGGAAATAATTGGCAGGTGAGCATGCCATCTTCTAAGGATGTCAACAGAATGAGTTTTGAAAGCGCCTCAACAGAAATACACACTTATGTAGGTGATCACATTCATGCTTGTACATAATACTTTGATTAAAATAAGAAAAGGGGTAAAATAATATGGTTGTGTGGTCTCATGAATGTCCTGAAGTCAAAAACTTTTTTTTGTTTCTGTACACTCTCAATATACAGAAACAATAACTCAAAAACAATGAGATTCTTTTGTGCTCTTTCTTCCATGAGCCCCCTGAAGTACTTAATTACAAGCCACGTTGCAACGCCGGAGGCATGACTGCTGCAGCCAAAAAGACCCGATCCATCATATGGTTTTCCTATTGCACCACCATTGTTTCCACGACATTAAACCCTAATTCACCAGGACACACTGAGGTAAGAAGTACACTCTTCATCCGCGTATCTGACAGTTGGTTTTCTCATAACATTATATCGACAGGCCGAGCGCATTGGGGACATTGTGGCTAGACCTCTCTCTGCACAAAGAGACTTCTGCAAGCACAGGGCTGGAATAAGCATGAGATAAATGAAAACTTTACTGTTCTGAAGTGGCACACAGAGACCACAACAGGCTGCAGCAAAGCCTACTGTATTCATTGAAAGGCTGTAGCTCAGATGGGCTGAGCACCAGAACACACATGGTGGGGGTACAAGGAGAGGAGGGGGGGGGGGGGGGGGGGGGGGGGGGGGGGGGGCAGACAGATGGACTGAGATGATACAAAAGAAGGAAGCAATAAAACTGCTAAAAGTCCTATTGCAACCACTGAAGATTTGCCCTGACTTTTACAAACTTATCATGTGAAAAGTAATGTTAAGCATACACTGTAAGCTTTAGCAGCGCTCAACCTACGTTACTACTGTAAATGACATTTCATGTTATAGAGGTGTGTGGGAAAAACACTCTGAGTTATAAGTTATTCACTCTTATTGAAATGAATAATAATAAAAACATGGCTGTTTACATGACAGTATTCTGGAAGCTATTCTGCCTGATAATTTGGACTGTGTAGCTTGTTCATAAATTCTCTAATTTGAGAGAACAGTAGACATAACAACCTTTTTGATCATTGCTATAATCTCTTTTTGAAATTGATTCATTATTATTATTCAGGGAATTATCAAAAGTGGAATAGATTTGATATCAAGAGGGATATAAATGGGATATAATGGGTGAATAACATATGCCAAATGTCACATATGGCAGTGAAAGATAATTACAGTAATACATATGCAGTACTCTATTCACCTGTACCTACAAAAGAGGTAAAAATTTAAGCTACTAAATTATTGGATACAGGATTCCCTTGACCTTGATGTTACCAACTGCAAATTTGCAATGTTTTAAACACCATGCTCACAGTAAAATTAACAGCTACTAGAAGGATTTGGAATTCAGATTTATGTGTGCACTAAGTGTTGGCAATATACTCAATAAATCACACCCTGCCCCCATTTTCCAATATACAATAAAGCAGTTTCACAGAGCAAGTAGAGGCATTGAGTGTGAGGAAGAGTGGAAAGAAACAAACATCTGCACACCTGCGACTGGTTTGGCTTTTACTGGAACAGTGTCAGCTGCGACGCACACACAAATCCTACCTGGCCTAGTTCATCCTGCCTGTAGCATGTGTCTTTCTCAAACAAAACAGCAGTGCACTGAATTTCATGAACGGCTCTCTGAATCAGCTTTGTTTTTATAGTTAAATCCCTTCTCCATCACGGACACACAGACACCATGAAGCAGCATGGACAGTCAGTTTGCACAGTGAGCAGTTAAACGATAACAATCTGCAGCAGTGAACACAGCACAGCTGCAGACGTGTAGGAGGGAAACGGCTCTTTTCAGCAGCCCATTCGTCACGATAAACCTACAGGCATCGTCTCCTGCTACCCTGATCAGCCTCTGATCTGGACAGATCTCATTATGGAGGCATAGCGCCCAGAGGTCGGGTGGGGCCAGACTGACTCTCCAGTACACCCTGGGGTCTTTGTTTCCTTCAACAAGTGGGTCAGCCCTGAAGCAACCTTGGCTCCAGGCGCCTGATTCCTCCAGTCTCCAACCCACACACGTCAGAGTCATGCTCTACAGCAGGTGGGCTCAACATGACTGTACACTGTCAGGGTCCGGCAGACATACACTCATACAATAGCTGTATTCAACTCCTGTTCTAATTCTCTGTCACATTTCCAGCCTCTCTTGGCATTTGGCATTTGGTGGACGTTTTAATCCGAAGCTCATTAGCAGAACTGCAAAGATTTTTAGCAGGTGTGGCCTCAGTGGGAAACGCTCTACCTGGCAGCAGGAACGCCTCTGTCATTAAGTGACCTTACATCATGCTCCATACATGCTCTCACTCAGGGATTAAAAATAAATTGCAAGAGGATTTTTATCTACCTCTTCCAAACAGTCTACACTTTCAATCTGTAGAAAAGGAAGAAAGGAGGAAGAAAGAAAACACATGATTTTTGTACATCTGGGATACATATTAGTCAGCAAGGCCAGGCATGTAGGTCCCATGATTGTTTCCTTCGAGCAATGTATTTGACTGAAGACGGCAGGAGCGAACGTGGAGGAGGACGGGCTGATGAATAAAGCAGGTCGAGAGGGGATTTGGACTGGGAGGGGCAAGGTGTGGCTGAGCGAAGCTGCTGTTTCTATTTGTCTGCTTCATTCAAAAGACCAGCTGACAGTGGATGACAGACTCATCCTGCAGAGGAGATATAAAATAGTCACTGTACATCAGAGGTCTCCTACCATGTGCCATCCTGAGACAAGAGCACAGGTGTTACACGTGGGTTTTCACCAAATGGATTTCCACCAGACACGAATGTCAAACAGTAGTTCCCCATCTCTATCTGTGGTGTTTAGATAAACATCAAGGCTATCCATTGCACATACAACACTGTAGCTTCATACATCTGTCAGCAGTAAGGCCTGAATTGAAGGGTTAGCCTACCAAGTGGTGACTCGCTCTATTCTGGCCAACTGTGGGAAATGCAAGAGGCTCTGGCTGGTTATGAACAAGAAAAACATGTATTTATTTTTATTCCTATAGTGCTGTTTTTGTTGTCACAACAAGGTGCCAAGCTACTGTATGAATAACCATTTGTTAAAGTGTGCCACTGATTTAGTTTTGCACTTCCATAAAGTTGAGGCTTGACAGACACAGATTAAAACAAAAATGGTCAAAATGAAGACAGCTTTTAGATATCCTGGCTTTTAGTCCCTGAAAGCTTGAAAAGCTACCCTTCCCATGATGCATTTTGACTAAGTATTATATTAGACCCTGTCTGTCTGGTAAACGCCTTTCAGACTCCATACCCCAAGTTTATAATGAAGAATTTGTATTCTCTAAAATGAAAAAAGATAACATCACTTTTGTCAGACTTAAGAAAAAGCTCCCTCCAGAGCCACAGAAGACAATATACAACTGTTTTCACAGGCAGGAGACTAGTGCTCCATGTTGAGTTAACTGATCTTTATGGAGTGCAGCTTTAATTTTGCACATATGTAGTATTACTCACAGAATAAAGCCACACCAGTGGGGTAAGAAGAAAGCATGTAAATGTGATTTTCTATTTATGGCCAATGACAAACATGTCCATTAATAAATCAATAATCACAGTGTGAGTGGTGGACTTTTTAAAGGTGATGGATGTTTGATAAGCTGGGATTTTGATGATTCAAACTTGAAGTGGATATAATTCCATAGCATATAGTTGTATCTTTCACAATGTCATTGCCTTTAATCTTAATATATGTTTTCAACCTTGTGAGATAAAGACCTCAACTGTCTTGACCTCATCCAGTGGCATTTTAACTGCGACTGACTGACAAGACGAGGGACAAACAGACAAGATAAGTTCTGTTAACTCTTTTATGTCTGTGTTAAGTGTCTTTATACACCTGCTGGAGGCCTTTTGTTAATGAAGCTGTTAGACGCCATCAGATAAGAGTCTAATTTACAAAGGGGTTTGACCCTCAACAGCAGGAATCCTACAGCACAGACACACTCTCTTAGTCACAGATAGACACATGTACAAGCACACACTGATACATGCTGACATAGAAACGCACATTTGTAAAACAGTATTTGACTTTGCACACAAACAGATATATTCTCACACACATGTTCTCTAACACCTATAATTCTAAACACACATGAAAGTGCAACATTCACACAAACTCACACCTACGTTTCTTATCTTATTCTCAAATGACCCTAAATTCCAGGCGCCCAGCGAGCACTGACCACACATTGAGCGCTCCAGATCTCTTGACATTCCAAACAAACCGATGAGGCATAAAATGTGCTCAACTGCCTCTTCAATTGACAGCCACCCAGATAGCAGCCAATCACTGTCAACAGCCGTCTGTCTGAGGGAGACCTGTGTGATCGCTAAAAATACAGCCTCGTATCCGTGTAGTATACCCTCATAAATCTGTCTCAGAGACCAGACTGGGACCCACTGCTCTCTGCCCTCGAAACACACTCCACTGCAAAGCTCGACCTTTTGTATGTTAGCTACCTAGTTCACTAACCAGCTGTCCCAAATCACCATCATGCATCCATCTTATCAGCCATCTATCGTCTATCAGACTCCCCGTCCATTAGTCTAGTCTCCACACAGAACCTACAAAACTGCTGCCGAGAAATGCTGCTTTCTTTCCAGTCTCCTGTATGACCACACATGTTAAGCAAATCAGATCACTGTGACGACACAGCTCTGTTGATCATGATCACGATATCATGAGTCAGCATGCTGTTAAAGGGCTAAAGGGTGCCACACTGGGAAAATGAAAAAGCATCATAGAAACAGCAGCCTGTCAATTCCTACCAAGATAAGACTTCTTTTTTCTGCTGACACCAATAGCTGAAGTCAGTGGCCCAGATGTTGTTGTGCTGAACTGCCAGAATACAATCAGGAAATGGAAGTCCAACACAGAGCTGAACACTTTTACTCTTCCCATGGTCTTGTAGTCCCATGTGGTACAACACCAAGATTACTTGGAAAATATGTGAAAAAAGCCTGGCTGTAGCAAAGAATGTCCCTCATAGAAAAAATTATTTATACTCATTCACAATTTTTGTATATGGGAAAGCAATTTTAAGAGTAAAGCAAGGCATGCCTGAGGAAAAAATACAACAAAAGAGAAGCATTAATCAGAAACTGGCAATTAACAGACCAAATGTGAAATACAGGATATGAACAGAGGAACCACCAGTGTGTTGGAAACCCATCAAACGCAGACATTGCTTTCTCACAGCTTGAATGTGGCCCCCACTTAGAAGGTTAACCACCCTGCCTGTCTCCTGAAGAAAGCTTTTATGAGCTGTAGCAGAACCCAACAGAGGTGTGGAGGTGAAGAATAAATGTGTGGCCCCCACATCCAGTGTGCTCAAGCCTACCGGAGTTACACAGGTCGTCCAGAGCCAGCAAGGGCCGATGTGGGCCAGTGAAAGCTAGTAGAGGGATAACAGGGACCATCAACATCCAGGAAGTTAAGTCCAAACTAAGACATCAATCTGTCATCTCCTTCAAATCTTAACATCACAGCCACCATTTGTTTTAACTGTCCACCAACTGGAATTCTCATATTCAAGCCCTCTTGACAGCAAGTCAAGAGTAAGCAGCCTAACAAGTGTCATTAGGCAGGATACTGTATCTCTGTAGCTCCAGGGCTGCTGCTCTACAGCTGAACCTGAACTCTGACCTCCCTGGGGAGAAGAGCAAGAGAAAATGTCAGGGATTAAATGAGTATCACAAAAATAAGTCTATATTTTTGTTCATTTATGTTTTGTTTTCTTTAAATTAGAGACAAAGCCATTGTAACACGCCACTTTAAAAATAAGCACTAGCTGAACCACTACTTTGCCTTGTAGTCCAAGAAGAACCACTTGCATTAAAATGTTTCAAAAAGTGTCTTCTATGGAGCTATTTCCCTATCTTTATTCAAGAGCGTGGTATATCAATTTGAGAGCATAATTTATTGATTTCACGTTCAAATTTTATAATTTGTCCCTCAAAACCCTGCCCTCACACTCAAATAGCCTCTGCTTGTGCTTAGATTTGCTCTGTTTCTACTCAAATTGTGTGCTTGCACTCAAATATAATGTTGCTTGCGCAGATTTCCTGTGCTCAAGCTTCAGCTCTTCTCCTTGCACTCAGGCTGCTTCTGCGCGCTTGTGAAACTTCTGCTCTCAGATTTCTCCTCTGCTCTTGGATTTTTTGTGCAACAACCCTGTCAAAATCTCCCAACCAATAGAAGGCCAGGTTTAGTGTTGACCAATGAAATGATCCCTGCCTCCTTGCAAGCTTGTTCGCTTTACTTCTTAGAGCGTCCCGTACAGGCGGGTACTCTTTAAGTGGGTTCATCCACTCCCGCCCTCCAGGGCTTTATAAAATGTACTTCCCTTGCTTTATTGATGACTTTTGGAGCAATTTGAGCAGAAACAGAGCAAATCTAAGCGCATGCAGAAGCTATTTGAGTGCGAGGGCAGAGTTTTGAGGGACAAATTACAAAATTTGAACGTGAAATCAATAAATTATGCTCTCAAATTGATATACCACGCTGTGCAGGTTTGACAATTTCACAAGACTAAGAGTCTACAGCCGTGCTAAAAGCTCTGTAAGGTTGTACTTAGGCGCAGTGGTGCTTTGAGCTAAATGTTGAAATCAGCATGCTAACATGTGCACCATGACAACATGCTGATATTTAGCAGGTACAACGGTTACCACGTTCCAGCATTTTAGTTTTGCATGTTAGCATGCTCACATTTGCTAATTAGCACTAAACAGGAAGTACACCTGGGACTAATAGGAATGTCATTAATTTTGTATGTATGGTTAAGCACTGGGCAAATAACATTTTTGCCCTGAGAAGTTAGAGGAACACCAGAGGTATTATAGTTTATACTATGGAGAATATCTGAACCAAATTCATGTCAGTCCATTTAGTAGTTGTTGAGACATTTAACTCAAAACCATAAACATGAACCTCCAGGCACTAGACAAAACCTTAAGGGATAAAAGTCTGTAGCATTCATCATATGGGAACTATGAATTTCTCTATAACTAGTGGTGTAACATATCATAGTCGGTTCGGCACGCACGTGCACCGCGGATTACTTGCAAATTTTAATATCTCATTTAAAATAAAGTAAACAAATTGCTGTAGGTACAAGTCATAGACAGACACCCGCTAACAGGTATTTTGAAAAGCAACGACCAAACCAGCATCTAACGGGTCCATAGTGACATCTGCAGGTATTTTTACACGCTGTTTAATGTGCTGCAGCTGAGCAGCTAATTAGCTATCTAGCTGCTAACGGATGTTAGCAATGCACTTTTCCCCAGTGAATGTTAGTTTTGTGGCTCGTTCAACAAGCTGCAGGAGTTATCATCAAGTTTTGTTTGTAAGTTATCATCAAGTTTTGATGATGTGGACACAGGCTGTTGTTTCATTCATTACCATGTTTAAAGGAGGAAGGTATCATGCTTCATTTTGCGATTTAATTTAACAATTGAGCATTGAATATTTTATATATTTTAAGATTTTAATTAACCATTGGACCATCTTGAATGTTGTTTTCATTTAAGACCATGGGCAAAAGTTCCTTCTATTGTTTTATCCCCCCCCCCCCCCTTTTGTTTTGGCTGATCCGAAAAATGATGGGATCCGTGACTCAAATCCATGATACAACCCGAACCATGAGTTTTGTGATCTCATAGGTTGCCCCTATCTACAACATTTTATGGTAATCCATTCAATAGTTGGTGAGATATTTCAAAGTGGTGGACCTACCAACTGACCAACCTACATCGCCATGGAGCAATGACACTAGCATGGCTCTAAAAAGGTCATGTGTTTAGAAGAACTTAATATTAACATAGTATAAATGTAGTAGTATATAAAAATCTGTAGACTGATATTACAAGTGCTAATTGTAAAGAAAGCATCTTTCCGGCTCTGCTGACATGAATCCATAAACATCTGCAGTGGGTAATGGTGGGGAACACAGTGAGCGTGCAGCTGCGGCTTGTCGTGACAGAGATGGGATTGAGGTATCTCAAGTCTGTGCCAGGCAGGCTGTATATCAGAGCACTCATCCCCCTTTTAACAAGTCTGCCTGTCCACCACAGTGGGGAATGCATAAAACAGATGCAGCTGTCAGACAGGAGAGAAGTGAGGAGTGGCCTGGCTGTTGTTTGATGAGTTTGGGCCTGAGCTGTGCTCTGGGTGCTGGGAAACATGCCAGTCAGGGTGGAAGACTGTGGTTGTGACTGGGTTGGAGGTAGCCTCAATCTAGCTGTCATCTTTATTCTGAGAGAGCAAAACATCACAATGCATGCCGAAATCTGTCTGATCAATGTTGCATTTGTTATCAGCAAGCACTTAATCCCAGTAAAACCTGAATTCAAACATTTTAGAGGCTAACTCCTGCACATTTATAATCTATATAGACCAACAAGACTTCAACTTTCATCTTTTATAACTGTTTTTTCTATTATTTCATCATTGTCTCCCACCTAACTGTGCAGAGCAGTAGGAAGTTGTGTAAACCAACTACTGTGTCTAGAATAGTCCAGGCTGGATAGATTTTTACCCTCAGCTGGGCCCACCACCGCCAGCAGAGAAGTGTGTGGTCAGTGATCGCCCTTTAAAAATACACACACCCTTCTCAAATGCACTTCCTTGGTATAAAGGGAGAGAAGTCACAGCTGAATGGAATTCCCACCATAAAGGGATCTTTCTTTCACTGTTCATCCGAAATGAGTAACTAAATTCAAGGGGGTTTCAATGCTTTAGAGCTGGCTTTTTCAACGTGTTTGCATACACATGTGATCCATAAGACATGTTCCTTGTTTGCACTTTTAAAAGTTGTTTTCTGTAAAATTAAGTTTATATAGAATAGAAACCACTAATAGATACCACTGTTAAAAACTATTAGAAACAATAGAAACTACTGATCAGATTTCCAAATATACTCAACATGACTCTCAAAAATCATTCATAGTTGTATAATTTCAGTAAAATGACACAAAGCTTTCCTTCTAAGTTTACATGCAACAAGTGACATAATGCAGATAAAATAACTTTAGCTTACGAAAATGCACATACTATAATTACGTACTGACATTGTAGTTGTTTAAACCTGGATGAGTCCAATAGGATATAAATATAATTTTAAGGCACGTTAAATCTTTGTATGGTTTGTCTTATTGTATATGGGTGTCAGATGGGTGGGTGTTGCCACAATGAACAAAATAATTAGTTCCACAATGTTATCATTAGGAAAGGAAAGTGTCTGAAACTCCATTTAGTGGAGTTTTTAGTATCTTACATGATCTGTCAAACACTTACAGTCTCAACATCAACAGAATCACTGCAAAGCATCTAATGTTCATAACAATCCAGAGATGAGAGACAGAAAGTGGTTTGGTTTGTTCTCATTTTAAGACAAACCACACGACAAACGGCAAAAGGCAATGAACTGAGTGCATGTCTGAACCCATTCATTTCATTTGGTGTGTGTTGAGCCACCCCAATCAAGAGTCTAGTGCTACTCAGCAGTTTGGAAGCAGACTCTCACATCAGAGACAGAACAAATCAAGAAGGAAAGCAATGCCCCAGCAGCACACACAGAGAGAGCTGAGTGTCCTGAACACTGGGCAACTGTTTGGCTTGTCTGCACCCTCTTACACTCAGGATGTAGATGGTCTGTGAGTAAGCACAGGCACTAAAATGGAATGAAAAAATATTGGCAGGCCATTTTAATGTGCGTGGGCAAATTGAACATCAACATAGAAAAAACAACGGAGTAACCTCGAAATCTGCCATGTTCTATTACTATAGTTTTGAAATGCCCTGGGCACTTAACACATGTGGGTAGACTCAGACCTTTTTGATGGACAACAGTCTAGGCCACAGACCACAAAAACCTTTGTTATGCTCTGTCCAAACTTCTAGCAACCACATTACTAAACCCATCTCAGAGAGTTTGGGACAATCACCCTGGTGCTAAAACAGCAGACAATTTGTGTTAGTCAACAATCCAGGCAGTGAGATGAGGATAAGATCCCACAAGTCCCTCCCATAAGACAAAAGCTGAAGTGCTGCTGAAGAATAAAACTATACAACATGATGAGGATCTTCCATTAGTTTTGGTTGTAAAACCTGATAGACTTGTCTCTCTCTAACCAATTTGAGGTTGTCACTACGTCAGTTTCAGAAATATGGAGGCCTGTAGTGGGACCAGGGGACAAAGGTCAAATGGACAGAGCTAGGTTGTTATTCATGCAGCATGAAAGGTGTCAGGGACAAGTATCAGGGACCACACAAACTGTTGGCAGCGTCGTAAGAGCCAATGTTTCCTCTGTAATCAGCAGCGGTGTGTCGCCACTGCAATCACACATCTTCTACGGCTTTAATATGAAAAGTTAAAATAACAGTTTAATTGAGCCACATTTCTCTCTAAAGCAAAAGTACAGTCCAAATGTTTTCAATTCATTTTTCATTACTGTGATTAAGTATCTGAAAATCTGTTCATTGCCACAACCTGCAGCAGAGAACCGCAATGGGTCTGATGTGAAAGCCAAGATTCAAATTACGTCCAGACACCACTGCTACGTCAAATAACTCACAGAGGAAATACTGAAGAGTTGTGAGCTGATTTTTGTGTGCAGTGTTGATTCAAACTTCCACCTCTATCACTCTCCAAAAGTTGCTAATGTTTAAGTCATGAAAATAAACAATGGTAATGTAGGACATAGTAAAAATCCAGTAGCATGTGACGTGTCAGTGTGCACATACAGCATATCTGTATAAAGTTGTAGGAACGCTGTCACACCATGTTCATGAAATACATATTCTTGCAGTACAGGCTCAATTTCCATAAGGTTTATGATTGTGTTTCTTCAGACTATATACTTAACACATCACTAAAGGTTTACTCCCTGTAGCGTGAGTCTGTGAGTCTGTGATTGGAGGCAACAATGTCTTCTCTACTATAAAATTACACAAAATACAGTATGCAGCAATTAAAAAATTTAATTTTCATTTTAATTAATTCATTCTATCAGGTTTAACAGAGCCTGTCTATATTACGAGTTGTCATTTTGTCTAACCAAGTGTGTAAGTTACCAGCTACCCCTTGCAATAGGTGTCACAATATGTTTTGCATGTGTGCTTTCAATACCTGTGCAACAGTGAGTGCCTTTTGTTAAATGATAAATGCCTTCAATGTTTCATTTGGAAACAGTGTTTACAAATACCTATTTGTACTAAGAGCAAACTTTCAACATAATTATTTTTTTTCTTCCAGAAAAATGTACACAGTTCTGCTAATAGCTGTTTCTTTCACAATGTCATCAATGTGTTTTATGCGTCAAGATAAATGTACCACAGTATCTCTGTGCTATGCGGGGACAGATTCTCACCTGCTGGATTCCTTGCATTAGAATAATTAGTTAGAAATCATTGTATGGTGTGGCACCTCTCTGAATCAGGGGTATTAGAGTCCCTGGTAGTCTATCATTAACACTTCTCAGCACCTTGGGGACAGCACACCAGTTTGTACAGTAGGTGCGACTGGATGTGAGATACCAGCTGATCCATATAGTGTAGCAGTGTTTTAGTTCATAAGACTGTAATCAACACGTGTTCGGTTTATTGCACTTCAGTTTTACATCACATTTTTACCTCTGGGTATTTTTGGTCTGGAAAATATCCAATAAAAATAGCAAATAGACACATAGAACACACGCTGTCCTTAGAGGAAACGTGACCTATGAAAACTCTCTGAAGCCTCTGAAGACCAGAGCTGCACAGGGTGGTACTGAACTAAAACATAATATCCATCTTGGTTTGTCATTATTGTCTTTTCAGGTCAGAAAGGGGGTAAACACTCTGGTTTCCACTACAGCTGGTCTTACCATCGAGAAATAACTGAAAACCACAATCATATATAATGAATGTGTGAAACATGTTGTAAAACACAATCTGGAGTACCGAGTAGAAAAATTTATTCACGCAGCTTGACTTTCCCAAAGAATTCAGCCAATTCACTCAGCATGCGCCCAGCAAAGCTTTCAAAATACTAATGACATGAATAAAAATTCCAGTATTTGAAACCATGAAACTGTTCAAGTGGACCGTTCTTCACTCCTTCCTCATCCACTGACCTCAACAGCTGGTTAGATCCTGGGCAGAGCTGGAAGCCACCAGGGCCACATCTGAACACTGCACTTATTGCACACTTAGCCAGTATGTGATCTCAGAATGTGACTTAAATGCGATTTATGTTTTATGTTCACATCAGCCTAACATGAAATTATACATTTTTAAGAGGTTATAACTCAAGTAACTGTTTTTTTTAATTCTGATGAATTATTATATTAGTAATCTATATTATGTCATCTATTAAAAGTGTTTCAATGTAAAAATCTGATAACTGATTAAATTTACAAGTTTTGTTAAAATTTGATCCATCTCTTAGTATAGTATTTTGACAAGTTATGAAGTATCATGTTAGGTCAAGCAGAGTGCACCAAACCAGCTGACCATCAGCTGATGCAAACAAGCACCAATGATGACTAACACTTCAAACAATCAGTTTGAGCTGCCAACTCCTCATTCTTCTCTGTGTGGTTCCTTCCTGCTCTGTGCTGCTGCTGAATGCTTGTGCTGCTCGCTCCCTCGCTCCCTCTACCACACCAGTTCTGGCTGGGCCACTCAAGGACATTCACAGAGTTGTCCCTAAGCCACTCCTGTGTTGTCTTGGCTATGCTTTCCCTCAACTCTGACCAGTCTCTGCCGCTGAACCCCCCCCCACAGCACATGCCACCAGCATGCTTCACCGTTGGGATGGTACTGGGCAGGTGATGAGCGGTGCCTGGTTTCCTCAAGACATGACACTTTGACACAGACATGACACAGAATTGAGGCCAAACAGTTTCTTTAATCTTGGTTTCATTAGACCAGAGAATCTTGTTTCTCACAATCTGAGAGTCCTTCAGGTGCTCTTTTGCAAACTCCAAGCGGGCTTTCCTGTGTCTTTCACTGAGGAGAGGGTCCGTCTGGCCACTCTGCCGTAAAGCCCAGATCGGTAGAGTGTTGCAGTGATGGTTGTCCTTCTGGAAGTTCATCCCATCTCCACACAGGATCTCTGGAGCTCAGCCAGAGTGACCATCAGGTTCTTAATCACCTCTCTTACCAAGGCCCTTCTCCCCCGATTGCTCAGTTTGGCTGAGTGGCCAGCTCTAGAGGAGTCCTGGTTGTTCCAAACTTCTTTCATTTAAGAATTATGGAGGCCACTGTGATCTTTGGAAACCTTCAATGCAGCAGAAATTTTTTGTAGCCTTCCCCAGATCTGTCCCTCGACACAATCCTGTCTCTGAGCTCTGCAGGCAGTTCCTTCGACCTCATGGCTTGGTTTTTGCTCTGATATGCATCCAATCAAGGTGTAGAAACATCTCAAAGATGATCAAGAGAAATCGAGGCACCTGAGCCAAATTTATATAGCATAGCAAAGGGTCTAATGTCAATGTGATATTTCAGTTTTTCCTTAGTAAATTTGCAAACATTTCTAAAATCCTATTTTCACTTTGTCATTATGGGGTACTGAGCGTAGATTGATGAGGGAAAAAATGAATTTAAATGATTTTAGCATAAGGCTGCAACATAACAAAATGTGAAAAAAAGTGAAGGAGTCTGAATACTTTCTGAATGCAATGTACTTGCAAAAACATTTCTTGCTTTGATCATTATGTATATTCCATATGTCATATGTATGTATGTATCTGCAGGGTCCTCTTACCTCTGGTGGGGAGAGAAGAACCTGTAGCGCCAACTTCAAGAGTTTATCAATTCCCACAATATTATTTCATTTCAGTGATGAGAGCAGTTCTGATTTGTATTAAAATAATCCAGATGTTTTTGCATTATCTCTTGGCTCGTAGCTCGGGGGGATCTCCAGTTCAAATGGCTGGACCAGCTGAGAAAATCTCAGTGGGGAGAGTGATGAGAGAAAAATCTCTCTTCCTTAAAAAAATGCTGATGTGTTTGAATCCTAAAATGATCAGATGAAAAAGTCTGGAGCAGGAAAATAAGTGCTTAACATTTGCAGATCAATATTTTCTCACTGTTTCCAAATGTGTGCAGTGTCATGATTTCCACTCATAGATCACAGTTTAGTTCCCATCATTAATTATCATAATTCACCACTCCCCATGTGATAGATCACAATGTCCTGTGTATTAACAGTGGAAATGTGATCAAGGCTAAAATGAGAGATCAGAGGGCTTTCTATCTTGATTAAATCTTAATGTTGCAAAGATTGTCGCTGGATTACAGTGCATGGGAAATACACGGCGAGGTCAGCATGGCCAACTGGAAACAAGCTCCTACTTCAACATATTTCTCAGAGTTAAACCCTGATCAAAAGAACGCTAAAGTGAATCCAGCACATTGAATACATAGCCAGCCGTACGTTACAGGCCCACACAGCGTCTTATGCCTCTCCAACTCTGCGCTCACAGGTGTGTTTTCATGGTGTGTATTAAATATGGGGTCAGAAGTACAAATATGTCCTACATTGAGATCCCAGATCTCCTGCTTTGGCCCAAGGGGATAAAAACTTCCCCCTGACCTCCACTTCACTCCTCCACGTTATATGGGAAGAGCTCACTGTGATGCTGTGCTGCCCTCTCCTGGTCACAGCTGTGAACATGTCAGGTATGTGTGATACCTGAGGCGTACAAATATGGTCATACTAGAAATGTATTGTCCGAATTCTTATACACCATTTAAATGTGTACTTTATGGTGATCCACATAATCTCTGGGTTAAGATTAAACCTTCAGGTTGGATCATTAAGGTTTGGTCATAGTTTGTCAAACATGAACTGACTGTAGCACGGAAGGAATATCCAATAAATACTTGAACCACTTCTACAAAATAAATGTGTAATGCCAAAAACAAAAAAACAGTTTAAGGGAGATCATGCTAGTGTTTACAGCAAAACATGTGACTGTATTATTTTCAGATGTACATTCATTGTCACAAATACCATACATTTGGTACAGATGGAGACAGCAGTAGACTAAAGGAAGCAAAGAAGTTACCTTGTGAATGAAAGGCTACAGGGTCAAATCCCAAAACGAACAAAGTTTGTACATTAACAAGTCCTCAGCAGCTACAACCCTTAGTACAGCTCTGTATAGAAAATTAAACTATGATGGAAAAACTCTTAAAGTAGATCCACAGAATGGCATTAACATGAAGCATAATGAAGGAAAACCATTTCCTGGATATTTTCTTTTTCTGAAAATTAAAAAATAATTGTTTGTACAGAGGCCTACCGTACACTTTCCCGCCACACAGAGAGAAGTATTGTTCTGTCCACAGGGCGTCCCATCGATCACCTTGTCTGACTGTCGCACATAGAACCTGAAGCCTATGGCCCGGCAGTTGAGCTCACAGTGCTGATCTTCATTAACTGGAAGGAGATTTAGGTGACTGTGAGAAGTATCCAGACATTTTACATATTAGTGACACATATAACATATTAGTTTCATACAGAGGCAACAAATAGTACAACAACAGAACTACATAAAATGATAATGAAAGACATATGATGAACAGTATATAATACAAATTAATCTACATCTTAATATGTAGTGTCTAAGCAACTGTATACATTGATCATATTTCTCAATAAATGTAACTTCACATATGAACATAAATATACAATATTTAGTAAATATGTGAACTATGAGGAATAGCTATATTTGTAGAGCATAGTGAATGGATAGTCAAAGGATGAGAACTGTAAATATGCAGAAAGGCCTTTTTTATAGCAGAAGAATATTCAAGCATTGGCCCTAAAATATATAATTTATGAAGCATGATGATTTAAAATATTGTGGCAGCATTAAAAGGTCAAAAGGTTAGAGGTCAGCGCAAAAACCACATCATGCAGGGCACAGGGCAACATTATGTCCCCATTAAGACTAATTATAACTAATACAATCACAGGAGGGCTAGTGTCTTAACCTCGGGCGACATGTATGTCATTTTAGCCAACAAAGCACTAAAAAAACATTTGATTAGATCAAAAATAATATTTTTGGCTTCTTTGACTACTGCTTCAAAACTGCAGCAAATGGCAACATAGCAATAACTTTGAAATAATATGTTTAACTGCCCAAAAGTAACAGAGAAAGGAGTTTGCAAATTCAGAATAATTCAGAAAGTGTCTCAAGTTATCAATTACGTAAAAGTAAAGTTCCAACAATGAGAAAAGTATTAAACGCTAGCATAAAAAAGTTGGATAAAACAAACAATATAAAGTATCTCATGTTAATATCAGTTTGAAACCAGCTCTTTCATTTTGACATGATTCCCTGTTTCATTTTGTGTCACAAAATCGACGGTAAGTGACCACAAAAGATCTTGATCCCTGTTCTTTCCATTCTGTTCAGGTGCTTTATTAATTAGATATACTATAAGCCCAAAAGCCAGACATTTCTTAAACAGATGTACAAGTGCATGATTAAGCACTGTTCAAGATGAGTGTCGAATAGTCCAGTCTCAACCTCTTACATTTACCTGAGGTTATTTAATCTTTACGTCTGCATTACCCGTCAGTCATGGCTACAGCACAAAGACGAGATCTCAGAATACACATCTGTTTGACAGGATATTAATTTGGAGACTGTTGTTTCCATTAGTGTTCTCGGAGAAAAGGCATTTCAGGAGGTGTTTTGACTGTTGCCTGGATACTTCAGGTGAGTGAGGTCAGTGAGTTTTGTATAAATGAACATTCGTCAGGGAGCCTACAGACAGGTGACATACTGCAGTCCTTACATCACACCATGATATAGATCATATAGGTCATAGGTCAGACGTGACAGTGAAAATGTGATTAATTGTGAAATGTTCATGACCTTAAGACTGAGTGCTTTTAAGGTTGGGATCCTGACAATCACAAGAGAGACACACTGTATTTTTCACTTATATACAGTATTATAATCTTCTAATTTTTAATATTTTATAATGTATATACGGATATACAGGTATCATTACTTTTCCATAATTTTAATGTTTTAAATGAAAATGTGTATCTCTAGGGCCTAATTGTCTTACCCTCATTGAAAGGCTCCCACTCGTACAGTCTGCCCATGAAAGGCTGGTTGTTGTATGAAGAACACTGAACAGCCCTGATGTGTCTACTGGATAGAGGGCAGGCCTGAGGATGGACCCCACACACACACACACACACACACACACACACACACACACACACACACACACACACACACGCACGCACACATTTATTTTCCATGAAGACGCTTCATACAACAAGTAAATCTTCTTGTGACTGCAGCGAGCTCACATTTCTCATTGTCATGGTCTGTAGCAGTTGATTGACTGCTGGAGTCAGCCGCCTCTGTTTTAACTGTTTTAACCTCATGCTTGTAGCTCAGGCATTTTCGCCAAAAGCAGTTAGAGTCCAGTACTTCTGAAAGCTCCCCGGTGAAACTCAACCTCCCTGACATCTCTCTGTACCTCCTTTGTCTAAACAAGCCCCTGCTCTGCTTTACTTTGCTTGAATATCTGTGTCATTACACACCAGAGACAATATACAGAAGCAGACATTGTTTGAATTTATTTTAATGCACAGGATGAATTCCATATCCTCAGTACAGATAAGCAAAGCTCATCCACATCCTTGTGCATTACAGCTGGAGTTTTAACTGCTGAGGTTTTGAAAGCCGATAGCTTTACTGATATTTTTATGCTGAAGCTGCCAGTGGATATTTAATATCAATATTCAATGGCTGTAACTTTTTATTCTACAATAATTTTAAAAAAGCAAAGCAAATTAAAGGTCTATACTGACCAACATCACAAAGTTAAGGGTTCTTATTCAAGTCTTATCTAATTCTTAGTCTTGGTTATCCAGAGTGCACTATAGGGCATCTCAGTATCTCATACTCAGTTGTTGGAGCATTGGTTAGACCACTATATGTGTAAATCAGGAATGGA
Organism: Thunnus maccoyii; assembly: GCF_910596095.1. NCBI lineage: Eukaryota > Metazoa > Chordata > Actinopteri > Scombriformes > Scombridae > Thunnus > Thunnus maccoyii. The sequence goes on along the minus strand of NC_056533.1, from coordinate 10,221,618 downwards.
AATAAAGAATCGATTCCACTTAGAACCGGCTACAAATTGTCTGAACTGAATTGTTACACAACTATGCCTGCGACTGACCAACAATAACTTAACATCAATATGCACACTCCGTGTGGGACTTGAGTCTAATCTGGCAAAGTGTGAGGTAGAAGTCACCTCATGAAGCTGTAAAATAGATGACTGACAATATTCCCCTTCACTCAGACATCACCATCAACCCTTGCTATATCTGTGCTGATCGTACATAATACTTGTTAATAAGTATTCAAACTTTAAGGAGAGGAAGGGACTCTTCACACAAGAGTGTCAATATTCCCTGACTGGTCTGAATGTGTCTAATCAGCCTGCAATTCATTCTTGAGTAGACATTTCCAGATTTAAATCTTGTTGCAAAAACTGATTTTGCAAGATGTTGGTCCACCAACTGATCAATAAAAATGATAAAGGATTAAATAAGAAATCAGAGCAATAAGAAAAATCACTTATGTATCTGGACCTCATAAAATCCTTTAACAGCTGATCTCCAGCCAACATGCTGAGAATAAAAAGAAGTGCTGCGTACGTTACTGTTGCAGAGCCGGTAGCGAGCATGCTCTCCTGCACAGAGGGAAGTAGGCAAGGGGTTGTAGGGTCTGTCTTGGTGCTGCTGAGGTCCAGAGGTCTGGCCCCCTGATGGTACCTCCTGCTGGACAGCCTGGTTGGCTGTGCCAGGCTGGTAGAGGGGGGCCCAGACTTGGTTATTTTTGGGCTGCATGTAGGGTCTGCTGTAGTAGCGGAGGTTGTTGGAGAGGTCCAGGTTGTTTGACCTGTGGCCGCCATGGCCTCTAGCTGTGGGGTGGTGGGCATCCACCACAGCAGAGCGTCTCTGTCTGTGGGGGCGAGCCGTCCCAGAGCTCTGGTCTGCCTTCGTCTGCAACGGAGCAACAAAAGGTGCTCTCCCATAGCCGTACCTCCCTGGGATGATGTGACTGACCCTCCTGAAGACACAAACATGAAGAGATTAACACATGAACTAATGATGGTGTACTAGTTATCACCTCCATCTTTGGACCAGCACATATCCCCACTGACTAGAATTGAGTCCAGCTACAGTACAGCAGTGTGCCTCATCTGCTTGTACCTATAATTTATCTAAAGAAACAAACATTTCTACAACCTACCCTGCAAAAAACAAGATTTTACAACAAAGGTCATCTGGAATAATTGGATTAATTTCTTCTTTTATTGTGGATGTCTTAGCTAAATGTTGTCTTTGATTGAGGAAACGATTAAGGCACTCCATCTGAAAGTAGGACTTCTGAGAAGCGCTAGTAGCAGAATTCTAGGAGCTTTTGTCGTTATTTGGCTCCTTTAGATTCCAATTCAAACAACCCCCCATTACTCAGCTGTCAGTGCTATTTGTTTAAAGGCAAGCTCAACAGGAAGAAGGTCACAAAGCTGCCAAGCACAAGCCGAGCCTTTGACTCCATCCATAAAAGACTGGCTTTCCTCTGGTGGGCAGTCAGATGGCCCACAGTGATGGCTCCAAAGAGTCACTTTTAGACCAGGCTGCTCAGCATGCAGCGCAGACGTACAGACTCTTTAAGGGCTTGCAGATCTCAACAAAGACAAGAGCTGCGATACTGAAAAGATACAGCACGTTCTTTACTGAACATCATGGCAGTTAAATTACTTCCAATAGACGTAGATATCTTTTTGACAGTATTTCTTTAGTATTTAAAAATGTAGCACTCAGGTCAAATAAGTAATTATGAACTGTGATAATAGATGATAATTATTAACTTTTTTCATTTGCACCTATTTGTGCAGCACCTTGTGTAGGAAGCTACAGATTGGAGCTGCAACGATTAGTCAACTAATCAATTAGTCGTTTGACAAAAAATTAATCGCCAACTATTTCAATGATCAATTTATTTTTTTGAGTCATTTTTTGGGGACAAAAAAATGTAAATTCTCTGCTTCCAGCTTCTCAAATGTAAAGATTTTCTGGTTTCTTATATCTTCTTTGATAGTAAATTAAATGGGAATCTTTTGAATATCCTCAAAGAACAGACATTTGAGGATTTCACCTTGGGCTTTCGGGAACAGTGATCGACAGATTAATCAACAATGAAAATAAATGTTAGTTACAGCCCTACTGCAGATGGGTAACAAATTAAAGAAAAAACAAATATAAAGTCTCTTAATTAGGTATTGAGGAAGCAGAGCAGCTCCAACTCTCCTGGAGGGATGAACGCCATTCTTAGAAAGAATTTTCCCTCATTTGGTGTTTTGATGATGGTAAAGGTCAGTCCAACATCTCTTATAGGTTTTCAGTTGGGTTGCTATGGTGTCAGCATATGATTCACATTATTTTAATATTCAAGCATCTGCATCTGCATGCATAATGCAAGCATCTGCATTCTTTGTTTGTCTCCACTCATTTACTCAAGTTTTTCCTTTTTTAACTTACAGTATATACAGTATCTAAACACTATCTAAACATAAAGCCTTGTAAAGTTCAGAAACTCCAGTTGTAAATATAGTGATTTCAACACTTCAGTTAGCCAAGTGATACAGCACCTGCGTCCACCAGGCCTGGTCTCTTTCTCCTTCCTCAGCTCTCCACGACTGCTGCTGTTGGAGTACCTGGCTGTGTCACGGTGCAGAGGAACTGTGGGCCGTAGGGCTGAAACAACATGGCCTGGCTGATGGTGGTGAATGCCTACTCTTACGGGAGGGTATTGGGATGGAGTGTAAACAGGCAGGCAGGGCCTGCTCTGCTCTTGTACTCCTCCTCCACAGGTCCGGGAGCAGGTTGACCAGGGCCCCCAGGCGCCCCAGGAACCCTGAATTTCTCCATGCTCTGCCCTGAACTCCTGTTGGGGCTCTGCCCTATGAGGAACCTGTATGGAGACACAACAGTCTCAATTAGAGACACCACAGAGTGCATAGACGCAGGACAGTGCCACAAGAAGTGACTGCCAAGGATTGATGGAAAACCTCCATCAGAGAGATTTTAATCTCCCCAGATAATGGCCTTGTATAAAAGCTCAAGTCGGTGACCTCATCCCATCAACATGACTATCCTGCCCCTCCGCCTCCCTCCACTGTTCGTGAAACAGACCTCTGTTCACGTTTATAAAGCCTTGATTTGGCTGATTAGTGGGTGTCTGTTAGTGGCCTATCCCCTATTGGCTACCTGCGTTTCTCACTGTTGACTCTATCCCTCTGTGCAACTTTGCCAGAGACGTATTAGCAACGATCACTGCACTCTCTGTTTGAGGAACCTGCCAGGAGGAGCCCTGTGCCAAGCCGGCTTTATTCGTGGAGCCGCGTGGAAATCCTGCTCTTTAAGGAGCACTTTGTCTCCATTCACAGCAACCTCTCTGGGCAAACACATGGCCGTAGTAAAAGCTCAGCTGCCTTTGACTTTTAGCGGATGGAAAGAGAATACAGAAGCAGTAGGGAGAGTTGGCAGTAAGCTCTTCCCCTGTCAATCAGCCTGTGTAGCTATTCAGAGAGAACTCAGACCTCCCCCCAACCCCTTCACCCTGCTTCAGCCTTTGTAACTCAACGCCACTGTCATGTCTCGGGTCAGCCATAGGTCACACAGCTGGACTCCCGGTGGAAACACATGGAGCCGACTCACACCAACCCCCTCCAAACTGACTGGAGAGCTGATCTGTCAGTCAGCTTCATCCACTAGGTGCATCTGCTTGTTTCTTCCACTTGGCTCCTGTGGCTCCAGAGTTCAAGAGGTGGTTTGCTGACAGCTGACATTAGCTGTCTCTGTTTTGCTGCAATCAACAGAACTTTTCACTCTCACTCTCATTACAAGTTAACGGATTAGCACACAGGTCAGGTCCCCCTTGGGAGTATTCTCATTGGCAGAAGGAGCAGGAATGAAAGTCTACAACTTAGGGTGGTATTTGTCTGTGTTTAATGTCAATTAAACTGATAGATAAAACAAAAACAAACAAAGAAATTCCTGGAAATATTTAAGGGAGGTCTACCATCATCAGACAGATCACACATGTTGAAACACAGGTTTGTTCTTCTCCAGCAGCACCACCTGCTACACAACTGCTGTTCACCTACCTTCCTGTGGTCTGTTGTGTGTTGGCAGTTCAGGGGGTCTGACCAAAGCAACAGCAGCAGCACAGAAACTCTACAGACAACAGACAAGATGGATTACTGGTAATACTGGCAGGTTTACACCAATTACATGACTGGCTCATGACCAAGAATATACATGAATAATTATATTAAAATATTGCTATTGTTAAATTAGTAAATCCATCATTGAAACAATTCCTCTGAAATCACCTGATAGTCCAGACACAGTCTTGCTGCATAGCTCCTGGATTCTTAAGGTTGGACACTGAAGTGAAAATAGAGAAGTTTATATTATCATACAGCTGAGTGGTAGTGACATTTCCAACACAACTGCTGTCTGTGTGGCCACAGTCCTGAGGCAGTGGAGGGTAAAACTCACATAAAAATAGGCATGAATTCTCTGGAGGACAAATAGTATTAAATCACAATTATATCATTTTATCTTGTGAATGTCAAAATCCATTTTCATTTTCATTTAAAATTCATTTGCCACTGCATTACCCTGCCTGACAATCCCTCAAGACAGTGACTCAGGATAAAAAATACACGACTTCTTGCCACTTGACCATGTGAGTTGACCTCTGACCTCTGCTTTCCTAATGAGAGAGGTTTCCTGCTGAAAAATTGCACCCCCCTTAGACAGCAGCTCTAAGGTCCAGTAAGGGGAGAGACTTTCACCCCTCACCCCAGACCATATAACTCAGCCCTACTTTGCACCTTGTTCATTGAACCAGACAAGAAAAAAAAGTCCTGCACACTTTAAGATGTCTAAATCAGGAGAAAAACATGCTTGAGCTGCACAGTAAACACTGAGAGATTATTAAGAAATCTCTCCATAAATTTCAAATTAGACTATTCACTGTAAATTACAGTGATTATTAATAACAGCGTTAATATTAATCAACATAAACAGCCCACATATCATCATGTCGACGTACCTGTAGATCACTGATGCGGGTATGGTGAAGTAGAAGCTACTTCACTGTACTTTCTAAACAATGTATCCTACTCTGCAGGACTATTTCCAAGCGCAGGTATCCTCATGTTCGAAACAATAATCCAGGTGGAAATGCAGGGTTTCCCTCCAGAGACTTGGTGCTGAGCCATGTAAATCGGTAATGTCGTACGCTGAGCTGTGAATTAAATCCTGGCGCAGTAGAAAGTCCGGACCCTCAACATGGTGATTCCGGCGGTTCTGCTTTTACGCACAAAGACACAGAATGACAGAAAGCTGGAAACCGACACCCTCTGGTGCGCCCCCTGCCGCAACTAGTACTCTCTGTGTGTGTGACTGTGTGTGTCATGTAAATATGTAGGTGCGAGCTTCCTCCTTTTCCCACCCCTTGTGTGGCGCGCTTGGATGTGATTTGTGTGTGTGGGAGAGAGAGAAAGATTTAGTTTCACAATTGGTCATTGCTGTGACTCTCTGACATCCATCTGTCTCATACTGAATGTCCATATTGAAGCCACAGGCAACTATTATGATCTCATTCATCAGCTGCAGTTCAAGTTCAAATCTAAACCTGGCAGCTCAGACGGCGGGCACAAAACGGAATGATAATCTACTTTTTTGCATTTCAAAAACCTAAAAATCCTTAAATGTGACAATGGGGTGGGCGGGCGGCATAGTTCAAGTGGAAGCATGTCATTGGGATTCAGGACTTAACTTGGTGATCAAAACAAATTGGAATGAAACAAAATACTTTTAAGCTTAGTGAAAAATGTCACATGGCTTTCAAGGTTTTTCCATAAACTGGAAAGCTCAGTGTATTGTTCTCTTTAGCATGCTTGTTTAATTTTACAGAACAAAACCATGTTCAGGGTTTACACCACACTATGTGACATACAGTATGCAGCTCATTATAGCCACTGCCTGTGAACATGCTGGCTTGACAGCAGCTTCATTATATGGCCAACATAATCTGTGACATCTATCAGTGTATCAATATGTCTACAAATGCAAGTCTGTATATACGTAAACATGCATCTCTGTGTGACTCTGCGTGAGAGCTGCACCTGTTGTTGCCCCCACTGACCATCCTCACTGGTGCGTAGATGTTGATGCTGCTCAGGAATTCGCCTTTAACCCAAATGTTTCCAAACCCTTCACAGGCAAACAATCAATCACATTTATTTGTCACACGTAATCATATAAGGTGCAATCACAGTGAAATGTAATGCCGCCAGTCACTTTTACTTTTTTTAATTTGTGCATTTGTGCACATCAGTCTTAGGCAGTGACCTCATTTAGGATCCTAGTGGCCTGAGGGTACCTTCTTCTCGACAGCAGCAGGGAGAAAAGGCTGTTATGTTCCTTCAGGTAGGTATCTTCATTGTTCTCTGTGATCAAGCCCACCACAGCTGCGTTAGCAAACCTGATGATGGTGTTTGAGTCAAAAGTGGTTACACTGTCATGTATGTACAGGGAGTACAGCAGGGGGCTCAAAACGCAGCCCTGTGGTGCTCCAGTGTTAAGAACGAGGGTAGAAGAGGTGTGTCCACCTACCCTCACCAGCTGGGGTCTACCCGTCAGGAAGTCAAGGATCCACATGCACAGTGAGGTGTTTAATCTCAGGTCCTTCAGCTTTGTGATGAGCCTGGAGGGAACTATGATGTTAAATGCTCAACTTTAGTCAATGAACAGTAATCTCACATAGCTCCCTTTCTTGTCCAGGTGAGATTGGGTGGTGTGGAGCATGTGTGCTGAGGCATCTTCCATTGATTGGTTGGGACGGTAGGCAAACTGTAGTGGGTCGAGTGTGCTAGGTAGTGAGGAGCAGATGTAATCTTTGACCAGCTGTTCAAAGCACTTCATCACTATAGAGGTGAGTGACGCTGGGCGGTAGTTGTTCAGGCAGGTTGGTCTTGTTTTCTTGGGCACAGGAATGATGGCAGACTTCTTGAAGCACATGGCTATGACAGACTGAGCCAGGGACAGGTTGAATACCATTGTGAATACTGGCGCTAGTTGGTCAGCACATAAATTGATACCGTCTGGTCCTGCTGCTTTCTTGGCCTCCAATTAAAGCATCGTTAATGAACTAACATTCCGGATGACCCATTGAAGACCTCTCCAGACAAGATTTGGAGATGGGAGTCTGACACTGAACAAAAATGTGCACTGACATGCCATTAGATATACACCACACTGGAAAAAATACACAGGATAAAATATAGTGTTGTGTTATGTGTGCCTCAGCATTTATGGCTTACACTTGTTTGCAGTGAAAATTTAACTGATCAAAAAATATTGAACAAACCAGATAGATTACTACACTGATAACAATGATTATAATGTGATGATAATGTAATCTGATTCACGGTAAATTTCTCTAATTTAGCAAAAATAAAAACTTGATCTTAAACCTCCTGCCAAACTGAAAGCACATTTCTAAGTGGTTATTTTTTGCAGTGCATGGCTCACAATAAACAATGCACTTGGTTCATTCCAGGAGAAACTAATAGTTGGTCCTGTGAGGTGGAACGAATTGGCAGCCATGTCTCCAGACTATACAAGAGTCTATCAGAGGGTCAAGCACATCAACATTGCAGCCTCCAAACCAGTGTTTAGGTTTATTGCTTGTCATTCACCCAAACACAAAATTGTGCAGATAATATTGCATGGACAAAGCCTCTTGGTAAGTCCATATTAGTGCAATAGTGATGTGTCTCTCACTTTACTCCATTGTTCTTACTCTCACAAGGTATTTGTATGTGTACAAAATGATTAGGCCAATCTAATGCTACTGTAAATCTCCTGGAATAAGTTTAGGCATGTTTCTGGGGGTTATTGCTTGGTATTCTGAGAAATGTAGATAACTAATGTAAACAAATTTAAAGTAGTAAAGGCAGACTGAGGGAAAGTGGGTACAACAAAAATGTAATTACTTTACATAATGAACTGAGCACTACAGATGGTGAGTGTAAAGGCACTTGAGGGTGAAACTGTAGTGCCTCAGTGGGACCGTTCTGTGGTAAAGTGAAAGTTTGGTTGGAATTAAAGCAGATCATCACTGAAAAAGTGCATATGTAGAAAAAAGTGACGATTTTCATACAAACATAATTGCTTTTCAATACCCAGGCCCCTCTTAACTGATTTCCACTGTGTGTTGCTGGCAGAGCCGAGGCTTGACAATGATGCTGTTGTGACTGGACCGAAAAACACTGTGCAAAAATCCCAAAATGAGATAAATAAGTTCGAAAATATGCCAGCATCAATACCAAATTGGCATGATTTTAGAAAGTACTGTTTGTCGACACATAATTCAAGCAATAAAAGAAATAGAGAAGCTACTAACAGCTGAAGACAAACAGTGATGCTGTAGTTCTGGCAACGGCTCGGAAAAGACTAGACAACAAAAGAACAACAAAAAAAATAGTTTACAGAACATTAGGATGTAGTGTACACACTATAGCATTAGTATTAGAACACAATATACAGTGATATACAAAGTATATCACTGTATATCAGCATCAAGTGTTTTTCCCTAACAGGAGATCTCTTTTATGAAAAGCTGACACTTTGGCTTGAAGGTAGCACTACAGGGAAGTTCATGGAGTGTCTAAAATAGAAATGTGGAGCATATATAGTGGTAATCTAACCATTATTGTTTGATATTTTTACAACTGGAAAAACATTTAAAGCAAATTTGATGGAAATCCAGCCTTTTTTTCCAGGAAATCTTATCACAGACCAAAGGCAAGATTGCCTAAAATATTATGAATCTTTCTCTGAGGACCATCAATATTCATACCAAATTTCACAGAAAGCTGGCTAGAAATAGTCAGTATCTTATCTTGCAGCAAACAGAGCAAAAACATGATATGAATGAGACTGGTGCTCATGTAGTGTCTTCACTCTGCCAAAAAGGAAAAAAAAAGACGTTTATTCGTGATGCCAGTGTCAGGCACTATAAAGAAAAAAACACTATTTTTAATTTGAGCAACAGCTTGATTGTGGGTTATTACTCACCAACACATATGGACTTCATGTTCATGTGTTGAACCTTCTTGACTGTGCGGGCTTCAGGAAATATTGCATTGTCTGGACATCTAAACTCCTTTCCTAACAATGAGACATTGCTGTCACTGTCGTTCTCTGTCTCTGTATCTCTGAAGCATGCTGTCACTAGTCGTGGAGTTCTGTCAGTCCTTTGGGACTAGACTTCTTTCACAATGTTGACAGCCAACCCTTTGTTACAAAAAATGACAAGGAGTGTTGGCACAAAACAATGTTTTTCATCAGAGCTGCTCAAAATAAACTTGCTACAGCTTTTTGATAGTAAACATTTGCATCTTGTGGTTCCTTGGTAAAGCAAGGGATGGATGAGTGAGATTAAAGCAGTAAACTCTCTGATCAGCAGTACTTTGAGAGCTAAAACGATACCTCATTAATGCCATTGAAAACTGGAAAACAACCCAACTTTGACAAAGGACAAACTACTTTAACATTCAACTTTAGATTGAGCGCTCAACACCCTTGAACAAGGCATTGATCTCCAGTGGAGCTGATAACATTGGACAGCAGTACCTGTCTGCTCCTCGGTGTGTGTGTGGAGCTTTTTGGCACTCCATCCCCCTTCAGTTACTCCTCCAGGTTGTTGCTGTGTTCTCCGCCGACATGCTTGATTAAATAAGGGTTAAAAAATTATTTGCGGGATGGTTTGAGCGAGCGGAGCAGGAACAGGTGGTGAGGACCTGCCAAAGCCTCTACGCCTTCAGGGACATTCCAGTCTGAGTTCACACTACCCAGAGGACCCTCTATGAGTTCTGGACCACCTAGCACTGAGCAGGGAATGGCACGCACACACATATAGCCTCTGCCTTGTGGGAGATCAGTGGTCTGTGAGGTGTTGATAATTCTGTCTTTCAAAGTGACTGTCAAGTGTAAACTGCACCTACAACAAAACAACTGTTTTGACTGCATGATTACATTTTTGAATGCTGTATTTGAAGGTCCAGTCATTCACACATTGTGCCTGATGAAAGAAACATCTGCCTTCTTCCCTCCTGCTGTAGACACATTTCTAGTGAACACAACCGTGTAAACCATGTACACAAACTGAGTGTTAATACAGAATCTTTTAATACTAAGTACAATACAGAAAATCAGTGGTAAACAAAGAAAAGTCCATATCCTTGTGTGTGCCCCTCTTTTATGTCAGGCAGGAGAAAATGAAAGAACAATGCATGAAACAAGATTTAAGACACAGAAAAATCATTCTAGTCTCCAGAAAAGAGACACTGGTCATTTCCAGCTGATGATGGTGAAGAGGGGTCATTCAGAAGGCTTTTAAAGTGCAGAGGATGCTCTGTAGGGACCACAATGCACCACAAATCCCTTTAACTTTCTTCAAGTATGATACAGCTCCAAGCACTGACAAATCAGACAGCGTGTTTTCAGTGAAAATCTACATTCAATCAAGACGCCTTTGTCATCAGAATTTCTTTAAAATAAGTCTACATCCATCTTTAGAGAGAACTTCCCAGACACTGGGGAAATATACCCTTCAGTTCCAAAGATGTTAATAACTGATAAAGTCACTAAGTGATGATGTGTTACAGATGAATTATAAGATGGAGCACTGGGGACGCCCGGGGGAAAGCCATGTCCATATGTGTACATGAGTGTTTGTGGTCTAAGAGTGAACCTTTGGTCCTCTTCACTTGGTCTCAGAGAGCTTTGCAAGGCTGGCTTGGCGGAAGGCCGCTCGGTCCCTCATCTCCAACACAGAGTCCCTCACCATCTCTGCAAACATGGAGGGCCAGAGCTTGTGAAGAGCCTCACCCTTCAAATTGGTGTCTGACGCCCTTTGGACCAACTCCTGGAGGTACTGTTGTATCATGGCAGCACGCTCCGATGACTCCACAGTGCCCTCCTGTGAGGAAAAGAAGAGAATATCCTTAATGTTGATTTGGTTTAACTGACTGTAATAATTACTTTAAGATGAAGTGTAGTGGTAGGAAAATCACAGAAGGGCAGAGTAAAGCTTGCTCCCTACATTTTTAGCAACATTTGGAACCACTGTGGAGCTAGATAATTGGATTTGGGAATTATGGAGAAGGTATAAAAGAGTGCACTCAGTAGATCTATCATAATTTAAAATGAATGTTTATATATGGTTTTTGATCCAGGATATTTAGACTGTTAACAAACAGGTGTATCAGTGCTGTCAACAGAAAATACATTATTTTGAAACCAAAACGTTTGATTCTGTACAGGAGGTCTTAAAGTTAAAAAAAAAGCCAGCCTATTTCTTTAATCACATTAAAAATTGTACTTTGATGCACATTTAAATTTGTACAAGATGATGTGCAAGAAATACAAGTACAATTTTGTTGAAGCATGCCATACCACAACTGTATTGCATCTGCATTAGTGCTACTGCGAGTTTTCCACCAGGAACATAATAGAGGCCATATGGTGCCAAAAATGTCATAATACACTGCTTTAAAGTCTTGGTATTGTTTGATGACAGACTTAAACTTAACAACTGCTGAGTGGGCTGTACCATACCATATACCATTGATTTATTGATATAGAAACTGAGAGTGAGTTTGACTTCACTAAGTAATGTCTGGGGCAAGGAGTAAGTGTAGTTCATGTTAGCTGTATTTGGTTGAGGATGTCAGGTTAATATGCCATGTCAGCCAATGCAACATCTGGCAGTACTGGTGGTGTAGGTTTCATGTCTTAGCAAAATGCTAGTAAGTGGAAACTTAAATGGCAGCATGAATTCTGTCAAAGATCAAAGATGAGTTTTTTGACAATGAATTTGAAATTTTCAATTACTTTCAAACATTGTACTGAAACCACTAGGCTGTTATTTTAAAAAACTATAGTGAACACAACAAAACTGACCTCGGGGCTGTCTGCACTGCAGTCTCGGCTTGGGTAGTTGAACAGCGCTCTGCTCAGGCCTTCTCCCAGGAGCTTCCCGTTGTCTCGCAGCTCCTCCGGACTCAGCCCTGCCCGCCTGCCACGCCCCTCCAACAGGAATTGCAGCTGACGCTTCCTTCAGGGTGAAGACAGAGAGAGAGAGAGTGTGAGGTAGAGACCAACATGAGGGGAGACACAGTGGCAGCAAGTGAGTGACATCAGGGTAATAAAGGTGTGTTCTTGTGTCCATCAAATAACAGTCATACCTTTCACCATTAAGAAATCCATCTAGACTAACAGCAGATACAGCACAGACAGCACAGACGACTGGCTAGATGAAATTCTTTGCACCATAATAACATAACACCATAATTCATGATATGACAGCAGTCAAAATGACATTAAATTAAGTGTTCATCATTTTAAATTTGAATAAATTTTCATCAATGCCAATGTTTTACTTTCACTCTTCTCTCACTCAGCAGCAGGATGTGTACACTTAAAACAGCAGGGGGCTTTAAAAGGGAACTAAATCAAATGTTGCAACCTATCAGTATTAAATCTCATGTGATAAACTACTGCTCCAACATGTTCCACAGGCCAGTGCCAGGATGCTGAAACAGTCTCTGCAGAGGACGCTGGAGGCAAACATTCCATATAAGATGAGACAGTTTGTTAAGTGTGTGTGTGTGTGTGTGTGCATGCATGTGTGTGTGTGCATTCATGTGTGTGTGTGTGTTTCTGTGTGTGTGTGTGCGTGCATGCGTGTGTGCATGTGTCTGTCTGTGCCGAAAGGCGTTGCATTGTGTCAGTCACACATTATGCTGACAATCAAGGTGCTGTAAAAACAAGTTTAAGGAAAATAGACCTGTGTGTGTGTATGTGTTCTGTATGTACAGCATTTGTGCATGTTTGTCAGTGTCAGTGAGAATCATGGGAATCAAAAAAGATAAGTCTTATGTATCCATCAAAGAAATCATATTTGTTAAAGGACCAGTGTTTAAGGTTAGGGGGATCTATTAGCAGAAATTCATAATTATACAACACGTAGTTCTGACCAAGAAATCTGATTGGTCAACTAGACATTTAGAACGTGCTCTAATCAGCATAACAGCACACCTAGTCGTGCTCAAATGAAAAAAAGCCTCATCACTAAAAATATTACTCCGCCATTCATTAGCACTACAGACTGTGACGTTGCGCTAACAACAACAGTCACTCCTGGTTAGACGACTGGTGGTTAATTTGAATTGCGGAGATATGTGAACTTGGCAAACTTGTTTTTTTTTTCTGTTGTCATTTTCAGCCGTAACTGTAACATTTGAAGATATATAGTTAAACACAGTGGTACGACCTATCTGACGTTTCTGGCTTTATTTTATGTACTGTGTTGCTTTGCTAGTGTCTTTCGTTTGTTTTGTTTTGGGGGGTCTACGGTGAAAACTCGGAGCTCAGTTTTGAGTTGAGTTGAGTTGAACTGATTAGGGGTTGTGGGGAAAACAAAACAGACCCTTTGCCGAGTGGATTGAATTCTGAGACTGTGGGACGAGTTACACACGCACAGAGTCTCACACACACAAAAAACCCGAACCCTTCTTCACTCTTCATCGTTACCTGGCACCCCCATACACAGCAAAACTTAGCCATTTTCCCTTCAGTTGAGAGTATATCTCAGCTTCCACTCCGGCATCCTCCATCAGCTGTGCTGGTGTGGTGCTACGGCGCAACTAGCTTAAAAATGTCTGTGAAGTTTGCAGACATAGTAGCTAAATCTGTCCATGGAAAAAAATAATAAGCGGATATCTTAGTTACAATGAGATTGAGCTAGCAAAGCAGTTTTGTGTTTATATGTGAGGTTTTTATTCAGTTTGGGAAATGCCATGATCTCCAGAAAGCATTAGCTCAAGTTTGCTGGCTGACTCTACAGGGACTAATCAACAGGGATTAATCGTCTCTGTTGCTAGGTCGTTACTAAGGGTCAGCCAACCTGCTGGAGTAGTTAACTAGGTGTTGTTACATAAGATTCTACTGACGTGAGTGATTGTTTTCCAGGTATTAGTCATACCCCATGGAAACGGAAATAACACAAGCAAAAAATTGCTTAAGTATGTTTTCATTAGTGTATAATCATCTAGAAATAAGAATTGTTGTGTTTCTGTTACCTTACAATGAGCCCTTTATATCTACATAGGGAGTGGGTCCTCTTCATGGATGTATTACATCCATGGTCCTCTTCCATAGAGCCATGGATGTATAAGCATAGAGCCCGCCATGTTGCATCACCATCTTTCTACAGTAGCCCAGAACAGAAAAACCAAACACTGCCTCTAAAGAGGGCCTTTCGCAATTTTCGTGAGTTTTGCGGCCACCGTAGGTTCCCCTACACACTTGGAAGTGGCGGGTATTCAGTTGGTTGTAATCTGCAACCTCACCACTAGATGCCACTTAATCTTACACACTGGTCCTTTAAATAGAGTAATTATTGTAACAGAAGTTATAGTCAGAATGTGGTTTGATTGTAGCAAAATCCAACTCAGTCGAATACTACTCGAATACTACAAACAATATGTAATGTTTGATGAAACACTTATAACACTACTTGTAAAATCTTTTTTTTCTTTTTGGGTGTGAGCCAAAAGTTAACATGATCCATCAGCTGATGACTGAATTTTACAAACACAGCCAATGAAAACAGTTTTAAGGTCTTGTGTTATAATAGTCGCATTTTCAAAGATACAAGGTATTCATACAGCATTGGCATTAAGCATTATAACAGGTGTATTTGTTGCTACATTAGTACCCTCTGACTCTAGTAGCTGAGGCCCGGAGTGATGAAATTTGTAAAGGAGGTGAGATCTTCTGTTCCTCAGCAAAAGGGCAAGGGTGAGGGATCAACTGAAGCAATATTTGGAAGTATCACAACAAATTTTCCCAGTGAGAAAATACTTCAGGCGTTTCTTTCTTTTTACTACAACTTGTCCGCAGCGTAATGTTAATGAACAAAGCAGAAAGAATCACAAACTTGCATTTAAACTCAAGTTTTCATTTTAAATTTAAAGGTCCACTTACATTTGTTGGCAGTTATAATAGCACACCCACAGCGACCAACCTGTGCTACTGTATTTCAATGTGGTGAACTATACAAAACAAACACATCATATCTCTGTCAAATAGAACTGTTCAGATATATTTTATCCTACTTGGAACATAATATTCAAGGCACCTTACAGCAGCGAGATCTCAGTGGTACTGAAACCTCAAACTCTGGGAATGTTAGGGCTTTTCTCTACACACTGACCTGACTGACACCTCAACAGTGTTTCATGTTGAACTCCCAACCCACTGAGCAACACAACAGCATACAGCAAAAAAAGGAATGTGGAGCATAAACTTGAAAAAGTGCTTTTACCTATCATTAGTGCAAATTAACTAAAACAACAAAATACACTTTATATGACATATAGTCTACAGTAGGGAGGTTTTGAGAAATAAGAAGTCAAATCTGACAACTTTTGTGTAACAAATGGATTCTGAAAGGGCAACTGAGGACACCGAGGCAGATTAACTTTATTACTAGACTGCTAGCTGCTTCTACTCTACTACTAGCAATACAGTTCTGTAATTTTCTCCATCGTAACAGCAGTTGTTATGAGTACATGTACAGTAATACAACTCTCTTAGGCAGTCATGTGATTCAATCTGCCAGTTTTCTAATCTTTCGAGAAGCTTTACTTTCACAATTTACAATTTAGCCAATGCCTATAACCAACCACAGGATTATAGCTATTTTAGAAAAAAACGTCTTATGCATGATAAATTCAGCATATTTCTATTTTGCGAGGATGTTTTTCATTGACCCAGAGCGACAGACCTCAAGAGCTTTGGCTGGGGAAAGCAAGGAATGTTTGTGTCCAAGTGCCAAGTACCCACCCTTACCCTGAAAGACACAGTCTAATTCCCCTGGCTCCTCGGTGCCAGGCTCTGTCTCACTGTCTCACACAAACATGCACACGCTCATACAAATGTACACACGCGATGTTCCGGACAGGCATGCACATACATGTAGCCTACACACTCACAAGCTGTAACTCAAACATGTATACAGTTGGGTATCCATACATTAAAACATACACAATCCAGGACACAGCGCACACCTCTCATTAAATTGTAGTTCCTGTTATGTTGAGGTAAAGTGTGTCTGACATCAAGTTCTCACCTGGACTCCTCTAGCAGCAGAAGAAGCCGGCAGCGCGGAGTTTCGGTGGCTGCTATATGACCTAATGTCCCAAACACACGCTCTGCAGCAATCACGTCATTCATGGTTACCTAGCATGGACATAAAAACACACATATACACCTCACATATGCATACAGATAGTAACCGATGTTTATCTCAAGTCAAATCGAAAATGAATTCTAATTTATTGGCAAAAACCTCAGGTATGTCATTACAGGAGACATGGGCCCCAAGTATAAGGCTGGTAACATTAACCTTCAAATTTGCTAATTTACGGTATTCTAATTCTCAAGTGGTTTATTAAACAAACTTATTAATAAGACATAATAAGTTGTATTTAAGAAAGTTACTATATTTGTGTCTTACAAAGGCAGCAGGAGAATCCCCCTTTATGAAGCAGGAGGACCGCATTAAGAAACTGATCTGGGTCTCACCTCCTGGCCATTGATCCTCTGCAGATTGAGGTGGTGGAGGCGGTAGATGATGAAGGAGCGCCATAGAGCCAGACTGACCACTGGGTTACCCTCTGGGTGGATGGTCAGCTGATCCAGACGCCTCACCTGAGCCAGGGCCGCCAACTGGGGCAGACGGCTGATGTTGGTTTCCAAGAAGATTAGGTGCTGTGGAACAAGCCAAAAGTTGGTTTTGGGGAGGTATAACTATTTAGTTATATTTGTTAATGTGTGTAACTCATTGGGTTGATCATGGTAATGACTGCAAAAGTCAATCAATTAAAAACATGTATTACTCTCAGCAACTGTGAGGTGCTTCAGGTTCAAATGTCCAACTAATTATATGTTACATGAGCAAAATTATTCATTTATAATATTTAATATAGAGAATATTATACAATGAAAGGTTGACCAGTAATATTTTAAGTGCAAACAGAAAATTTGAGGTTCAATTCACAGACAGTTTGAAGTCTTTCTGTCGCTTGGGTCATGATGGGATGTAGCTGTTGCTCTCACCGATAGATTGGGGAACTTGACCCTTATTCGCGGCAGCGTTGGTACAATGGCGTCAAAGTTGATGTAGCGGAAAGTTATTACTGTGACAGCACCAGCGGTCTGAACTCCCCAGCCCCTCTCCAGAGCCTCCAAGGCTCCCAGTCCGAATAAACGCAGGGTATCTCCATCCAGCTCCGCCAGATGACTGTCAGACAGGGACAAGCTCTGAACACTGCCGCTCCCTGCCTCCACAAGCCTGCAAAGTACACACACACAAACGCATAAACACTCTTCGTAAACCAATTCTATATACGTCATCTTTAATGATTGCACTGACTGTGTTGCCTTGTGATACTTCAAGTCTGACTGAAATACAAACATGTGGATGTGGTAGTTTCTTGGGTCTGTACACATAAGTACACACACTTACATTGATAGAGTTAGAGATAGAGTGATGCCAACTCCTCCTCTGGAGAACAGCATTGCCACTTGGTTAACAAGAATATCTTTCAACTAAAAATGTTTTGGTTACATTAGTTTGAAAAAGCAGGCATTGTGTTGAGAGAAGAAAAAAAGCAAAATCGCTAGAGAGCACTCAGTGGTCTAGTCAATGTACTATTTGTAGTGCCTAATTGCTTTCTGTTCTCCTGTACAACAGTTGAAGTGCCCCTTCCCTTATAAGAGAGTCGTGAGAGTGGAGAATCTGGGTGAGTCTCAAGGAGACATAATCTCCCTGCTCCGAGCCCATGTGCTCAGTCTTTTGGGTCTGCTGACACTCAGGGGACTTTTCAGCATAGCAGGGCATCAAATGGCTACTGGCTGCACGCTACTCAACACTGATCATTTTGGGTTCAGCCCGCCAACAAACTAATCACCCCTATTCATATTTCACACCCTCCTAATGTCGCAGCAAGAGTAAGCCACAGTGGTTAGAAGACTAATCCTTTGATTACAGAACTCTAATCCAAGATTCTTGTCGAGACTGATTTTTAGCAAGTGTGTGTTTGAGTGAAGTGAGATAAAGACAGAAAGAACATCAGGGACAGAGAGAGGAAAAGAAAACTAGAGGAAAAAGGACAGCATACATACCGTAGACAAAGAGGTACATACATAGGGAAACAGTGAAGCTGTAGAGTACTGTAACTCAAGCTTCTTTGAAAAGGCCACCATTGCTGCAAGTACAGTAAGCCTGATCCCCCAGAGATGACTCCTCTCTCTACCTGAGAAAAGTAGCAGTCTTCTCCCCTACCTGAGCAGCAACAAGGGGATCAAGGACGAATAATTAAACTGGAGAATTAAGGGCTATCATCCAAATCAGAGGTATAATAGATTGACCTGGCCAGTTAAATGAGGAGGTATACGTAAGTTGAAAAACTGCAGGGAGAGATCCACTTTTCAGTGTGAACAGTTGTCCTATAGATCCACATATAGTTGTTTCTTTCAGGGTATGTGACTCAAACTAATCATATTAATTGTATAAGTTTGCAATTTATGCAATCACAAACCCTTTCCCAGTGTGAATCTATGTGAGAAGAGAGAGCCAAGTACTTTGGATTCAAGTGATTGCTGTAAGGATGGCCAATATGTAATTGCTAACTAGTAATCATAGTGGAATATTCAGAGAGCCCACATCCTTCATTTCTGTTATGTTTAAGCTGCTGGAGGAGGAACATGACATGACATTGACATCAGGTTCTCCGTGGGTGATACTTTGGCCTCAAGTTACTTTCACTGATTCATTCTTGTGTAAAAGACAGGTGACTGGTCAGGTGCCTCAGGACATAACAAAGTGCAGGACCAGGTCAGACCATGGCTGTGAGGTCTTTGGGAAACTTTTTGTGTCTGTGTGGTCTGTGTCTGTGAGTCTACAAATACTGCATGTGTACAGTGTGTACACACACACACACACACACACACACACACACACACACACACACACACATACACAGTTAATTTCTGCTTTGAGGCCATAGTCTGCCTTGGAGTTCAGTTTTAATTGGTTCAGTTAGTTTTAAATAAGCTCTAAGAAAGCTACAACCTAACAAAACAACCCACAAATTATACTTGCCAGTAAGCCTGACACCCAGATTAATCGTGTAATACAGTCTGACCCTCTTCCAATAAACCAGTGACTGACAGGGAATGTCCCACTCAATAATCGCATTTATATCCAGACACATTACTCTTACACGTTACTGAGGATAATCCATCATGAACCCTGTATGAAAGCCATTTTTAATCAAATGTCAAGGGATGGTCATGGTAGAGTGTCGGGGGATCCCATGGATATATTAAGAGAACTGGATATGGTGTGGCAGACTCATCTTTGCTGCCAATTATTCCCAGTGACCAATCACCAAACTCCAACTGAAAAAAAATCCCTGCATCCTCAAGCAGGTGTGACTACATCAATATCAATTTATAAGTGTACTCTGCCAGATAATAAGGTGTACATTCAATTGGAAACCACATTGATTGACAGCAGGTGTGATATGAAAGTATCAAAACCTGTAGCAAGCACAAACGGACTCAAACATGGGACTTGGCCAGCAATAGACGGGGAGGCGCCAGACACTGAAAGACAGTTTAATCATCAGGATATGCCACGCCTCCAATATGTTAGGATTGCCAAAGCCAGTAAATCAGGAGGAGTTGGAGAGCGGTGCAGGAGATGGAGCGTAACATGTAGATAAGACACATAAAGAATGAGAGTAACTTCTGCACGCCTGGAAGTGTGCCATCGACACACTCTGCACTGTGTCATATTGTTCCCCCATAATCACAGCTGAAAGGCTGCCAGGTGGCCCTGAATCCCTTCCTGACATGAACTCAACAACTAACGCTGAGAGAAGAAGTGAACAAGGTGGAGAAGACCCAGTGAAGAATCTATCACAATTACATGGATCCTGCTCTGGCCTATTAGTCTCAGAATCTAATTCAATTAAGGCTATCTGACTTAATCCTACAGGAGTTTCAAAAAGGACATCTGTCATCTTTCAACAACTTAATCCCCCCAAAGACATGGCTTGTAGCATGCACATGTCTCCAATTGCCTAAGTACTGTGTGGTAGTGTCAAATATGAAACATTATTATCTGAGCTGTCATTACAAAACAGTATTTCATCAGTTCACTCTGTTAAAAAGTGAAAACAAATGGTTCTGTGTTGCAGCTGTTGGTTTTTTGGGTGCTGAGTCTTGCAGAGTGTTGTGTGTGATTGTTGTGCTGTGCAATTCTAGTGTGTGTGATGGTTTTAGATTTCGTGTTTGATTTGAGAGGCCTGTTAAACTTCTCTATCACCCTTATGAATATAGCTAACTGATTTATGTGCCTGAGAAACCACCTGTTCAGGATCTCGGCACAACTCTTTATTAAATTAATGCATGAATAGAACAAAGGCCTTTCCATTTGACCACATGGTGACCAACTCCTTAACTGTTTTTAAACCCTTGTGACTTTGTCTGTAACAAACAAAAAATTCAGTTTAACCATTATGATTCATCACAAACATTCATTTGAAAAATGTGTGGACATAAATTGTTTTGTTGCAGTATTTGAATCTAAATTTTTGAATTTTTAAAGGTGGAATTTTCAGAATTCCAACAATGCAGACATTATTCATAAAGCAATCGCAGAAAGATTCTTTTAGAAACAAATTTATTTTTGTACTCAGGAATTCTAAGTGAAAGATATGATTATGTATCATCAGAGTCCATCATAAGAAAAGGTTACTGTGTGTCACATGCAATTGGCAGTTTATATGCAGTTTATATCCAAATTTGCACACATTTTCCACTTTTCCACAACTTCATAATTTCATGCTTTGTTAAACCTTCCTACAAACTTTGTGTGAAATACCAAGGAGTATTTAATAGGGATGCAAAATATTGGATTTTTTGCCGATATCCAATATGCCGATATTTCCAACTCATTGTGGCCGATTGCCGATGCCGATATATGCACATAATTTTTTCCAGCTGGCTGAGGAGACTATTACACATGCAATCATAGATTGTACTAAGTATGATCAAGAAAGACAATATATGAAGGAAGAATTTAGGAAGACTGGAGTTCAGGAGCTCAGCGTTAAAACTTTAATGAACCTGTCAAGTGGGTGGAGCAGTAGAGTTTTCTTTGAGTTTATTAGACAGACAGGATTAATGTGTAGGATTTAATCTTTGGTCCACACTCCGGAGGAGAAGGTGGCGGTAATGCACCTAATACGCTGGTTACCAACCACCGTTATAAACCAAAAAGAAGATTTTTTTTCCAAACAGAGTGGTACATCCTGTCAGCCAAGGTGTTTCTTATCTGTGCAGCCGAACATAGCAGCTCCCCCACATACTATTTTACCCTGACAGTCCCGGTGCTTCCTCCACAGGCTCCACTTCACTCAAGCAGCCCGTCAGATCAGCTGCTTTTTCCCACTTTAACCTGAATAACAAACCGGGGCTCGATGTTCCGGTTGGATCCACACGGAGAGCCGGGGCTAACGTTAGCTGAGAGGCTAGCAGAGCCTTAGCAGCAGCATGGCCGGAGGGAAGCACAGCCAGCTAGCCTTCGCTAGAAGAAGCAGCGGGTCTGACAGGCAGCTTGAGTGAAGTGGAGCCTGCGGAGGAAGCACCGGGACCGTCAGGGTGAAGCAGTCCGTGGAGGGAAGCACAGTTATGTGGCAGAGGAGAAGGCAACAAATCAGCCTCTCATAACTGGCAGAAAATGTTCATTTCGGTCGATGCCGATATTTCATTTTAGAGCTTATATTTAAATATACAAAAAGTGTAACATTGTGTTGTCTAATGTGTTGTCTCAGAAATTAACAACTTTTTCTCCATTTCCAGATTTTTCTGAACTTCAGAATAATCATATACATTGTTCTGACTACTCTAAAGTCAATCTATTACAGTTGTGTTTTACTCTTCAGCCTTCTCTGATTGAACAACAACAGCAGGCTTATTGTTATAGATATGGAGGGCAGCCCTCAGTTTGTGTTCTGGGAGAAAACAAACACACACACTAGGAGGTTGCCCTGCTCCCCTGGCTCCCACATAGCAGATCCAGATGTGTGGATGGGCCATGTTCAGCCTATGACCTGGCCTCTTCAGGGTGCAAAAGAAGAAATGTCCACCTGCTGTCAGTATTTCCTGGGAATTCACACCCAAAGGACCTGATATGTGATGTCATGCGATAGTGAGGCAAGAGTGTTGATTCACGGGCCTCAAAAAACAGGGACAAGTTCATCCATCATCCGCCCCCTTATGTTTGCCATGAGGGAGGATGGTGTAATTTTTGTCAGCATGTAGCACTTCAACACCTATGTTAGGTTATCTGGGCTACAATGTGTAAGCATTATAAGCCCTCTATAAACCCACACACTGATGAATGACACACTCTAAATTACAGCTACAGCCTGGGAAAGAAGATATAGTATAGATGAAGGGAGGGTGACAGACAGACACACACACACACACTTGGGTTGTGCCAGCTCAGCTGAAGCAACTGAAGCCTTAAAAGTTCTGCTGGAAACACCTTTAATGTTCCCACTTACATATTCCCAGGCATTTTGAGTATTTTACCCTTTGATCTTTTAATCACAAACCTTGCTTCTCTAACTTTCAAGTTACTGGTAGTACAACTGGTGGTGTGAGTTAAAAATATTTAAACTTGAGCAAAAAATGTGTGTATATCACAAACTCAGAGGTACAGTCCCCCAGACATGGTCAGTGTGTCCATTGCTTGCTCATTTACAGTTAATGTACAGCTAATGTCCAGTAATGTATTTTGGCTGTTTGGGGCCAATAAACACAAATGATCCAGCGGTCAAACTCACGCAAGTAACATGAGGTGAAAATTCACTTGATGTTCTGTCTGAACACAGTTTAAGAGTGTGGGTGATTGAATCACGTGAGCCCTGTTCGTCACCAATACCTGTTAAGGCACATGACTGAGGTTATAATACACCCTGTAAAGGAAAGCCATTGCCATTGAAGGATTGTGCTTCAGGGCCATTTTCATATCCTGATGCAGGAAGGAAAGGCTGTCTTTGAAAATTGTAATAATAGTCCTTGACATAGCCGCCCCCCACTTTCATCTCAGCACGCCTTCTCATAACTCATCCAGACCTGTTTCACATTCTGTCTAGGAGGGTATATCAGTCCTACACTCACATTAGACTCGGCACAGATTGTTGATTTAAAGCACGTCCAATGTCATATTATAAACAGCGGAAGAAGAAAGCTGTGTCTTCAGATATCTTAGACATGTACTGATTTAGCAGAGAGCTTGGGAGCAGCCAAGACCCAGGCCCCTAGAGTAAGTAAGGGGGTCACTGTCCTGCTCAAGGATATTTCAAGATGGGTTTGATGCACTAGCTGTTCCAGGGATCAAATCTGTAACCTGGATGATCTCTTTCCGTGTTCAATCTAGGCCACTCTGCCCCCAATAAATAAAGAAATAGGGTAGTGCAGCTTAAACAACAAAATAACAAAATTGAGCGACTAGGAGGTCAGGTAGGCAGGAGCAGCCAACCAACAGCCTGTATGAATATTTTTTCGAGCAGGTGGGGGTGAAACCGTATACACTGTGAATGCACTGTATGATGTAGTTAGAGACTAATGACCACAACACTCAAAAAATGACACTGGAAAATTCAGCAGCAGCCCTGTGTGATTGCAGTGTCGGGCACTATTTCAACATGTGTGAAAGATCTTTCAAATGTCTATCTGGTGCAGTGAAAAGCTGCTGGCCTCTGATCTAACAGACAGAAATGGTTGTTTCTTGAGAAAGGTGTCAGAATGATAGAGGACCAACTTGCATGCCTCATCTGTCAATGAAAAAAGTGGATTTTTTCACATAATGCACTGTAACAATAACTTGTTGCACTTCAAACTTCAGAAACGTTGTCAGTGGCTGGTTGGCATTTTTGTCTGTTTGTACACCCTTTTTAAATGTTACTTCATGCAACATTTAAAAAAGCAAAATTCTGATTAACTGATGAAGAGATGCTTAAGCTAAGTCTCTAAATTATTATCAGCAAAGCAATCAAATCTGATTTTCTCTCATAAAGTTACTGGTCAATATAGACAACATTGCAAATTCATCAACACAAGATATTTTTTGGCATTTAAGTGCATGCTGATGACAACTTTGGACACACAACTTGGACCCCACAGCAGATTTGTATTGGGAGGGTCAGAGCTGTATTTTGGTCTTACTTGGGATCTCGTGGGCTGTTTGGACGGCTGTTGGTGCGGAGTCTGCTCTCTGTTCCCCCTGATGGTCGTTCCGGTCCAGATCCTGGGCTTATCCGTCTAATAAAAAACATAAAACAACAGAGAAAACTAGTCATTTCACAACACTCTTGGATGAGGAACAAACAGAACCACTAGTAATCATTCTAACTCATGTACAAAAGTTTGGACACACTTTCTCATTCAAGTAAATGGGAAGATGTGTGGACAAAACATTAAGAAAACTTTTTATAAAGCACTCCAGTACACCACCACCACCCACTACAACCTCACTAATAAAAAAAATAGATTATCACCTTTCTGACAATGTCAACAAAAACTGAAAATGTACAAGTTTCGTAAAAGTAGAATTTATGGCAGAGCTGTTGTATTGGATTGCATTAGATTGCACAGTTATTCCTGATAAAGTGCTTGGTGAGTGTACATTGAAAGACACTTTTCTCCATCTCATCTGACTCATCATGGTTGTCAATTTAAATGTTATGTCCTTTGACCTTATGGATTTGGATTTCATTGGCTACTGCGCATCCATTCACAAAGCACTGACATAATTGTCAATATTTTAGCAAATATGGAATTACCAGGGTGCCTAAAATGAATCTGTCAACAGCTCTGAAGGGTTACAATTTGATTTAAAAAACTACTCTTCAACAGTTGAGAGCATACCAAATCAAACCCCCTGTAACCCGAACCCGGCGTAAGATAGAGTAATCCCTCTTGTTCTCAGATTCCTATCTAAGCTACATCACACAAAGTCATGATGTTAGTCCTATTGATTTACTGTATTCATACAATGTGTAAAGCAGATGTAGACCCAAGATTCTCTTTGGACCAAACAGGAACCCAAATCCCAAATGAGGCTGATATCATACCAGCTGATGACAAATTAACTAAAAATTGTGACCTCATCACTGGCTAATGTGGTGTGTACCTTGGCTCATCTGGAGAAGGCTCCTGTGCAAGGCCATTGGTCTGGGCGGGGGTGTGGGCAGGGCTGTTCTCTGGACTAACTTCTTCTTTAGCGCCATTTGTTGGTGGCAGCTCCAAGCAGGCCCTGACGCCCTCCCACTGCTGTGCTGCATTACGGATTGCCTGACGCCGCTTTTCCTTGATGAACACAAGACACACACACACACACAAACAAACAGAGGACAGAAAAGGTTTCAAGTGACAATTCTCCTGAGCAAAATACAGGGGGCATATAAGCTAGTGGGACCTCTCTGTCTATCTTGACCTAGTCAGAGGCAAACTGATACCCTCTGCCTTGCTAAGATATGAGGTTGAATAGCATTTGAAAACCACTGACTGGCATTACTGCCAGATGCCCCACCTGACTTAAGCTAGATCTAAAATTGTATATGAATTTGTTGGTCCAATATATTTACTTCTGGTATCTCAGATTTAACTCTGGGCTCTTACAACAGTAAAAGTGACATCCCAACCCTGCAAGAGAGAAGAGTTCTGCTCTTCTGCTGTCTTTCAATTGTCAAGCTGTAGTTTTGATATGCTTAGTTATGGAATGTGCCACTCCTCAACGAAAGAGTGAGTCAGTATCAATTCATAGTGAATCCTATGCCCTTGTGAACCCTTGGCTGAGGCATTCAATATAACATTTTCTCAACACCAGGGATTAGCAGGAGTTGGGTTACTAAGAGACAATGAGTTCTGTACAGAGACCATCTCTCAGCAAAAGACACCACTGCAGCTCAGAGACAGCAGGAGCACATCCACACAAACACATTTACTGCGAAACAGATTAATTGCCTGTGTGGGAGAGAACATCTTAGACCATTTAAAGAAATAAAGTATAATTTACCGACCCATTTATAGATATAGAACCACTGGGGGCAGTGTATCCCTCCCCCATAAATTAAAAATGTTTCCAAAAGGCACTTGTCCAAAAAGTGTATTTAGTGGCCCTCTAAGACACAGCCTCAACAATAAGTCAGAAGACAAATAAAAAGTGCTTTCTAATAACTTATGTTTTAATGGGTGAGCTGCGCAAAAAGGAAAGAAAACATATAAATCATAATAAAATGTACCATTAAGATGCCAAAGAGGTTGGTTATGTCCAAATATACACTTAATCCTTACTTAAACCTGCATACTCGTAATTAATGGTCTACTGCTGTGCTATGCTTTTGATTTAAGCTAGATATAATATTCAGCTGATGGGTAAAACACTATTAATCACATTTCATCATTAATATGTGATGGTTTTAGAAAGCTATACTATCCAGTACATACAGTATGCAGTTTTCAAACCTCCATCCAACATTACACCTTTGCAACTAATAATTTTCTTCCTACCAAGAATAACTTATCATACAACACTCAATTTATGAAAAAGGGCACCAGTGGCTTCACAGGACACTTGTTAATCTACTGTCTGCTATGTAGGCCGTCATTGTGTGTTTGCTACATATTTATAGTCTAAATGCAGGCAGACGAAGACAACAAGAGCAAATCAGATCAGAGTGGTACCTTATGAATGGTCTGCTTGTGACTCTCCCTCTTCTTCTCCTCCTCTTTTCGAGCCTGCACACCAGCCATGCGCCGATCCTCGTCCTGAAAAAGATAGCTAGTGCAATCAGACTGTTGCTCCATTCATGAGTTCTGAATTATTCAAGAGAGCGGGGAACCACAAAAGACGTCGTCAGTGAGACTGTTCTGTACACAAGAACTGGACCACTGTGGAGGCTGGGAGAGATTCTCACACCAGCCGGCTGCATCACAGGATTATCTGTCTGATTTTCAGTCTCGGATCAACTGAGCCCAGCTGTTGGGGACAGCCAAAACTCCCAGAATGCAATGCTGCCAGCACAATCTGAGTGTGCCAGCCGAGAGCTGGGGGATATTCAGCTGTTGGTCAACAGAGGCAAAAAAACAAACAAAACAAAAAGCACAACAATTAAGGACTGATGTCAGCTAGTGAGTAGCAATTAAGATACTAGGCCGGTATGTCACTACTTTAAAATATTTTTTAAGGAGAACAGTTTCTAATGGTGCTTATGCTATTCTGTGAAATTTATCAATATCTTATTGGTTACAGAGGGTGTTATTCTTGACTAACAATACTGTCTTTGTTTGAGCACTCTCCACAACGTCTATGAGGTTGATTATTTGGTTGTTATGGTTTCAATCAACTGCAGTATTTCCAGTTTAATACAGTAATATGTGATACTAAATTATAAACACACGTCTTGTATCAGTGACAATATTCACAAACATAACAGTCTTCTTCAATAAAGAAGCTATTTGCCATATGTATTGTGTATTTGCACATAAATAATACAGACAGAGAAGGATTATATACTTTTTTAGCCAAAAAACATAATGACTATAAAATCACTGATAATTTCTTTAGTTAGGGACAGCTCCAGTCTATGTGTTGTTTTAACATCCTTCATTTAGCTTTTGAAATAATCCAAACAGTGCTAGCACAAATATCCCCACAGGAGACAGAGAAGCATTTATTAACATAGCTCAAAGCAGAACAGTAGTACTATATCTCCTCATTTGCAGTATTGACTCACATTTCATTCATAAATAATGGATAATCTTCTAGCAGTCAGGCATCGATTTTATTTCAAATAATCTGATGTCATTTCTATTGACAGCATAGAGCACTGGGAGCAAGTTTTTCTAAACTGAAGAGAAAAATCGAGATCTTCAGTGGCTACTAGGAATCTTCCCCCCAGCAATATTATATCACAGTTTGAAAAGATGGAAAAACCAGCACTAAGCTGACATTTCTGTTGTCAAATCAGAACATTGCATCTCTCAAAAGTAAACTTTCAGAAAAATAAAAAAAACAGCCCTATTGTCAGAATTGACAGCTACAAGACAGTAGTTTGTTGAAAGAGTTTAATGGGCCAAGAGGATATGAAACTGGCAAAACCTGTTAAGGACTACAGTATATGTGCTTTAACATTCAAGTAAAAACATGAAAATAGTTGAAATTGGAGTTACCACCTTTTTTTTTCAGCATATCAGCAGTATGTTCTAAGGGCAAGGTGTGTGGTACTTAGAGATTCCTTTAAAGTACAAGCTCAGACCTGGGTGCTCCCTGCTTGAAAGCCTCTAAAAGAAATGCTGACATTTCACTGTAGCACTTTCTGGCAAACTATATAAATAAAATGTCCTCATGATTACACTTAAGCATAATCATTGTTTTGTTAGATTGGCTATACATTATATGCGTTGTAAATGCTTATCTCTTTATCCCTGTTTAATCAAGGATACATTTTTGCCTCTAATACATGACCAAGAACATGATGAATGCTGCAAGCACTGGTTCCAGAGAACAGAGACTAATCACTATTGAATCATCAAGATGTACAGGAGCTTGGAGATGCCCCACTGACAGTGAATGCAACACTGACTATGTAACCTCATCTAAGGTTTCTTTTGAAATCAAAATAAAGTGTGCATGTATGTTAAGACAGAGTCACACTCAAGAATCAACATGTACTGTACCTTAACCAACATACTGTGTGTTCAGACAGTGACACAAAGGTTTAAGTCATTCACTAAATGACTGATCAACATATGCCATGGTAACGCAGGCTTTTGTAAATACAAAGTGCATTATAGACAGGAGGGATTAAATGTATCCATTTTATTTTATTTCTGCATCCATCTTCCTTATGTTTGATAGAAAAACATCCATAAGGACGATAAACTAAATTATAAAAATATTAGCAGCAAAGGCTATTATTAGCAGAATTTGGCCAATTGGCAGTTTTCCTCTAGTAAACATATGCAGACACAATTAAACAGTTCAGCCTTACTGTGATGCGCTTCATGTCCAGCTGTCTCAGATGAAGCACACAGCGCAGGACGGCCTGCTTGTACCATGTCTCCAGGGCTACAGGATTCCCATCCAGGGTGAGCTCAGAAAGGGAGCACGACTCTCCGAGGCAGGCTAGCTGATTAAAACTAGACACAAAGAAAGAACATTTTGAATGAGATCGAGAGTTAAAGCAACACACACACACACATTCACAAGGGTTTTTAATACAGAGACCAGGTGCACTGAATGCTTCACAATAATACAGAGGCATGACGACCCAACAAAGTACTAGGAAGCCTGAGTCACCCAGCAGGTAATTCAAACAAGACAACCATCTCTAAATTCTGAAACCTTTAATTTTGGCTTGTGTTGACAGAATGGAGCCAAACTAAAACAAGACACAAAAAACTGACAGTTTCACAGGCACACTGGCAGCCTGAGATTACTCAGGGGGCAATGAAAAGAGAAAAATCTGCTACACTGTTGAGATCACCCTGTAGCAAAAGGAGACATGAAAAAGCACAGTCATGCTCTACAAGGTAGTTGAGATTCTATCAATGCTAATTTGGGATAATAACTTAGATGAATCATTTGCCTGGAACTACTTATGAACCTACTACCCTACACTGTGAATGATCATAGCCAGAGGTTTCTTTGGCTGCAAAAGAGGGTCAGATAATAACCTCTAATCAAGTATTAAAGCAAATCCACCCATTAGGGAACAAATATTAGCATTGCAGAGCTAATTGAGAGACATCTCACAAGAAAAAAGCTAATTCTGCATGTGGATTGAGGAGTCAGGAAATTTAAAAATGGAAACACGTGAGAGTATTTATTTCTATTATCTCAGAATGACTTACGCTTCTGTACTGGAATGTAGTTTGTTGTAGGTCTGGCAATCTAAGACTAATATCAGTCTAATACATGCAGTAACCAGTAACCTAGGCTATTTGAATGTTATTAATTCCCATATATGTACACTACTTTGTGTCATTACATACAATAACTTATAATAGAGACCATTATATTGTAGTAATAATGAAGAGGGTGTTCTTCACAGTGATTATGAGAGACTATGTAAGAGATCTCTATGGTGCTTGACTAAATCTCATATATTGTGCATAATTATTGCATTCATAATAACAGTGACTAGTGTCCTCTTGAAGATTGTTGGATGAAACCTCTAAGAAGTAGTTACAGTGGTTAAAAGTCTACATGTGAGGTTCCTGGGTGCTATTAAGGGTCTAATAAGAGGTGAATATCAAAAATATGTGTGTGCTATGTGCACACACATATTTCCTACTGCACATATATCCTGCTGCATGAGGTTATTAATGTATTTCAGGCAGAAAAAAATCTAAAATAAAAAAAGAAAATAATTTTTGCTGTAACATCCTCTACTGGACAAACTGGCTGCCTCAAGTAGATGAGTGTGTTCTGCCTCTCTACCTAGCAACAGACTACAGCTGTTCTCCTATCAGCATTGTACATCTCCGAAAAGGTACATACACCAGGTTTCACACTGCCATTATGAGCATACATTCAAAAGAGCGGTTTAGAGTGGTTTTAAGAATACAAACAGATTATTTGCCTATTTCTCTGTCATGATTCTCTCTGTGACAAGTGTGTCAGGTAGTGAATCATATAGACACTTGAACAGTAGTGCTGTCTTGAAATGTCAGGTCAGATCTATCACAGTACAAGGTGACTACAATACCGTCAAGGAGGCTAATGAACACTGTCCCACCCTGAATCCCACATGCTGGCCCCTCCTCCAGGCAAAGAAAGAAGGCTATGCTGCTTTAACAAGTTAACTCTAGGACATCTTGATTAAATACTTGGGTCAGACAAGGGAAAGCAAAAAAAAAACAAAACAAAAAAAACAGACTACACATAATGGAAAAAGTGTGTAAAGTAGGTTGACATTTGCACTAAGTAACAAAACACACCTCTCATTCATCCTATACACCCTTACCTAGCAATGCTGCTCATGAATTCACTCAATCTTCAAATCTGTCATTAATTTTCCATGGAAGTGAGATACCTTCTCTCACCCTTCTTCTCTGTTGTCTGAATAACTTTCAAAAATTGTCACACCCATTTCTTAGGTAACAGTATGCTAATTACTAACTGTAAAGAACACATCCAGGTTGTTATTTTCTAGGCTACAGAAAGTGCCCGGTGGGTGTGTGTGTGTGTGTGTGTGTGTGTGCGTGTGTGTGTGTGTGTGCGCATGGATGTGTGTTGAGTGTGCTCTGCCTGAAGCTTGTTGGCCAGGCCCTGCCAAGAGCCAAGGGAGGGGACATGGCACTGTCCAGCCACTATCCCTGTCCCTGCCCTGCGGGAAGGAGGGAGTTAAGCAGTACGAGCTCTTACCTGGTGATGTTGTTGCAGCTGAGAAAGAGGCGCTGCAAGCAGGGCAGGCGGTCCACCTCAGTCTAGAAAAAGAAAGAGAAAGAGGGAGAGGGAAGAGAGAGAGATGGAGGGATGTGAAGAGGAGAAGGTGCTCAGGGAGAGGGCACTGCATCGTCACTGTCGTCAGAGCTCTTTATGCCTCTCCATTCCCTCAGTCACCTTGCAGCTCTCAGCTCCAGCACACAGCATCCCCATCCATCCTGCGCATGCACACACACACATACAGCACGCTGCCTTGTCTGCACATGGAGAGGAGGGGCAGGAGAGAGAGAGTGTGAGAGAGAGAGAGCATGAGGAGGGATGGGGGAGGGGAGGGAGAGCAGAGCGTGTGCTGCGCTAATGCAGAGATCCCCTGCTGCAGGAGGCTAACTCAGATTGCTCACTGGAACACATATACATCCAGGCGCACACACACACCGAGCAGCTAGTTACTGTGCCTCATCATGCTAGAACAATGGCTGGAATAAATTCAATGGAAACTGACTGGGATGGGGGGTTGTGTATTCATCATCACAATCAATGCAGAATTTAGTGAGGGGGTGGGGTGAAGAGCAGCAGCTGGCCGGCTGGCAAGTCGGAGAGGACAAACAGGGATGTAGGCAATGTCACAACCACAACGACTTCAGCTAATCAGATGGCAGTGAGGGGGGGAAATGAATAGTGTCAACGTCTGTGTGTGTGTGTGTGGATGGGCAGTGTTGCACATGCTGCAAGCGAAGGAGAGAGGACACTCCCAGCAGCAGTCTGAATGAGCTGCGTCAGCGTCCGCCCATATTGCAGCCACCGCCTCACAGCCTCCTCCAGCACTGTTGCCAGTCTCTATTCAAATGGCATATTAGCCTAGACTTTAGGCTATGCTAGCTTGTCTGTGGAGAACAGTACACCACTGCAGCACAAAGTCTCATCTTTTAGAAAATCCACACAATCATATAAATGTAGTACACAGTAACTCAGTCTTGTTTCATCCATTCCAGTGGCCAAAGTGCTGACTACAGTACAGAATGTGACATCAGGAGCAATGCTAGAGAGCCTTTGTCTGGACTTTATCTGCTTGATTAACAAAATAGGCCAACTTTCCTACTAGATTTACTAGGCTAATTTTATCCCCAGTGTTGGTATTACCACTTGCAGATGGCATGGTCAGCATGGTCAAAATGGTGTAAGTATTGACAATCTAAAGCTAATTCCCTATAACTCGTTTTATGACCAAGGGCCTGGCTTGAGAAATGAGACTACTAGTCAAGTTTTAGTTGATACTCCTCTTTACTTCCTATACTGCAGAGGCCTTGGATTAATCCACATGAATGTCAGAGGCTTGGTACCAAAACTGGACTCCATTAGAATCTGGGGCCAACAAACCAATCCAGATATAATTAATTCTAACATGAACTTGGTTGTCTGACAAAATTAAGGATGATGTCATTGCACATGACGGTTACAATAAATATAGGGTGGACCAAACCACAAGGGGGGGAGGGGTTGTTATTTTTGTGAGGAACTATTTTGCTGTCTCTATGTTGCGCTGTCTCTCTACCAAAAGAATTTGAATTTCTAGCATTAAATGTCTCTCTAAATCCTAACAATAATATGGTGGTAATCAGGACCTAAACCTGATCCTGAATTAGCCCTAAGCCATTTCACAGATGTTTTTAACTCCTTAGCAAATAAACATGCTACCTTTAAGAAATACAGGTGGTGTCGTCTTATAATCAGGGTCACCATATATTTATATTATTATTCATTGTACCTCGAGCCCGAGTATGTTATGCCATCTAGAGCTACTGTGACTAAATGAATGAAAACACTGTGAGGAGAAGAAGGATGAGCTAAAAGTCAAGCTAACCAGGGCAGACAGGCTAACTCTGACCTCCGACTGCTGGACAGCTCTCACAAACGAAAGCTAACATTGCATACAACTTTTCTTAAAAATTAAACAGTTAGTTATCGGTTAACAGGTGTCGGTTTGTCAAAAGCAAAATTAACCAAAACCAACATCCCTAATCCAGGAATATTCCTTAAATGTGGAAAGCAGCGCATGTATTGCTTCTGTAAAAAGGTGGTAACTACCAGTCAATCTCCAAACTATCCTGTTTAGCTAAAAATTTAGAAAAGCTAATCAATAATCAATTGCGTTGCTTTCTATCTGAGCATTGCATTTTAAACCCCATCAGTCTGGTTTCAGAACTGTACAGAGCACTTTGACAGCAGCATGCAAGGTAGTAAATGATATAAGCGGTTCTCTGGATAAGAAGTTGTTGTATTGCCCTTAACAGTTACACTCTCTTCTTTTGGATGGACTTAGATCAATTGGTTTTGACACAAATGCATGGAATTGTGTATGGTTCTTCCACACGCTACGGAGGCTTATGTTTGTTAAATGAATAAATTGTTAAATTGCCAATATGTATTGTTTCTTCAAACTTCAATCATCCAATCCACCAAACCCCAAACAAGAGTCAATGGCAGAATATGCTGTTTGGCATTGGCAGAGAAGATTTGGCATATTTTTCATGGGCGCAACCCACATACTCAGCTCTGCTGCTCATCCCACAAATGCATGTTCCTTACAATTGTGGCACCATTTAAAAGGGAAGTAAACAGGCTTTCCAACGGTTTAAGATTTATTGCCAAGAAGCATTGTTACAACAAAGAAATAATCTGCCAAACACAAATTTCCTTACTTTTTGTGCTAAGTTTACATAATTTGCATTGAGGCAAAAAATGGGTGTGGATTTTCTGTTATATTAGCAGTGTAATGTTATTGTGTTCTTGTGTTCTGTTTGACTCGTTAAAAAAACTGCAAGTCATGCTATCCAGTGCTAGCTAACACTGAGCCTCCACCACACTCCCAGAGCCTCTGTCTCTGCCAGTCCTTGCATGGATGATAGTGAAGCAGCAGCCACTGCACACTGTCTGAAACTAAATATAGCCCTGTCTCAGACAGAATGATGTCATCACTGAGCTGATGTGCTGCATAACAATCGACCACTAATGTGGTCTCTTTTTCCACAAAAAAAAACAAAAAACAAAAAACAAAAAATGATTGATCAGAGCCAATGGACTGACAGGATTTGATGTGCAGTTGTGTGCCTGTATGCCTCTGGGTGTATATTTATTTGTGTGTCTGTGTGTGCCCGTGCCTTCACCTCTTTATCCCAGCTCCACCCTCCTCTCACTGAAAGCTTGCGTGTCTTCATTTTTCACACTCTCTGAGCTCTGGCAGAGGCATTATTCAACAAACTCAGAATTACCTCTCATCACCGCTGTCTCTGTTGCATGCAACACACACCACAAAAAAGCTTGAAAGCTGCTCAAATAAACACACAGCTACATTTGGATGCTGAGTTTTCAGAGATTATAAGCTGTTGGGTTTTGTGGCTGTTCTTTCAATGACATGGACATGAGATGTGAGCCTGGCAGACATCTGGCCTCAGGTATTGTACGCTAATTGTAGATGCTGTGCAGTACACAAGAACACAACTTGAGACTACAATCTGGTGTTAGGTGTTCATTGCTGTGTTGTGTTTGCACTACACTTCACATGAATCACTTGTCAATCAATAGTTTGGACAGTTTTATAGGATGACAGTGTTTTGCGTACCTTGCGAGGCAGCTGGATTCGTGAGATCACACGAGAATCCATCTTGACGGGCTTCAAGTTATGCGCTTGCGGCCGAACCAACAGCTCTCGTCTAATCAGCATCCTAGAACTACTGGCAGCTACGGGCGTGGTTTAGGTGTGATGACAGCGAGAAGGATTAGCCCGTGATAGATGGTGATAGACAGATAGTTCATCCAATCACCTGCAAAGTATTTTTTCAAAGTGCCTGCCCTTTTCCAAATAGTTTCTGAGGACGACTTCTCGTATGGTTCTGGTTAGTGTTTTTTCTGCTTTCTGCACTTCACAAACTTCACATCCTGAGAGGACTGCAAAAAATCCTCATTACCGCTGTTATATTGACCCTGTCTTTTATAATTCAAGTTGTAATCTAAGTATAGTAAATAATAGTAAGCACGTTTATTTATTAGGTCCCCTCAGTCACACATTTCAAAAGTATATAAAAAGGTAGAACAGACCCACATAATATTAGTAGAGGAAAAATTATGGATTCAGGAGATATGATAAATTTATGACCCTATCATACACACACACATACATAGACCACAGCCACAGAGCTGATTAATCTACAGCAGAGCTACCACACAGCATTTTAATTTTTTTACGTTTTCAATTGTAGTGATGCCTGACTCATTACTGGTCTCACATGAAGACAAGCCTATCGGAAAAACTCCTGCTAATCCATAAAGCCAGCCTGCCTCTGGGTGATGCCTTTCTGCTTTGTCTGTTTTATCCTTGCTCATACCCTTTCAAACAAACCACTGTTGCTGCTGCCAAAAATGTAAAATGCATCACTTACTGACTGCCACAGGATTTCTCTGATGGAAAGACCTACCTGAGAGCAAGTGTAAACAGCAAAGGTTTCAGAAATGACTATCGGATGAAACACCATTGTGTTGTAAGCATTAAAGTAACAAAACCATAATTTATTTGAAAATGTAATGGATGTGAGAGATTTATGGTTACAACAGTGAATTGTGGATATAGATTACAGAATATAATATATAAGCAGGTCTTAAAATTATATTTAAAGTCACTCAGCCTTTTTTTCTGTTCCAGATTCCAATTTTCATCTGCCTTGAATCACAGGGAAACCTCGACACCTAGAGGATGGTTATTTACTTTGTGCCTGTTATAAGCACTTGGCAGCAAACACCACTAATGACAGAGACTGGAGAATCTGCTGAGAGGATGCATTTTTCCTCTTCTGTGTATCAAATAAAACATCACATAAGATAATTAGGACTGGAAGTGGTTCTTGGTCAGAACTTCCAGGCAGAGGACAGGGTGAGTGATGGGAAGGGGTTTCATACAACACAATGTTGAATTCCATTCGTATTTTCTACCCCAAAAAGCAGGAAAGGGCTTAGGGGATTTGCATACAAATGAAGGGGCCTGTTTTGGCATGCACTGTTCTGTTTATCAGATTAAAACTATAGAAACCAAGGGGAGTGAATTTCCGTGTTTAGAATATCCAGTTTCTCTTGCACTGAGCCAGAAAGATAGTGGGAGGTTGTGGGTAATGAGCTACGTCTCCCTAGGTAACGTCAACAAGATACATTTCACCACAGACTGTCTTACAAAGATTCTATTGATGCAATTTCTGTTTATTATTTTTGTCACGGTAAAAACTGCTACATGTGATCTCATAACAGAGGAAAACGGTCCAAAGAGATGACATGAAGATGAAAGATGAGGCATGCTACTAGCACCTTTATCTAGTGAGGAGTAGTTATCAAGGTGCATGGCGTGTGATTGTTTGTTCATCAGTATGCCGAAAAATATTCATACTTTGTATTATCATTGGCAGCTGTAACAATTTCATCAGTGCAGGTGACATTAAACACCTGAGCTGAAGTCTGTTCTCAGCTATTACAAATCACAGGGCCAGGCCTGGAATTAAGTCATTTTTGGCTCACTTTGGCCTTTGATAAATACAAATTTTTGGGGGGCATCAAGGCCAAAATCAATAGTGCAATAACAATAAGTGATAATTATATTGTATGAGCACAAAACCATATACAATCAACAATTAGGAGTCAGAGGATTGAAAAACACTACTGAGTTTATCAAAACTGTACATTGAGTGTTTGACTTTTTCACAAAATGCTGTCCGATTCATTTTTTAAAAATGTGAACAATTAATTATATTAATGATAAAATAAAGTCTATAAATGTGTGATCAAAATTAATCTGAATAAGTTTCGACACCCATGCAACTATTAGCATGAGTTGAGATCATAGGAGAAGTCACAAAAATGACTTGAATTGTTGCATCTCGCTGAAAAAGTAGCAACTCGTCAGAGCTCACAGCAAGTTATAAACTCTATGTATGTTCATGGTTAGCTAACACTATGCAGCAATATCTTGGTAAACTTTAAAGCACAATGTGTATTAATACTTACACTTTACACTGTTTAGCTGCTTGTGCTAATCACATAATTGTTAGCTAATGTCAGCAAGCAGGTTAGCTATTAATGTTTCCATTCATATTACACATATATTTGCAGGAGTGGGAGAAATCTTGCGCTACTGTTGATGTCCAGTGTGATGACGGAGAAACTGGGAGATGTTGAGTCTGTTTATTTGCTGCGTTGCATGTAGTTTTAAATGAGGAAATACGCAACTGTCTTTCAAGGGCACAACAGCCAGTTCAAAACAGGGCATGCCAAACTGGCCATGTGGGTAGTTAATTTTAGAAGGGGCATTATGGCCACACTCCGGGACATCCACAGCATTGGCTGTTTGGCCGTGGTATAATTCCTTCCCTGCAGGGCAGCTCAGTGTTTACAATCTGTGCCCAGGTTTTGATAATTACAAGCCTGAGGAAATACATCTGTATGATGCATTAGAATGTCTACAAATAAGACACAGTGCAGCTGCCTCAATGCTCAGTGTTAGACCGCGGGGTACAAAAACTAGTCAAACCCCTCTACAGCCACCGCCAAAACAAA
Organism: Thunnus maccoyii; assembly: GCF_910596095.1. Taxonomy (NCBI): domain Eukaryota; kingdom Metazoa; phylum Chordata; class Actinopteri; order Scombriformes; family Scombridae; genus Thunnus; species Thunnus maccoyii. The sequence goes on along the minus strand of NC_056533.1, from coordinate 10,183,429 downwards.
AGTTATTATATCCTGCATCTATCACTTCAATTGGTGCAAATCTTCTAACACATTTTAACAATATTTCTTACTCCTACTTGCACATTGAAATTGATGAAAACAGAAGAGCGGTAATTCCACACAGAGTGAAAAGGCTTCAGAAACTTCAGTCTAGGTTGACAAGCGTTTGTTCACTGTGAACAGTTACTGCCTTTTCCTTTATATGACTGAAGCATGCAGTGAATACAGTGTTTAAGTTGTCACTAATCGGGAAAGAGGCCTCTCACCACTATAGAGATGCAGTTGTGTCGTAGGTTGAGCTCAGTTAAACAGTCCAGGCCCTGTAGGTTTTCCACTCTGGAGATGCTGTTTCCTGCCAGGTTCAGCACCCGCAGCTCGCTCAGATGAGATATGTTTTCTATTCTGCAGATCTGGATGAAAGCACAGTATGACAAAAATAGTGCATACCATACAATTAATGAAAACAGCAGTCTAGATAATCCTATTCTGCATATAGAGAGACATACAGAGGGAGGAAAGGCTAGCAGAGCATAACATACTTGTATACATTCAGTGCCCACTCTGCCATTCAAACCATGTATTTTAAGATCATCAATGCTTCACCTACTCAGAATTCTTTATCCTGCACACAGCTATTTTTTGGGATGCACGTAAGCAAAAAAGCAGTGTGTTCAATTTTCTTTGCAATGCCTTAGGCTACACATTTTGCTAATTGACTCTAAAACAGAAACAACATTTCCTTTACTCTAATGTACCTCAGAGTGAAGTATATCACAGCAACAATCTGTACCACTTGTGAGCATCTTGAGTGATGACATGCAGTAAGCCACATCAAGCTGTGACTCCTGTTTAACCTCCAAAATCATGATAACAAACAAGTATTTGAGGGTCAGTCAATGGTGAAATCTTACCCTTCCCTCTCCCCTCTCTCTTTCTGTGAGAGAATATTTAGGGGGCCCATGTCAGAGTGACACTTTAAATACATCAGGAGAATTCCCAATGGCTATTACCCTGACAATGATGTGTTTTCCCTCTATAGAGCACACTGTACATGTGTAGAAAAGGTTAAAAGAGCAGCAGGGGTTCAAGGATTCCATCAAATACAATACCCATGAAACGCATAAATAGGTCAATTGGAACTAAAGCAGGCTGAAGAGGTAGATCTGGGAAAAATCTAAAAGTACATTTTCAGTCAACCAATTAATTACATTGTATAGCACTAATCATACAAATTTTAATTTAAATGTGAGCCAAATTTAACTAAAAGTTCAGGTACATTTCCATTAGCTATAGAAATAAGCAGGCTTACTGGTCTCCCTGAAAAAAAAGCCTTTACATTACGGATACCAGCCATAACTAAAGAAGTGTCTGAGGTCACTGTACAAGTGTACTGAAAGCCTGTGTACATGGAGAGGTAGCAGCAAAGTTAAAAGAGAATGACAATAAACACAGTTCATCAGGTCCACTCCAAACACTAACATAAAAACAGTCTCATCTGTTGATGGATATAAGAGAGTGAGGTCATCATGCTGCATTCAAAGGCCTTTACAATAGATGTGTGTGGTCTCACCGATGGAGTGAATAGCCTCAGTCAGCAGACAATCATGACACACTATCACACTGACAATGATAGCTCAAAGATTATAAGTGCAGGTTTGTGACAGGAAGGTTCAAATATCCAAAATGAAGTGCATGAATGTAATGTGGATGGAAAACTGCTCAGTGAACCTTCTCTGAATAGATCAAGGTAAGAAAAAAAGAAAAAAAAGATCCATTGCCCAAATAAGACAATACTATATTCTCACAAGGTTAACATTATCTCTGACCCAGACTTGGGCATCTGTGACCTAAGCAAGAGAGGCGTCTCTATATCAGACACCTGTCAACACACAGACACAGTATCTCAACACACACACTAACACAGATTATGGATCCTAAACATTTTGGATCTTGTGTTACACACCATGAGTGAGGCGCTTTCCGTTGATGCAAGTCAGGCACCCAGAGTATGGTATGGTGGTTCTACTATGGTAAATGTATGACCTGTGCTTCACAAGTAAGAATTCATTTTACTGAACACTTGAAATAAGCAAGTAGGACATTGTTAAGAGGGACATGTCAAGAAGAGGTAATAGTAACATCAGCTCTTGGTATGTTCCTTGTAAACAATACAGTAATCATGTTTTAAACAATTCATACAATGGCCTGTATTGTCAAAGAAGAGGACACCAGCACAGATAACCTTGTGTTCAAGGTGGCATTAATGACAGCGAAGCCTAGAGCATCCTTGTGGGGAGTCCCTGTCCCAGCTTAACCCTAACCCAGAGTGCTTACCATGCATGACAGATTCAGTCAAACTTAATCAAAAACATCATCTCCAATTACGGGATACGATTTCTACCATGGATGTGAACTTTACCAACTTCTCTAACTGGGTGATATTTTTTCTTCATTTTATAGACTCTGTAAAGCATTCTTGACTGTCTCCTGTGAACAGTCAAGTCAAATTGCCCAAGTGGAAAACATCCCCGCCTAACTAACTAACTGCTTATTCAACAGTGTCAGGTCACATTTTAACCTTGGTCACTGAGACTGAATGTGGGTTGGATGTTACACTCCCAAAGAGAATATCTCCTTTTGAATAGTTCCAGCTAACTGGAAATGAAATGACATCCTGCTACAGAAACAAACGAGTAAAAAGATAGGTTGGGAGTAAAGAGGCAGGAAAGAAGAAATGATGACAGTGATTTACTGATTGTGGTTAAAGCATGCACAGACAAAAAGAAAGAGGACAAACATCTGGTGTTCTATGGCCTGTGGTGAGTAAACAACAACCTGTCTGGGTAGAATAACCATTACCATGCAGTTTCACGGTTAATTAATTCACCCATTCATTTGCTTGCTTCATTAATGGACTTCATCATCTTTATCATTGTGAAGCAATTTGCATTACATTTGGGTGGTCAGGTCTCTGGTGAGTTTGAAAAATGTTGAATAAAGGTTAACAGTCATTTAAGCGCACAAAACAGAAGGTTTTAGGGTCAGTGATTGAAAAACAACCTGTCCCGGTCTGAATAATAGATTTATCATCTGCTCTCCAATAGCTGCCTGCCAACAAATAGCTAACGCTAAATAACAAGGACAGAACCAAATTTTCTGGGGGTTTTTTAACGAATTAATTCATTTCCTTGTTACATTATCAGAATTGTTTAAAGTAAGTTGAGAGTCCTGGTAAGAAAACACAACAGATGGACAGAGGTGCAACAAAGCAACCTCTGTCAGCAAAAATAACATAACACTGTAGCTGTAATAGAATAGTAATTTGGACTCAAGCTTGTGTAAAGAGCAGCCAACATCAGAGAGGGAAGGAGTCTTTCCAGGGCTCTGGAGTAGCTCTCTGAGGAGTGGTGTAGGCGGCATGCTGGCAAAACACTAATTTGACCAAGGGACGCCGTTCTATTTTATCTTCTCTTTCCAGGAGCTGCTAAAATCCTCATCTTACGTCATTTGATTTGTCAGCCACGCTCTGTTGTGGAGGCTGACTAAACAGCCCCTAATAATAGATTTAGACTCAAATTAATTGAAGAACAGCATAATCTGCTACAACATGAACCTATTCCTTAAACTGAAAACATAGAAACTATTGTGCCTGTTGAATAAATTATGCTAGGATCACTAAGGAAATGGATGTGGGAGTGGACCCTAGACAAGAGCTTGTGGGGTTTGATGGTTTTTAATCCTTTGTTCTCTAACAGTGGTGGGAACTAAAACAAATGCTGAAGTTAGGTTCCTAAAAACTGAGGTAAGAAAAATCAGGATCATAACATCCATCAGATTTCTGGGTTAATTTCTCCACATTATCTATTTGTTCCTGACACTGTTTAGGGCACTCAAGCAACAACATTGAGCTGCACTATTTAAAGGGTGTTAGAAGTGGATAATTTGGCTATGATGACTGCTTTGAGTACGCACCATTTTATAGGCCAGTGGACTGAGATAGAGTGAGCATGAGTACATGAATTCTCATGCCCGGCCTCCAGCTGTCATGTCTGTTTGACTCTAGTGTTTAGAGTGCAGCATCTCGCAGAGCAAACCACTAGTTATCCACATTGTGGAGGAGGTAGAAGAGTCAATCCACTCCTGCTGCTGAACTTCACAGTTGAATCATGATCTTCCTTTGGTTTCAATATGGGCAGCTAAATTAGTACAACTTAACACACAGACGCTGCAAGTGGGAGGATAGTGAAGGACAGACTTTTGCAAGCAAGTGGTACCTGATTGTCATGCAAATCCAGGATATTCAGTTTGGACAGGTTTCCAAGGCAGCGTATGTTATGGATTCTATGAAGAATAAGGAAGAAGTGATAATTAGAAATAAAAAAACATGACAAAAAATGTAAATTATGACTATCACAAAGTATGTCAACAATGAACAACATATTTGCCCATTACTAAATGTACCAATTGCAGACAGCTATATAATTACTTTGTTGTTTGTACACACATCAAATGCAAAATAGAATTTTTTGGCATCACAGGAAAATGGGTAATACTGTATATTCATTTTATAGCTTGTTGTCTTTTTAACAGTTACCAAGCAGAGGACAGACAAGTGGCTGACAAGCATATTGAAACGTTATATTCCCGCCTGAGGACACTGAACATACAGTAGTGTACAGTGACTTATTGTTCAGGACTGTCCATATGGACATAGATCAAATTACACTTCAGGATGAAAGGCTGCAGTCTCTTGAAAATGCCAATGGAAACCTAAATCATTGGTATTCTCTACTCTTCAGGAACCACACATGGCCCTGGAAATGGGTCTGAAAACACATCTGTCATGTTTAACAAAGACTGAAACAAATGCGAGTTTTCCTGTAAAATCTTGATGTCATTCAGTAACTTGTAACTTTAAGCTTCCTCTGGTTGACCTTTTGAAACAAAAGCAACTACCACCAAGATGAAGAGTTTTCAAATTGAAGTAGGCACCTGTTTGAAAACACTGATCTCTGCAGCCTGCCATGTAGCGGCGGGTTGGTGTATAAAATGCTACATGCAAATAACAAGATTCTTGAATATCCTCCAAGCAACATTTATTCTACAGGATGTGGCCTGACCACCTTGCAAACTTTGAAAAAAATAAAAATAAATAAATCTGAGATCTCCTTTAAATATGTACCATTAAACAACAATAAAGCCATTCGATTTCTAAACAGCACTCATGCACTTCTAACACAAAAATGCACTGTGCTGTACTGCCTACCACATGTAACACAGCTATTCAGACAAATCCAACCCATTCATGTGTTTGTTTTACTTGTGAATTCAGTGGTGACTACTAACCTGTTCTTCCCCAGCATGAGGATCCTGAGAGAGCTTAGAGCTTCAATGCCAGTCATTTCAGAGATGTGATTGTCATATAAGTTCAGGAAAACAAGCTGTTGCAAATGTGACAGATGCTGGATCCTTGTGATGAGATTGTGCTGGAGGTTGAGAAGTTGCAGTTCATCCATAATGCCAAGCTGGGGGCATTCTTCCAGACAGTGCCTGGATAATTAAAAAAAACATTTAAAAAGATTTGGGCTTAATATGGATTATAAAGTTCAACGCTTGATTTTCATGACATAACAAGTTTATTTTATCTTCAAGCCATGCAATTTAATGATGCAAAACACTGGTTTAATACTTCACTGTAAATACTGATTGATTTATTTCTGCACAGGTTAAGTAGTTCTTTGTCAGCAAACACTAGTAGGTGGGTATTTTAAGGGACTTTGCTGCTCCCTGGTGGTAATCTGAAGCACTTGCCATTTTAAATGAAAGTCTTACTATACTGCAAAGGTCAGATAGAGTTCATAAAACCAATTATGCTTAATGACATGCAGATGACACAAGAATATGAAAGAAATTGCAAGTAAACTTACATAGAACTGCTATGACACATTGCATGTCTATCATACAGTTTACATTGACAGTCAGATAAACCAACATGCTCTATACTACAACAGATACATATCTTAAAGTTACAGTCCAGGATCTGAATGTAAATAAGAGACAAAGGGTACCTGTCCAAGTCGATTCGTTGAAAATTGGATGCAAAACTGTCACAAGGCAACAGAGTGAGGGGGGAACCAGGAACTGCATTGTACTTATATATTCCAGAGCCGCCTGACATAGACATTAACACACTGAACTCAGTATATGTATATATATTATAGTGTATATATGTCATCATGTATTGCATAAAAATCAATGCTATATATTTGCAAAAAAGAAAACAAACTAAACATCAGTCAAGTGATATTGCTATATTTACCTGCTGGCTTAGGAAGGTTTAAGGAATGACGGTAGTAAGTGCCCCCTGCACTGTGGGTTGGTCTCCTGGATTTGTATCTAGCTTCTTGTGCAGCATGTGAAACTGCACCACTTGGAGCACCACCTGACAGTGATACTAGATTATGTGCAGGCACTGGCATTGAGGGTGTCTGAGCAAGCCTTCTCTGATTTCTGTTTTCTACGGAGGACGTGGTTTAGTAAAACAATCAGTCCCTAAGATTATTTACATACTTTATTCATTCATTAATATACAACACTGTAGTTCCTGGAGGCAATAAATAAATTTGTTACTCGCGGTTTCCCTTTTTTATCAGATCCTACATAACAGAGCTCTGTTGAACACAGCAGGACATAACCAGGCATGGGCAGATCAGCTGAATGTGGAACTAAAAGATGAGGTCTGGGACGAATGTTTAAAGAGTATACATGATTGTTCAGTCGATGTCAGACATAGTCTTATACAGTTTAAAATGCTACACAGACTCTATCATTTCTACATAGCATTTTTCCTGATGTTTCACCTCTTTGTAACTGATGTAAGTCTATGATTAGTAATTTAACACATTCTTTCTGGTCATGCAGTAAACTCCTCTCATAGCCATCCTTGGAGCAACAAGCTCCATATCTTTGGCCAATAAGTATGAAAAAATGGCTGTTTTGTTTGGAGTGGTAATTGCAAAAAAAAAGTTAATCTTGCAAGTGTGGAAAATGGACTCTGTACCCACATATGATCATTTGTGTTTTCTTGTTTGTTCATATTCCCTCTATGCTCCCAAAAACTAATCTATTTACACTGTGCTGAATCGCACCAAAAACTATTGAGTTGTGACTAGTGAGTGAGTGAGTGAGTGAGTGAGTGAACTAAGTCAAGCTTACTTGGGTTAGAAGGATTTATCGTTTGGGTGGTTCTCGTATCTGTTTCTTTTACATAATCATGAGAGTCCGCCTGCAAAACGGTGAACATGATGAACTGTGAAGCACGCATTTGAAACAGTAAGCAATTAGCGTTAACTACGTTGTCTTTCAGTGTGTTCCTCGTTGTGACTCACCATCCTCTGGCCTCTCTCTGGTACTAGTGATTTGACAGATGTAAGGTGTAACTTGCAGCTGTTGACCTGCAGAGATATTTTACTAATTGGTCAACTGTGTTGCAATAAATAATACACAGACATCCTGCTCAAACATTAACATCTAGCTGAGCTACAAACTTCAACTAACATTAACGTAAACTTATCCCTACTGAACCTTTCAACAGTTAACGTACTGCAGCTAAGTTAGCCCATTATATTGAAGCAATGGTTAAAGTCTATTACAAGTGGTATTTACCATGGGGGTGAGAAACACCCATTTATTGTCGCCACTGGTGTTGTTGTTTTTATGCATCGTCCTGCCCTCACTTTGCTCCGACTCCATTTAGCTAACGTTAGCAGAACAGTTGAGAGCGATCTCGGACGTTGAAAGAAAAAACACCTCAGTCTTGAGCTCAACTCCAGTTCCGCTGTTAAAAGAAAGATGCTAACTGATTTGCTACAGTTCCTAGAGTTTAGCTATACTTAATTGCTCCAAAACCGATGCTCATCTCTACCTCAGGCACTTCAAACTTGGAGCTCGGAGACAAGGACTGTTGCCATGGCAACTGCGGGGTTGCCTGGTTACATATTCACTTCCCGTGTAACTGAAAAGCACTCCGTAGGGAAACTAGTTCAATAATTGTTTCTTTAGCTAAGTTGGGTTTTTCTATGGTTTAGTTTGCACCTTTTTTTTTTAGATAATTATCTGTTATTATTACTCAATATTGTTGCGCTGCCTTGTAGAAGAGGCCTGTGTTAACATGTAGTTTTAAAGTTTATTTTTTCTGTAGGCCTATTAACAATAAAATGTACAATACATTTCACTTATTACTGTATATCTGAATAAGCTGTGTATACTGTACATAATCACCTACTATATGTATATAGAGTAACGTCATTTCTTTACCATTTAATATTTATCTCAGCACTCCTTGCACTCTTCACTGCTTTGCACCATTTGTATCCTGTGACCTCCAGGTCACAGAAACGGTTTCACCTATATATATCATTTCTTGTATATCGTTCAGAAGATTGTGGTGTTGTTATTCATTGGTGTTGTACATTGAGAGCCACTAAACTGGGGTCAAACTCCTTTTATGTTTAAACATACTTGGCCAATAAAGATGATTCTGATTCTTATTATTTCAGTTTATATTGTGTTTACATTGTGTATACTACAAAATAAATGTTGTCTTTAATGAAATAACAGCAAAATAATAGACAAACAGCAATGAATGATGATCAGGTAGTGTCCCAGTATAGGAGCACTGGTTGGTATGTGTCTGTTGTATGGACTGAACTTGACAGGCTCATATATAATGTACAGAGAGTGGGCAGAACAGTCAGTCAGTAAGGGCCCACAGCTCATGTTAACACAAGGGCCCCCTGTCAGGTTAACCCTGGCATGTTTATAAAGTCTTGTTGTCATTTTATATCACACTGGTGAGCTTTCTTAGTTAAACAGAGCAAAGGTAAATATCAGCCAATCATACTCATCCTGCCCGAATACACCTACAGCGTAAATGCAGCAGAAAAACAAATGGTCTGATAACCTCAGCAAACACTAGTAGTCTTTGCTATGGTCAGTCACATAGACCTTTGAAATGTGGGCGCAGTCAGCCTTTCCAGCACCACAAAGATGAACATTAGAGTAATGTCACAACTTGTAGAGGGATACAAGCCATGTAGCCTAGTATATGAGCAACATGTGAGTATACCATGCAAACTATTGGTCAAAATCCTAATCCTAGTGATGTCAGTATGGTAAATATAAAAAGTCTCAATATGACAACCTACTAGCAAGTATGACAAATACTTTAAAACATTGACGTAAGCTTTATGATAGAATACTCTTTGTAGAGATGCAAATTACATCTAAATTACACCTAACAGTAGAGCATTCGTGCTCTACTGTTCATGCACCTTTTTTCATCATACTGTAATCCCAAACATAATTAAAATGAAACACTTCAAAAAGCAATAATTTCTTGTACCTACACCTGTGAACATTTCATTTGGACTTGTTCTCTGCTCCTATTTTCCACTCCAGATAAAATGGATGGCATGTTAAGGAAAGAGATTACTATGATAATGACCACAACAACACTGATAACAGACTGACATTTTGAACTGATGCAAGAAATAGCACAGTGGTTATGTTGCAGTGAGGTGTGTGAGTAAGCCATGGCAGTGAGTCTTCTTGCATTTCTCAGATATTTTGGAATTATTATATACTTATTCATCTCTGTCATAGCTATCTCTTTATCTACAGGCACTCTTTCTTTTGCTCTAATGACAATATAGCTCAGGTGACTACCCATTTAGTCTCAGTCAGAACTACCACAGAACACCAAATGTGATAAAATAGAATGTGTAATGTATTTTCACCCTTTTTACTCTGGCAGTAATAAGCGGTTGCTGAGAGAACACAAGTCCAGATTCATCAAAGGGACATCCCACACACTGCCTGTCACAATCTATTCATGAAGCGCAGGCTGACACATATTATGGGAGGTGATCATCAACAGTTTGTGTGACAGGCCATATTGAAAGAGTACAATGTAAACTCCAGCTTAGTATAGATGGATCTATAGTGAAAAGTAGCGGCGTGCACAGCTCCAAGTCTTGAACAGAGTATTGGGTGCATGGTTGTGGCAAGGATGAAACAAACAAAACACGGGCACTCACAGATTTATTTTTTTATTATTTATTGTGGAGAGAAACGGACACGTTTCAGTCAGAGGCCATCATCAGTGTGATGCTTTTGATGACCGGTGTTTTGTTTGTTTTATAGATAGATCTATGCAGCTTTGCTTCATATAGCATAGAAGAAACATAGACACAAAGCCAATAAAAGGTGTTGTTCCTGTATTTTTCACATTTTATCTTTATCTCATGTATCCTTGCCCTAGTCTATGATGTGTATTCTTCCTAATTATTTTATCTTTGTTATAATGTTCATCACTGACAATGTGTCCAAGTTACACCACAAGGTGTATCAAAGAACTAACACAGTATAGTGATGCCATTGACCTCCAGGAAAAGGCTGGATGACCACTGCTAATAGTGTGGTGACGACTGGAGAGACAGTGGACAGCCTGGAGAGACAGCACCCAGGGCAGGGAGGTTTAGCACACCAAGCTGCAGCTCTTGAGAAGGAGCACCCACAAATATGCTACGAAGAGCCTTTCAGAGAAATACCTCCGGGGGTGCCTGAGAGGGCACCCCAAACAGACGGATGTACTGGTAACAACCGAAGCTAATGAGCAAACAACTACGAGTGCAGTCTGCAGAGGGGGCAAGGTCTACAAAAACCCAAGAGGTCTAAAGATCCACCAGACCAAGGTGGGCTGCTTGAGGAAGGTGCAAGTGGTGCAATGAGAAGTGCTAGTATCTGATACAGAACCTGGTGAGACGGAGGAGGAGCTAGGCCCGAAGACACCCCACAGTGCCCAGAACCTCCAAGATCCATGAGCTACACCCCAAAGCAGACCATCAGAACATCATCAGGTTTTTGGACTGCTGCCAAGAGTCAGAGTGGCTCCAGTTCAGTGAAGATGTGGATGCAGACCACAGGCTCCAGACAACAAGCACCTTCATAATCAGCATCGCCTCAGAGAGGCTCAGTGTTGAGAAACAATGGGCCACTGAGACTACTCCAGGACCAAATCCAAACTGACAGGAGGTCAAGATCACCCAAATTAGACAAGAGTGAAGGACACTCAAGATCCAGTACAGAAAGGTAAATGAGGTAGAGAAGGCAGCCCTGGCAGAACTTCCAGGCGCGGTAAGAAAAAATCTAATCACCCTTCTGCACACTGAGTGGCACAGGAAGAAGGGGCAAGGAGAAGGCCCACAAGTGCAGTGCCTTAATTGCAAATCCATTTGGATTTAGGAAGAAGCTACTGGGACAGAAACGTAGTGGTCACCTGGAAGATCTACAGGGTGATCTGGAGGAAGAAGAAAGGTGCCTCAGCAGTGGAGATATGCAGAAGGCGTATGGATACCTAAGGAGGAGAACATAAGCAACATTGAGCAATTCAGGATGATCTCAATCCTCAGTGTGGAATATAAGACCCTCTTCCAGATTGTTATCAACGGGATTTCTCCTGAAGAACTCCTACATAGATGCTTTAGTGCAGAAGGGAGGAGTCCCAGGTGTTCAAGGATGCATAGAACACACAGGTGTGGTAAACCAACTGATCAGAGTGGTGTGAGAAAGGAGGGGAGACTTGGCAGTGTTGTGGCTGGACCTTGCTATGCCTACAGATCAATCCCACACAAGCTAACAGAATCACCCTTGACTAAATACCATGTTCCAGAGAAGATCCGAAACTTCATCCTTGACTATTACAACAACTTTAGTCTGACGGTGTCCTCTGGGACTTCGACATTAGTGTGTCATTGGCTAGAAAGGATGTCATCACTGGCTGCACAATTTCTGTGTCCCTGTTTGCACAGGCCATGTATATGCTTGTGCAGTCTGCGGAAGCAGAGTACAGAGGTCCCTTGTCGAAATCTGGCACTCAATAACCCCCAATCAGAGTGTTCATGGATGACCTAATGGTAACGACAACATCAGTGCCTGAATACAGGTGGCTTCTTCAAGGACGTAAATGGCTCCTTATATTGGCAAGAATAAGCTTCAAGCCCACAAAAACCAGGTATCTGGTCCTCAGGAAAGGAAGAATAACTGACCAGTTATGCCTCTCTTTGGGAGACATCCATCCATCTGTGACAGAAAAGCCAGTCAAGAGCCTGGTTAAGATCTTCACCAGCAATCTGAAGGACACAGCAGCATGCCAAGCAACCAGTGATGACCTCAACACTTGGCTCTCCACAGTGGCCAAGTCAGGGCTTCCTGGAAAATTCAAGGCCTGAATGTCCTGCCTCGACTCCTCTGATCACTGCTAATCTACAAAGCCCCAGTCACCATCGTGGAGGGCTTCGAAAGGAAGATCAGCCAGTCCCTGAGCGGATGGGTAGGCCTGTTGTGGAGCCTAAGCAGCATCGCCCTGTACGGGCATAACACCAAGCTGCAGCTTCCTTTCAGCAGTCTGGCAGAGGAGTTCAAGGTCACCTGAGCCAAAGAAGTCCTGCTCTACCAAGATTCTGCTGACACCAAGGATCCCTCAGTGGGCATCAAGATCAGAACAGGAAGGAAGTGGCGTGTGCAGGAGGCAGTTAAGCAGGCTGAGGCTAGGTTGCAGCACAGCATCCTGATGGGCACTGTGGCAACTGGTCGGGCCGGGCTCGGGAGCATTTCAAGACCTTGTTACAGTAAATCCTGAGGAAAGGAGAGGTGAAAGCTAATCCAGGAGGAGGTACGTGCAGAGGTGGAGGAAGCTCGCTATAGAGGAATGGTGGGTATGTGCAATCAGGGGGCCTGGACCAAGTGGGAACATACAACCGGCCAAAAGATCACCAGGGCAGAACTCTGAAAGGCAGAACCACACCGATTCAAGTTCTTGGCCCAGTCAGTGTATGATGTCCTCCCCTCCAACTTGTTCAGCTGGGGTCTGGCAAACTCACCTGCGTGCCAACTCTGCCAGAAAAGGGGATTCTTGGAGCACATCCTCAGCTGCTGTCCAAAGGCCATGGGAGAGGGGCAGTATCATTGGCACTATGACCAAGTTCTGCAGGCAGTAGCAAACACCAACTGCACTGGCATCAGCTACAGTAAGCAGTAACACCCAAAAAGGAGGGGAGAAGCCTCAGCCCCAGCCCCGGCCAAAGGCCAAGGGTGGACTGCTCACAACAGCAAGAGACTGGCAGTTCCTGGTCAACCTAGGGCGACAACTGAGGTTCCCAGACACCATTGTAGCGACCACACTCAGGCCAGACATGGTCCTGATGTCCATGGCAACCAAGCAAGTGGTTTTGCTAGAGCTAACTGTCCCCCTGGAAGGTCGGATGGAGGAAGCGCAAGAAAGGAAGAGAACCAGGTATGCAGATCTGGTAGCTGATTGTTGGAAGAATGGGTAGAATTGCTGTGAGCCAGCTGAAGTGGACTCCTGGGGATATGTGGACTGCAAAGAAGAAGAGTCATTAGGAACATCTTGGAAGCCACTGAAAAGGCTTCCCGTTGGCTCTGGTTGAAGAAGCGTAATGGCGTAATGCGCTACCTGGACACAAGTTTTGGGCTTGATAATCCCTGCTGCATCGGCCGGATGAGGGTGTCTGATGTTAAGACCTGAGTCACCTGATAACCTCAGGTTCATCACTGATGCTGTGTCCAGGTTGCACCACAAAGTGTATAAAAGAACTCCTTGTGTAAGTGTGACATTTATTGCATGTGTATTTACATGTATTTTTTTCTTAAGGATATCTGTTAGCAGTGAGATGGATAAATGTAGTAGTGGAAATTAGATATGAGATATGCTGCTTGTTAGAACAGCAAATATATACAAGTGTGGCTTTTTTATCATAAGCAATGCAAACATAAACATGGTGTAATTGTACTAAGGAGTGCTGATTTGTTGACAGCAGCACAGCACAACCCCTACTTTGACTGGCAGAGGATATGCAAATGTAAAAACAGGGACATTATTTGTAAACATATTATCACATTATAAGTAATGGATCAGTGTCATATATCTGCTCCTTTCTACAAACTGTGTGTGTGTGTGTGTGTGTGTGTGTGTGTGTGTGTGTGTGTGTGTGTGTGTGTGTGTGTGTGTGTGTGTGCATTTGTGACTGGGAGAGTGACAGTCACTAAATCCATTTCATATGATTTTTTTGTTTTTTTTTATCCACAAGAGCTGAAAAGATGTATGTCATGCCACAGTTACAGGGAAAAGGATATTACTTACAGCTCTGAGTTAATGATTTCAAGCTTTCAATTCATTATTTATGCAACAACCTCTATATAAGAATTACTTTAGCTGTAGGAAACCAGGGTGGCTATAGCACTGGGTTATTTGAAACATTCAGTATGAAAAGAATACCCATAGCAAAGAATCCAAAGAATAACCAGGTTTGACTGTAATGTTCAATAGGTCCACAGTAACCCACTCCCCCAGTAACCTGACAAAATAAAAAAGGAAGAATGAAGGGATTTTTTTTTATTCTTTACTTTAATCAATTAAATTAATGCAAGATATATCTAAGGTTGAAACTGATTAGTTCACATGCCAAAACAGCCTTCCATTCAACATAGCTGCAAGAGATGGAGGGATGTTAACATTTCCTCATGGGGTAATTTAACCATCCCCCATTTTTTGCAAAACTGCTCAAACATGGAGAGAGGAAACACACAAGGAAGGGGAAAACAGATTGGTTACCAAGGCCCCCTCCATCTGCCATGTTCTCATACCAATAATGTCAATCTGTGCAGACAAAGAGAGGAGGGCCTCTAAGAGTAAAAAAAAAAACTATTGTTTTCAGTGACCTACAGTATTCAAAAATTCTTTATTAAAACTGCTGTAGACATTTCTCTCTGTGGCCTTTATATTAATGTTAGCCTACAACTATTGTACCCCCTGCTTACAGCAACAATTACTGCAACTATGCAAGTGACATAGCAGGTTTTAACACAATAGGTCTCCTTCTATCTTACATCAAGAATTACTACCTCAAAGGGAACTGGATGTGCTGTTCATCCAAGTGACTTTTATTGGTTCTTTACTGGTGGTGGTTGGGTCCCATGTATTTAAACCTGTGCTAATGATGTAGATGTCACATAATTATTGATGTTGCATGAAGACTAGTCATTTTTGCAGTGAGCAAAAACTGAATAGGGATTGATATTGAATTATTGGTCCCAGCATTGAGGTTATAATTAATTTACTTATACTACCAGTAGATTCATATACCGTATTTTAATTTAAATTAATTTTAATTTAATTGAATTCAATTTGCAAATAACAGTCCCTACTGCACAATCACATATTGTTAAGTGTGTCATAAAGTGTCTATGAAGATTCTCAGACTTCCAGGTCATACAATATCTAGAAGTACTATGTGAGCCAGTTGGACTTGCTGTTTTTATCTTGAAGATGTTTAAATACTCATCCAAGAGGTTTCATCTGTTCTACAAACTGATTACAAGATTTATTAAGATTACATATGCAATTAAGATCACAACAGAGTCATCGCATAACTTAAGAGAAATTCAGTTGATTTGTATAAACCCATATCACAATATCTCAATACTAACTGCAGCCCAAGCTGTCTTAGAAAAAAAAAACTGCAGACAGAAGAAAGAGGCGGGTGGGTGGGGGGTTTCTTTGGTGATGCAATTCAAAGAGAGACTTCACCTTGGAGGGCTGGGGGTGCAGTGGGAGCCAAAGGTGGGGAAATGGTAATTATGCAAAATGAACAAGCTGTGTTAGTGTGTGAATTAGAAGGAAATGCCTGGAGAGGGATTTTTAGAATGGCATGTAAAGCTTGACTGAGTCTCCAGCTTATTAGTGCACCTAGATAAATCTAATAAGATACAAGAACCCTGTAATATATCTTATCTTCATGAAGTTATACTCTTATTTAATTTTTGTCAAGAATGTGTCAGAGAGGTGTTGATTTATGGACATGTTGGAGTCTTCTTTGTGGTATTGTGGTATTGTATTACACTGAATGGTGTCTCTATTTGTACACCCCCAGTGACATAAATAAGTGTGGACAATATCCCTTTTTGTACATTTTTGTTGATTTTTTTTGTACAAATTTTGGGCACAGATGATTGAAAGAGGACCTTAGAGAAGTCATCTACGTCAAACTGGGGAAGCCATCCCTAAAAAGAGGAAGTGGGCTGCAACACTACTTGCAGGTGCTTTCCATTCTCATGTTGCCTCTAGTGCAGTTCACAATGCACATTGATTCATACTGTAATTTTATTGCTTCAAGTTGTTCTTCTGGAAATTGTAGTGCAGATTCAATCAAACAAGGCAGAATATGTCTGATCACAAATGAGACATGATTTTATAAGTCTTCAAACAAGTTTCTTTGCTTTGGAAACAGTTGAAATGATCCTGAGAGAATATGATTTTAGTCCTCACTAAGAAATGAAACACTTTATATTATTCCTTTATCCCCCTCTTTCTCCCTCTCACATTGTTTCTCTCTCTCACTCTCTCTCCCTCTCCCCCATGCTGCATTGTCCACAAACTGGAGCACTGTATGGCATGTGGTGCAGAGAATGAGTCAGACTGCCCACCAGCTGTGAGCCTGGCTTGCCAATGCGGGGAGTAAAGACATTTCATGCAGGGCTGGCAACAGCCAACAAAATTGGTATGGGTGATTTACAGAGTTATTAGGATGGAAGCCAACAACAAGCAAAGGAAATGAACTTGAGGTATAGCCTACAGAGAAGTATTCAAATGACTGTTTAATGCTCCCTGCTAATTAACTGTGTATGCCATTAAATAGGATGACAGAAATCTCTGATTCTAAATGAATTCCTGCTCCCCACACTTTCTTTTGGAGGTCCTAGTGGCTTTCTCCGATAGGAAAAACATCATAATTTACTTTATTATTTTACTACAGTTACACTGTAATCTCTATAGGCCAAGCAGGAGGTCATGTCCTCAGGATTATTTCTAGGAATCTGGAGGTTTTACAGACCTGCATGGGAGTTTACTACAATTATGTACAAATGAGGTTTTAAGATTGATTCTAATATTTCTTTAGAGTCAATACTCTAAAAAAATACGATAGCCTATGTCTGTTTTTAGGCAAGAAAACTGTTTTTAGGCCTATTTATCAACCAGAATTATATTCCAAGCAGTGTGGAAAAGGCTTTGAAACAGCATTTAGGACAGATAAATAGATACATAAAATAATGAAAATAAAAGATTAGAGAAAAATGTATAGACTTTTTTGGTGGTCCTTCTTGGTAATGGTTCTGGTGGAAGCCCTGGTCAAGAGTTGTGTACCAAACCACCAAATAAAAATCTGGAATGCACAAATCTACAGTTTATAGATCCCATATGTGTAACCTGGGGCTTTGGTAGGCTACTACCCTTTGCAATCCCTGACTTGCCATCAATGATCTAGATCTAGGCTACTATTCACTCATGTTTCCTTCTTCCTCCAGGCACATGCACCACTTGCCTCCTGCGTGCAACAAGACGCTAAAAAGCCTATTATCCAATTAAGGGCCTTAGAGAAGGGGTAGTCCTTGGCACGACAATTTCCCAATTAGAGAGGAACATGCGAATTTGCTCCCCTACTTAGACACATGTGAACGGGGCATTCGTGTCCTCACAGAAAAAAAGAAACACTCCGTGTGTAACGATCTGTGTGTGAAAAAAAAGAGAAACAGAAATATGCACGCTTTAGTGAACGCCTTCATGCGTTGCCTCTCTTTCCTCTTGCCTCCCTCTTGGCTTTGTGTCAGTTTTTGCTTGCGGATTGGGAATGAGTGCGAAGAGACGCTGCCGCGGCCCAATCCCAGAGCTCGTTTCAAAAGCAGAAAGCCTCTTACATATGAGGAAGTAGCAGCAGTAGCAGCGGCAGCGGCAGTAGAAGCACAAGGAGGCTCCAGCCCCTCGGTCTCACCAGGTCCAGGCTGCGTCTCGCTGGCTGCTACAAACCCCGCTGTTCCTCAGGGCCCTCCGTCGGGTCGGATCTGGATCGGGGGTCTCTGGCGAGCCGTGGAGCGCGTCTTCGGAGCCACCTGGGTGCTTCTCCGCCATCGCTGGTGCCCGAGGAAGCGTCGAGCAGCTTTACGCACCCCGTATCCTGTCTGTGACTTCGAGTCGAGCGAGATTACAAGCTTCCAGGGAGGCGCTGCTGCTGCTGCTACAACCGAGGAAAGGAAGGGAGCGGGTGGAAACACCTTGACTTATTCGAGGAACATGAGTGGGTCCGCAGGGATCCCCAGTCCGAACCCAGCGGAGCGCGCCTCAGATGCGTCGGCGGAGCAGGGTATCGATGAGGTAATCACCGTGGATCAGCACTCGCAGGAGATGGGGACAGTCACGATAACAGTAGCTATTCAAGCGGCGGAAGACGAGGAACCCGAAGAATTGTCATCCAATAATATTGACTTCCTTGGAGGCAGCTGTAGCGAGGACGAAATCGGAAGACATGACAAATCAAGGTTTGAGTTATTTACTACTTTTAAGTCTTAATAGCAAATGATGTGGTAACAACAAGGGCAAACAAACACTGCTCTCTTGGCCTGTAAAGACTTTTACTTTCATGAATTTGTCAAATTTGTCTTGTTCAATAGATTGGGGGTAAACTATCACCCAAATAGGCTACAAGTGTAAGCTACACACTGGGGTCAATGAGGTTAGAGGGTGAGTGAAACGTTGTCCTCTTGCTGTCAAGGTTATTGCAACCCTACCAGTTTATTTCTGCGTCGGATTTTATCGCTTCACAGTATTGACCGGTAACTTCATTTGGTGAACAGCCAACACATGAGCAGAGCAGTTTGGGTATAGTTGTATTGTTTTTTGTTTCACTGAAAGAATGTCAGTTGTGTAAAAAGATGCTGTACAAATAAAACCACAATCTCAACAGGTGTATCACAGCGACAACAAAAGACAGCAAATATCAGAATGTGCGAGGACAATAGATGCTCACAATTGGGAGTGTAAATCCTCACAGTCATACCTCGGGGATATTATTATCTCCTGGGTGGGACGGCGGGAAAATGTTTAACCACCTGTAGGCAGCATCAGTGCTGGGAAAAGCAGGCACCTGAGGATAAAGGATGGCACCTTCACTTTAATCTAATTCCCCTGCGTCATGGCCTGCTATTTTTATCCTCTGGCCTATAAGTTCCCTACTCGGACTGGTTGCGCAAAGAGTGAGTCAGTGATAGAAAGGCCAAAGGGGAAAATAAATCGCTCTCTCCAAATCAAGCGTTTCAGTTTGTTTGTCGGTTACACCTTAATGGCTGTTTGGCACAAAGAGCTTCTGTAACACCTGTGCAGACCTTTGCTTTGCAACACGTTTGTCTCGCAGGATGTATTTTCACACGAGCTCTGATAGGAAGCATGCCCGGAACTCACAGGGAGAGGAAGTGCATAATGTCATTTTTCTTTACATGCTACTGTAACATTCCTTTAGAGAGTTACAGTGTGCTACTTAATACTGATTTGAGAGTGAACTTAATCACAGCCTATTTCCAGTATCCCTAGCATTCTTGCTGTGTTTTCTTTAATTTACATCTTTAGATTATCTCGTTTGGCTGACAGTATTCTCTTTTATGCTTGTGGTTGTCTTCATCTGAAGTTCTGAGGAGGCTGTGGGCTCGTGCCAGCTGTGTGGTCAGCCGGCTAGAAAGCTGTTGACTGAGGGTGTGCAAGGGAGGGAAGGAGGGAGGATGCTGGAGGAGGTGATGAGTCATCCCACAAAATTTCATTCAGACCCTCACTCTAATCTGCCAGGCCAACTTACTGCACTGCTTCACAGCGTCAGCCAGGTGTCTGACTGAGATCAAAATGTGCCTAAAGTCTCTGCTCTGCAGTGTTTCTACCAGTTTTTGTAAATCGTGTGAAGTGGATTTGATGAGCTACCATATTCTGTGTGGGAGGGTGAGCCTGCGATTCTGCACCCTTCAGATGGAGAGGTCTTGGCACTTTCAGGATTGGTGGGGCACTGTGGTGTCGAGGTCTGGCACTGAGGCATGGTGACTATGGCTAGAGACACAGCTTGTCACTGCTGCAAGGAAAATGTGAAAAAGGGGAAGCAAATAGCAGCAGAGTCGATCTCTCTTAGCGCAAGCATGTTGCAGAGGGATGAGGATGTATTCCTGCCAACAACTTGTAAGCCTCTGGCTTATTGTATTAATGAAAATGAAATGTGTAACAGTTGTAATGCTGGCAGTTGAGTATATGAAGCAATCTGCTGTTTTCAATGATGTACTAGGGAAGAGTCTGCTGACCATGATGCATGTTGTCTTCCCACACACAGCGGTGCCGGGACCAGTGGAGGGGAGTTGGAGGAGGAGAGCTGGCAGCCCCCAGATCCAGAACTCATTCAAAAGTTGGTTGTTCAGATTGAATACTACCTGTCTGATGAGAACCTGGAGCATGATGCCTTCTTGCTCAAACATGTCAGACGCAACAAACTTGGGTTTGTCAGCGTCAAGTTGCTCACCTCATTTAAAAAGGTAACCATGTTTGCAAAGCACTCAGGCATACTCTGGAAGCACAATAGAAATCAATTTTAATTACCTGTCCTGATAAGGCTAGAAACTGCACACAGTCTTTGCTATTACAGGCTAAAAATACAGTGTACATATATGCTAAATAGTCCACTGGTAGCTAATGTTTTTTTTAATGTTATACTTTGATATTTCTGAGGTAGTCGACTGGGTATAGCGTCCAACCAAAACCAGCATTCAAGATACTTGGAACACTGACCAAAATGTTCAAATGAAGTTAAAGCAAGGCTTGGAGAAAAGCATTTTTAAAATGGAAACCTTGATAAAGCTCCAAGCCTGACATTTTTAATTCCAAATGACGCAGAGGCTCATGAGAATTGAATACCAATGAGTGTCCTATTCTGAGAGCACCGTCTGTGGAGGGACTGAAGCGCAAGAGATTCCTTTAAATTGGCTGTTTCTAGTGTCAACATGACTATCTGTTGAGGATGGAATAAGATTCTCACATTCATTCACAACAGCTGGTGCTACTTTAGGCTCATGCATGCAGATTTGTTGGTTGTTGTGTTTTTTTTATTTTTTTTATCTGTTTATTCCACGAGTTATCGGATTCCCCACACACATTCATTTTTATAATAAACAAGGATTCAAATGTGAGGTGACTCATTTTAAACATGGGCACATTATACAGTGATAAATTGAATAATGCCATGAAACCAGGATGTTTGGTTGTGTTGAATCGGTTATAATGCCATCAGTACAGTTATTGATTCAGGAAGTATGACTAAAAGGAAGGCGGTACACACTACTAATTGATCCTGCTGATGGACTTAAATGAATGTTTTTCAACTGATGCTTCAAACAAAGAGAAGTTGTCACAGGGATCAAATTAGTGACCTAGTGTTTATGAGATGGCCCTCTTAAACCACTCAGCGTCCCACCTATGTAACACTAGCATTGTCTCTTTGCAGGTGAAGCACTTGACTCGTGACTGGAGAACAACTGCTTACGCTCTAAGACACTCAAAGATACTTGAGCTGAACGACGAGGGGCGGAAGGTGCGACGCAAGTCCGCAGTGCCAGTCTTTGCCAGCGAGTCATTGCCTAGTCGCATGCTGCTGTTAAGTGATTTGCACAGGTGGCCAGAGCTGGCTGCTCTCACAGGAGGCACTAAGGATAATGGAGGCAGTGAGGGAGGAGCCACTCAGCAGGAGCAGCTGATGAAGCTATTGCTGAAAGCGTTTGGAACATATGGCGCCATTGCTTCTGTCAGAGTCCTGAAGCCCGGGAAGGACCTGCCGGCTGACCTGAAGAGGCTGAGCGGCCGCTACACCCAGCTGGGCATGGAGGAATGTGCCATTGTGGAGTTTGAGGAGGTGGAGGCTGCTGTTAAAGCCAATGAAGCTGTGGGGAGCGAGGACGGAGGAGCCAGTTCGCTGGGGTTGAAAGTTGTCCTGATTGGCACCAAGCCGCCTAAGAAGAAGGTACCCAAAGAACGGCCGCGCGAGGAGGGAGGGATGCGCAAAAGTCGCTCGCTCAACAGCAGAGTACGAGAGCTTCAGTACCACGGGGACGACTCGGCCTGCAGCTCCTCAGAGACGGAGAGCAATCCGACGTCGCCCCGGCTGGCCAGAAAGTCTCAGTCCTGCAACAAGCTCAGCCCCACTACTGCAGGCATCAGCTTCCAGAACAATCACCTGAGTCCTGGGATGTCCCCACGTAACAGTCCCTGGTCGAGTCCCCGTGCCAGCCCCTGTCCTCAACGCAAATCTCCTCATTCCCACAAGTCTCCTTTAGTCATCGAGGGCAGACTGAGCCCTGAGCCTGGGCGTCGCTGGGCAGACTACTCTTCGGACAGTAGCCTTACCCCTTCAGGGAGCCCATGGGTTCAGCGGCGCAAGCAGGTGGCATCTCAGGAGAGCAGTCCAGTTGGCAGTCCGATGCTGGGTAGAAAGATCCAGAACGCCGATGGCCTGCCACCAGGTGTAATGAGGCTGCCAAGGGGTCCTGATGGAACCCGTGGCTTTCACTGTGTCACTGTTGGTGAGAGGGGAAAGACTGCAGCCACTCAGACTTGATATGTAGAGGATCCTTATGCATTCCTTACCCCCCAGAGATAAAATGATGGAAATTTGAGCTGTTCTTGGCCTTGTCGCTCAGCCCCCACCTCACATTTAAGACTGTGTAGATATATTTTTGTTGAGTGCATCAGTTTTCAGTCTTTGTTATATTTTTATACGAGGTTTTGAGTTGACATGGTAACATTAGGGATTTACTAATGGAATTTTGAGTGAATGTAAATTGATATTTGTTTGAGAGAAAAATTCAGACGCCATTGAAATGGACCATTTCACCTACATTGCTGTCTAAACTTGTTCTACATGGGGCAGGTTGGAGCACACTTTCTTTCTTTTTTTTTCTTTTCTTTTCTTTTTTTTTTTTTTTTAATTGAAAAGTGTCCTCTGTCTTGACGTATGTGTGTAAAAGCTCACAATATTGTCTGTGGATGCTGTGTAAATGTAAGTGGTGTGCGTGGCATAGGCACATGGACCTTATAGGGATATCACCATATGCCTTTTTTTCTGTATTTGTCTACTGTGAGTTCCATTTTTACATGCTATTTAAACTGAGGCCATAATTGCTCCACTGCCATAAAGGTTGGACAGTTGAACTTTCACATGATTTTTTTATTTTTGCCTTTTTTAATTTCAACATTTTCAGTATGCTTTGGCACTTAGTTGGGAAAGGTCTCTTCTAGCCCTGTAAATGTTTATTTGTTTGGCAGGTAGCTGCTTTATTTATTTTTTAGCTTTATTTTTCCTTGTCATATTGGTTTCCATCAGTCTAAGCTCACAGTGAGGTTTGAGGGATGATCAAGTCAGGCAGGTCTTATGTTCTTGCATTTACATCTGAGCTGGGGTATTTGTACAGTGTGATTCCTATTGTACAAATAAATCACTAAAATTGCAATTGGCCTGACTTTTTTTCTTTTGTTTGTGACACATTTTTAGGTGGTTGTGACAGTCTGAAACAACAATGACTCAAGCTTATTTTTCATTTCAATATGTAAGGCAAGATAATGCTGCTGTGCCAAAACTGTAGAAGTGATTCCAGACTTGGAAAGCAGAATTGGCACACTGGTATGTTTTAAAATGGACTGCACAGATGGGAGGATGAAAAGAGAATTAATGGGTTATGAGCTATATCAGCCAGCTACAAGGAACAGAAAACTGACAAAATGGAAGAACAGGCCAGTCACAGAGGTGATTTATTCAAGCTCCCAATATCTTAGTATGTGCAACATCCAGAGATGGTATCACTCCCATTGGACTCCCAGTGGGTGTAAGTTTTGGATACAGATCATTAGGACAAGTGTAATGTCAACGTTTAAAGACTGCTGCAAATTTATAGAATCTAAATACAATATAAGTGGTTGCATTAGTGTTCATCCACACAAGTCAGTATGTAGCAGAAGCACCTTGACAGCTACAGCATGAGCCTGTGGATGTGTCTGTATCAGGTTTGTGCATCTGGACTTCCCCTTTCTTCTTTGCTAAATCCCTGTCAAGTTGCATGGTGACTGTGACAAAACAGCAATTCTTTCACGTCTCACCACAAATTCATGATGATTGTGGTTTGGATTCAGAATTGGCCAGTGGACTGTGTCATTGTTGTTTTGAATACAGTACATTCCTGCATAACTTTGGATTTATGTTTGGGGTTTGTTGTCCTGCTGGAAAATAAATCATCCTCTGCAGTTCTCTGGCAGACTGAAGCAGGTTTTCCTGTCTCTGTTTTGCTGCATTTATGTTAACCTCTTCTTTCACAAGCCTTCCAGGGCCTGCTACACAGGAGCATCCCCACAGCATGATGCTGCCATCATCATCAGGCTACATGCTGGGGATGATGTGTGTCTGCTGATGTGCAGTGTTTGACTTGCATCACACACAGGATTTCGTGTGTTTGATGTCTCACCAGACCACATAACTTTCCTCCATTTTGTGTTAGTCTGCTACATGTCTTCTAGCCTAGATGTCAGCTAGTGACAGCCGTAAAGGTGCAGCTGGAGGAGCAGCAGCTGTTGTTTTCAGTGTGTCCCGTCTCAGCTGTGGAAACCTGCAGCTCCTTCATATTGTCCTCTTGGTGGCTTCTTCACTAATGCTCTCACAAAAACACTTTTATTGGGGATTTATTTTTGAAGGCTATTCAGTATTGGAAGTGTTCTGGTACCCTTCCCTATCCACTATTAGCTTTGTATCAAATTCATCTGGAATGTTCCTCTTTTTTTTGCCATGAAATGGTCCCACAGCTGGATACACAGCTATGTTGAAAACACTTGTCACTCCCCAAATACACACAGGTGATCTCTATTCTGCTAACCACATGCTTTTTTAAAAAACAAAAAAACAAAACAAAAGGAAGCACTGCTGATGATTTGTATGCCATAGCAAACGGTGCATGCAATCATTTATTTTGGTTTATATTTGTTCTTAATTTAGATGCCACTGTAGAAATTTGCTTTTATGTCTCTGTTAAATTGTCCTCTGTTGATTAGTGTCAAAAAAAGCTAATTACACCATTGTGATTCAGTGTTGTGTTACAATATGAAATGAAAAAGTCCAAGGGTGGAGGTGAATATTTAATTTGTAATTATGTAATTTGTGCCACATCCTCAGATGGTTTCAAATGCTCCTTAGAAAATTGTGAGAGAAAAGGAGCAAACATTGGGTTTATAGTTGTTAGACTTTTGGATTCATGCTGTTACAGTATTCTGTTTATCCACTTTTTATTAGAGATGCTATCTCTTGTAGGAGTGAGCATAATGTGAGGACACAATCTGCTAGGTATAAAGAGGGTCAGAACCTATGCTTCAAAATTCAGAGCTGTGATGGTACTAAGTGGGATTGCATAAGAGTGGGATGAATAAACTTTTGTTCTCCTCTTTCCATGATTAGCAATGCAAAATTAGGAAGTCGTGATACTGTCTGTCTTTGACAGACAATATTTTGGCTCTACTGCTGATGATGTTCATTATAACCATGTGAATAATTACTGTTTGGGATAAGTACCATAAAATTAAACTATTATTCTCATGAGACGAAGTTCTATATAATTATCTTTAAGAATGGTTTCATGCTCATAAAGAGAAATAATAGCAAAAACCAAATACCACTCTGGCCATTATTTGTAATTGAGCAGTATCCATTGATGTGTGAATACAAAGTTATTCAGTGCAGTCATTTAGTTGTTTATTTCAGACTTGATGTTTCCCAGACATAATCAGTAAGATGTGGTGATCAGATCACATCTGTTAAAGAAGAGTACCTTCCAGCTTTGTGTATGTGTCCAGTATTAGAGTTTGTCACGTCATTGCGCACTAAGCATTATGTTCTACCATCATCTTATTCATCATACTGCACACTTACACACACATAAACACAGAAATACAAAAATACACTTGTTCAGTATGCGTTACATGTAATATACATTGACAGCTGACATAAGGTCACAAATGCATGTAAACTCATACATGCCTGCACATGACCACATATTTTGAGTCAGACAAACTGAAGTCCCTCTGGGGCAATCGGGGGCAACAGGAATATATTGTGGATTCAGGATTATGAAGCCTTTCGTCAATATTTCATCATAACATAACATAAAATACGAAATTGTGTCCCTATAAATATAGGTTAGCATTTCAAGTCTCTTCCTCAACTCAGGATACATGACTAACACTTGCATCAGTCTGTGGGAGGGAGTGAGAGGGAGTATAGGCTGTGAGCCACTGGTGTCAAATTTGAGGAACTAGAATGAGGGTGGAGTAAATTTACAACAGTCTGAACAAAGCAGCCAATTGGAAAAGTCGACACAAAACCCACGAACGTACTAGAAAGGAAATTATTTTTTTGCTTCGTGCTTTTTTTTTTTTTTTTTTTGCACTCTCATTATGTAACATAAGCACAGAGACATCGACATCTATTGTGGAATTAAATAGTGCTGTTGTAAAAACTTAAGCATAACTGATTTACTTAAATGACTGCACTGTGTAACCCTGCCACTCTCTGCTGAACAGGTTTCACCACTGCTGGCTCTCCTTCTGTCACACGCCTGTAGGTTACATAGGCTTCTGGCACCACTCACTGTGTTTAATGTGAGAAAAAGCACAGACATCTGTGAAAATGACCTCCGCTAATAATAGAGCTCTGAATTCCTATCAGAGTCTGCAGGGAGAACAGCATTCAATCAGAACATGCTCATGGCCCCTTCAATCAAAGCATCTGTCCTGCTCAAGTTCAATATCCTCAAATGACGTGGACCTCTTACCTTGCAGGTGATGGAAAAAAAGACAAATGTGTCTCTCTTTAAGGAATCGATAGAACATCAGAAAGAAAATCAAGAGCGATTTTATCCAGGAATATTGTTCAAACAGTCAACTAATGATGCAGGCTGCTTGCTTAATGAAAATTAAACTAGAAAGGGATCTTTAAGTATATTTGTGTTTATACTCTACAGTCAATAGCTTGTTCAGCTTTTCTTTTGCCATCAAACTTCACTGTTTTACTATAAAACCTGACCACGTTGCAGTGTGATCCACCACAGTAAATGAAAACATTAGCCATAGTTATCATATATTGACTGACAGTTTGTTAGTACTAGAAACACAATTAGATAAACATGTAATATTTCACAATTTTATTTACATAACTTAAAAAAAAAATGTAATTTACAGTGTTGCAACAGAAAAAAAATGACTTGGCATCAAAAACAGAATTTACATGAACTGAGAGGTGAACCAATTTATGCCACACAGTATCAAGAAAAGATCCTACAGTGTTAGTACACAGATAGTATTTTGTTGCAATGTGAAGAATGATATGTGTTTGGGGAAAAATACCATTTGAATGCACCGGATATCTCAAACATGGGAAACCAAAACTGACTGTGTCAAAATATGTACAAACACATATTGTTAGAGATTGTAATCTAAAGGTTGCAGTAAGTGATGACAGCAATTATAGTTCTTGCACTTCTGCTCCCTTCTGGTTTTTTACCGGTTTCAGTTGCTGTCTGAACCTATAGTGCATCTTGTGCATTATTCATAAACCATATGAACTTCAACAATCAACTCAAACTTGTCAACACTTGATATGAGCTTTTGAAAGGCCAGGGTATTATTATATATTGCCCTTGGGGCAATGTTCTTACAGTTGTGGCCTGCATTGCTGACTCAATGTAAGAAAAAAAAAGTACATGCAAAGTAACTGTTGTATTCATCTACAGATACAACTATCTGCTGCCTGTTAAAACACGTGAACATATACTCTCCTTCTGCATATTCATGCTTTCTTTCAACATATAAATATTACCTTTCGGTTTGTCTACTGTTACCATAAAAGCTCTGTAGCCATGGTTACCATTTGACCCCCACTGATGCATTTACCTTGCCATAAGGGAAGAGCAACACATGGCTCCAAGGTGACAGGATGTCTGTGAAAGCACAGCTCCACAGGAAACCAAACATATCTATATATCAGCATGACAGAGCCTAACCATCAGTTAAGTCAAACTGACCCGATAGACATAATTACTGGCTCCTCATCCCCCTGCACAGCTCCATCTGCAGAATCTCAACAGGAGACGGACGCAGAATGATTGGGATTGATCTGGTGGTTGTGTGGGTAGAGTCATCCTTGGTGTGATGAAGAAAAAACTTCCTTTCTAGCAGATGGGATGGGGATGTGTTGCACAACAGGCTTAGATGGGCAAACGTGCTAAGAACACGGCATCTCAGATCTTCATTCTTTGAGAGTGAAGCAGAACAGGGTGCAAACCATCCAGCCATGTCTCCAGAGCTTTGTTTCAAATGTAGAGCGAACCGTCAGCAGGTCCCACATAACCAACCCCTATCAGAAGAACATCTATCAAAGTCCAAATGCCCAGGCCTCCAAAACTGAACAGCTTGCCCAGACCCTCTCTCCACTGGCCCAGATAAAATCGATCTGCTCCAAAACCACCAAGTGTAATGCTACAGAAAGCGGTGAGAGAAAAAAAGAGAGAAAATCAGAGATGCTTTTAGAGCACACATTCTGATTCAACAAGGACTTTTTAAGACTGTTTACAGCATCAAAGCCGGCCATAACTCGCAGGCTTACCTGAGTGCTAGTGCTGTTGACCATTTGTATCCTCCAGTCCAGTTGCAAAATAAACGTTTATTAAAACGTCTGTTACCTGCAAAAGGAAAAAGACCTTTAGCGGACATTTCCCAAACAAACGAACAAAACTAAAACCACATTAAATTTCAGGAAAACAAATTAACATAACTGAAAGCACATTTCCCTTGACACATGTGCAATATACAAACATTTCTAGAAAATAACAATTGACGACATATCAACAAAATGTGTTTAATTTTGTAAAATATTGTGTTTTTGATTTTCAGTCTGGCTCTTGACTGTGTGATGATCTATCTGAGGAGATCATGGATCATATGCACTAAACATTTTCAAACCAGGTCTTTTACAAATGATACACATTCCTAAGACATATTCACTGAGCTGTCAAGAGCAACTTTTATTTAAAAAAGAAAAAAGTGAGAAGAACTCTTAATAAGCACAAAGTGTGTGACTGGCCTTCTTTGTCATGAATGACCTTATTTACTACGTTATGATTGGTTGATATGAGGATTGGTCAGATATTGCTAAACCCATTATGAAAACACAGTTGAATATACTGTTCTCATATTGACAGTTAAGATGTTAAGTGTGATAAATGTTATATAGTTATATTAATTTTAAATTATACTTCTTTATTTTATTGGTACAACAGAAAACTAAAAGTCCTCTAAGTCCTGAGGCCGAGGACTAAAAACCACATGGGCCATAATCACTTAAATGTAAGATATTCAGATACTACAACATTAAAAATGTCAGTGGTCTAACAACTACATACACAGTTACTGTAAATGTGCATCAGAAAAAAAACCCCAACTGATTTTCTACCATTTTCTTCCCCATACATGTTCTGCATTTCCCTTTGACGAACAGGAAATTATCACATTATTTATCACTGAAAGAATGTGAAACCCTGCATTGGAATCTTTAGAGAAACCACAAATGGCTAAGTTCCATTTGTAAACATAGGCTGAACAAGAAAATCAGTAAAAACCCACACTTCCCTCAGGCACTACACACACACACTTACTCCACTGATGACTATCTTAAGAGTCATCTCTACTCTAAAGACACCAAGCAAGCTTTAAAGCAGATCCTTTTTCATACCTATACAATGTACATGACCTAACACGTCACAGGTGGTGTTGTATCGCTTGCGTGGGCAGGACACTGTCATACAGTTAGTAGAGTCTTTGCATTTGTACTGGGAAGGATCCAGCTGCCAGCAGAACTGACACACGATGGAGAGAGAGAAGTTGGTTTGTTGCTGTCCTGACTCTCCCTGCAATAACACAAAAACACATCACGTCATCACTACAAAACAGTTTCTAAATTAAAGCACAAGAGCTTTTTATTACAATCTCTGATTCTACCACTATGCAAAACAATTTGTCTTGGTGACTTTAATCAAGAAAGATACAGACAACTTCTAGTGTCACAGCTGACATAAATGCTACAAGAACAATAAGACCATATGTGCCAGTTATCACAACATAAACTGCTACTCACTATACAGTGAACTCCTTTGTTGGGTCTACAGGTGAAGGAAGCTGGTTTCCCGTATGTGCAGTTGTGGTGGTAACTGCAGTTAATGCATTCAGCTGGCAAGCGACTGCACAATCCCCCACTAGGACAGGTTGAAGTGTTGCTCTTTTTATCTGCAGGAGAGGCTGAAAAATAGCAAACATAAGGAGTTCAATTTCTAACTAGAATAATCTATGCGATGTAAGCAAGATTTTGTGCGAGTTTGATATTTGAATTTATTTATGGGGTCATTAATGGGTGTTGCAACAGCGTATGTGTTGGGAGAAGCAGGGTTGTGACTGAAACCCTTTGAATCTCTTTCCAAATTGGGAAAAAAATGGGAAGTGAATGACTAACACTCTTTCCTCAACAAAAAGGCCATCAAAGAGTCCTTGAAGAGAGGCCATTTACTCCTGATTGCTCCATTCAGGCTGCCTACTGGCCAGCAAAAGAAATGTGCCATGAGGAAGGCTAGAAAACACGAGAGCAATGTTCTCTTTGATATGACAGAGGGAGAAAATTTAAAATATAACCTTTCATTTGAAAACTTAAAATAAAACATAGAAAAAGCATTTGAATGTTGAACAATCCTTTCAAGACTAGCCGTTGTTTCTCTATTCTTGTTTCTATGTTGAAAGTTTTAGAAATAAAAATGTTACATTACAAATACCCAGTGTACCTGTGTATTATATATTATGGATATAGACAGATTTGCAGTTTATAGTTCCAAGGTGATGAATTCCTTTCTGATAACACTATTCTTGAGTAGGAGAGTGCTGTGAGGCTCATAAGACAGTAGATATGATTTCAGCAAATGTATTCTGTGAAATAACTGCATGTCATTAACCTCAGACTTAAGGGTAGTAAATACTTAAAACAGTGCCTTATTTCTCTATAAGTTTTTTCTGCAAAAAATGTAAGAGTGGGTCCCTTAAATGTTTATTGATTGAATTTATTTATTGGGACAGTGTACAGTTTTTAACATAAAAGATGCACTGCACCGGAGTTAGCTCAAAGCTAATTTACATCCGCAGTCCCCCACATATGTCATCCTAAAACACATTCTGGTTGAGTGTTTACCTGAGGCTGGAGCAGGGACCTCTGGGCTGGTGATGACAGAGCCACGCTGGGCATCTCTAGCGTAGGGGAGCTCCTGGCCAATATGAGAGCTCATGTATCCTAAAAAGCAAAAAGAGGATATAAGACATGAGTCCAAATCTGCTATGACTGTAGTAAACAAACCTACTATATACAAAACATATTGTAATGATTGCAGAATTGGGCACCGTTAGCATTTGTTGCAGTCATTGTTACAAGAGAATGACAAGCCAAACGTATGTTAAGTCTTTTATTAAGATGTAGTTCAGGCGCTTTAAGATAGTAACATAGACATGCTTATTTTCCTAACCGCTAACATTTCTGCTTTACAATAACTTTAACCTATAGTACAAAGAGGTGTTAGTTGGCAACAAGGTGTTACTCTCTGCTTGGAGAGTTAAACATAATGAGAAAATATCGGTGTCTCTAAAATGTTGTGTCTTGTCACTTTTTAAAAATTATTTAACAGTTAACTTACACCAAAAATATGACTAATTTCGACGTGACGCCCTCCCCAGCCAAAGACGTTAGCTTACCTGTAACGTTAACTAACTCATTGTAGCTGTTATCCAGGGCTTGTAGAATATTAACACAGTCAGTAAAATACTATTCAAATGCTCACGGATGTCTGTTGTATTTGCCAAACATCTGTTCAATCAGTGCAACTCAATGCTTCACATGTTTTCATTGCTAGATGTGAGCTTGCTAGCTAGCCAGATGATGCTAACTCAGGGAGAGGAAGGCTAACGTTGGTACGATAACGTCAATTTACACATATGTAAGCTGGCCATACACACAACAATGGTGGCGTAAGTCTGTAACATACCGTTGACACACTGTAAGACCAGGTCCATAAACAACACGAGAACAATTCCGTAGGTTTTGAAGCACCGTCCTCGGTCCGGTCTCCATATCTGACAGATAGTAGCCATTGTTGCCGCAGAGTGAGACGACCCTGTCTTCACGTCCCGTAGGAGAAAAAAGCGTCAGCGATCCTTCAGTAGTCTGACGCAAGAGGAGTTTTACGAATCAGTTTCTCTTATTAATGCCGTGAAGATGCCACACAGGAGGAACTCAGCTGACACAAATAGATCATAATGCGATTGTTACATTCAACCATTCACACACGTCTTGGATTAGGTCTAAGCACACTACAATATTCTTGAGAGTGATGATTGTATTATAATGACCATTATTAATACAAATGTTCCAATTTCAATATCTGTAACAACTG
The DNA here is from genome assembly GCF_910596095.1 of Thunnus maccoyii. Taxonomy (NCBI): domain Eukaryota; kingdom Metazoa; phylum Chordata; class Actinopteri; order Scombriformes; family Scombridae; genus Thunnus; species Thunnus maccoyii. The sequence continues at coordinate 10,150,933 of NC_056533.1, read as the reverse complement.
TATTTGTGGCGGCATCAAAATCAATGAGGTAAAGTTAGTTTCTAAAACGAGTTTTATGTGCGCCACGCATCTTTCCTATAGTATTTGAACGCAGCATTACAAGCAACAGAACTTCCTGGTCCTCATCTTGCCACGCCCACTGCATGTTTACATTTTATGTTTTATTTTAACTACGCCTCAAAATGTCATTTTAGTTTGGATTTTTGAAGAGGTTATGAGTCCTCTATTAATTTAGGCGACAGCAGTCAACTATTAACCTAGGCACTACACTGAAAACTGCTGGCCAAAAGCATTCGCTCACTATCATGATATTACTTTGGAATAAGTAAAACATGAAAAATTCCTGGAAGGCTGCATGTCACAACAAAATAAACCTACTGCTGTTTATCATGAAATCTAATTCTTGCAAAAACATCAGCCTCTTCTGTTGTGTAAGTGCAAAAAACAAAACACTCACATTCAGCAGTTTTACTTTATTTCTGGTCATACACAGTTCCCCACAGAGACAGATCTTTGTGAAACAACTCAGTGCTAAATTCACACAGCCTTCATTGTGACGATGCATTGTTTTCTTAAATTACCAAGACCACATACATACTGAAAACACCACAGTCATCCTGCACATGTAACCTTGTGGGCAAGTTGCAGCCCCGTTCATTTACTTACAGGTCTATCCATCAGTTCAGCAGTTTCACTTTCTGACTTCTGTCCTGTGTATTACACTTTCCCTGTACCACTTTTATGTGACATGTAATTTCTCCCTTTCCTGCTCATCTGACTGTAGTTCTAAGAGAAGACTGAGGTATTCAAATGTCCGGTTTGTTCTTTGTCTCTATCAGAACTCCTCCTCTGCGTTCTGACAGCGGGACTGTTTGAGCAGGGTCAGGCGGGCCAGCACCTCAGCCACCGACAGTTCTCCGTGGACTTTGTTGTCCCTTGTGCGCACATTGACGCTGTTAGTCATCTTCTCCTTCTCTCCGACCACTGCCAAGATACGAGGAGACACAACAGCTTGACATGGGCAAAGTCATACCACACATACGCACAGCTACCCTAACACATTCCCTGCTTTGTGCCACTGAGTTCAACAACAGTGGGTGGTTAGCCAACTTGGAGGTCCATTTGCTTTACATTCAACCAATTAGGAATGTTTATTTTGACTCACCAAGCCTCTGATAGTGAGTCTACTGACAACACTGCAGTTTAAAAAAGGACCAAAGCAGTTCTTTCCATTTACTAAAGATCATATACAGTATCATTTGCATTAGCAGTATTTCTGACAAAACCAAAAGCAAATATGACATGATGTTTCATACTACAGTAAAAATGAATGGAAACCAATCTTCACATTGAAAGGAATGATAAAAAACATTATGTAACCCTAACCCTCATGGTCATCAAAACTAGAACACTTAAGATGAGTGGTTTGCTCAATCAGCGATTACAAAAGGAAAAACCAATGATATTCTCTATAAAACAGACCTTCAATATTGTGGCAGAAACAAATGAAATGTACTTTTGAACAGACTGCAGGAAACTTTGTCAGGAGCAGAAATGAACAGAAAAAGCTCTTAAATTAGAGGTCAGTCAGTGCTTATATACTTGCAGGACAGTACATGTCCTTACCGAGAATGAAGTTATATTGGGCCAGCTGAGCATTGCGGATTTTTTTGTTCAAAAGACAGCTAGAGTCCAGGTCAGCATCCGCCATGATACCAGCTTCAGTAAATTGCTTACAAACCTGTGGGGCAGAAGTACTGTTCATTAATATATGGTTCAAAAGCATCCCAAGATTCTGAATGCCACAATTTACTGTCTACATTCATATGATTGTACTTCAATGTGGTTGAGTTAGGGAAGTTGAAGATTTACCCTCTTGGCATATTCCTCACAGGAGGGATTGACAGGCACTAACATCACCTGACGTGGAGAGAGCCACAGAGGCCTGGTGGAAGAACAGACAGGCTACATTAAAACTACCTTCACAATGATATACTGGTGTAAAGATCAGAACATTACCACCTATGTTTCTTACTGACAAAAAGGAACTAATGCTTGAAATCTTTATGGTGGGTGAATATTTAAATTGTTCCAGAGAGACATCATGGTTAAAATTTTGCTAATATTACAGTGGGATTTTTTTGGCATTTTATTTAACATTTGTGACAAGCACCATTTTCTAAATAAATGACTCTCTAAAATGCAACAGCAACCAGAAAACACCTCACCATTTTCCTGCATAGTTCTCTGTGAGAATGGCAATCATCCTCTCAACTGAGCCCAAGATGGCACGATGGATGATTACTGGCCGGGCTTTGTCATCCCCGTCCTTCCTGTAAGACATCATGTGATAAAGAATATTAGGGTTTCCTGTAAAATGCTACAAAGTTTCACCATTAACGTCACAATCATTGCATCTACCTATTGGCTGTACAGGTAGACTCTACACATCCATCCCCTTCCCTTTCCATATGTAATACTGGTCTGATTGGACTAATGCACAAACTGTGAATTCCAGTAACTCATGTACTTCCTGCTGTCTATTGCTATATAGGCTGTGCATTGTTTTACCATGCTGGTTTACAGATTGAAGTTCCTGGTGAGATAATAAATCAACCCCTCACCTGCTCACTGAGTTCAAATTTGCATAGAACTCTTCACCTCTTTTAAAACAAGCCTCTGTGGAACACAGTGCACAAGCTGAGACGTTTTATTCAGGAGAGGATTAACAAATAATCTTTGGTGCAATAAAGCACACAGGCTCAGCAGTGTGTCAATGTTTTGATTAGGTGACTCACCCCACAAAGGTCAGGTTGAAGCGGATGGGCAGCTGGAAGTCCAGCTGAATGGTTGCACACTGGTGGTAACGTCCAATTGCATCTTTGATCTTGATGTCAATCTGCAACAGCACAGAAAGCGTTGGAGTACTTTCCAGACCACAGAGAATTTAATTGATTTCGCGTTTGGCAGGAACTATCAGAAATGTACTGACCTTGGGTCCATAAAAAGCACCGTCTCCAGGGTTGAGTTTCCATGGCTCCCCAAACTCATTCAGGCTGTTCTCCAATTGCTGCCAAACATGAGGCATAGGTTAAAATATAAAGTAAATCTATACATCAAAAAGCATCAAAAGTGGGATTTTCTGGAGACGTGAAGTCATACTGAAGTACGCAATCAAGTAAAGGACACACAGTCCGGTCTTTGCACTGCCTAAAGGACTTCTACATATGCAATTTACAATGGGAGAAAATAATAGATATCAAGACAAGCCAATGAGAGATGTCTTTTTCTGACAACACGCCTACAGATTCAAGGAATTTCACAATGACTCACAGCTCTGATACTATGATCACACAGCAGGCAGCCAGTGTTTTCATTCACAGTGCCAAGTCAGTGTCAGCGTTTATTTGCTAAAAAGTAAGGTGTAGCAAAGACAGTGCATTTTGCCACCAAAACAGTGATTCATAGGTGGAAGACAGATGTTATGCTGAAAATGTACCTAAATTTGAGTGACAGCTGGGGCTGATTTTCTACCTTATGTTGTAACTATGATGCCTGATACAGTTTACCTTCTCAGCTTGGTTCCACACAGCGATGTCACCCAGGTACTTCTCTGGACGAGTGGAGAGGTGAAGCTGGAAGGAGAAGCCGAACACATCGTAAACACAGCGGAGGAAGTCAAGACAGCCCTTCATCTCTGACTCGATCTGTAGGAGGGAAAAAAAAAGATGGTTCAGCATTCAGGAAAATGACTCATAATAAATACATGCATTAGTTGTTTGTCAAACAAAATACTCTCCATTTTATTGTCAAACTTGCAGAAAATTACTGATACAGTCACCTGATCCATCGTGCAGAAAATATGAGCGTCGTCCTGTTGGAAACGCCGCACTCTGGTGAGCCCAGTAAGTGTTCCTGACAGCTCGTTCCTGTGGAGGACCCCGAAATCCGCCAGCCTCAGAGGAAGCTCCCTCCATGAGCGAGGCCTGTGGCTGAACATCAAACTAGAGGACAACCAGAGGGCAAGAAATCATATGATAGTAACGCGGCATAAAAGACATTTTGATTTACAGTATTTGGGAAACAATTCCAATCTTTCCACTCTGAGCGCTCTAAATTTACCAGTGTCCGGGACAGTTCATGGGCTTCAGTGCAAAGATGTCATCCTCCACAGGGAAGGAGAACATGTTTTCGCTGTAGTGTTGCCAATGGCCAGATGTCTCCCACAGTTTGCTGTTATAGATGTTGGGGGAGGCTACTTCCTGGAAGCCTCTTCTCCAATACTCATCCTAGAACAACAACAGAACCATATCAACAAACTAAACACAGCAGCTGGACTGCACAGGTACTTTATGGAGCTGAGCTAAATCAGGACTTCTGAATGTCCAGGTGAGATTTTCAGCAGCAAACAGTAGGAGACTGGTGTAACTGGACTGATTTCAACTGTGAATATGAAACAGGACGGTGCCAAAACAGATAATGCATGCTCAGCTTTTCCTGACTAAATACAGTTTAGCAGAAGAGTGGGCTACAAAACCTGAATGTCATGTTCTGAGTGACAACTGACTCAATTTACTGCAAATATCTTTTTTTTCCTTTTTAAAGCAACAGTCATAACAGACTGAAGTGATGTGATAATGATCTTGCACCGTTGCTGTGCAATGTATGTCAGGCCTTCTTGGCTTGGTCCAGTGTGTTAGTGGGTGCTGTGAAACTCCTCAAGTTGTTAACATGCAAATACATCTCAGGGACAAGTTCCTGTACAGTCATTGAACTTGGCAAAGGCGTTCAAGTTACTCTGAAAACTAAAGTTTGCTTAACTCAGGACAGTACTGCAGTCTGCTGTTAACTGAGAATTTCTCTAGAAATGACGCAACCTAATTACTAAATGTAGAAATATGGTGACTTCCCAAACACATGGAGTTCATCTTTAAACCAACAGAACGCTTTCAAATGATCACTCCATGAGGCCAATTGGACAAATGACACGTCAAACGACAAGCTCATTGGGACTACAATCTGCAAATCTTGACACTTTTGGTTCTGACACTTCTGACTTTTTAATGTTCAGTTTGTGCAATAGAGGTATGTCTAAGGTGACTGGAAAAAAACTTTGAAAAGTTCAGGACATAATTCAGACTATGTAGAGCAGACAAGGCTGGTCCACCCCGTTCTGAGGCTCCAGGCAGTATTTAAACTGAGAGAGCAGAACTAAACTATTCAGGTCACTGTTATACTCACAGCTTATCTTTGAGCTCCTTGGTGATTGCATGTTCTGCAAAAGTTAACAGTTGGTGATCTGCATGTCAATGAGCCAGCAATCACGACAAGTACACTGGAAATGTAAAATATAGCCTAAAATGGACGCATGGACACAGGTTGAAAGCGGTTTTAAGCATTTGTGTTTCTGCATCCATTTGTGTCGACCACAAATGAATTTATTTTTCCTTCTTGAATGCACTTGGCAAGTGCACTGAAACAACTCCTACCCTGATGAACTCAGTGAGGGTGTTGTAGATGTAGGCTCCCCGTGGCATGAAGAAACAACTGCCAGGGCTCAGATCATGGAAGAAGAACAGCTCCTGGTCCTGTGAAGCAGAGCAACAACTTTTTAATGACTTGATATATCCTTTATCTGCAGATACAACCAGCACAAAACTCCTCCATACACAGCAGGGAGTTATCCAATTAACACACACTGGAACGCAGAACAGCGTGTTTCCTCAAAAGAATGTGAAAACAGATCTTATTCATTTTCCCCAAAAAACCTAAAATACAGGTCCAGTAATCTATGATTTCTGTAGCAGCCTTTAACGGTAGTTTTAATTTAAGAACATTCATTCACTCCTATCTTTCTGCGCTAGATTGTAATTGAAGAAAAACAGTTGCACCTGCACAATAGAGACAAACAGGCAGTGAAGATGAGGTGATACATGATGATACAAATACTATAATGACAATAAAGCTTTGTCAATTGCTCTCCTGATTTGAGAATGAGGCTTTGTAGCTGAAACATCTTCCTAATGCCTTATTCACTGACTAATTTTAAATGCTAATAAATTAAAGTACGGGATTAGAGGTCTTCTATATCCACATGTCACTGGACTGCATCTAGAGCTTTTGAAAATGTGCTTTCATGATGCACTGTGCAAATGAGAGGGGTCGGCTTAGGATCACACCACAGAGCACCATCTTTAAAACAGCATGCCACTTTTGTCACCTCACTCTGATATTGCTGTTGAAGACAGCGATATCTTGACACTTGCATGTAACATAGAACCGCGTTGTAATCAGTGCGGATTGAGGTGCTGCCGTCTGGATCTCCCATGCTGGGAAACCAGCTGGGGTGCTCAGATGACTCACAGTTGTCCCAAATGTGCCAGTAAGAAGAAGCACAGTGCCCTCAGCTGGTATACAGCAACAACAGATGACTGAGTTGAAAAAATGGTTTTCATGTCCAAAGCTGCAACAAAAATTACTCACTGGGTGAAAGTGTAAAATGATCTGCAGCTGGTGAACGTGACTGAGTTTAACATGATAATCAAGGATATGAAGGTAGGTTCAATACAGAATGTTTATACTTTTTTATGGTTGAAAGCATGTTTGATAATAGAAAACTGCCTGCTGTATTAAAATTTTGCAGTTCACATTTGCCTGGAGTCTGTGCTCATAATCCAGTTTGGTTTCAGGGTTCACCACATGTAAAAAACCACAAACCTAGACTATCACGAGGAAAAACTCCTAAAAGAACCTCAAAGGAGATGAGTCAGCCATCATATTATACAATTAATTAGGAATCAAAATTCACTTTGCACCGGGCTTCTCTTTCCAGTTTTAAAGCTAGCTGGGTGGGCTCAAACATGACTGCCTACGCTGACTCACTTTGCCAATCTTGCGATGGTCTCTATTCTTGGCCTCCTCCTGAAAACGTTCCCACTCCTTCAGCATCTTTGAGTCCGGGAAAGAAATCCCATAGATCCTCTGAAGTGTCTCCATGTCAGAGCGCCCCTCCCAGTAGGTGGAAGAGTTCTGATTACAGAGGTAGAAGAGTATATAGTATAAGTATATAGACTATTAAGTCATTTTACACAATCATAAATCAAACCGAGAGCTGCAAGTAAGGAAAACAACTTTGGGAGATAACTGGTTAAAATGCTAAAATTCCTTGTTAAGAAGTTGACAAAATGACAATATCTGAGGAAAAAAAACACATTATTTGAGGACAGCATAAATTAGTTTGGGGCTTGTGGACTTCAGACATTAAAAAAAGATTAACCTTGGACCCTGCATGTCTCTTCCACATACCTTATAGATCTTCATGGCCTTGATCTTGCCTGTATGTCTTACATGGGGACCCCTGCACAGGTCAATCAAGGGCCCGCATCTAACCAAGATTCATATGTTACACAACAGTTAGGTTTACAAAGATAAAAAAAAGAACACATAGTGTTTTAAAATCAAAAGATGCATTTGATATTTCTTGTCATTAAACATAATTACATCAATATAACCAACTAACCTGTAGACTGTTGTAGTGGGGGTGGTGACTTTTTCATTCAGAATGCGGCACTTGAATTTGTTGTACTGGAAGGCACAAATACCTTGGGTTAGTTATTCCCTGTAGCTCAGAGTTTTTGTCTTGATTCAAAGATTTCACTTTGTGTGGTTACATGCATGAAAACCATGCTAACTGTAGTGGGACACTATAGCCCTTAATGTACACGTTTCCAACATAAAAAAAAAAAGGACAACTAATAAGCCATGGTTCGTTTTTTGAGACAAGCAAAGGATCCCAAGCTGACAGTGGACAGAGTCGTCTTTCTTTTACCTTAAACATCTTCAGCAGTGTCTCCTTGCTGACCTCCAGCCTCTCAAAAGGCTGTTTTTCCTTCACCACACCCTTACACAAAGTCTCCAAGTCCCCAAACTCAGTGCTGGACACTCCCCTGGAAAACAGCAGGTCGTTAAAAATGATCATGGTCAGTGCTGCTCTGGCAAGTGTTATTAAGTTTCTGTAATGACTTAATCATGTTCTGTTTGGACATGATGATCCTGTGTTTCAACAAAGTATGTTTTAAAAGGAGAAGACTGTTCTATTTTTAACACTTTAACACTTTTTGGTCCAACATAGCAAAGCCATTAATAACTGATCCAAAAGGTAGTGAAATACATGACTGATATCCATTTCTGATAATTATAACCCATCCCAGAAAAATCCATGTAGAGTTGGAAAGCTGAGGTAGACCGAGAAGATGTTGGCTGCTCACTTTTGTCCATCCAGGAACATGTCGTAGTAGAAGCCATTCTCTATGGGGGGTCCATAACATAAACAACCTCCATAAAAGTGCTCCATTGCCTCCCCCAAGATGTGAGCACTGGAGTGCCAGTACACCTAGGATGATATAAGATGACGATGCATTACCTCTTTAAAAAACATACAGATAAAAGAATAGCTTTACTTAAAGGACGTTTGTTGTTGGGATGCTGTGGCTTCAACATTTTTATTATTGATTCTTTACACAATTATAGTGTGGAGTTAATGCCTGAAATGTGATCTGGCAGACCAAAAGGTAGGACTGCTTGATAATGAAGATGTTCAAAAAGGGGGACCATTCTATGAATAATAATAGTAAATAAAAGGTTTTACAAAAGCAAAAGACAATTTGCAGAGCACAAATATTGCAGTACAACACAATGTACTCACAGCCTGAGCGTCCTCATTGTCAAAGCGCAAGATCTCAAGAGAGCAGTCCTGCTCGAGAGGTCTGTCCAAGTCCCAGAGCTCCCCGTTGACCCGAGATATCACTGCATTGTCAGCCAGGCCCTGGCTGAAAGATGAAGCACAAGATGGATAGTGTGATAGTGTGTTATTCATGATAATGAAAAGTAAACATTAGGAACAATATTAGGGAACTGCCTAGTACTCCAAAACCTGTGTAAGTGTTTTAGATTTATCTGCATAACTCACACCACGTTAACATCATTTCCCGTGCAGGTGACTAACCTGATGTCGCAGGCCAGTTGGTATGGGGTGGTGACCCAAGCCTTGCCCGTCACCTTATGTCCGTCGGGCAGCTCCACCGTAATGGGCTTGCTGTTTGCAGCTCTCTGGGCCAGGAGGGCATCACTCTCCGTCTTCAGCTCTTCATAGAGGCTGAGGCGCTCTGCAATGTATCCAGGCCAAGGCTTCAGCTACACAGGAAAACAAGCAATCAAAGTCAAGAAATGTCCAAAATAATGCCCATTCATTTGTTAAAATTCAAGCATCACCAGTTCCAATGCCTCAATGTGAACATTTCTATTTCCAATTTCTGTGAGAGACAACAATTAGAGAGAGATTATTAAGCATTATTTGTGAGAAACTGAAATGTGAAGGTGAAGTTCCTGTTGGGAGAAAGTGTGAACAGTGGAACAGGTTAATTCAGTGTCTTGTGCTTCTTTTAATAACCACCTCTTTCACACCTCCAGCTCCTTGTCCCTTATCCTGCTTCTTCTCCTTGTTCCTGTCACCTGGTTTGGTCACTGGGGCTGCAACCTGTATCAAGCAGAGAGGGCTTTGTCTTTACACTGACAATAATCTCCTCTTAGTCACAATATCAGCCTGTTATTAATGTCGGTGAACACGCTCGGCTATTTCTGGAAATGGGGGACATTAGTTTGTCATTTGGCCCACTGCACAGCTACGCCTCACTCCCGCATCATGTTACAAATGTATCCATTCAGACTGGTTCACGTCTCCTGGCCCAGTGTTCACCACTACCTTTTTATCCACTCGGTTGTGTATCTGCTGCTCTTTACTGGTGTTTCTCTCCGGACCCCTGCCACACTTGGCTGAGTGCTGTCTCTCGCCCTGCGCCACCTCCTCCAGCTGCAGCTCTGCCTGCAGACCCCGACGGAGGTGCAGCAGCCGGTACTTCAGCTTCTCATTCTCCGTCCTCAGGGTCTCCAGCTCCGGGGTGATCACAGCAGCTCCGGTGGCGTTCAGACCACCTCGGCTTAGTCCATCCCGAAGAGAGGAGATTTCCCCGGCGAGAAGCCGGATTTGCTCCTCCTGAGCTGCCAAACGTGCAGCCAAGCACTCCGCCATCTTTAAATGACCACCATAGCCACAATGACAGCTGACTTCCGGTGAGGGTTTACTACAAATATAAGCCTCACTGACACACTATCGTAAAAACAGCAACCAGGGTAAAAAAAAAAAAGAAAAAGAAAATCAAATTAATTTAACAACATGACTTCAGAGAATGCGCCATACATATTTTAAATATAATATAGTTATAATATAAATAATATAAATATGTATTGTATCATTATTTTCAAGATCAGACCAGCGTAAATGACAAATCTCATTTATTTGGACAAATGCAAAAATACATCTGACAACATATTATTTAGTCAAAATAATGAATTACTATCCTGAGAAGACTATGAACTAATAACATTTGAGGTCTGCGTTGTTTCCTTAATGGCTCTTATAATTCATTTAAATAATAGATCTTTCACGTGCTTCAGCTAATTATTGGTTGATATTCCTCAGGCGTCGCACCGTTAGTACTGCAGCACAGACGGTGGCAGCACGGTGGCAGTAACGTGTTTTCTAATGTTTCTAATACATTTTGACGTCAGCAGATCGCTGCAACGCAGGACGCTAAATTTTTCCAAGTATATTCAACTGCAGCCGCAGCACGAACGTGCAAGTATCTAAACGACACACCCACTTTACTACAAGTATGAGGAGGGGCATAGTTAAGTTTGGGTTAAAACGTTAGTAGGGTTAGTGGTCAGGGGAGGGTGTCGTGTCGTAAAGTGGGTGTGTCGTGTAGGGCTAGGGTGAGTCTGCAAGACTGCAGCTAGACCTATACAGCCATGGACCCTTCTCAATTTTTCCTAGGACGGCGAAGTCATGACCCGCCCTACTCTGCCTTTGATTGGCTAGTACTTGTTACCTTCGTTGATTGGGTTGTTTAGGTTTTAGGCATGAGGAGAGAGATTGGTTAGGGTTAGGGAAATAATATCAGGGTAAGCCAATCAGAGGCAGAGTAGGGAGGGTCATGACTTCACCGTCCTTGGAAAAAAATACCGTGTTCTGGGCGGGAGTGGGATCTGATGGGGATACTGGGGACAAAAAGAGAGGAAGAGGGGGTAAAAGTAGCCAGGAAGGCACTCTTTACTTTATTAATAGACACATGGTTAGTGGGCAGAAGTGAAGAAATAGGGTAAAATGACACGATGCTACACACTCTTGCACAGTAGGTGGCGGTATGCACCACGAAGTTGTTTGTGATACGCCAGTAAACCGAGAAGAAGAAGAAGAAGAAGAAGACGACGAGGAGGAGGAGGAGGAGGAGAAGGAGGAGGATCACCTGCAGTGAAGTGGGCGGTCAGCAGCAATGTAATTAATCATCCACTCGTTATTCATGTGCAGTGGATTTCATGTATGTGCTGTGGATTTGTTAGTTTACAGGTAAGTCAGCAGTTTCCATATCTATTTTTTTAATGAACGCAGAACAATGTAACTACTGCAGCTTTATTCTTGGCGAACGACAGATGAACATCTACAGTGGTTGTTTACATACCAGCTAACTCTCTACTTTAGCTAGCTAACTTGAATGACTAGCCCACGCAACTGCGGTAAACCACATTCAGTTCAGTAAACTTTCGGTTCACAATTTCCCTGCTTACGAGGAAGGCAAATGCTTTTCACATCACGTACCTTTTAAGAGCCTGTGTGAAATTCGGCGTGTGTTCAGGACGCACCGACAGTAAGAACAAACTAATTCAGTTAGCTTGTTAATTTGTTCGCTCTGTATTCTGACGTTTTCTCCTCATCAAAAGCTGTCACTGTTGTACAATAAACCGCTTCGTTAAGATCCAAAAATTCGACAAGGTGTGTAGCTACGCTTGTGTGTGTCGTTTATCAAAAAGTATGACAGTAAAACTTTAAGTGACAGACAGACACACTGGTGTAATTTAGAGTAAATGGAAATATTTGACGCGTTTGTTTAATTTGAACAGTGTAATAGAAGAATGATCTGATAGACCACCACCTCTGTTAAAGTGTTCTTGTGTAAGATAATGAATCCTTACTGTCCTTACTGTACTACCTGGACCAAGGTTAACATTATCGTTCTGCAGCTGAACCTGACCTCTGACCTCACTGTGGAAAGACGAACATCAGGCTATTTACTTGAAATCAATTGCATATTGTTGATACATTGCAGCCCAGACCTGCTTGGGAAATTTTGATGCTGTTGTCAGCATGGCTTCGTCCTCCAGCTTTGCCCCTCCAAAACTGGCTGACTTCATCCTCACAGAGCGGCTGGGCAGTGGTACCTATGCTACAGTCTACAAAGCCTACAGGAAGGTGAGATTGTGGAGCTGAAGGCAGAAACATCTGATAAGTCAAAAAATAACTGTCATGTCTCAAGTTTCTATTCATTAAAGGTGCTGAGTAGTGAAGTTCCTGGTACTTTACTGGACTTTTCTCACTTTACTTAATAAACTATGATATTTCAATGAATGTGAAAGTGATTAGTCATTACTAAAAGTGCTTTCTGCTCTCACAATTTTGTCTGTTGCTTTGCCACATTGAGCATATTTGCACAGACAGACACCGTTTTTCCTTATTATAGTTTTGTAGTCAAAAGTGAAAGTAAAAGATGAAATCAAGTTCCTCTCTGTGATGTTGTAGGGGGACAGTCGAGAGGTGGTGGCGGTGAAGGTGGTTGGGAAGAAGACTCTAAACAAAGCGTCTACAGAGAACCTGCTCACAGAGATTGAAATCCTCAAGACTGTGCGTCACCCTCATATAGTCCAGCTAAAAGACTTTCTGGTAAGCTCATCTATAGCTTTTAGATCAGTTGTAGCTTATATTAGGGATGTGATTAAGTATTTAACAAAATAGATTTTTCTAGGCCACGGGATATGATGAAACTATGCCCTGTATTTTTAAACAGTGGTGAGCACCAAACCGTGAGTGCCAGGTGTTGAATTAGGGCCATTATATAGGGTGCACAGCAGGAAACTTCTACTCATCCAGTAGAGAAAGTTTTGGAACAAAACAACAGTATCCAATTTGAATCTTTTTTTGTGTGTGTGTCTGATTTAATCTCTTCTCCTTGTGTCCTTCATCAGTGGGATACTGAAAACATTTATCTAATCCTGGAATGGTGTTCTGGAGGAGATCTTTCCCGCTTCATCCGCAGTCGCAGGATCTTACCTGAGAAAGTGGCCCAGCGTTTCCTGCAGCAGATAGGTGAGTTATTGCCAGACATGGTTAAAGCCTGTTTTCAAATATCTTCTTGTTGACTTTTACATTGATACTCTTCAAAACAAAACAAGGATTTACAACAGACCAAACTTTAGGAATGGTAGTCATATGGTAGACATGTTTGTGCAATGTACCTCCAGGTTTTGTGGCCAATCTTTTAAAAAAAAAAAATCACCATGCCAGCTTTGGTTACATGTCAACAACTTCTTTGCATACATTTTTTTTCTCTTTATTTAGTATTTATTTTGTGAATTTTGACACTTTTTCAGCTATGTACACCTGTGAATTATTTGGAAAAATTGGTACAAACCCACCGTTTGAGGAAGTTACAGTCAAGGTAGCTACCTATGTCTGGGAAAAGTACAGAAAATGCATTACATTATGATTTTTCTTTTTTAATTATTTTTTCTTATTTTGTATGTATATACCGGTTTGTGTCTGCACAAACAGCCTGTGCCCTCCAGTTTCTTCATGACCGAAACATCTCACACTTGGACTTGAAACCGCAGAATATCCTGCTCAGCGGTTCTGTTCTAAAACTGGCAGGTAATCTCATGCACCCTCACACCAGCAATTAAACACACGCTGATTTACATGTGTCATGACCTGGGTCAAGAGAGACAAAAGAGACACACCATGCCAAAGTTTAACAAAAGTTAATTTATTAAACAAATTAATTAAATATTTACAATATGAAGTGTGGATGTCAGTATAATCAGTTGTGTAATGTGCATGAGTGATTAGATGTGGGTGTTGTACAGTGCATAAAAGCAAAGTATAACAAAACTAAGGCAACATAACTGAACCAAAATGGGTAACTGGAGGGGAGAGCAGAGAGCTGCAATCAGCAGTTTTCTTATCACTCTTTACCCAATTTCTAAACTTCTGGCAATAGGCTTCAGGGACCAGGGATCGTATGCTTTTAATACAGCCGACTTCACCGTATCATAATCCAAATGATCCTCAGCACATACACATACTAAAGCATAAGCACTCTGTCCCAATCTGGCCATTTTTTTGCATCAGCAACACGTTCAAAGAGAGTGGAAAAAGTATCAGGGACTTACTCTTTGAATTCGGCACCAAAGGCAAATTAGCCACAACATCAATACCACCCAGTGCAGAGCCAACAGAAGCAGAATCCTCTGTACTATAAACCCCCCCAGAGAAAGCTTGCCCTCTCTGATTAACTGCAATTTGGACTGTTCTAACCCCATTTTCATTCTTTCAGTGCTCTACCAAATTTTCTCCATCTCAACTTGCTTTTCCAATCTCTCCAACTGAAGCTGCTTCTCCTTGTTCACCACGTCCACTTTTAACTGTAACTTCTTCTGCTCAAACTGCATGGTCAAAACCTAATTTCTAATCTCTTCCTTACGTTTCTTCTCTGTAACACTAATGCCATAATGGTCAGCTGTTTGCACCAACTGCTCCTTTTTACAGCCATTTACAAACACCACCATAAGCTCCTCAAAAAAAGCGACAAAGAAGCCATAATTACAAATTATCGATACAGATAGTAACGTGTTCACTGCCAGACACATACTTGGGCAAATGACCACCCTAACCAGAGAATTTCTCCCTAACTGATTACCAAAACATACTAACAACTCACCCCTGGTCTTCTTGCAGCTTGCGGCAGGTATTTACGCACTGAAAAACAGTGGACTTGTAAAGTGATCTGCAAGCAGACAACCCCATAAAATCACACAGATATACCTCCGAGACAGTTGTCCAAAAACAACTGACACTAACCACGTCGCCACAACACTACAAATGAAACAAATGGATGCAACCTAAGGGGAAACGCTGTCACAGCCTAACAGGGAACTCTTTGTATACAGCATATCAGGACAGTAACATTTACCTTCTGAATGGCACACGACAATCCGACGCCGGGTCAGAAACCAGCACTTCCAAAGAACACATGGTGTATCTCCCAAAAATCAGAAAACAAAGCAAAACCAAAGACCAAATTAGCCCTGGCCACAGAACACACAGCCCAAAAGCCAGCAGGCAGCTGGACCAAATCATCTCATCAGCTGTGCAGTCACGCTATGCCCCCTGAGGCACAAAACAAACTTTTTAACTAACCATAATGGACGAGCCCCCATGTGTTATGATTTGTTATGATTGTTTTGATTTCCTGTCAGATTTTGGCTTTGCCCAGTACATGTCACCATGGGATGAGCAGAGTGTCCTGAGAGGCTCTCCTCTTTACATGGCTCCTGAGATGGTGTGCCGACGGCAGTATGACTCCAGGGTGGATCTCTGGTCAGTAGGAGTCATTCTCTACGGTGAGTACTTTGTGTTCACTTTCTTTTGAATGTGGAATACCATTAACATGAATTACACAATGCTTCAGGTGATCTGCTAGGCTTGATCCAAATGTCTGGATTTCCCCTGCACTTGCAGACTCATGGACTTAACAGGTGCATTCCCCTGAAATCCGCCTGAGAACTGTCCAAATCCACAATTTATCAAGTCTGCAAGAGAGTTCACTTTGGGTGCAGACTTCACTAGACTTCACTTATAAGATACCCATAGTTCAAAGCAATATGGATGTGATCAATGTAAAATAAATCGATAATAAGAATATCAATCATAATAACAGTTATAATAAGAATAATAAAAAACAATTCATAAACCGTAATAGGCTTATTTATTTTTGAAGACACCTGTTTTTGATTTTTTTGATATGTGAGTTTACTGATGTAAGTAAAGTTTTATTTATACGGCACTTTTTAAAACACACAGTTACAAAGTGCCTCTCACACATATGCGAAAAATGTAAACGAATAAATAAATAAAGAAAATTGAATTACAATATAAACCACAGCACAATGAGAAACAGAACAAAACAGAACGAACAAAAACATACAACACAGCACAAATAGAAACAGACCAAACTAAAACAAACAAAAACATATGACAGGGATGGAGATTTATAAAAAGCCTGTAAAGATGAGTTTTTAGAAACGGCTTAAAACAGTCCAAAGATTCAGCAAATTTAACGGATTGGGGGAAGATGATGCAGTGAGTTTATCTTACACAAATTGCTAATGTCAGTAGTGTTAATAACCTTTCAGAAAAATGGAGAGATGAGATGGATTACAGGAATTTGATCCATCACATATGTCCCATCTGACAGCACATCTTAGACTTTGTTTTCATTGTTAAGCACTCTGTAATAACTGCAGATTATCAATTTGTAATAATCTACTCAACATTCCTTGAATGCATATAGAGGCAATGTTTGGGCGAGCACCGTTCGCATCAAAGTCATACGCTGAATTGGAGGAAAAGATCCGGAGTAACCAACCTATTGAGGTAAGTATTAAGCAATAACTGAGTTCCTCATTAGTGAATGTGCTGGACTGAGACAGTCAGCTATCCTGCTAAAAATGTGAATGAGTCACTGCTTGCACTGGTGCTCTAAAACAGAGCCACATTGTGCTACATATTTTAGTGCATGCACGTGTTGTGCAAATGACAAATGTCTTATATGAATAGTGAAAACCTGTTGAAGAGCATAATGAGCTACCCAGTAATTTTCCCAGGAAGTATCAGTGCAGCCCTGTTACCAAAGCCAAAGCATGAATTGGAGATTTTCCCCGCTTCATTTGTGAATATTAACTATTAAACCACTAGATGGCATACTTTCACAATATACCCAGTATACTATACTCTTTGGCTACTCAAGGAGGACTGGCAGAGAAGGCACTCAGCTGAAACAAGGACTTGTTCAATAATGACTTATTGAGAAATGCAACATGCAAATATTTTTATAATTGGATGTTTACATATGTCGAACAAGAGTTTCTAGCTACTTGTTTTTAATATGTCAGAGAGAAATAATAACTGATTGATAGCAATTAAAATAATTGTGTCCTGATTTGCCTGCTGCATACACAAACCACATTTTTATTACCATTGTATTAATTAAAGGAGGTAACTGTGCTTTAAATGATGGAAGGCTTTCAAAACACTCGCATTCTTGTGTCAAACTAATGGATCGCATTAGCATGTGGTCAATTACCCAGGGATTCACGTACAGAGTTTTAAGGTCATCTTTTGATAAAAAGTAGTGATGTGAGACTAGAAGGTCTTTGGCAACAATCTGCTGTCCTTTCCGCTGGATTGTCCTGTGGATTGAGTGCAACATAATAAGGCCGTGTTTTGTGCACCAGCTCCCTCCAGGGGCCAGGGTATCCAAGGACTGCAGGGACCTTCTGTTGCGGCTGCTGGAGAGAAATCCAGATGCCCGGATCACCTTTGCAGAGTTTTTCACCCACCCTTTTGTGGATATGGAGCACATGCCAAGTGTAGAGAGCCTAGGGAAAGCGGTAAGAGAATAAGAAGAAAGGGGGGAATATGTTCTGGCATGTGTGTTTCTACTCTAGGTGTCCATGAATAATGCGTGTGTGATTGACTGAGCATATGTACACATGTGCTTGTCGGGTTAGGGTTAGGGTTAGCCTGCCTCACATGTGCGTTCACATATGACTCTGCACGCATGCATGAGCAATGAAGAGTTGCAGTAGGTCAGCATTTAGTGATGCCAGTTCCTGTTTCCTCTTATCAGAAAGCGCTGGTCCTGCAGGCCGTTCAGAAGGACCAGGAAGGGGAGAGGACCGCCGCTCTGTCTCTTTACTGCAGTGCCCTTGAGCACTTTGTCCCCGCCATTCACTGTAAGAGCAACAACCACTCTCATATCCTGTCTGTGGCTTAAGCCCTTCAACAATGCAGCGCCTTTGTTCCACCACAATAAACCGGCAAAGTAAACTCACTAAATGTAAAACCAAAACATGTCTTCTCTCTGCCCTCCCCAGACGAGACAGACCGACAACGTAAAGATGCCCTCAGGCAGAAGGTAGGCCTGAAAACACTCCCTCCATTCACATTTGGATTGCTCTCTATTTTCAATTGGGTTTTTTTTAAACTCCAGTGGCTTTCACTTGGTATGAATTCTCTATGAATACCATATGGTGTGCAAGTAGAACATATGGCGTGGTTGACATGATTAAGTTGAGTCAATGTAAGAGGACTTCCCGCAGGTCAGCCAGTATGTGTCCAGAGCCGAGGAACTGAAAGCCCTGGTGGCCTCAGACAACAGACTGAGCTTTGAGGAGGCCCGGACCTCCAGGGATGTCCTCCGAGGTAAAAAACACAGCTCAGTGTAGAGGTAGGGCCACTGTATGCAGGCATTAGGCCTCTCTGGTCAGGAGCTGTATGACAGGACAACTTGACAATGTGTCATTGTCAGTGTATTTATTTTTTAATATCACTGTCAAGAGTAAAATTCTGTGTTTCATGAATCAGATCATGAAACATCACCTGTAACACTACACAGCAACACACATTAAATATGAAAAGACACCTTTTTGTGTGATCCTTATGTTTATGCTTCACAAAGTTAGAAATCTGTAATTTTAATGGATTTTGTTCTGACATAAAACACTGAGAAGTTTCTTCATATAATCAGGATTCAGTAGATTTGTTCCCCCATAACCATTATCCCTGTTATAGGTGCATACCGTATGTGAAGTTGCATATGAATAAAAACACTGTATACAGGAAGGCAGATATTTCTGCCTTGAATATTGTAGATGTGTAAATGTTTATAAGTTACTAGTAATAAACAATAATTATGCTATTCTTTAACCCTCTATGGCATGGTGTTGCCCTCAGCCAACAAACCACATTTTTGGAACTCACACCGCCCCTATACATTTTTTTAATTTTAAAAAAAAGATATTACAAGAAATGTCTGTGTCCATTGACATGAGAGGCTGAAGTGGGTTTCACCTTTTCTCCGGGACTGGAGCAGTCCTTTCAGGATGCAAAGTCACATGTGGCACAGTGCCACCAATTGATATGATCACTTATCAATTGTTGGCACACTCACTTTTTAACTTTTAACTTTTTATATATGCATGTGCATGAGTATGTAAGGAAGTATATGTGATTGTTTAAAGACATATTTTGTTTTTATTTATATACTAAAACAGTTTTCATTCATTGCCTCAGGGAAACATTGTGCAGTTAGACCCCTCTTGTTAGGGCAGTATCATGCCTGAAGATGTGCTGGGATACATATTTATCACCATAGTCAGTTACTTTACTATCTAATAAGTGGATCCCAGAATTAGATGGTAAATGGCTGCTTATATAGCACTTGTATCTGAAGTGCTTTACAATGTTTCTGCTGCTCACTTACCCATTCACACACACACACACACTCACACAAGGCGGCAAGCTACCACGCAGGGCGCTGGCGCAACCATCAGGAGCTATTTGGGGTTCAATATTTTGCCCAAGGACACTTTGACATGCGGACAGGAGGCGGAAAACCCTTCTGATTAGTGGATGACCCACTCTTCCTCCTGAGCCACAGCTGCCCCGAGCAGAGTGCGTGTGTGTGTGCGTGCATGCGTACTGCGCATGTGTGTTGATAATGACACTGAGTCTATGGATGAAGATGTTGATGATGCATCAGAGGATGATGTTCCATACTTACCCCAGTAGGGAAACAGCCCATGATACAGCCACGATGCCAACACACACCCTTTCACAAATACTGACACACACAGGCTAACCCCTCCACACACACACACACACACGTTTGTTTGATGTTTTGACATTAAAGTTTCATATTATGATTTATTGAAACCATTTTTGGTTTCAATAAATCATATGCCATCTAAATCAAAATGCTTGTTGTTTCCCTTCATTCCACTTATCATTTGTATTATAGAAATCCTTTGTGTTTCAGTATCCTCAGTGTTTCAGCACATTGTTGCGAGCCGATATCTGGTAGGCTGGGGGGGACAAATTTAATTAAAAAAACAAAAAGTTTCCCCAAGAAATAAAAATTCATGCCACAGAGGGTTAATAAAACCCCTTTTTTTCTCCTGCCCTAGAGGTGAGGGTCAAAGTGGCTGCCCTGGGTGTGATACAGATGTGCTCAACTATCCTGTCACTTATAATGAAATCTTAAAAAAATCAATGTATCTCGGGTCTGTAATGCTGGAATTTTAAGATACTGCTAGGGAGATGTCTATCACACAGTTCTGCATATTTTCAATGTTTATTGTGCATTTAGATTGATACAGTAGTACTCAAAGTAGTCCTCTCTTTTTCCTTCTACTACAGAAATGTCTCGAGACCAACCACGACTGCTGGCTGCTCTGGAGATAGCCTCTACTGCCATTGCTAAGGTTAGATCAGGCTGCTGCTGGAAGCTGCTGTGACAGGGAGACACACAAAGGCTGGGTGAACAAAACAACAAAACTAGCAGGATACTTACCCACCACTCTTAAATAGATCACTTTCCAAACCACAACTGTTATGATCATTGGTGAACCAAAAACATTTATTTTGCGGTTTTGCTTGTCTGACGTCATGTTAGTCATGCAAACTTTAACATATTTGTGGCCTTTGTGCTGTTAACAGACAAAACATTTTAAGAGTGAACAAGCATTGATTAACAAATATTGCAATGCTAACAGATTTAGTATAATAAATGAGTGTAATTATGCAAGTCCCAGAATGGCTCAAGTGTTGTGGTAGTCAGATGTAAAACAATGTGTTGCCTTGCTGTCAACCTTCCATTACAGGAGGAGAGCGGACTGGATGATCACGAGGCCCTGGATGTGTACCAACAGTGCTTAGGAGAACTCCTGTTGGCACTAGCAGGTAGACAAACTCCTTTCTTTCCATACAAAACGGAATATATACAATTATCCTTTATACAGTTATATCCTGTTCTGTCCTTTGCTCAAGGGCACCTTGGCAGTAGATTGTAAATGAGGAAGAAATTTTAAACCATTTTATAGTACCGCATACTTCAGATGGTAGCGGCTGTGTGTGTGTGTGTGTGCACATTTGTTATTAAAGAAACGGAGTAACAGATACTTTGAAGAAACTTCTTTTTGAAAGACAGATGGGTGTAAAAGCCATATAAAGTGATGTAGAGAGTGCGTACAAACGAACAGACTAGGAGAGAAATTCATTAAGAGTTGAGAATAGAGCCAGAAACTGAGACACGTCCAGAGATTGCTCGATAGAGAAAATGAAAAACTTCAGGAGGGAGAGACATTATAGATACAGTGTAACTATACTTGACTAGAAAGAGAGACACAGACTCTTAATAGTCAGAGAGAATCTTGGAGAGAGATGAATATTAAAACACTCTCAGAAAGTCTCAGTGAGATGGAAAATAACTCGGATAAAGTGATTTCGAAAGAGTGAAAGACAAACTGTCAGAGAGAGGGACACTTAATAAGCGACAGACAAACAGACAGAGGAACTACAGAAGAGACTCCAGTAACTCCGTCTGTGGCCTGGCGTTCCATTAGGCCGGGCTCATGAGCTCATCTGGGAGATCAGCCTAATGGAAGAGGTGGGATAGAGTGATCCAGATGTGGCTTTGAGCCGGGATGAGACCCGGTGCCAGCGCCCTGTGTGTGGTATGAGAACCCTGCCATCTGCTTCCCATTCAGACAGCACACTTTACTTCTTTGTGTTATTACACACACTCTGGAAACAAAATAAAACTATTGTCTCTCTAATAGACGAGAGCTCTAATCCAGCCAGTGCTATCTAGTGTTCGAGTTTGAAAAAGTGATACTTTTAAAATAGAGTGCTTTTAGTTTTAGCTGGTTTCTTCTTTTTAAAAAAACATTACAAATATTCAGTGTTTCTCTCTTCATTTCTGATTGAATCTTTATTCATCAGAGCGAAACCTAAACGCCTCTTTTAGGTGGTTTAGCAGCTCTTTATGGTGGATGACTGACCACATTGACCCTACGCTGCACCAGGAGTCTTTGTAAGGTTTTGACCTGTGGCTGAAGAAATACTTAACAAAAACACAGCTGAGCAATTAAATGGATATGCAAGTTTTTATTGGATGCGTTACACAGAACCATCATCTTGTCAGTGGATCCGTAACATATGATATACTGGTCCAACCAATCTCATGCCATCCTAGCCAGCCTCTCTCAACAGCGCCTGGGAGCCTCGATGTGGGGAGAAAACATTGGTTCTTTGTTTGGCTAAGAGCTCTTTGTTGCACAGCTTCCCAACATGCCTCGCCACCAGAGAGCCCTCCTCCTCCTCCTCCTCCTCCTCCTCCTCCCCTCTCTCGGCACTCGCTGTCACTCTCCCCCTCCAGGATGACTGACTGTGAAAACACTGGCCTACATTAGAACAGTCTACACACTAGCGAAATCCAATCTAGTAGTTGACCTCTTCTTGAACAAACAAAGTGATTAGGTAGCGGACTCTCTCTCTTCCCTTCCTCTACTCATTATTCTCTGTATCTTTTCTCTCTCTCTCTCTCTCTCTCTCTCTCTCTCTCTCTCTCTCTCTCTCTCTCTCTCTCTCTCTCTCTCTCTCTCTCTCTCTCTCTCGGTGAACCAGCCGAGCCCCAGGGCCGCAGGAGGGAGCTGCTCCACAGCGAGGTAAGTCGGCTCGGTGGGACTTCTGGTTGACTGCTCATGGTAGAAACGACTATATATGTCACCTCCATCGAGCCCCCGGCTGATCACCTAATCGCTCAATCACGTGTCCCATGAGCCTCCTTCCTATAGTCACATGTGCATGTTTTCTGTGGTGAAACCCATATAACGTAATCCATCATCTATATTACTTTTTCATACACATAGATCACTGTCCACTTTATAATTGGATACTTAAAGCGGCTATAATACATGTTTTATACCAACAATGGATCACTCGACTTGTATGTTAAAGGAGTCACATGTTGTGAGACTCTGCAGTTCCCCTCAACTCTACGGAGCTTTTATGTCTTTTAGCTCATTGTTTCGGTTTGTCGACCCCCAACTTAACTGTTCTGGTTTGCTCTTATCAACGTAGTTTTCGGACCCAGCACGCAGCTTTTTCAGCAAACAAGCTCTGATAAACCAACTGTACACTACCTGCCTGGAACTAAACAGATGACAAACAAAATCAGCGACTAGCTGCTGAACAAAGAGTGTAATAGTGGAACATTTAGCAGTCAGATATTTCTCTCTGGAGTTGTTTAAGACTAAAAACGGATCTAGAAGGAGAGTGAATATTGATCATTCATTATGTAGCCAGAAATGTAACTGCAAAAAAATGCAAATGCTGCTATGTGTCTGTTAGATGTGAAAATAGGCAACTGTTTGCAACTTTAATTGCCATGTCATTAACAGAGTTGTCTTAGTTGAATTAAAGTTGTTATTGAAGTTAACAGACACATGTAGCTTCAGAGAAAAAACTAGTATGCGATCCCCATTACAAAACACATTTTTGGTTTTGACAGCAAAATGTTTTTTGTGTTCAAATCAATGTATAAATTCTAGTAGTTCTCCTTTTATTGCACTAATCAGATGTTTCCTGTAGGCGACATACATCCTTTTAGGCACCAACCCGAACGTACTGGAATAAACCCTAAATTTTGATGGTCCAGTAAATTTGCTGGCTGTAACTTTAAAGAATCAAGACCCTGAATACTAGCATTGATATTGTAGTTCGACAAACACATGCAAAGGCTTTTGTGCAGGTCTGCCATTAATACTCAGAGCGCTTTTGTTTTTGTGCATTGTTTAGTCAGCAACTGAGCCAACAACAGACAACAGTATTTCACAACCCAAACGGGGGGAAGCGGGTTCGAGTGGGCCTCATAGACCTCCCTATTTGAAGTTTTATGGGTGCTTGTCTTAAGTAAATTCAGATGCGGCTGTAATAATCTAACGCAGCATTAGGGAGGCAGGGGTGGGGGATTAGATGGAAAGCATGTGTGTATGTGAGAACCCAAAAGAGGCACATGCTGCCATGACTGGCCTCCATGTGCGTTCATATCTACTGTAGAGCACACTTTAGCCTTTCCAAAGCTGTAATTCTATATCCTGACTTCTCATATGGGATCTGTCCAGTGTATATTGATGTAGTATCATGGCTAAACAGATGTAGGTCCTGTTGTCCTGTGGCCTGTGTTTCCGTACACGTACAGTAAAACTCACGTCAACAAGTTATCAATATGTCACATGTACCATCCTCACCCGTGCAGATTTCTTCCACATTGATTGTACTCAGTGATTAAAGGGATTGTGATTAAAGCACTGTGGCTACGTAAGGTTGGGGTCAGGGCGGGATACTAAAAACCTGTGGTCACAATCATTATTTACCGCAACAGATTGGTGTTTTTAAGGGACATTATAGAAGCCATCAGTTTAGGTCTCATTATGACCCCACAAATGTTACTGCTGTAATACCCTCGCTTTATCCTGTTAATAGTAGTAACTCAACCAGGTATGAGGTGCAGCCAAGAACCTTGATGATCCTAAGAGGACTGATTACCACATTAAAGAGCACCCTCAAGCATATGATGACAGAAGTTAGTACTTGCACATGTCTACCATATGAAATGTTTTCTTAAAGGGCTTCTCTTAGCATTGCACCTCCATAAAGTTGGAGGTCTGGTATATACACACGTCAAACTTGACGTCCTCAGTTTGAAATACAGGGTTATAAATTTGTAGTCTCCAAACCCTAGCTGTCACTTGAATCGTTTTCTCAGAGTTGACAAAGCTCCCTCCAGGGGCACAGAAGATATCATACAGCTGTTTTCACAGACTGAATAGTACTAGTGATGACTAGTGAACTAATCTTCATGTGTAAAATTGGCCCCTTCAAAATAAAAACAAAAAACAGAAAGAGCAAGAAGTAGATCACCAGAGATGACACCATTCACCGCATTTTACTGTAAACATGCGCAGCCCAGAAAATGCATCTGGTAATTGAAAGTTAAAGAGATAAATTTGGAGAATGTTAATCACTTCATGATTATATACCAGAGCTTCTGAAAGTAAAACGAATATCAATACCGGTATACTGTTAAACTACAAAGTGTTTGTGATGCAAACATTTTTAAAATCAGATTTTTGTATTCTGTATGAATATGTTTCTAAAACAATCATATTCACCATTTTAAATGTCTAGTTTTGTTTAAAATAAAAACTAAATATAATCATCCCACTTCACATCAGTTCAAGAACCTTTATTGGTACTTATGTTGTCAAAGCATGAGGAGAAAACATATTGCTAATACATATGAAAACAGGAGGAAACACATGCATTGAAAGTGTAAATTCTAATTAAACCAGTTCATAGGAATTTTATTTCTATCACCAGATTAAAAGCCTCATGTCCAGAGCTGAATACCTCAAAAAGCATATCAAGGTAAGCATGCATTCCTTTCAAGTATTCAGCTGAAGGATACACATCTTCTGTCTGCATGAGTAAATTTGCCATTGAGAACACAGAATATATTTTATTTCAAAAACTTAAGACTTCACTTTGGGTAGAACTTAAAACATTAAAGTCTGTGTAAAGCAATAATAAATATGTGTTCTGACCACACAGAAAAATGTGGAATTAACCACCCAGCCAAATTTGAATGATAGAAAAAAATGCCAAGAATATAAAATTTGATTTCAAAATCGTGAAAAAATAAGCGGTATTCTCTGCTCTGAAACGCTGGTGGCATGTCTGCTGAAGGTGCTGAATGCACGGCTTAACTGAACAGCCTTGCTGATGCCGAACTCCCTTATAAAAAATACACAATTAAAAAGTGTGAAGGGTGAAGTGCTGCCCGGCAAATGCTCTCCCTCTGGCTGGGGACTTTCCATCCGAACAGCCGGTGCTGAAGCTGAAGCTGAAGCTGCTTTAACACTGATTCTACTCATCAAGGGACGCTTCAGCTGGGTTTGAAATAACTCCATGAGCGCTACCATTGACCGAAAATGGCCCCATTCACCAGTAACAGTGGATTATCTGTGAATCCCAGTTGTCTCCGATGAAAGTTTATAAAACTACCCTAGTTAGCAAACTGTAGGCTGTAGTTAGAGTGCTCTGCACGTACTCATAGAAGTCATGGATGTATTATAAGATCTGGATACTTGACCCTAAGGTGGTCCCTATTCAGTCCAGTAAGAGTTGCTTGCCTGATGCATAGGCCAAGAAAGTTTCTAGCTTCCAGGTTTACTTCTGGGGGTATGTGGCCCACTGAATGTCCGCAGTGGTGTTTCTCCCACTGGCCAAACCCGTGAGTTTCTGCTCAGCTCATAGACTTTACATTGTGATGACGTCAAGGAATTTTAAATTGCTTTTCTCAGCTCGAGGAAAGTTTTACAAACCTCCATAGATCAAAAGTTCATAGTAGACAGAATCAATTGACCTTGTTTGCAGTTTTAAGTGTCCTGTCAACAGTTTTACAGACGTCTCTTTTACACTACCCACTGAGAAAAATTGGAAGTCAGGCTGAGCGGTGACGCTGTATCCAGTTATTATACATCCATGATAGAACTGGTGTTACATTCAGGTAACTACTATTTTTTTAATATTGTTAGGGGAGGGGTCATGCTATGTATGGCTCCAGTGTGTCATCGAGCCATGATTTCAGGCCCGCCCACAAAATCCTGAACACAAAAATGGTGAAAAACAGTTTAATGGTGTAACTCCAAAGTTAGTTCACTGCTACATAGTTCACATGTTTTCAGCAATTATTTTCTAACATGTATAATGTGTTTAAATAATGATGAAGGTAGTTATATCACCTTTCAGTCCTTATATCTGTGTTTATCTGTACTTGTTTTTTTTTGGTGTTTGCTTATTAGTTTTGGATGATTACTGGTATGTGTTTATTTTTCAGATGCAGGAGACTCAGAGGGATGTGACTCTGGATCGAGAGCCTCTTGCCGACACTGTTAGAAGCTGTGAGTTTCCCCTCCGTGTTGTATAAACTGTCCCTCTGGTCATGAGAGTGTGTCTTGTAGAACCTTGCAGCCGTGCTGATAAGTGACTATATGGAGGTTTTGTTTGGGGTGGGGGGTGGGGCGAGTTAAGTTAGGAATGGCCGCCTTAAGTTGTAATGAAATGTCTTCACAGTGAAGGTTTTTCCACTAGTAAAATATGAGCCATTCTCTTGCTGTGCTGGCCACCCCGCAGGACTGTCTGGCTCTTTGATTTCATTTCAGTGCAGCCTTGGGCCGCTCTGTCCTCTGCCCTGTTGTAAAGCCTTCCTTGTGAAAATGAAACTCTGTGCTAGCAAAGAGCAACTCTCCTAACACACAGACATGTCAACTGGCCATTTATATATTTTAAGAATCAGTGTATATTCAATTTATACTGAATCTAAACAATGTAATGTTTACATAAAAAAACAGTATTGTTAATGTTAAATTGCGTTTAATTATTGGAACTTTCCTAACTATACACTATATGTTCTTACTACTAAACCATATAAAAAGCTGTGTATTATTAATATAAGTTACATTTTAATATACTTAAAATGACCTTGCTGCAACCTATATACACATACTCTAATTCCCAGTATTTTCTGGTCGCTGCTCCTAGATGGATAGTGGATACCTAAAGCCTAGACAATATCCTGTTCTCAGCGAGAAATTCCTGGAGAATTATGGATTAAAAAAAACGGGGATGGGGGAAGTGCACCATTGACTCTAGAGGCTGCTCGAGTTTCATGAAGAACGTGGTTTCCTATTCTGCTGCTGTTATTTTAATAAAACCACACCACGGTCAGCCATACTAGCTGGCACTGATCCAACAGCAGCTGCACAAGAGGGTCGCAGAAACGCCCAAGTCTGTCTGGTGACCTTAGACTACACCAAAACAAGTTTTGCTAAGAACCATGACACTGTAACTCTGAGACAATTTACATTTTAGGCATTAAGCTGCAGGCAGTGTTTCAGTGTCCTACTTACAAAATGACCCCCCCCCCCCTTAAGCACTGACCCCTCACAGACTTAAACTGACATCACCTGCATCATCAGCATAGCAGGCCTGAATGCAAGAGGGCGCAAGAGCTCAAATTTCTAGGCAGCAGTATTTCTGTGGCAGGTAACATGTGATGCTCATACTTTACATGCACTGTAAATGGTATAAATACTGCAAGTTTCAGTTTATGTAGCAACAACTATAAACAAATGTCAGTTAAGGGCCCACTTCTCTTTTATATGTATTTCATATCAGAGTGTTTGGGAAACAGTGATCGTCATTTTTCACCATTTTCGGACATTTTATAGCCCAAATGACTAATCAATTAATAGAGAAAATAATTAACAGTTGCATCCCTATTTTATATTATTAATATATCAATGGAACATAGAAATGATTAAGGTATAGTGGTAGTTGACAATTGTTCTCTTACCCTCATTATTGCAATAACTCACAGTGAACAAAGGGGGGAGTCCATGTATACTGCATGCTTTTGGATAAGACTTAGCAGGATGCCAATAAAGAAACGTTTATTATGTTGGAAGATGGAAAAGTTGTACATCAAAATAAGGAAGGTTTACATTTTTATATGAATTTCTTTAAAATATTAATTTATGTCCATATATTCACATAACTGAAATAATTAAGTTCTCTTCTTTGAGTTATAAAAAGTATCATGGGAAATGTCACATGGACAAAAAAATGTAAATTCCAACACTGTGTGACACTGTGTTTGGTTACTGTTCCATGGAGTTGTCTCAACTTTATTATTTAATACATTATGTACAGTATATTATAATTGTATTCCTCAAAGACTGAAAGCCAACCAACATCAATCATTTCTGTCTTCTCAGCCTGCTGTTTGCAGTAAGCTCGACGGCTACCATGGTAACCAGCTGGAACGCCCCACAGAGCATGTCTGTTCGTACACAGAGCCAAACCTCCACCTGACCAGGTTTCTGCCCGGGCCAAATCAAACCTGCATCACACCTCACCCTAACCAACTAAACACACTGTCCGGGTGGGAAACTACTGTTGCCAGCCAAATGTGGCCAATGTTTTGGTTGTTGCTGGAAAGTTTTTCTATCAGATAATTTGGCAGGTAGACGACTTGTGTTTATTAGGATTGAGGGGGAAAAAAAATATTGGCTGGTAAAATACTCAAGAGTTGCTTTTGAAATTTTGGATTTGCACACCAGCAAATGTGAAAATGAGTTCCCTGCTCTTTACACTGTGTTGTTGCACTGCTTAGCCTCAAATCCCTCCTCCTGACACACCATTGATATGTAAATGCTGGACAGCTTGTATGACAATACCACACTGTCATGGTAAACGAGTTAAACCGAGACTTTTGCATTTTGTTTTAGCGCAGGACATTCTGAAGTATTTGCAGCACACCCAAAAACTGTGAAAACATGAAAATAGACTGAAATGGGAACCGTGACGTGAAGATGTTTCCCGCAATTTTGAACTGTAGTATTAAGTACATTATATTGAGGCTTCTGCAAACATGCAGATACTCCCTCACCCCTCCTTCCCCACTGCCTTTACTGTGGGTCAACCACAGGCTCACCATGCTCTCTCCACTGATGGAGCCCTCTCCACCACTATGAGGGGAAAACTGGAGAGGTGCGGCCTCTGCCTTATTTACACTAGACTTGCATTTTCTTAGGTTTGGCACTGGCCGAGTATTTGAGGGATACAGTGAGTTGTGGCGCTCAAGCAAAGCCTTCATAACTAGGCCTCTGTGAAACGGTAAAAAGCTTAACAGCCGGTGGCAGGCTGATAATCCTCGCTGTTGTAGGTCTTCGCAGACTGTTTTGATTTCAAACAGGTAAAGTGCTTGAATATTCCGAGAGCTTTAATTTTAAGGCAA
Source organism: Thunnus maccoyii (assembly GCF_910596095.1). Lineage (NCBI taxonomy): Eukaryota > Metazoa > Chordata > Actinopteri > Scombriformes > Scombridae > Thunnus > Thunnus maccoyii. The sequence goes on along the minus strand of NC_056533.1, from coordinate 10,121,003 downwards.
CTAGAGAAAATACCTGAAATAGGAGTCAAGGGAGAAAAGTATAAATATGTCTGCTGGAAAGAGTTCCACACTGCTGTGTTGTTTTATTTTTTATTGGAATGTTTATACAGCTGTGATTTTATAATGTACTGTATTTATTAAATGAAACACTCAGTAAAAAAATAAAATCTCTGAAGTCAATCTAGTCTGTAACTTCTTCAGACATTTTGTCAACAGCATAAGGCAAGCGCTCGTCTTTGTCCAGAACCTATGGAAAGATTTATGTGCCGTCGTGGGAGCTACGCTGCTGGTCCCTGGCCATCGTCATCATCTGGAAGGCCGCTCTGCAGAAACAGCTGGCTCATGTCCACAAGGGGCGGAGAGAGGAAGGCAGGCAGGGGAAAGTAAGGACATTTGATAATTATATGATTCATATGGAAGTTTGGGAAACTATGAAAACTGAATTTGAAAATCTCCAGATCTCGAAAACTATGGGAATTACACAAAGTATATTATCTTATTTCCTTGTATTGCCCACAGCTTCCCTGCTATGCATGATAGACCCAGCTCTTCTTGCAGTACTGTGGTAGCTGCGCTTCTTACTACTGCCTTTATCACATTTAGCCAGAACTGATGCACTCAGTGCAGGTTTCTCTGGACAAGAGAAAAGTAACCTGAAGTGGAGCACTGGATTAGCACCACAACCATTGAAAAAAAGATTCAACATAATGACAACTGTTTGGATTTAAAGGGGCACTCCATTGATTTTAGACATAAAGATCAGTTTACTAGTCATGGTGAGTTCAACTCATCCTTATGCTTTAACCCTGATGATGTCATAATGATGTCATCAGGGTTATCTGCGCATCTTGGCAAATTTATGGACAGAAAGCAAGTTTACCCATCAGTGTGGGTCTATTGAAAAATGCTATGGAGTTACATTATAGGAAATGTTGGATCCATTGTGAATACATACCAGATTTAAAATCTGAATATTTTAGCTGCTGCTGCTTTGACTTGGATCATTCTTTTCCTAATCTGTCTCTCTCAAGGTCTCAAACTTTATAGAATTGTAATGCCAAATCACTGGAAGACCCTTTTAAAATACAAACTAAAAAAAGCATAAAATCCTGGAAAAATCATCAACTTTGGGAAAAACACGTCAGATTCTCCTAAAAGCAGTGAAATACAAAGTGGGGTTCTAGTTGCCTTAGGTTCAACCAGTGGTTTTCAAATCTAACCAGGACTCCGTAATGTTTGTTTTCTGCTCCACCATGTGGTTAATCACATTCACCTGGCATGCCAGGTGCAAATGACTCCCAGACTGTCTGGTTAGAAAAGAGAAGCAACATGGTCCTCAGTCCTGGAGTAACAGGATGGGGAACCACTGGGTGCTGTGGGGAAAAAGGGGGGGGGGTTCTAATTGCCTAACAGTGCCCATGGTGTTGGCTCAGCTTCATTGCTTTAATCATGACATGAGCATGTTGCTGCCAGGAAAACTTTGGATGCAATTTTGACCCCTGCGCTCGCTTTGTTGCTTGTTTCTGGGAGTACGGCCAATTTATATTGCCCCCGAAAAGTGCATTGAATATCCTTACAGTAATGCAACCCAGAAAGGGAGAATCTAAAATGGAAACCTCAACCCACTGCCCCATCCTCCAAGACGCTCCCCAGTCTCCTCTCCCTAACCACGACCTACGGCATTGTGGCTTTAATTGGCCTCCATTTCGCTGCAGCGCCAACAACACCACTTATTGCCCTTTCCCCTTCCAGGCTCCCCTCTCTCTCTCTCTCTCTCTCTCTGTCTCTGTGTTGATACTTTTAACGGGACAGCAGTCCAGTCATATTGGCATCAACGTCAAACTTAAAGAGAGGTCTCTATGTTCTAGACCCGAAGGAACCGGGTGCCCTTGACTCCAGCAACCCCTGCACTGAGAAACAGAGAGCAGGTCAGCCATTCACTGTGGCTCGATGGCTATCATGAATGGAACATTGTACCTATGAGAGACAAGAGCCTCCTAAATCCCAGGGTCACTCCCACTTTGGAGCGCTGAAGAGAGAGTGGGGGTCAGGGGGTCTGTTTCAGAGAAATGCTGAATAAAGATAATTTAGAAAATGGGCTCCAGCACAGTGCTGCCTCTGTAACCCCCTTGTTCCCCCTCACACACACTCTACTCCCCCACTTACCCAAGGCTGCTCTGCTCATGTTTGTTTTGATATTGCTCCCAGAATCGGGGTGGGGTGGGGTTGGGGGGTAGGGGGGGTGGGGGGGTTGTTTAAAGGGGGCGGGGTGGTTGTGTTGGAGGACTTTAAGATACATGGCAATCATTAAGACAAAATTAGCCCAAAGGCAATCTAACTAAAGTAGAAGGAGTCATGCTATATTGTAGCTGGAGGCAACTTCGTGTCTCTATCTCTGTGCTTTTTATGACACAATAGATAGTTGGAAATGTTTGAGAATTCCTGTGGTTAATGAAAAATCAGGAGAAGCTGCGCAACAGTTCTCTCTAGGCTTGAGGATGTTGTTGAAATTTGCCACCTGTAACTCAAGTAACAAACTTCCTAATTACTCATCACATGTCGGTCTGTTTTCTCACGCAAGGTGGGACATCCAGACATATATGAGTCAAGAAATGTCTTTTTTTTTTAATCACAGAAAAGTGCAAATGTGCAAAAATATATACCTTGTCTGACCTGATCATTATCCTGCTGTTAAATGATTAAGTATCCACAGTGACAGACGTGGTTTTCTTAAGCACTCTGCACTTTAGTACCTTTTGGAAGTCACTCAGTTGTATTTGGAAAATGTCTGCCAGTAACGTTAAATGACTCTTTTACAATTTGTTAATGACTTGTAAATACCTTAGTAAGTGTGGAACAAGCCCCAAATGGTTGCCGGTGCTTCATCAGACTTTTGGTCATTAGCACAGATTGTGAATATACTGAAAAATGCAGAACTTCCTCTGATACCAGTATAAAAGTCATGGTGGTTTAATTACAACTTGAGCCTAAAATGTAAGCAGAATCCTGATTTGTCTGTACCCTCTGAGGATGTATTGTGCAACGACTAGACACTTAAAATTCCTCACCAGGTTTCACTTACACTGATCTAATCCCTTAAATATTAGACAGTGGAACATGGCCACATGCAATGCTTACTGTGGAGTCACTTGGCCGACTTCAGAATGGCATTTTCAAACAATAACCTCTCATTTTTGGCTTTCAAATACTGTGTATAGCAACCGAAGAAGTACTGCCATAGATCTATTTTATAAAGTAAATCTAATTATAGAAACATTGCTACACCCACATGAAAACCTGTCTTAAAAAAGTAAACTCTTAGGAAAGATAACCCATGCATTTGTAAATGCTAAAGCGCAGGTTACATGCAGGTAAACATATTATAGCCACTTCTTTTTCAGTGAGGATTTAATTTGCCTTCTACCCAAGCACCACTGAAGCATTTACCTCTTTCACCATTATATCAATAAACATGTTCATAGGGTCATTAAAGTTCTCCTGAACCCAAGATTGTTTGTTCAAGTGAGAACATTACAATCCGGTCAACAGTAACGTAAGACTGAATCTGGCTTGAGTCACTAGTTACAGACATTCCTGATTACATTTGTTATTTTCTTGATGTCCTTGGACAAATCAAATCATCACACAACATGAGCTCGTAAACATTTTATTATAAAACTCGCCCTCCCACATGGAAGACGCTCCGAAGTGTTTACTGCTATATTCCCACAAGGTTGAGATGAAACATTGAGAACTGTAAATCATATCAGGAGGATTTGTGGGCAGAATCTGTGCTACGTTTGTGTGTATTATACTGTATTAAATGCATTTCATTGATGGTGGCCAGACTGGCTTATTTTACTGCATATAATTGTAAAATATATACACATTCTTCATATTCTAGCTTCATAATTTAACATTTATCAACATTTTTTTCCAAGACTTCATAACAAAACAAAAAGATTAGTTGTGACACAATTTCAAGTGGCGAAGACACAAATTGGCAGCTTCATTACAAGTGATCGAAAAACTAACAAAAACATTGTTTTTACTTTCCCTTTTAACTAAACAGCTTAATGTGAGTCAGTGGCAGCAAGAAGTCAGACTGAAAGACTGCTGGACTACTGGTGTGGACCTTCAAACAGGTAACATTAGCCCTGTTAGCTGCTTCATAATACAGAGCATCTCCTCATGTAAATGTGTGCAGCTACAATATGAATGTGATGCATTGCAATACTACTTGCTACATTATTCAAAGTACATTTTCTGAGGAAAGGAACCATCGTAGGAATTTGTGAAGCAATTCAATCTCTTGTTTTATCAGTTTGAGCTTTATCTGTAGTTGTGCATTTTATGTAGGAAGCACTTAGTGACAACCTTGCAGGTTAAAAGTACCCTGCATGTATCCTAATACACCTCTTATTTAGTTGGCAACACTCTAATTCTCCTTCAACAAACAAACACTGCGTATGCCACAAAATAATTAACATACATTCAGTCTATGTTTGACGCCTCTAATGAGTGAATACTTTACTGCTATGTTTACTGATTATTGTGTTGTTGCTGCAGTGTTCCGATATCTTTGTTTGATGAGCTCCTGCTCACTTATTGCAACAACTTCTGTTTGAATCACACAGTTTGTTTAAAGGTATGTAGGGTAAGAAATTAGAATCTTGTTACATAACAGCAGAGCAGCGTTGAACCAGGTGGACCCTGTTGTCGTAAGCGATGGTGTGGACAGGTATGACACGTTGACCCGTTCACACCAGCAGCAGACAAGGTTTTCCTGGGTTGACGCTTCAGTGTGAAAGCAGTAATAAAGACAGGGGTCTTTTAAAGGCGTGAAAGGGGGCTGGCAGCAGAGAGGAAGAAGGGAGAGGGAGGGGTGGTCTCAGGAAAAGTTCAATAAAACAATGTCATGTGGGGGAAGGGCCCCAGACAGAGTACTGGAGAGGCGCTTAAGTTAATTTAAGTACTTGATCCCACACCCTTGCCTGTCCTCTGACAGTTCCCACAAATATTTGAAGTGTGGTTGCTGCAACAATGCATAGGCCCCTGAAATGGAGAGCAGAGCAAACAGAGACTGGATGGGTCCAATGTTTGTCTAAGGTCTTAATAAAGCCACACTCCAAGTACCATTGAAACCAAACAAATAGGAGCTCTTTAAAGGCACACAGAATGTCAATGCCCTGCAACAAATTTGCCCTGAAAAAGAATCGAGTTTGGTTCACTTCCTCTCATCATCATCTAAAAGTATTTTTGCCATGATTGACAACAAGTCGTTCCTTCAACTTAGCAGAAAGTGAGCAGTTCACTCAGTACTGTAAAGCCATCTATGTGAAGTTTAGAATCCCAAATCAAGCAGTTTTTTTTTTCCTGAGTGAGATGTGCATCGAAAAGAATTCCTATGCAAATTGTATGGTTGTGGAAAGCCTACACAAATCACTACTGTGCTCTGTCACCCTGCAGCTAAAATGGGCTCTCAGGGAGGCCCAGTGGTGAAAAAATAACTTTCCTTATCCAGCAGACCTGGGTTCAAGTCCCCTGCCAGCAAGCATCTGCCCTGCTGAACTGTCCTCGAGCAAGTCACTAAAACCCCTGCCGAATCCAGGGTTGATCTTGCAGTCTTGAACAGGGGCACACTGTCACTAATAAATCCATCAAATGTTGCATGTAGCCATCATCTCAGTACAATATCCGTCCAAGAGGAAGCAACAGGAGCGTCATGCAGCTGGGCAGCCTTTGGGAAGCAGAGGAATGGTCAGTGTACACCTCCTCTCTGTCGTTTCTAGTGTCATAGTCTTCATCCTCATAGATGTCATCAGTATCAGGCTGGTCTGAAATAACACTGTGGTCTCCTATGGAGCAAAGTTTGCTCATGTTCTCCTTGACCACTTCACAGAAAGGCCTCTCAACCCCATCGCAAACACAGCGGTTGAGCAGCATGCCATTCGGGATGAACAGCATCTGTTGAATGGTGGCTTTACACTTAGAGGAGCACTTCCTGCCATTGAACAGCTGTCCGCAGTATGACAAGTAGGCCGTGAGGGAGGTGTGGCAGTTGCTGTCTTCCTCGCAGCGCTGCCGGGCCTCCATGCAGCCTATTCCCCCGGCATCGCTCGGGTGTCTGCGGGGGAGGCACGGCTCTATGGCTCGCTTGGCGCTGAGGCACTCCAGGTCCTGCGCGCAGTCGCAGGTCTCCAGGTCAGGACCGCTGCGCGTGTGATTCAGTCTTATCAGCGCGTTGATACAGTGGCTTGGACATTGTCTCCTCGTCCCTCTGATGTTACCTTCACATGCTGCTAAATATTGATTGTACGCAAGATCGCACTCGGGCTCGTCGTGGCACCGAAGGAGAGCCTGCCAGCAGATTAGCTGGGCATCTAAGGCCACCAGCACCCACGGGAGAAGTGCCAGGGCGCTGCACCAACATTTCATGCTTGGATGGAGTTCTAGTCCGAGGACGTGCACTTTCTCCACCAGCACATTAGGATCAGGACAATCTACACATTGAATCTTACAGGCTGAAGTTCACATAAGTATCCCATGCATGGAGACAGTTTGTTGCCAACGCAGTCAAAAAATACACACACACACTAGGATCCTTCATAAATTATCCACAAACTTGCAAGTTAGTTGAGTTTGCCTCCTCCTGGTGAGCTTTGCAACAGTGGAAGTCAGGATCTGACTCAGGGAAATCACCACGCGTGGCTGCAAAAAAGAGAAGCAGCACAGTAATAGTCATTCCGAGAACCATGTCCGTTCAAAAGTGGGAAACCACGCTCCAAACAGCAGCCTGCGCCTGCCCCGTGCCACCGGTGCAGATCCGGGGTGGACACTGAAACGCGCCGCGGGGCTATCCAAAGTTAACGCACACTTTAACCACAGTTATTGTCCGCAACTCAGTTTGTACACTTGAACTCATCCTTCTTTCCATTGTTTGTTTCGACTTCTCTTCCCAGCTCCACCACTTTTAACATCCCTCCACGCATTCCGATGTTGTTGTTTTTTTTGTTTTTTTGTTTTAGTTGGAAGAAGTTGTCGCATTTAGTCCCGCTATGCGCGTCTTTGTCCCTCTTCTTGCTGTTACGCTTCACGGTCCGCCGAGCATTTCCCCACAACACCCCTCCTTCTGCTGAAAAAAGAAAGAAAAGTTTTCCTTCCCCCCTCTCTCTCTCTCTCTCACTCTCTCTCTCTTTCTCCCTCTCTCTCTCTCTCTCTCTCTCTCATTTACAATCCTGGCCACCGATTGGTCGTCATTGAGGAGTCAGCCGTGGGACCCATTTCCAGGCCTACAGCAGTATAGCTGTACGCACAAATCCTCTCAGTACATGACGAGATAGGCTGGATGAAAATGTTTATAATTTTCCTCACATAAAATCCAGGATCTGTGTGGTCCCCTCTTCACTTACAGCAAAACACAAGTGAAGGGGTAGGCAGGGGGGTTTAGCAGAACGCATTCCTTTGCAAGGAGCTCACATCTGCAACTTCACTGCTCCAATTTTCAGCGCGGAAAAACAAATCTGTTCCTTTTTAGCCGCAAACAGAGCAGGGGAAACCTCTATGATAACTGCCTCATCGTTGAGGGTTTTCACTTAAAGGTTCTCGCTAATTGTCGCTCTTTCCTCCCTCTCCCGCTCCTGCCTCCCATTCTGCCAAGCTTTAAGCCCCGATTGATAGAGGAGAATGGGAGAGAATAGTATTTTCTGGCCCGTTTCACCCCAATTGTGTCAGATTGGCCATGCAGTGGCCCAGTGTCTTTCCAGGCTGAAGATTGTTCACGCACTGCGGCCTATCAATAGAGAGGGGTTTCAGCATCAATATATTTTACAGCTATCCCCTTTCACACCACACTTGAAAACTACCAATAGCTCAGGCTTTCCTGCCATTGAAATGGTAACTAACTTGATTTTTTTCTTTCTTTTTTTCTCTTTTTTTGCAAAGCAGTTTCAGGTCTGCCACTGGGAGGCTGTGCCAATTTTGCACAAGCTCCACAAAACCAGACGGATGCCCGACTTGTTATCTATTCAAGGCTATAATATGACAGATAACAGCTTGTAAAAACTGCATTTCACAGTGTGAAACATGCATAAAGACAGCATTAGACCTGCAGTAGTCATATACAGTGTATATATAGCCGAAACCTTATGTTCTGTATGTACAGCAGGTGGACAGAATAACAGAAACACTAGAATATAAAATATAGTTCAATACAACACCACAAGATGACTGCTGTTAAAATGACCACAAAACTGAATGAAGTTCTGTTTTACAGTTATTTTTTTTAGTCCATCTTCTGTGTATCAACTTACTTATATGATATGAGGGTTGGAATATTATTAAAAAAAATAATATATATTGTGTGTATATATATACATACATACATGCATAGATGATGCTCTGTATGTAGGCTTTTTGTACCCTCTAGTTTATGACTCATGTGAATAACTCACTACACTATAGTGCAACCACATCTTACATCTTTTAATACTAACTGACCACAACATCCCATCACTCACCTGTCAGTCATAATCTATCAGCCTCCTTCTTCATGTTTCTGTAGTTGTGAGTGTATTTTTGTCTCCACCTGGTGTTCAAGATGCTGCAAATTAAAGTGAAAACTGACAAATGACCGCATACAGTTCGAGGCAGCTCTGTGCAAGAATGACACAAAACAGAAACAAAAGTACATTATCCTAAAAATCTGTTTATTGCAGTTTAAACTCAAAAAACACTGAAATAGTTTCAGAGACGGAATGGCAGAGATACACTGTGAAACAAAGAAACAGCCAGAGAACGAGAAGAAACTGCGTGTCATGGCAGCCATTTCCTGAAAAAATCAATTTCACAGGATGACAACACAGAAATTACATTTGTTTATTATTATTATTATTATTTTATTATCATTATTATTATTATTGAGATATTATTTAAAGTAACACACTCATACAAAGCAAAGAGTTTGCTTTATGGCTTCAGTTCCACCCATTAATATTGTCTCATGATCAAACATGACAGCTCTATTATAAAAGGACTTATTGCAACTTTTCCTCTGCTTCATATTATTATAATGATATGAATATAATGTTCATCTATCACATGACAATAACCGCTATACTGAAAATGCTTGTGTTCCCTCAGTTTTTATTCAGCAGCAACAGAAATCACCACTGCTCTTAGAGATTAAGGTAACAACAGTCAATATATTTTTGCCCACCTTTCCTTTAAAATCCAGTGTGTTCTCTTTATATGCAAAAACTTCATCATAGGAACGTCATCATAAGGAACCCGAAGGAAACATTTTTGGCAGTAGAACTGTAACAAGAACCAAAGTGGGGAGAGATGTGAGATCACCCTCGGCACCACTGCTCATAAAACTCAAACACTGGCAAAAATGTGGCGTATATGAATGTAACACGACATCAACAACATCCCCTCCTAAGTCACGCGCCTCCACTTACGTTTGGCTAGAAAACAACATCGACAAAATACCGAGTTATACGCAGTAAGCCCACAGTGTGACTGTCTGCTGTGTAACACTACGACCAGCACTCCCAGCCACAAGACTAGGTTTACAAAGACACCACTTGACATATCACACGTCGCCTAAACAACACGAATCCACCAGCACGAAACACCACCACTGAGACGCAGGGGTCAACGAGATCGAGGACAGGCCAAAGGTCATGTGACGGTCAACAACACTACGATGACCCAGCAACTTGATGATAACAGAGTGAAGAATGAGCAGCTGCTTACAGTATAGGCAAACAGCAGATACATTTACATCTTACAACATAAATATCTGTATGTAGACTCAGTAGTTGGAATTATACACACACACTGCAGTTACACAGTTTGACATATTTGAGCCATGTCCTTTATGTTGATTGGAGTGTTTTCAACAAAGGCTTTGGCATATAACTTCTTAAGCATTTACATTTCTCTCATCTGAGCAGCTTTCGTTTTTTTTTTTATTTTTAAACCACTGGATGCAGCGCACACACAGATTTACTCTCTATGTGGTTGATACTGATGCTAGGTTACATTTGGGAACACAGTTATTGCACACGCTTAACTGTAATTACCTAAGTAAGACATGATTTCTGCCTGCTCACAAATTATTCGTTGATTTTAATAAAACGTTGTCAAAAGTAGCATACAGATCTTGGAGCTCTAGAGAAGACAACCTTGTACGGACGTCCAAGGCACAATGAAGTACAGAAAAAGCTAAAAAAAAAAAAAAAGAGAGAAGTATTTATAATTATTTATAATGATATGTCTAGGAAAAGATTAAAACTATGATCATTGCAGCTCAGAGGGAGCTTTCATTAGGAACATTCCAACATTAGTAAGCTACTTATGACAAAGATCAGCCACATTTGTTGCTCTGAATCAGTTTGTAATAATTTGTGCTTTTGTATGTGGAATGTAAACAATCCCACAAAGTGCTCCTTCACTTAACATTTCCTAAAAGAAATTTCCCCAAATCCAACATAATATGCGTATGGTCTCCTGACATTAGACAGTGTCAGATTGTGAATGTGAGGTTTTTATCCCAACCAAGCCTCTTATTTCACTGATCAGTCCTCCCTGTCTTGTTAAAGGTGCTTGTGCTCATCAGTGAAATCAGCTGCTGTGTGTGTGGCAGTAATGAAAACCTGCATACACGCCTGAGACCTCTGCAGCAGGATCATATTGTCTTATCACTGGTCATGTGAAGTACAGAGAGTAAGGGAGTTCAGGGGACGGAGGGAGAATTTTATAGGCTGGCCAAACTTCTCTCAGAGGAAGAGTTGCTCTAAAGGCAGAAGTAATCTCATTGGTTAAATCTCAATGGGAGGAGCTAAGGAACCACAGTTTTTCAGAGTGCAAGTTAGCTTATTTCAATAAGAATATGAATGACATTCATGGCCTTTAGGATGTTTGAGGGTCAGCAGGCAAGCTGACTATAGTACAAGTCAACATTTTGGACACAACCTCCTGTTTCCTTGAATGAAGACGTGTGTCCAAAGTTTTGACTGGTACTGTATGTCTAGACTTCTTTTTTCCAGTTAGTAACATTGAGCCCCAGATCTGATTATATTAGCTTCCTCATCTCTTTCTTTCTTTTCTTTTCTAACTTTGCGCAGCTAGAAAAACTGCTGTTACGCGGCTCTGCCAACTGACATTCCATTCAAGCAGTGCCAGTAAGAATATTTCTACCTCCAGAGCAGCTCCGCCTCTGAAAAATATTTGTACAAGTCAAGCTCTAATCTTCAGGGACTTAGAGTTGGCCAGATCACATGAGACTGCAATTCTCCGTCTGCTTTTTGAGGTCTTCCAGTGTGGCCTGGGCTTTGTCTTTCAGCTGGTCGATGTCCACGTTCTGGATGTTGGACAGCTGGCCCAGCACCGACTGCTTGTGTGCTTCCTCCTGGTTGTCCTCCGCTATCATCTTGGCCAGCTCTGTGGGCAACACCACGTCTTCGCCTGCCTGCTGGATCTGGGTCTCGTCAGTCTCATTCTGAGGTGGATACACAAGTTGGCAGACATAGGAGGAGAAAAGAAAGACGACAACTTTAAAACAAAATGGTTCAAATCGCGCTGTGGCTTGTATAAATATAGTGATGGACTTAAAGAATCTGTAGGCTTTGTGTTCCTGTTGGAGACGTCTTCATGTGTGTCATGCCACAACCAGTCATTCAACCCAAAATGCATTGTATTCCCCTTTCTTCACAAAAGCAGAGTGGGATTGGTTTACCTTTGGTAGTCTGTACTTTTCCCGAAAATGACTCCTAACTGTGGCTCTCTCAGCTTTCTTCTGGGCAAAACTGGCTTCTCGTTCTTGTCTGCAAGAAAAGGGGGGAAATGTTGATTTTGGCAGAATTTTCTCAGTGCCACAGAACACACGCATTTAGAATCTCAGCTTCCAAACAAAGCTGGCTAGAAAATGTCTTCAATAGTAATCAAATGTACACCCTTTAACCTGCGGAGAGCTCTGAAATAGCAACACTAACCAAGCACCACACATTTAAAGAGGCGTTATGCCCAAAATATTACAAACAACACATATATTAAGTCTGAAAATGACTGTGTGGCCTCTTGATGTGTAGCGCCAGCAGAAGGTGGAGCAGCAGCTGCAGTGATGCCATGGGGAGAAAAGCAGGAAAAGATATTCTGCTTATGTTTAGAAGCCTCAGATGCAGCATCCTGTCAGTCCAGTGCTCCTCTGAGGGGATTTCAGTCCTCTAGGGATATGGACTAATAGAGGTAACCTACTAACTGCAGATTGACTACCACAACCCCACTTTCACAAGTCAACCCATTGCATACATATCCTAGATTCACCTCAGCTCTGAAGTATTTCAGCCTGCCTTAAATGACAGACTTTGTAGGGATGTTGGCATGTTTTTAGTCTGGAAACCCTCAAAGAGCTTAGGAAGTCTTTGCAATATGGGCAGTTTAAGCTAAACAATCTAAGAAGTATAAGACAAATCCAACCATATTAATATTCATAAATCTGTGTCTGCAGAAAGGGAGGTGTTAAAGTATTTCTAAAATTCTACTCATCTGTCGAGGAAAACCCTAACCCTACCCTAACTCTGGCCCTACCCTTACTCTAACCCTACCCTAACCCTACCCTAACCCTAAGCCAACCCTAACCTAACCCTACCCTAACTCTGACCCTACCTACTTGTGTGTTGATGTCATTTGTCTCTTAGAGCCCACTCTTGTTAACAGTCCAGCTTACAGTATGTGATGCCTCCAGCAGAGGGCAGGCAATGGGCTGCTGGCAACGCTCTCTCTAGTCAACCTCACTGAAATATTTATGGCTTCAGTGTAGCTCATAATTGTCCTTCGTAAATTGCTAAATTTGCTGAAATGCCTTCAACATCATGAGTCAACAACATGACATAATGCTTAACAAACTTGCTGCATGGCCTGAGGCCAAACATAGCACAAATACAGAAGCAAAAGACCACATTTTATCACAGTCAGTTAAATACAGTATGTGCTTAAAACAGAATAAACACCATAGATGATATTCTTCAAATCAGAGCTACAGTGGCAGTGGTTACATTGTATGCCTGGAAGGATCAAATCAGCAGCAGCATCTAAAGTCAGTGGGACACTGAAGGACCACGGGCATGGTTTGTGTTTGTACCCAATGTGTCAGGGGAAGGTCGTTTTATCTGGAGTTACAGCATTCATGGTGCTGTCTGTGTGAGTCCGAGTTCACTTTGTATTAACATGAGGGGGCCAAACACCAAACGGCACATAGGCCCATGCGGCGCTCAATCACAGCCAATGAGCAGAGCTTTGTCTCGTCCCCTCTCAAGGGCATCAGATGACCCGGGTTGTCACTGTGGCCCGGATGCTGAGGGTGATAAAATGTCTCCATGTGACATGCCAGTGTGAGTAACCCACCCCCAACCTTATTCTGCTTTAATCTGAGCGGTATGGGCCTCTCAGTGATCTACGTTCATGTTTAGCACCTCTGACTAATAACTCACTTCCACTGAAGGTCACATTATGACAGCGGAACATTAAGCATCTCTTCACCAAGCCTCCTGTAGAGCTCAATGGGCTGAGTTAGGATTTCACTTCCTACTCATGCTTTCAATTTCTGCACATGGTACAGTGAGGCACTCTGGTTAAAAGTGTTCATCCAATGTGTTGGTGCTGATGGGAAAAATGTTTTTGTTTTTTTTTGTTTTTTTTTTAAGAATCTGCCCCCAAGCACTGTAGCTGCCTACAATCTGTGTTAAATCAAACCAACTGAAACATATAATCATAATCTAACATTCTTTATTCCACATTCTTAATATTTGGTTACTTGTTCCCAGAGACCAGGAGATTGAGCATCTGATATAGGCTGTGGAGTCCTGCTCTAAATGAAGCATCACACAAATCAATAGTGAGTTACTGTCTGCTGGGTGAACTCTGTTTGCCAAATGACCTTGCTGTTACATTATACTGTCCTCCCATACGCTCAGGAGATAAACACCACAACAAATATGTAAATTATAAAAGAAAAACCTTCACTGCCACACAGAACAAAGATTAAACAATCATAACAAAAGAACTACAATTCACACAGCTTGAAGGATATACCAATAATTCAGTTTATCCACATTTTAAAGGCTGCCACACATTATTTACGGTGTATTGACTGGTAACTGGATTAAGAGAAAGAAAGAAATAATAATCAATATTAACTTTATGCTGTTGGTTATTTGCCTTCTGAGAATCACCGAACAGAGGTATTACTTTACCCACTTTATTCACCACACAGTCTGATTCGTTATTCAGCCGCACGCACAGCAATGGGAATATCTCTGCTGAGGCACGAATTATTTCCGCGGAGGAACGATTCCAGGAAACCCAAATTAAAAAGGGCGGTACGAAATTTTGCCGAAACTACGAGGCAGAGAGCTCCCAGGGCGAGAGGAGCAGCTGTGTGTGGAGCGCTCGTGTTATTGCATTGATGCGTAAAAAAGCGCACGGCGCACTGGGAGCACACTGCTATTTACACACAATAACCCCACTGTTTAAATACGCCATGCTTCCATCGCTCTCCCGACACACATTGTAGGTTTTCATTACAACTTTGCAACCACAAGCTTCAATCATTGCCTTACTTTTCCTCCTCTAACTGTTGCTGATATTGTTCAAATTCCTCTTGAGTCATCCCCTGCGCGGCTGCCTCTGATTTCTCCGCTTCGGGTTTCTCCTCCGTCAGTCCGCCTGTCAGGTTCTTCAGCTGTCCTCCCACCATGTGTTTCACCATGAAAGCCATAGCTGCTCCTCTGTTTGATCGGCTTAGAAGTTGAAGGCTTGATGTGCTCTTGGATAGAGCGGTGACGGTGGATAGATATCCGCCAAGTGATGCTTATACCAGACGTCTAGAAGTGTTGCGCAAGAGCATATAACTTTAAAAGGGTCAACGGGAGCGATCAAACCGGGAAAAAACGATGAAATAATTCCAACGGCACGTCGGAAGCTGGCAGTTTCAGCACCACTGGCCCTGGACAGCTCCGCGCCGTGAAGGATGGAGAGGAGCTGCTCAGTTATGAGTCAACAAGTTTGGCGCTGAACTCTACCAATCCTGTGACTCCGTCCGCAGCCACCACTCCCTCCACCCAATCCCAGGCACCGCCGGACTGGGTGTGCGCTTGCACGGCGCGCGTCGGCATCGTGGGCTGCACGGGATCCAGTGATTCGCCGTCTGATTATAACTCACGATGTAGTCAGACAGGACTCAGGGGCGACAAACAACACGTGACGAGCCTCAGTGTCTCCTGGCTGTTTTGGTGCCTCTTTCTCTTTCAGGGTCATCCACGCGCTGGAGTTTGTCAACACACAAAAAGCTTCCTAATTGGGAAATTAGTCAAATAGCTGTCTGTTAACCCACGGCATGAGTTCGGTTTATTGGCCTAATCACTTAGAAATGTTGAGCCGCTCGTTTCTCTTGTAGAGTTTGTTTGATGTGCAGGAAAGCGCTCATTTCCACGAGATGAAAGGAGGGTGAAATGATCGAGCGTCTTCGCAGCGCAAACCATCTTTCAGTGTGAGCAGATAGTTATCTACCATGCATAGTTAATGCCCCTGTAAATATTTCTTGCCTCTATTGAGGGACTGGTGTTACAAAACAGAGTTGACATCCTAAAATTAGAAACTTTGTCTTCAGTTGTATCACCGTAATATTCCTGTGGTGACTCATGTGTCCAGTATCTTCTGCTAATTAGGCCTCCTGTATGACTTCCTCTAATGTTTCTGTGGGAGTGGGCGGGGTGAATAGTTCAACTTCCACCACCAGAAAAGATGATTTATTAAAAGGCTGGATGCTTGTGGATGACACTGTGTGACGCAGTGTTCAGCTGGAAAGCCTCACTTCTAAAAATATGACCTATGTGTGTCTATGTGTGTCTGTGTAATATTTTAAATCTCTCTCTCTCTCTCTCTAGCTCTCTCTAGCTCTCTCTGTGAGACTCTCAACATCCAAAATGTGAAAAGGAACTTTGATCACAAGTCAACAACTTCAGCGTCCTGATCCTCACAGCAGTCTGACACCGATCCTGGCCTACTTTCCCAGTCCCTGTGGATCAGGAGAGACAGAGCGCGTCTCAGTGTCTTTTTGTCACAGGCTTAGCCAGGCCCTGTTAGCCTATACCTGGCTCGCTTTTAAAATCTCACTCAAACTTCAAAGCTGACACCGGTGAATAGATCGAAACGTAATGCAGTGAATAAGATCAAAACTGTACTCTCTGTGAAATTGAATAAAAAGAAAGAATTTGCCTAACCAGCATGTTTAAACATCAAATTATATCCTCTCGCTTTTGATATTCACACTCATGGGATCTGTTCCCAGCCCAGGTCTCACTCACTTTTTTTGTGGATTATCACTGAACCCCGACTGCAGGTGCTCCAGCAGGTACACAGCGGGAGCTTTTAATCCAAGATGATGTATAGTAAACACACACATAAGCTTAGTGGTGAAATCTATACATTTCAGTAAATAAAGACTACAGCCTTCGTATGATGACATGCTCCGGCAGCTGAGCTTCGCACAAAAGTGAGAGCAGGGTCCTTTTCTGTAGAAGCATCTACCAGAGGTGTTGTGTTCACTGGCAAGTACATTAAACTTATGACTAATACATCATCTGTTTTCACCTTGTGGAACACTGTCATCAGCTGAGGTATGAATAGATACAGGAAAAAACACAGAAAGTCTTGGCTGTACAAGTCTTTGTCTATTTACATTCTTTATTTAAATTTAAAAAAACCTCATAGAATTCCTAATGCCAGTGCTGGCAGCATGTTGGTTTGGCATGAAGTTAACTGTTTGTTATTCGATAGCATTGTCAGCTGGTGTAAACAGCTTACTAGTGTGAGGTAGCAACATTATTTTTGTGTGGCTTAGAGACTTTCGTTAGCCAAACAGTGGTAGCTTGCTTCAGAGGGCTGTGTTGAGTGTGTGGGCACAGGTAAAGAGGGACACTGGGACACACTGTTGAGCCTTCTCCACATCATTGGACCGTCTCAACGAAACACCAATTATAGAGAGGGTGCCTGCACTTTAACACTCATACTCAACTTCATAGTGAAATTCTTTTTCCCCCTTTCTTAGACAGGTCAAGGATTGTGATCCATGTGTGGAACAGTTTCTGATAACACAGGGGTTGTTTATTAGTGGTTACTCGTAAGACTATTGGAACTATGTAAGCATTGATGGATAAGCAGGCTCATGGCATTCAGATGAAACTGCCTATCAAACCAATGTGGGTTAGCTTAAGCAGATATAATGCTGATGTAAGGCCTGGTCAAGCCGCTGAGTATCTGCTCTTTGCTTGGGTGAGAGTAGGATTCAAAGGCAGTTTAAAGGTATGTTAGGTCAGGGGTAGAGAACGGTGTCACCTGTCAGAAGGCACAGTGGAGTTATATAGCCTGATACCACTGGAGGGCCTAACAACTGGTTGATTATTTGGCATTGATACAGGGCTTCCATAGGAACACCCACCCAAATATTGGCCCAGTTTACTGTGTATATTGTAAACCTGCAAAATTCCAGTGCATTTTAAAACTGTATTTCCCATTCTTACTGATATAAAGGAAACATCCTTGACACTTTTATCATACTGTATGTTTTACAAGTCAAGTGAATAAAAGTGAATTTTCTGCATTACATTAGTGCCAAATGAAAGTTATAGCAGATCATTACAAAATCCGGTTCCATCAAATTGTACATTTACCAAATTGTAACCAAAAGTGTGAACATATGCACCAATATGTAATATTCAGTGTTTGTTCAGTAAAATGGTTCCACATTACAGGATATTTTTGAATCCTTTCAGAATATTAACATGAAAGAGGACGCAATCAGCTGTTTTGTTAAATCTGGGTATGAGGCATTGGCATGAAACCCTCACGGTGAAATACAGAAAAAAACAACATTACTCACAGTTCCTGATTTAAAAATAGGCTCATGTTAATGCTCCTTGCCTCCTGCTTTGGCTCAGTTAATTTTACTGCCTACTCAACTTTGACTGATGTCTCACTGTACTGTGAAAATTAACAGTAAAGGTCTATGTAAGGCATAATAATTGAAGCATAAGTGCATGTGAAGCCATCACACAGATGTTTACTGTAAAGGCTGTGCATGGTTGCACACAAACCTGACACGGTTCCCTTCCTTATTGCATAATCGTGTATTTTTCTTTCTTATACAAAGTCAAATAGCTCTCTGAATGTAGAAAAAGAATGCAGATGTAAAATGAATAAAAGAAAAGAGAAATTGAAAAATGCAGCTTGTGCATGTGAGATAGGAAACATTTGGCCCTTTGAATAAGACTAAGAGGACATTTTGAGGCAACATCAACCAAAGGTTAGACAGTGATTAATGATTGTTGTGAGGCAGGAGTGATCACGGTGTGAGTCAACACAACCCAAAGCATCGTGCTGGCTCCCGCCCAGTCACACTTCCAGCCTGGTTACTTGATCTTCTTGGATTAGGAGCCTGTGTGGGATTGGGAGAGATGGGTTTATGTACACCATCACTCACACTCACTGATCCTCAGCAGCTGAGTGTTACACCTTTGTTTCTGTAGACAAGGGATTAGACTCATCAAACGAAATGTGCCCGGCAGCAAACAATATGCACATCCAGGGAATTTTGAAATTCACACAGGCGGAGATGACGCCATTAGCAAGTCATTGGGATGCCTGTCTTAAGGAAAGCAGTGTGTGTGTGTGTGGCGCCCCCCTTGTGTGATGACAAAATATCACGCTAATCCCTCGAGAAGAGAAAACTGTATGTGCTTGATGACAAAACTAGTTTGTATATCAAGAAAGCATCTGGTGTCTTTTGGAGAGACTAATGATTTACTGAGGTCGTACCTCTTCCTCCATCAGATCGTGACCAAAGATCAAACAGACAGGTGGGGTCACAGCAGCATGGCACCATATGGTGGCAAGCGAGTCACCCCAGCAGAAGTGGTTTGATGCCCCGCAGGCTGTCTAGGAGGTGTTGAACTACACCACATGTCAGCACAGCAACTGTCCCCCCAGTTAACATCAACTACTCCCACATGAACTGAATATTATGGGCCTGTCACAGAGCAAAAGAAGACATCTCCACTTTTGAACAGAGACTATTTCTGTGGTAAAAAGTAGTTCAGATGAAAAATGTTGACAGCAACATCTGTAGATTATCTGGACAAATGGAGACTCTGTTTCTGGACAGAGAGATGTCATTTTCAAAGTTTTGAGCGACAAACAAAATTACATTCACCCACATTTTATTACTGAGGCAGCAGAAATGTGAGAGATTGATATCTCAAAATCTGGACAAATAAAACCAAAACTATCACTTGTTCAGTCCACCACTTTAGTCCAGACTGAAATATCCCAACAACTATTTGATGGATTGCTGCGAAATTTTGTACAGACATTCATGATTCTTGAAGGACGACTCTGAATGCCTTTGTTGATCCCTTGACCTTTCTGTAGCGCCACCATGAGGTTCTTATTTTTGTTTTTTAGAAATATCTTAACAACTGTTGGAAGGATTGCCATGAAATTTGGATCCAGACATTCTCCTTAAGGATGAATCCTACTGACTTTGGTGATGCTTCATTTTTAATCTGGTGTTATCATCAACTCAGATTTCTTAATTGTCAAATACTTTGGTTTATGACCAAATACCTGCAAAACTACTGACTAAAACTACTATTCCTAAACAATCAAGGCATCAACAACAGAATACCAATATGAATAGTAGCCTGGGTGAGTAAACCTTTAAGAATACTTGCCAGACATAGGTTACATGCCTGTAAGAGTGTTTTTGGAATAGCTTTGCTATGTCTCCTTTCTTGTTAATTTGGTCAAAGATTGATTAGTAATTAGAATATCTAAACATTACAGTCAGTGTGCAATTGTGAGTTTCCTTGAAGCAGGAATGGTACCTTTAGGACACTCTAAAGATATCTTGATGGTGTCTTATTGTTGTGATTTCACAGTGGGTTGATATGGATGGAAACTTTAAAGGCACAAGTGGTGTGATACTTCCTCAGTTCGACCAAATCAATGCATAACCAAACCTCAAAGGATTAGTGAACAGAGTTGGATATTTTCACTTGTTCTTATATGAAGTAGGTTTTTGATTACAGGATTTGATTTATAGTATCTACTCAACCGTTTACCCAAAAGCTTCTGGTACAAGAATACTCCATTATCTGCAGGAATTAAGTACTAAATAGTCTGACATGATTCACTATTGCATGTAGTGTTTAGCCAAACCCAATGTAGAGTGAGTGTAGAATTGAATGCTGTAACAAAGTCTCCTGCTAATGTGCAGAGAAGATGAAGATAGTATGTGTTTGTGATTTTCAACATATTTGACTTATATAGTTTCACAGAGAGGTAGTGGGTTTTTTTCAGGTGAAAGAAAATACCGGAAAAATCTGGTAACTGGAAACAGGAACCCAGAGTGTGATTCAGTTATAAACCAGCATGTTTGAAAGTGTGAAAAGAAGCCTCTAACACAAGAGTGGTGAAATTCACAACAGAAAAGTGCACAGATCAAAAGTGAGAATGATGAAACTCAAATGTTCAGAGAATTGGCTGAAATAAGTTGAGTGTGAGTAGAAAAGGGCCCAAAATGGATGGGAACATTGCAGAAGAGCTGCCTCAAAAATTTATCTCTCCATTGCAATTGCAGATAGGTCTCGTCATGCAGAAATCTCAGAGAAAATCAACAGTGAAGTAAATGGAATGTGTGAACTGCTGAGGGACACTGGCACTGTGCACAGAGCCACAACATCTAAGACAGCAGTGTGTTGTTTTCACACTCACACATCCGGGTTTTATTAAAGGGGACATAACTTGCTTTTTGTGATTTCCTGTTATTTTTATATTGTTATGATATTGAATGTCTGTGTCAAACATGGTCAAAGTTCTAAAACATGAGGTGAACATGTGTAAAAATGCTCCCTGCAAGTCAAAAACCAGGGCTTCAACTTACTCTTCATGATTTGCAAAGTCAACTCTACTTCTTCCTCATGATGACATCAGATTGTTTACACATGCCCACAAACCGCCGTTTGTTCTGTAGCCTTTGTTGCTAAGGTTGTTCCATATGTTGTTTGCGTTGTCAACTGAAATATTTCGGATTTGATTTTGGCTTGAACATATTCTGATGTATTTGAGAAGTTTACATTTCAAGTAAAGAATGAGATAAAGAGAAATCCTAGTACTATAGTTTGTTGACGTAGCCTCCTGAGGTGCTGTAAGTCTGCCGAGAGACAGCTTCTGAGAGCTGGCCAATCAGTGGCCATCGTTAGGGGGGCCTCAAAGAGACAGGAGCTGAAATGACCTGTTTCAGACAGAGGCTGAACTCAGGGGTTGCATAAAGGGGTTGTATAAGATAAACAAGGCCCAGAATATAAATTTAGACATGGAAATGTGCATGATACATCCTGTTTTAAAAGCTTTCCTGTTCCAACATGACAATGCCTTAATGGACAAAGAGAGGTTAACAATGACATGTTTCTCAAAGATCTGACCTGGAACCTATTGAAAAACCTCTGGGATGAGTTGAGAAGACAACTGCAGGCCTGGCCTAATCGCTTTACATCAGTGCCCGACCTCTCTGAGGCTCCTGTGGCTGAATGGGAGCAAATCTCAGCAGCCAACCTCCATGATCTTGTGGAAAGTCTTCCCAGAAGAGTGCAGGCTACTATAGCAGCTAGGGGTGGGCCATATGGATCTAAAATAATATCATGATATTTCAGGGTATTTCTAATATAATAATGATATTTTTGACAATATGATAAAATACTCCTCGTGGGGTTTTTGGCTCTCCTCATACTCAACTGGGTAGTTTGTTGTACATCTGATCTTTTGTAACCAAACCACCTCCACACTACTGAAGTCACCCCCCTCTTTGGGACTAATTCCCAAAGAGGGGGGCAGAACATGTGTGTGTGTAATTATGCTGATATTATCATGAATGATACGATATAGCACACCTCTAATATCATCATATTAAAGCTCATGTATTGTATGTATTGAATGGTATTCTTCAAACTTCTTACCTCGTGTGTCACACTGCCAGCCATTTATTTCATTCATATACTTGCCTGCAATCCTTAATTTCTAAATTTCTTGCAAACTCCAGTGTTGCTATAATATTCTCATTTACATACACACATCTGTCTCTGACTCATGGAGTCTGTAATATTACTTTATGCTTCAACAAGCGTTGTCTAATCCATATACTATGCAGTGTGCGTTCTTTATTTTCTGTAAAACTGTTGCCAACCTGTTAAAACCACTTAAAAGAAGCCGGCCTACATCAAATGCAGCTCATATCTCCACATATGCACGGACTAGTATTAATATTAGCATGTTCTACTTCTGTGCATTCAAATGCATGAACTTGTATTAGTGTAAGTAGCTCTGGTGGGTTTAAACCTTATAAGCATTGCAGCTTTATTGCCGTGCTCTACCCACGGGGCTACAAAGTGGGCTAAGTCGCTACGCAGTGAGACAGTCTGTGATATCATCTGTGTGCTGGACGTCAAACGATAAAAAGGAGGGGATTTTTATCCACATTTAATTAAGTGGTGAAAATGACCCTTAGCTGCAGCTCTTATCCAGCAGAAGAATCTAGTGGCGACAAATGATAATATAAGTATACAAGATGGAGACCTGTGATGAAGATGTAAGGGGGAAATGTGAGATGTTAGTGTGATATATAATGAAAATTGTTATTTTAAAAGAGACATTTATAGTTTCTTGAGACAGAAAAGACAGGCAGGGTAAAGACAGATAGAAAATGGCAAGCAGCAAAGGTCATGGGTCAGATACATAATGAGCATATGGCTGGCTGCTGAGCCTGCTCAGGCGCTGTAATTAAGCTTTCCTTCCCTGCATACTTCTTCTACACCTCTCCCTCACTGCTCTCTGCATCTCCCCCCTTCTAACCCTTCCGTCTCACCCTCCCTCCCGTCCTTCCTTCCTTCTCTCTCCCTCAAATCCCAACCTCCCCCCCAGCCCCTCCATCCTTCCATCCCTCCCCCATCTTCCCTGCCTGATTTAGACCTCTTGCCTGAGAGAAACATCAGAGCACAATGGGTTAGTGCTGGCTGAGCTCAAATGGAATGAGAAAACCGGAAAATTCTCTTTCATGAGTAGATGCAAACAATCGGCAGTCTGAGGGTGAACAGAGGAGAGGAGGATGAGTTAAGGCAGACTGGGAAGTAAGAGGAGTGAGACAAGGACGGTGAAAAATGGCTACTGGACATGGGGTGAAGGTCAGTGGAGAGGGGGTGGCGAGGACTGACAAGAGAATGATGAAGGTTTTTAATTTCACAGGCTTTGACAACAAATTGTTTCCTGACATTTGTGACTTAATAATATACTGTAGATAATCCCATGCTTGTGTGTGTGTGGAGTTTTTGTGAAAAAGTCCTCAATTTGCAAATACTTTCAATAACACTCTGCTTTGAGTTTCATCTTCGGGTTACAAGAATTTTCTAAGTTCAGAGGCCACAGTATCTCCCTAATTTCTCTATGCTCTGTTTCCAATTTAATAGTGTACACATGGATGCATTTTACAAAATACAAAATACATTAACTTAACAAGTAAGGACTTAAACTTTTATCCAAGCTGCTGCACTGAGGATTGCTGCCAAACTGTATTTTGTTGTGTATTGATACAATGACAATAAAGAATCTATCTATCTATTAAAACTAACTAAATTACATTGCAAAGACATGGTCACATTGTTAGCCATCGCCAGTAAATGTCCATCAAATCCTCCTTGAATCAACCTGTGACAGTTATCTTAGTCAATTCAGTTTGTCCATATGACGTATGCTGTCAAAGTGGACATGTCACCAGTGGATATGTTTGTTGCTTTCTGTTCCACTCACTCACAGTCAGGTCGCCTAAAGATTATACCTTTAAAGTGACACTATGCAACTTTTGACAGAGGAAATAATACAATTTCCCTCTTACAAATGTAAGTTGAATTCATAAGAAGCAAAACATACCTTTTCTCAATTCACTACACAGCGGTTTTGCTGCTACAGCTTTATTTGGTTTGGTATAACTGCTAGCTTATGGCGGCTAATGTTAGCAAGCCTCCGTTAGATATTGTTGTTTAATGGACCTCTTTGAGCTAGTTTTCTGACTTTATGACTTTTCTCCGCTTATTCTACCATTAGCCTATGCATTTTAGCATTTAATGTGTCATTTAGTAACTTTCACTAGTGGCCAGTATGGCCACTGTGGTAATGCAAACATTATAAAAGCTTGCTTTAACTAGGGCTCCTGAAGTTTGGGCACAGATGATTTGATGTCTTTAGGGCTCTGTCTTGTGCTGATTTGAAAACAGTTCTTTTCCAGAGCTCTTTCATGGTTACCTTGCGAGGCAGCTTGATTCACAAGATCACAACATCACATGAGAATCCATCTTGTGAGGCTTCAAGTTATGTGTTTGTGTCCGGTGTTTCAGACCATTCAGCATCTTATGAGGATTCTTGAATGATTTTGAGAATCCAGCTGCCTTGCAAGGTAAGATGGTGATAGACGGTGATAAACAGATGGTTCATCCAACCATCTGCCAAGGATTTTTTGAAAGTACCTGCCCTTTTACAAACAGTTTCCAAGGACGATTTCTCAGATGGTTCTGTGTAACAAACCATTTGGTTACTTTTATGGGTGGCAAATACTCCCAATTGACATTTAGTGTAATATGACTCAACTTTGTAGCAGTGTCATTAACCTTCATCAGAATTCAATTTTTTGTTTTATGATTATTTTGTCTACACCTAGACTAAACTGATCAAACGGAGTCCTGAAACATGCATGTTTTGCATCTCTTACCAGGAATTACCCTGAAATAATCACAGAAACTTTATCATGTCTTGATGTCAAACTGTCATTGTCATTCTGTCACTTATTTGAATAAAAGTGGATTTAATTTCTAATTAGGTTTTGCAAACCTTCAGTACACTGCAGTTCTCAGTTGACTCATTACACACCATATTCACTATATACTTCATATTTCCCATGATGCATCATCTCATATCTCTTCTATACATCTTGTCATCTTGTCATGACCCTAAGGTGCGCCTGAAACCTCACACTCCATCTGTTTCTTATGTGTTACAGTTACAGCTTCGTTTCTCTCTCTCTCTTTTACACACACACACATATACACACACGCTGTGACAGACAGACTGTGAAACACAAACAAGTCTCAAAAACATCTTCTGGCATCTAGCTACTTTAGCAACGGCAGCTACGATGGGGGTGTTGGTGTTCAGAGGATATGCACGTCTTCATCTGCTGCCATAACACACACACATACGCAGATTTTCCCCATCTCCCCACATGCGCAGCCATGCCAGCAACATGCATCCTTTTCTCCTCGTTACATAACCCCCCCTCCCCCACCAGCACAATGAGAAGTTATAACAGAAGTTATGACCCCAAGTCTGTTAAGACACTCCTCACTCCTCTCGCTCCTGCAAACACACACACACACATAAACTCAAACACGTACACGCAGGCTTTGCTGTCACTGAAACGATTCTGTTTCTCAGTGAAGAGTCACATGTGGTTGAGTCACAGCAGAGCCCAGCTTGTTCTTAGGTTCAAATAAACACAGCCTTGGCGTGTTTACACTATGAGCACCAACTCCCACAGTGTGACCTCAGAAAACCTGCACTCTGGCCCATCTTTGCCCTGGCCTACTCCCCCCAAAACAGTTTGAATATAGTGAATTCTAGAGGGCAGAAGCGAGGGCGTCTGCCTCGGGAATGAGAGCAATTTTCTGGATTTTTGAGACCCTTATGGCGAAGATTTGGCGCCTGCAGCCCTCACTGTCTGCCACACTGACCCAACTCCCACCAAAATATCCTCACAGAACATGTGTGTGTGTGTTTATTTGCCTTTGCGTGCAGCCTTTCTGCTGTTCAATGGAAGCTTGTGAGTGCTGATGCTTACATGGTCCCAGTGGACACGACCAATGTGAGAACAGCTGAACTGCTGCAAACATGAGGCCTTGTTGAGTCTGGACAGATCGGAATGGGGGCGGATGATGCCTATACGTGCCGACACGTGTGTTCACGCAGCAACAATTCAGTGACAACACTCTCGTATGTGCTCTTATGTGCTATAAATAGGTGTCCGACATTTGTATCCACTCATGCAAATGGTGCTCTATGAGCATATTAACAACAGCATGACGTTATCTCGCTATGGTCTGGACGCTTATTAGTGAAGCATGTACACGTTCAAATTAGTGACAGGCAAGATGTCATGGAAACTATTGGGATGATTTCTGTATTCAATATAAACATCTAGATTGTGTGGCTTGGGTTGCTAAATTAAGACAAACATGACTGTCTCTACAGTAAAATGTCAACATCTTGACATTTTAAGAGCTGCAACTAAGAGCTTTCCCTCTCTCGTTGTACCTCTCTCATGAACACACACAGCTGACTTTTTCACAGAGCTGCTGCTCAGGACAAACTCCTCTAAGCTCGCCATCCCTGATGACCTCATCTGATCTCAGGCCTCACACTGCCTCTGAATCCCAGTTATCCTTTGAGGCCTCATATCTGTAAACACCACATACACACACAGTGATTTAGTGAGAGGCTGTGTTGTTCCGCATGTGAGGAGGGGGTATGAGTCAGTGTGTGTCTATGTACATGTGCAGTAGGGTGGGTGGAGGTGGGGCTAATCGTCCTCATCCTGTCACTTCTTCTGTTCCTCTGTCTGCTCAGGTTCTGGGATGAGTGTACAGATAAACCCACAAACACAGAACGGGTTACAGACCTACTGATGAACGTATCAGCTTCTCCTTCTCCTTACACTGATGGTCACAAAAAGTCATTGCTTGTCCAAAAAAGTACATTCGTTAGATGTGTCAAAACACCAGACTTACAAGAGAGAGAGCTGTAGAGCAGGTTTCATTTCTCTAATGACCAACATGATTAACAACCGAAGTGCAGAGGTTAGAAATACACATGGGTGAGGGTTGGGTGGGAGGGGGCCAGGGGGAAAAATACCAAAATATGCAGGGACAATCATTTCCATTTGTGTTGTATTTGTATGTTTTTGTACACTTAATGTTCCTTCCAATAAAATATTTTTGAAAAAAAAGAAAAAAAATGCAGCGCCCCCTTTCTTAAGACTTCTACAGGTGTTGTTGGTTTAATGCATTAAAGGGTTTGTTCACCAAAATTAGAATAGAAACACAACTTCTCACTTGCCTCTCGTGGTATTTAGCAATGATTTTGGTAGATTTGACTCAGATTTTTCTGCTGCCACTCCCCCTGGAGCCGTATATGTATGAATTACTTTGGGGTAATTTGTTTCACTGCAAGTGTTTGCTAGTACACACCATTAAATCATGATAGAAACTGGAATGATGAGGGCATTAATGGATAGGGTCTTTTTTTCAAGTCCATCTTCATACAATACTCGCATGTCATACTTGAGATAGTTATTGGTTGCTGTAATAATTTTTTCTGCCCATACTGGTTGTGAAACAAGTTCTTCATAGAGCGTTCTTATATTTACCCAAAGCTAATCTGAGAAGCCATATTAACTCATTGCCCTTCTCTTAGTACTCGTGTGCAAATTTATTGATGGTTTTGTGTCAAGTATGTATCCTTTCCTCAACCAGAACACACTGTCCAGGAAAATGTAAACAGGGAATTTCATATTTAAAAGACCATAACTTTGTAAGATAGCCACTAAACTTGGCTATCTGAGATTGCTAAAACCTCATATTAGCATATTAGCATCATATTAGCATTTGCTGAACTTCAGAATATTTTTTTGACTTTATAATCTTGAGGCCCGATATTGCAGTTATCACAAACCAAATAACAAACAGAAAACCTGGGGCAGGTAGTATTCCAGTTTAGGAACACTGCTTGGTTGGAAAAATAGGTTGGGAGAATGTCGCCTACAAGGTTAATCTGGCTCTGATTTTGTGGCCTGTACAGAGTAATGGGAAAACTGTTTCTGAAATGAATTTTTGAAGATAATGTTCCAGTATTGTGAGCAAACTAAAAGATGATATCCTGGACAAATAAAACCAAAACTATCTGCATGGATAGAAACTACTAGAAGTGAGTAAGAAAATATGTTTCTCTATAACTTGAGTTAACTGACCCTTTAAAATACTGAAAAAAACATGACTCTTCTTCTATGACATTCAAGCCAGGTTTCTACACAGCCACTCGCTCAGTACAGCACAAGAAGTAGTTACATAAGATCCTGTGTATTGGTAAATGTCTCTGCCCAACCTCTTGTGCCCCTGATCCAAGCCAAACAACATGAGGCCAGCTCTGATGAAACCCACTGAAAATGGCTCATATGCTCTACTGAATCAAGCCTTTCCCCAAAGGCAAACTCATCATCTTCATCCCTGCTGGAGCACTAACGTTCTGTCCTCTCCTCCCGCTCCCCCTCTGTCAAACCTTTGCTCACCGAATTCAATTAACTCTGGCTCAATCAGAGCGTCTCTCCACGCGTCACAGCCAAAGGTGAAGGTAAGGTGGGCTCTCAAAGTAGGCCGTTGATGTCTGTGAAGTCAGGGCCGAATGCTGAAGCCATCAAACTTCCGGAGGCTGGACAGGATGTGGGATTTATGTGACAGGCTGCCTGAAGACGTTAGCATTGCTGGGCGTCATGGACCTCACTGAGGCGATGGCCTCCTTGCCACGTGACATAGACCACTGCACATAGGCTGCATAGATGTTTCCCTCCCAGCCAGGAGAGAGTGTCCGTCACAGCTTGTCCCCCCTAACCATGAGACCTGTCACAGTCCAACACTACACACCTGGCTGACACATCACAGGAAACACAGCAGTTATATAAACATCAGAACAAAGCCAAACACTTTAGTTGAGTCTAACTCTAGAAATAATTTTTAAAAACATCATGAATCATATGAAATGATGATATGAATCATATCGGTGAATCAAAAACAATGTCTCGCTGCACCCACTCACTGATCCAATAGGTTCTACTTTATTCAAACCTAGACAATACTAGGTGATTGACTGATTTTCACCTAATCAGCCACTGATTATTTGGTCACTTTGGTCACAGCCCAGTCCAACATTTCAGCATTGTTTCTGGATGAGTGTAGGAGTCTAGAGTGGATGTTACAGATGAGAACTAAAGGGCAGTGGAGTAGTTTTGCACCGTGTGTCTCTCACCTCTGTATCATGGATGTATTAAACTCTGTATGACATTCCAAGGAGCAATAAAACATCTCACATCTGCTGTATGTACACACAGTCACAGGCTTCACAGCAGCACAAACAGTAACAGACATATATCCTCTCCCTGCCTTTCATTACATGGCCATGGATTCTCCAGTGTCCTCTTTCAGGAACTTTAATATGCTGCCCCTCTGACCCGCGTGGATCAGACTGGTGCAAGGCAGCATGAGAGGAAGGATGGGTACAAGTAAAACCTCCCTCAAAGGATAAGGCTGGCGATTTTCTATATTTTTCTTATCGTCAGGAAATCCAGAGCCAAACCAACAATGAACTCATCCTACTTACAAGTATTGTGCATGTATCCAAAGCCCAATGTTTTGTATTCCTCTGTGCCGTACACCTCACGTTTCTTTGCCAAACTACCATACTCAAGAATTTGTCCCCACTAACCCAAGAATGTGGGCACAGTAATTTGGTTAGAAACGGCTCCGAAGACTAATAACAGAAATAACATTTTTAGGGTAGAGGCCACTGCTCATGCACTGGAACACATGACATCTGCTGTACACAGAACTACTCTCTGCAGACTGAAAACATGATGGCTGTTATTAGTCTCTGGAACCTTTGTGACCGTAATCTTTGTGATGAAGGAATTTGTCATCCAGTGCAGCGGTGTGGCTCCTTGACATGTTTCTGATGGTTTTTGGACAACAATACAATTTATCAAGCTTTGAATACACACATAATACTTGTAAGTAGGATCAAACCATCCTTGGTTTGGCTCTGCACATGAGTTTAGTTGACAATAAGACAAAATATAGAAAATTACCAGTTTTATCCTTTAGAGGGCTACTTCCAGTAAATCATCAGTATACGTACGGTTCATAACCTCTACTCTAAGTGATGTGTACTGCAGTGTTCTGTATGTAATTCACATCATTCTTTTTTCTGTTTAAGTTCATTCACATAAATGTGGTAGTTATGTCGTCTGTGCTATGTTGTGTGTTCATTGTTTTTTTTCATATTTTTATGATGTACATTTTATTGTTTCACGCAAAAACAACAACAACAAAAAAAAAACAAATCCCAGACATGCAAGCCCATGTGCCACTGAGCTGAGTGTCTGATGTGATTGACAGCAGCGCTTTCACAGCCTATCTCATCACAAGATGGAAGCTCTCTCTCTGTTTGTCTCTCTCGCGGCATTTTTCTCTCAACTCTTCCTCAGGTCTAAAGCTGAACATCTGACCCGTCTCCCATCATCCTCCTTCAGGATACAAATTGTTCTTATTTCAAAAGGCACAAAGGACAACACAGTTTGATAGCTAAAGTAACATTCTGCAACAGTTTCATGTGAATGCATTTCTACTGATGTACCATAATATTTATTCAACCTGTAGCCATTGAATATAAGCTTTTACATTTGTAGCAGTGTCAGTTCTTTCTAGGGAAATGCCCCGTGGACCATGAGGAAGACATGCTGCTCTGTAAAAGAGGCATTTTGCAATAAAAGGAAACATTTCTTTGCAATGAAAAGAACCAACCGTGTGCAGGCTTGGAAAGCATACATTTGACTTTTGACTTTTTGAGGTTGTCAGCTTAAATCCCTGGTCCTGTTGCAAACCTGTACAGGACACATGAATGAGAAACATTTTCAACCCCTCAACTACCTCTCATGAGCAAGGCTACAACCCCTGCATGCTACAGTGGAGATGAAGACTTGAAACTGGCTGTAGTGGGCAGCTTTCAGTGTGAATGTGTGTAGCTGTGTGATGTTACTATCATCAGTATGTGGTCCCCAGCAAGACCATTCACCAATAAAAGTCAATGTGCAAGGCCAGAGAAGTTGTGTCACCCTGAAATTTCTCCAAGAGCCACAAACATACATCTTCTTCCACATTTTCACCTTGGTCACTGCTAATATTTCCATCTCTTCTAGCCAGTGCAGAGTTAAAATGAACATTCTTGGGAGCCACGTGAGTCATGCACAACGTCGCTGCCCACGTCTGTGTGTGGGGGCTGATGAGTAATCCAGCTTGGACTGAGGCAGCAGGCGAGGCTTTGAAGCCAAGTCTCTGTGGAGTAGGGAAATATTGAAGCACAGACCAGGCTAAACACAGCACTAATGCAAATCTAATGCCAGTGACGACACAGACGACTACACAACTGAGATTTGATCCCATTCGGGATTTTAACATCTCACTGTTTCAGTGAAATAATGTAATAATGGGAAAATAGTTCATTATTACAGCCATCTGAGCAGGAATAAACTCTTGACTCAGATGACCAAAATGTAAGGGTTGTGACAGGAATAAACCACAATTGAACAGCTGTGAAAACGAGGAAGCTGTGATGTAAAAGTGGCCTCGGGCTGCATCAACAACAAAGGTTGCGTGTAATCATTACGTAAAGTGTATCAGCGGGCTGAGGTCACTACTATTAGGTGGACCATGGGTCATATGGCAACCAGTCCAAACCACACGTTTGTCAGTCACCGATCATCCATGAAAAGCATGCTTCTTCTGCATGTTTAGTTGTTTATTGCAATTTTTATACTGTAAAGTTGAAGTGATTAGTTGATTATTCGATTAGTTGATCGGCAGAAAATGATAAATCTGCAACTGTTTTATGATTATAATCAATTCGTCATTTAAGTGAAAATGAACAAATATGTACTCAATCCAGCTTCTAGAATGTAATTTTCTATGACAGTAAACTGAATATTTTGGGGTTTTAGACTGATGGTCGGACAAAGTAAGCAATTTAGACTTTAACTTGTGTTCTGGAAATTGTGATGGACATTATTCATTATTTTCAGATATTTCATAGAGCAAACAGTCGAGAAAATAATCAGCAGATTGATAATGAAAATAATCGTTAGTTATAGCCCTAGAATACAGGCACGTTTATAACACAGAAGTATTTCATGTTTTTTGTAATGTCTGTTTGGGTTGAAAATAATCAGATGTGAATACAAGATTCACAACATTGCACTGGGTAATAACATCCATTATATTTCACAGTACTGAGGATGATCATTGAAAAAAAAATACAGTGGTGGTAGCCCGCTGTGATGATCAACAACATGTTTTGAATAGCTTTTAATTATCACATTATCACTGTTTTCACACAAAACATCCTCTGATAAAGCAGCAAAGAGCTGTAAGAACCACAAATCAGTGCAGGAATACATCAGCCACTATAAGCCACTGAGGCAGTGATCCATTTAATTGAGGACACAAAGGGTTGAAGTGAAAGGGTCAAGCACTGCCCAGAGTGCAGTTCATGTTAGACCTATACAGGACGAGGCAGCAGCGGAGTCATCCACATGAACATAAGTGTTCATACGCTCCTCAACAGAAAGCGACTGTATGTTGCCTCCTGTTTGGCGATCATGGAGAACATGTGTGCTCACTAACAGCTTGCCTTGCTGCAGCTATGTGATTATACATGTCTGTTCACATGTGAGTTGCCACAGTGCATCAACTTAATTAATGCGAATGTGCTCGGAGCAGCCTGCAGTCATTCCTGCCCACGGTAGAGAGGCTGTTACATCACTCACACACAGAAAAACACACAGCTATTTAGAGACATTTTCGTGCCTTTATGGAATAATGTTCTCCTTGGAATATCCAAGATAAATCCATCTTCATTTATTGTACTTGGTGAGCCATTCCTGCCCTTTTTTTCCCCTCCTTTATTTTCTTTTTCAGAGCTGTTTCATCGGGGCGCTCTGTGCTGTGGAGCTGCAGCTGCTGAGCCACACACTGACTTCTGGCTGCATTCATTAGCTCCTGTGTTTCTAGGAGGGTCTGGATAACAACCCTGTGCAGGCTTTCAGCCCTCATCTGTGTCTCTCCTCCCCCTGCCTCCGTGCCAGGCTGCAGGAGTAGAGCTCAGACGGTGTGTGTGGTCCCCCCCCCTCCTCCTCCCCTTGGGGGCACAAGGGCACTGGGTGGGCAGAGGGAGGGGGGAAGATTCTGGGTGCTCAGTGGCCCCTTCTTTAAAATGTTGTTATGCACAAATGTGTCCTCCCAAACAAAAGCAGTGTTTCCTCTAGGATTTTTTTTCAGCAGCAGGGGGAAAGAGTTTTGTTGTACCTGGGTCTTCGTTTTCTCTCCTTTCTCCTCCACTCTCATCTCTTTTTGCACTCTCTCCCGATTCACTCTGCTCTCACCTCCACTACCGCTGCCCGTCTACTTGTCTAATAAGGTTACATTTGAGAATGAGTAACATTAGATAATTCTCTCACATCACAAATATTTGATCAAGCAACCAATAAGAACATTAAAATATTGTAGTTGCCACCACTAACGTTACATATTTTAGAACCAGAGGGCATTTCTTTCACTTCAAAATTTCACAGCATAGCTAAGAACATTAGCCCCTCCCTAGCTAAAGTAACGTTAGCTTACCCATCAACATCAGACATCTTCCTCTTCTTGGAGAAACAAACTCACCTGAAAAGGAATATTTTAATACATAGCTTATATAAACATCGTTGGCAATTATTTTACCAATGTTTGTTAGTAATGTTACCGGTATTATGATTCGCTGAGTTTGCTAATGTTAATGTTTACCTTGCTAACGTTAGCTAGAACTTTATTTCACAATATATTGTGGCTCCGCAGAGTCATGTAATTGCGACTTTATGACATTTCATACAATTCTGAAGCAGTAGCGGCAACAAAATGTATATAACAGAAACACTGAGAGGGAAAATAATCTGGGTGCCAAAGTTTTTTTTTTTCCTGAAAGCTTTAATGATTATCTTTTGTTTCATCCGTTGAAATAATTTGGCCTGGAAAAGACATGATGTGCTCTGTGACCCCAAGGCAGTGCTTGAATTAAATAGCCCCCCCCCACCCCCCCAAAAAAATAAATCAGAGAATGTAGCTGTGAACGTACAGTTGTGACAAGCCTTTGACTGCACAGTTTTATTTGCAGTCTCCAAGGCATTTCGTGAACCTTGACATTACTCACGGTTGGCTGCATTTCTTCATGTGTCACAACAGTTTATAGTCTGTCCTCTGGATGCTCGCGAAGTCGCCGAAACAAAGCCTGGGTCGTTAGTAAGGGAGGAAACCCCGAAAGACCAACCATTTTCATTTTCGTTTGTGAGACAGGAAATGTTCAGACGTCTTCTCTTCTTCAGTTTATCATTACGTTTCTACAACTGTCACACCATGGATGTCACTATGGACTGTTTGTGGCTTCAGTAAATTCTTGTAAGTTTCCTTTTGGAGGGTAATTGTGAATATTTTAGTTCAAATTCATACTTCTGCTTGTGAGTACCAACAACACCGTGTGTGCTTGCTAGTTTCTAGTAGGTCATGTATTTTTTTACGAGGTTCTAGTCTCATAAGGTGTTGTCAACTTTAGCTCTCCCACTATAAATGTTACACAAAGACGCTGTCTGCTCAGGCAGGCTGCAACCATCACGTCTATAAAAATTGATAACAAACTCCTACTTCTGAATGACAGCAAGCATGACGAGTCTTCAGTGTCGGACTGCGACTCTGACTCATATGAAGAAATTTTCCATATAGCAGATAGAGAGCAACCGGTCCTTCTCTGGGTCAGGCCGACTTCTCCTCGTGGTCGTTCTCATGAGAACGGGTGCTAAAATAAACAATCTTATAGCAAGATCCCTGATTATGATATGACTCGAGCCAAGGCTGTCTGGTAAACAGATCCTTATCATTACTATTAAGTAGGTGTTGTTTACGGCTCTTCCTTCAGACTTTGGGTGACATTTCACAGTGTCAACTCCATGTGCTAAGACTGTATCCCAAATGTCTCCTTAATCGATAAAGTGTCAATAAATTCTTTTGCTCAAGACATCCAAGGTCTCCTGGTATTTCTGAATTACCCAGCTCCAAGATTTCCATCACAAATCATACAGTGAGGATTCATCGTCAATCCTCACATCATCCGTCAGGCCCCGGCCTGTCAGGAAAGAAGACTCTTTCAAGCTGAACCAACAAACTTTGCATACTGGCGTCTCCAAACAGCAGCAAAGCATCCCTGAAAACTATTTGAACTTCAAAAACCCAGAAATCCTGTCAGGTGACGTCAGCAAACTGTTTGTTCATGTTTACCAACCCATGCCAGTCTGTGCTGCTTTATACCAAGTTTGTACCAAGCTGTCTCAGATATGGTTTCTGCTTTGGTCATAACTTTCTCTTTTCCGTGTTTTCCAGTGTTTATACCTGACATAAAGTATTTGCCTAAACCTGCATTAGTTGATTATTTTTGGCCACAGGTAGTCTTCAAAGCTGCTTTAATGTAAGTCCAATATTCACCCTTTTTTCAACCCTGTTCGTTATCTGGCTCTTTAGCTGCTAAATGCTTCACTAGTTGCTAACTTCCTCTGCTGTTTAGTGCTGGGAAACAAGTGAACAGTGGGTCTATCACGGCTTTTTCACTGAAAACAGGTGCCAGCTGGATAAGCAGGTTGACGAGAGGTCAGACTGAACCAAAACAGTGAAGTTGTGGGCTTTAAAACCAAAACAATAAGCTGAAAGATGCTAAAAAGATCCATAGAGCCGAGGGAACTACAAAGTCGAGTGATAATTCTCTGTGGATTTGTCACTATTACGTGACCGCTTCCACATTACATGTAGTCATTTGATCCATTATTAATATAAAAATATTGATTAGAACAGCATTAAAGACTATTTAAATTAGATGATTTACTACGACACTATTCTCTAATGCAGCTTTATAGGTAATTTTGTGCTTTTATGTAAAAATCCTTCTCAGTGCAGCTTAAGTGTTTGTTTCTCCCTTATGTTGTCTGTTATCTCTGCAAAATTAAGAAGGACAGGAAGATAATATACTGTGGGTAGGAAAGTTTCTATGTGGGGTGGGGTGGGATCAGAATGGTGGCTCCCAGGGGCCGTGGGGCCCTTCACCCTCTCCTTATTGGGATGTGTGTTGGCACAGTTCCCCCCCGCTGGCAACCAGCAGGCTGGGAGCCCGGGGCAGAGGGGAGGTGAAATGTCAAGAACAAAATGCAAATTCATGCTGACAAGTGGTGCAGAAAACATGTTCTCTGCGACTCGGGGAACCTTGATATTTCACAAAGTCAAATGAACATGTCAGCCAACACTGCAGGGCAACTATTGGGTTATTTAAAGAGGAGGTTCAGAAAGCAGGCCGGTGTTACATCACAGGCAGCAGGGACTGTTTACGTGCAGCTCAGCGGACAAGGCTCTTCTTTGTTGTGGTTGTTATCCTCCTTCTCCAGTCTCCCTCTGTCTGTGAGCCATCACCGACTCGCAGAGTGAGACACAATGAGGGTGGGCTGATAGAGGAGACATACTGGTTCACATTAGTCCATCATTACATGACTTCTGCTCTGTCATCTGCCAGGTCCGCTGTCAGACCCAGTGCCCGTGTGTTATCTGTCTCCACCACTGAGCGCCTTAAGGAAATGTGGCTCACAGCTCGAGCTTTGATTTGCAGCAGGACATCATCAAGACTGAAGAAC
The DNA here is from genome assembly GCF_910596095.1 of Thunnus maccoyii. Classification (NCBI taxonomy): domain Eukaryota; kingdom Metazoa; phylum Chordata; class Actinopteri; order Scombriformes; family Scombridae; genus Thunnus; species Thunnus maccoyii. Next base: position 10,084,267 of record NC_056533.1, on the reverse strand, counting down.
CAGACCCAACCTCAAAACTGATTCATCCAGGCTGCATTCTAGCTACTTTGTTAAAATGGAGATGGTCATGTGAGGATTTAGGTAATGCACGGCTATCTGCCATCCAAATCTACTTACACACATTCACTGATTACTACTATGTAAACACACCTGCTACTGTGATGACTGATGGTCAGCTGCACCTCCTGCCTCTTGCATCGCCATCAAACTGCTAAACGCAGGAAACAACCTCAGCCTTGAGAGTATAGTACATTCTGCAATAACTTATACAGTACATCATGTTATTGTAATGTAAAGGGGCCCGTGTTGCTAGACAAGTAAAACACAGCACCGACACTGCCAAGTTAAGGACTTCAATTCAACTATGACTTCAAAAACTAGAGGAACGCAAACACTCATTTAAACAATATGTCCACTGTGTGGTGTACATAATACATGTAAAATAGTGTTTTTTTTTATAAAACATGTTTGAATAAGCCATGATTTCATCATGCCTGTATTTAATTTGCATATATCTATTTTCTGTTCCTTCAGTACAGAATGTCCTGATCACGCTTTCCGTCTGTGTGACGTCTGAGGTCGTGCACTCTTCTGTCTTGGAGTGTTTGAAGTATTCCTGGCTGCGCTGATGAGTAACTCTGTTACAAGGTCATGCCTCCTGCAATCAGACATGAAAAATACACCAAGCTGTCGGCATAACTGAGAATCTACTCGACTGACTCAGAAGCAGCACTTAATACCATTAACAGAAAGCTGTAAAGAACAAAACTATGACTGAGATGAACTTCAAGATGTCAAAATCTACACAGCGGCCACAACTGATGCTCTGATCAGAGTAAATAGAGCATGCTGTAGAATAAACTCCTTATGAATATGTTGCATATGGCCAACAGGGCAGTGAGTCAGGCTGTTACAGACTGCTGTGACACAGCAAAGAGCCTGGATGCAGTGTCCAACACAGAAGGACAAAAAAGTGGCAACCATGTCTGACAGGCTAACATCCCATCCCATCGGCGTAAATGTCCCCAAATAGAAGCTAATTGCAACAGGAAACAGCATTTTTTTTTTTTTAGCAAAGTGGTGAGCCCGGACAGAAAAAGACATGTGATGCGACCAAGTGATATATCCATGTGAAAACGTTTCTGTCACCAGGGCCATGTGCACATTTGACACAACGTCGCACGCTGGCCTGATAATGTCAATATAATTTCCTTCATCTCCTGTCAGCTCGACGCCCGCTCCTTGTCACAGAAACAGGCTGGAAATGGAGAACTCCCACACTCTCTGTGACAGCGCTGGAGCTGTATAAACAAACCCCTCGGAGTCAGTAATTCAGGGGTATCCAGAGTTTCTCCCCTGCAATCTGCTGCTAAATCTGCTAAACTTGCTTTAATCCACACTGCTCTTTTTTTTAACGTTGGTCTGAACAGGTAGTCTGGGTGACTGGAGATCAGGTAGGAACTTTTTTTTGCTTCCAGGAATAGAAAATCAACCGTTATTTGATAATCACTTTTGTGGTGTCCTTGAGAAAAAACATTAAAATTTTATAATTCAGACCCACAATACAGTAGGTGTGAAAACCTGTTGTGGTTTGATGGATTCACATGTTGGTGTGTCATCAGCTACTGAGGTGCCCTTAATCAATGTTAGTAACCTTCAACTCCTCCAGAGCAGCTATGTGGGCAAAAAGAATGACTGGTTTTACTGGGGAGTTTGAAGGAGTCCAACCTGTGTTAATATAAAACAGGATGATTCCTCAAACTGCTCCCTGAAAACACTTGATGGTAAAAAAAACCCCCCATTAATGCTGAGTGATCCGGGCCAGGCACGGCACACAGATTTGTGTATCTTCCTGGTGAGTCATGTGGCTTCAAATAATCTGCCATCATGTAACCCAGCAACGGCACATGAAGCCAAGTCTTACTAGAAAGGAGGGAATAAAAATGAACTGAAACCCCCTCCTCATCCATCACGCATGTAAATTTGTCAGGTCCAGCTTGACACACGTCCTGCAGGAGGACAATGCACATGCCAACTCCACAAAAACGTGCAGCCCTCAGCGTCCTCCTTGGACTCACCCAAAGAAAGTCATTATGATGATATATGTTGGCGTAATCAGATTAATTCAGGAGCTAATTTGTTGCTGTCAAGTGTGCCTGGCTGCCGTCAGTAGCACACACAGATCCATAACTTATCGAAAGCTGATTAACACATCAATCCTCCTGCTAAGAACGCAGAGCTGGGTGGTTGTCAGGATTACTTAAGTGTGAGCGGAGGACTGAGGCATCCAGACGCCAGAGCCTTGCATTAACTCTCACTCCTGTCACTAGCTTTACTTTTTAAAATAGATTTTTTGCCTTCACATAATAATTCATCGTATTTAATACAATTAAAACAGTATGTTGTACTATGGTAAACATAAAGGACAGGATATCGAGGTAGACGGTCTGAGATTCTGCCTCAACAGCGACTTCTGTGTGAACTGGATGTCATCAAAGGATGCAGTTGGCTCTGACCTTTGACCCCTCCAGTGAAATGTGTCCAAATCTGATATCTCCAGAGTAACTTGTTTCCATTTGAAGTTTAATCTAAAGCACTCAGTCATGTGTTGCTTCTTTTCAGCTCCCTAGGGAACTCAGACTGAACAATGCCTCCCGGTGGTGTTTTTTGGCAGTCAGGCAACATCCAAAAATGTTCCCACCATCGGCTAACGAGCTGTACTTTTTGCCACTGCATGAGCCAAGTAGACAAACTGAGAAGGCATACAAACCTCTGCAGTAGGCCTGGTCTCGTGCGGCTGTGGCAGGATGGTAAATAGGAGCTGGCGTGATAGGTCCTGACAGCAGCACAGTCTTGGCCATGAGCACAAACTGGCTCGCTTACGTAACCAGCCCATTGTTACCGCCCTGTTACTGCCATTAACATTCATAGGAATCACATGAAATTGTGCCCCAAAACAAGTGTTTGCTGCAGCAGCAGGAGATGCAAGGAGGATTGGTCAAAGTCAGGAAAGATGATATTTCAATGAGACACATGGTTAGACGAACACAGCGAGACCAGTGGATTGTTGGGTCTCATCCCAGCTTGTAAGTCACTGCACTGTTGGAGAGCAGACTGCTTTCCAAAAAGCACAATGAAGGCAGCTCTCTGTTAACCGCTTGGAACTGCTCGGCTGACCTAACACAAACACCTCTTCACACCTTTAAGGCTCCGCTGGCGCTTCAGCACCTGTTCATAGCACTTGTGCTATCAATAGGTGATCACAGGAGGATTATTTATAGCTGTTACATCTGTGAAGAGACAGACACACTTCTTTAAAGTATCAGTTCACAGCCATTTTGTCTTGTGATCCTCGTCGCAGGCTGCCTGTGAACTTGTGAAAAGTTGAATTTAAAGAGCACATTTCTCTTTTCAGGTTTTCTGTTTGATGTGATTCAAGGGGCCAGAGAGGCTAAACACTTATTAGCATTTTAAAGATAGGACAGCAAAAATTTGCAGAGAAAATATGAATGAAACCAAATTTAGTAAACTCATTTTCTATCCTGTGAGATGTTCTTAAACAAATCTTGCACTCTTAGAGGCAGACACCCACAGGCACTTGACAAGAAGTGCTTATCCATAAAGATTAAACAAACTGTACTTAGTGACATGATTAGTAAGCTAATAGAAAAAAAGTGAAAAGTAAAAGGTTCTATCACAGAATAAGACTACATACTATGTTGTAGTTTGAATTACCGGGAAAATCTAGTCAGAGAATAGATAACAAACACTCACCCTCTTTCTCACCTATTACCAGGTGTCCTCAAACAAATAGGTTCAGACTGTTCAAGTCTTTCTTAATACAATACTCACATGCCCATATGTACATTGAGTTGTAGGTCCCTGTAGTGATTATTTGGCCGTGAAGGGACAGACTACCTTCATGACTCCACTGTAAGACGTGGGGAATAAATCCAGTCCTTATTCAGTACAAATAAAGATGAAGCCAATATGGGACTCCTGCAGTCTGAGCTAGCCAAATGAAAATGGTATTATCCAAAGTAAGTAGTATGAATTCCATCTGTTTCAATGGACAGTGTTTTTTTGCAGAGCTGCAGTGGAGGGATAGTAAAGCAAATTTTGGACAAAAAGAAAAGACTGAATAACTCTGCTGAAGTCTTTTATTAGCTTTGGTTGAACTTTAAAACACATCTTTGCACAGAACAAAGACTGTGAACTCTGTCCCTTCACTCTATGAAGCTGGCAGAAAGTATGGAGAGGAGGAATTACTACACTGACCTATAACTCAACTTATACAATATGAGTATTTTATCAAGACAGACTTCAAAAAACATCTGAAATAATCCTTTAACCTTTACCTGCTGAAGTAGAGAGCTCAGTAACCTGAATATAAACCAGCTGGGGAATGAAAACGAGCTGTTAAATTAACTGAAAATTTGTAATTCCATTATGAAAAGGTATAAATTGTTAAAACTGTCTAGGGCTGCAACTAACAATTGTGTTTATTATCAATTAATAATGTATCTAATTATTTATTATTTTAATGATTTTTTTCAATGAATTTAGTCTAGGAAATGTTAGAAAATAGTGAAAAATGGATCATATATTTTCCCACAGCGAAGTCTTCATATTGCAATTTCTGTCACACTAACACTCTAAAGCTTGAATCCAAGAAACCAAGTATCCAAAACAAAAGCTGCAAATCATCACACATTTGAGAAGCTGGACCAAGCAACATGTTTGGAATATTTGCTTGAAAAATGACTTGAAAATGAAAAAGTTATTAAATCATTATTATTCATCATTCATTTTTTGTTGATCGACTGATTAATTCACTAGCTGTTTCAGCCATAAATAAATCCGTCTCTCGTCCACATGCACGCATGATGTCAGAAGACCTTTATGTTAACCAGTGTGTGTCAGACTCCCTCTCACACGCATAGATAGATGCATGCATGCATGCAGGGGGAGGTGCTTTTATGACTAACACTAACACACACTCACTCTCTCTCTTCTCTCTTTCACACACACACACACGCACACACACATACAGATATAATGATGCAGGTGTGTCCACACTATTCAGATGGAATGATTTATTCATAATCATGATAGCATAATAAAACAATGAACATTGAAAGCACTGACAGTTGAACCCAAGGCCTCTCACACACAGCATGCACCACCCCGACCCCAGCGTTCACAGAGACAGTGAACATTCCTAACGCCAGAGACTCCTGGCTTCTGAAAGTCGTCCTTTTTTTTTTTATTCTCTGCCCCAGTCAGTTTTTCCTTGTTCTTTTTTTTTTTTTAATCCTTTAAATATATTTTGATATAAAAACAAGCCCACGTATGATGAATCAACCATGTTTGTGAACTGCCTCTCCCCCTTGTGTTATTGTCCTGCCCCCCCACCGCTCCTCCGAGCTGTCTTGTTAGGAGGACGAACATGATACTGGCCCCCAAATCCTCCCTCTTCCTGTTCGCGCTCTCTTTATGGATTCGTGAAAGAAAAACCCAGTCTGATGGGGAGGTGGGGGAGACAGCACTAAAAAAAAAAACAACAAAAAAAACAAAACGGTTTGATAAATTCCCTGAAAAAAAAGAAAGCAATAAAAAACATTTCTTTAAAAAAAGTAATTAAAAAAAAAAATCAAACCACAACAGTCCATTTGAAAGAAGTGCTGGAGGGAAGTCTGGAGCTCTGTAGACTGGAGGCACTTTGGCACAGAGCGAAGGCCCCACACCTGACACCACGTCGAGGGGAGGGAGAGAAGGAAAGGAGGGATAGAGGGAAGGATGGAATGACAGAGAGCTGGGCTGAAAGGCATGCAGAGCCACAAGGTGATACAGAGATCCAGGAATGATGAGGGGCGGGGGAGGAAGAAAGAGCACCTGACAAACGTGGAGGAAAAGGCCAGCCTCCCCTCTAGTTAATGCCGTGTTCAGGAGAGGAGGAGGAGGAGGAGGAGGGGAGGAAAATAAAAAAGAAAGAAAGGATCTTGGACCAGGAGAAAGAAAAGACAGAGAGAGCGGGTGAGCAGCGGCAGGTGTAGAAGGAGGAAAGAGCAGTGGCCCATCGAGAGAAGAGGAAACTGTCTGGCAAAAGCTATACAACACAAACAGGAAAACAGTCCTTGTATGGAACCAGAGGAAGGCTGGCGGGCGTCTGAGGTCCGGGGAGGGGGGGGGGGCACAAAATGGCAGTCCCACAGGTCAACAGGCTGCAGGCAGGAGGAAGGTGCTGTGGTCCCTCTTCTCCTCCTCCTCCTTCTCCTCCTACTTTACAGCTGTGCTGGGCTGCGTCTCACTTCCTCCTCTTCCCTGTACACCCCCTCTCCCCCCCCCTTTGCACATCCTCTTCACAGGTAGAGCTCCTTGGCTCTGATATGCTGCAGCTTCTCCCTCAGCATGCGGAAGGAGGGCCGCACCACAGGGTCCAGGGTCCAGCACTGCTTCATCAGGTCGTACACCACGGGCGGGCAGCCGTCTGGGGCGTCCATCTTGTACCCCTTCTCTACCCGGGGCACCACCTCTTTCAATGGCTGGGGAGGAGGAGGAGAGACACAAAGCATCAGCATCAAGATGTGAGCGTTTTCTATTCTTCAAATACAACAAATGTATAAATATGTAGAGGAAAATGTAACAAGCATGCAGAAGTAATTAACTTTACAATTCACAGTACATAATGTCTCAGCAGTCTCATGGCATAAATCTCATTATCTTGAAGTTAACACTGAAGGTGTGAGACATTTCACTGATCTTGTACAAGAAATAAATAAGTAAATTGATCCTTGTCCCAGCAATGAAGCCTGCCATCTGCTGGTGCTCCCTGGACCTTTAGTGAGCCACAGAAACCTGTGGTGCTCAGGTACTTACAATTCTAGGGTAAGGCACGCGGCCAAAGGAGTAGATCTCCCAAAGTAGGATGCCATAACTCCAGACGTCCGACTTAGTGGAAAACCTCTGTTGGACAAAAAAGAAGAAGATGATCCTAAATTTAAACTAATTCAACAAAAAGCATTCAGAGAGCAGATCAGTTTTTTTTGGGCAGCCTTTATCCATCCACAGCATGCCCTGTCTTCTTACTATGTGATGGACTACTCTTGTTCAATGAAGCTGTCACTATTTATACCTGAAGTTTATACCTGATTGTATTGTCCACTCACACTCTACTGTATATCTATTATTGGTCATTTAGCCACCTTGTGGTTGCAATGTTTTCTATGTTTTCATTAATTAATGTATGTGATTTGTCTTTTTTTTGTCTGTTACCTGTCTGTACTTTGCTGTATTGATAATTATGATTGTATTTATTTTGTCAGCCATTCTCTGTTGTTATATAGTCATTATGATATATGTGGGGACCCCCTCGAAAGCGAGATGGTACATCTCAAGGGGTTTATCCCAACTTGAATCAAAATTGGGTCTTGGTTGTTTGTCTAGTGCAAGATCAGAGGCTCAAGTAACCAAACATGTGAATATTGTTTGACACAATAACCAAAATTTTGTCAGTAATAATATTGTTGCTTGAGATGTGATGTGTAAAGCCAGTTAAAACTGAATTTCAGCAGAGGCTACAGATGGATTCCAGTCACGTTACATGAGATGGTTGAAGCAAAAGTTTGGGAACTATGCTAATTGACTTTCTTACTAAGAGTTTGATGAGAAAAGTGATACCATTCTCGTCTGTGCGCTAAATATGAAGCTGCAGCAAGCAGTCGGTTAGCTTAGCTTAGCTTAGCATAAAGACTGGAAACAGGAGGGAAACGGCAAGCATGACTCTCTCTAATGTTCAAAAATAAAATGATGTATTTCGTTTGTTTAATCCTTACACAAACATGAGTTTACATGCCTTGACCATGTCTGATCACAGTGACTTCCTGGAGTCATGTCATCATTATTAAGCTAGCCGTTTACTCCCCTTTTCAAAACCTTATGCTAAGCTAAGCCATTCAAATCGCAGCTCTCGCTCCCTGGTTAACACACAGAGTTCAGAGTGGTATTGATCTTCTCTGCAAGAGAGAGAATAATCACATTTCCCAAAATGTCAAACTGTTGCTTTAACAAAACAGGCCCAAAAAGCTATTAGCTAAAAGTTGTTGAAACTTTTCTATATGACACACACTTTGCTTTTTCTTTGCTATTGGGATGTCACAGCAGTGTCAAACTTTTTAACACTACTGCCGTAAGCTTTTAATGAAAAATCATCCCTACTACATACTTTAAACCACACCTTACCGTTACTCAAGTTTAAGTGACAACAAATGACAAGAAAGCAACAACACATCAACCCAGGTTTGCTACCTGTCCATCTCTCCTCCTCTCACCTTCTCTCTTAGTGCTTCGGGAGAGGTCCATTTGACAGGCAGCTTGGCAGTGTCCTGTATGGAGGAGGCCTCCTTGGTGAGACCGAAGTCGCTGACCTTGGCGATGTTATCGTCGGACACCAGCACGTTACGAGCTGCCAGGTCTCTGTGGACGAAGTTGTTGGCCTCCAGGTACTCCATGGCTTCGCACACATCACTGAGTGACACAGTGAGACAGCAGACATGATGAGTGACGACTGGATGACTGAGATAATTGAACTGTCAGAATCTGATAACAGCCTACAGGTGTGCAGCTACGCCCTAATCTGTGTGGACATATCTGTGGCCGTGGTCACAACGTTCATCATCCACTCTTGCCAGAATGCATCAAGCGACGGCTACAGTGCAGCTATAATTAAAGTAAAAAGATGGTGAGGGAAAAACTAACCCAGACACTGCTTTAAAATCTTGCAAGACAAACAAGTATTTTCAAGTTCAGTATTTATTTGTTTTATGTTTATGTAGCTGAAATCTATTCCCTCACACTTCTCTGACAAGTTTGTTGCTAAGAATTTATCAGAATATACTTGTGAAGCATGTGTTTATGACCACTGATCCAAGTGTTTATACTTATTTAATAACTGTATTAATTATTTATTTGTGTTGGATTACAGCATCAGGCAAATGACTGTTAAATTAAAAGTAAATGAAAAATTTAGAGGCACTTGACTTGCAGATAAAGCAGCCTTTTATCAAGGAAAACAACCCCGTGATGTTGCTTGTGTAAACAAACGGTTCTTTTATGTTCCTATTCAAGTGCTGTGACTGTTCTTTTGAAATACAATTCAGATCCTGACAGCTAGAGAGCGGCTTTTAGCTCTAGACCCCGAGTTGTGCTGATTAAACATCTGTCATTTCTACAAATCTAATTAGTACTTGAACAGACATGAAGAGGACTCACAGTGAGAACTTGAGTAAGCAGTCCCCACCGAGCACGGTCCGTCCTCGAGAGCGCAGGTAGTCCACTAAGCTGCCCTGTGAGATAGTTGAGGTTATTAATACAATATTTGGAGCAAACTTTTACTTCAAAAGCACCTTACAGCACCCTCCAGCGAAGGCTCCAGCAAAGAACAAATCCTTGACCCTGAGAGTTGGTGAACCGCATGGGACCACCTTTTGTTACACATATGTAAAACTTTTTACAGCACGTTCAGTTTCAAACGGTGAGGCAGCTGCAAACAGGAAAGGGCGGCAAACGGCTTTGTCATTGGAAATATTATGTCTTTTCTATGACATTTGTTTGTCTTAGGAGTTTTCCATTAGAGGAAACGAGGGAAACTCAACAGTATGACTCACCTTAGCCATGTACTCTGTGACAATGTAGAGACTGCCCCTCTCCTCCACAATTACCCCTAACAACTGTACCAGGTTGTTGTGCCTCAGTTGCCTGCACAAAGAGACAAATCCAGTGTGTCATACAGGAGAACATCAAGGTTAATTAGAACATCTCAAGGTGTGATGACATATTGAGGTATAAAAGACAACTTCTCCCTTGTGTCCTCAATGTAATAACATTTGTTGTTGTATCTTACGTCATGACGGAGGCCTCGGCGATGAAAGCCTGCGCTGTGGCGTCATTTTTGATACACTTGACTGCCACCTTGGTCCCTCTGTAGTCTCCTACCATCACATCTGATAAGGACACGGACAGTGTGAAGTTTTAGTGAGATATCCAAGACAAACTCTGGTCAACTGAGATTCTCTGATGAATGAAATTAAATGATGCAGAGATCATTAATCAGTTCCTCACCTCCAAACTCCCCCTTGCCAATGGTCTGCAGGAGTTTCAGCTCCTTTCTGTTCAAGGCCCAGCCGCCTGTCAGGAGAGGACAGATGATACTTAGCGGTCTTCACAGCCAAAAGTATAAAATCATCTGACTATCATTATATGAGTCTAACGCCTTGATTCCATCAGGCACTTCTGCGTCGTGCTCCGGCTGCGACGTTGTTTTGTTCCGTCCTCCGCATGGCGTCATACCCCACCGGGAGTATTTCAGAAGTGGAGTGTTTTGCTCCAGTAGCGCCAGAGAGCAGAGAGCCACCTCTCTAACTGGAGAGGAAGCCAGGGACTGGAGCAGCCATGGCACCAATGCTGTCATATAAAATCTTGTGATTTTCCACTTCTAAGATGAACCTCTCGTCATCCATGGTGACATATATCCTCTGACCAGCTGACTTCTGGCCTAGTGCCACCGGTTATAACGTAATGTTGATGTGTGCAGCTTGACGCAGCTTCCCTCAAAAATAGACTAGGTGCATATGTTTAGCGGAGTGGAGTGGACAGCCGTTTCTGAAAAGTGCCGCGTTTGAGCCGGAACGCGACGCAGACGCATCCGGTGGAATCAAACCGTAATAAAACTGTGCAACACACAGGGGAAAACATGCATTAGAAATGGCAATAAATAACTGACATTTAGTGTTATTATGACAATAAATGTGTAAGTAGTAAGTAAAAGGCAGAAAACATCAAAGAACTACTGAACTATTCAGCAAATGTATTAAAATATTCATTAGAGTTTGACATTCATAGCAGTGATCATCTTGTCACGGAGAATGATCAATCTTTCATTTTGGAGGAAAAGTGTTGATTTATTCTAAATTTTATCTTTTCTCATTTTTCAGGCGGAAGAATTAGCCGTGTCAGATGGGTACAAGGAGAGGAATGAAGAGAGACAAAAGTGGAGGAAGATTCAGATTGACCTTACGAGCCGGTGAAGCCCGGCAGTCGTCCCCAGACACAGAAAGATTAATTACCCTCTGTTGATTAATGCTATTAGGACCGGGATGATGGCAGAGCGTTGCAGGAGATGCAGGCTTTGTCTGATTAATGTGTGTGTTTGTGTGTGTTGTAGACTTTATGTTTGTGAGCTTAGCGTGACAGGACACACACAAATGCTCAATAATGTCCCTGTGTGCAGTGGTGCCAGTGTCCCTGTAGAGCAGTGTAATGAGCTCGGTGTCCTTACTCCTGGAGAACTCGTCTTGTGCTGCCACTGTTCCCTCCATCAACTTGGGTTTAATCAGCCTGGTGCAAAGGCCATCGGCATCTTTGGTGTAATGCTGGGGGCAGAGAATTAAACACACACATTTCAATACATGGGGAGAAAAGTCAGTTTTGTTTTAAAGTTGGAAAAATGATGATTATCCTGGTCCTCATGTTTTGTAACGAGTTAGGAGTCGACTAAATATCTTTGGATTGTGGACTGTTGATTTAACAAAACAAGACATCTGAAGACGTCAACTTGTGCTACAAGAATTTATAACGGATATCTTTCTCTATTTTCAGACATTTTTACAGACAATATTATCAATAGAGAAAATAATTGGCAGATTACTTGATAATGAAAATAATCATTAGTTACAGCCCTACAAAAGTGTGGATGATGTTTGCAGCAACACTCTAGAGAAGAACCTGATGCAACATGAAGGCACATTAAGCAGTGTTTGTCTCCACCAAACATCTTACTGGCATACATTACATCAACTTATTTGAGCCATGTGCTCCTTTTTTTTTTTATCAGCTCCATGCCAAAGGGGAAGTATAAGTTAAAATCAAGTTTAACTTTTTTGTAAATTGTTAAAATGATACAGCATTCTTATGATTTAAAAAAAAAACAAACATGTCCGCAGCATCAGTGCACAAGCCCAACTGTTTCCAATATATGTATCTATATATCTAAAGAGACAGCATTGAGATCATTCAAATTGCACAGAGTTTCTTCAAGGTCAAAACTTTAGAGAAAGATCTTCTTTCAAGATTATATGCAGAGTCTGACAATGATCTGATCTGATATGGATGGTGAGAAAAACAACTTCTACTTTACCACAACCATGAGTAGAACAAACACAAGTAAGCCAATGCTTCTGCAAAGAAATCGCACAGCAGCAGCGGTGACAAGATCATGCATATGGGATTAGGGAGCCGGAGAGACTGACAGTATGTGTAGGGCATCTGCTAACAGCTGTGAAGTAGCTTCCCTGCTGGGAGAAGTGGAGATGGGAATAATATATTGTGGGAACCAGCGGCAGAGGAGGAGTGTGTGGGTGTGAGAGAGGTCAATGCATTATTAGACCCCACACCCCGAGAAACACAAACCCCAAACTCGTCAATAAATGCTCATCATCATGAAATTAGGTTGGACATCAGCAATAACCATGTTTGGTGATATTCTAAAGAGAGGATGGAAATGAGTCTTTTCGCTGGTTAGTTTGATAGACAGAAATAGAAACATGTGAGACAAACAGGTTCGGTGATTTCCTGACAGACACTTACGGTCACATAAGACATCAAACATCTGTTTAACCACTAGATTAATAAAACAGCAAAAGAGGAAGCTCATCTACCGACAAAACCAATGTTATGAAACTGCAGCATGACAAATTGACCACAGGCTGTATGTTACTGTGAGAACCACCAGGGGGCAGCACAGTGAAGGAAGGGCCAGCGCCTTTTTCATTCAGCACTGACACTGACAAATGAAGCCACACAGTAGCACAATCACAACCACACCACATAGTAAACACATGTATACAAACACACATTTGCTTCGGCATCAATCAGTGATGTGGTTGTATCGTTTGCTCTTAAATCTGCAGTGTTTTCTATATCATCTCTTGCAATATAATGTATATTTGTATATATTCTAATTCATCTGTCTTATCTTTCTCTTCTCTCCTTATTTAAAATTATAAATATATTGTAATTGGAACTTAAGCTTGAAGAAGCCAAATTTGGCTGCGTACCTATTTTGCTGTGCACGTGACAATAAAAGCTCTCGAGAATCTTGTAAGATATAGAAAAATCTGAATGCTGCAAAATTGGTCCTGCTCTGCTAACGATGAATTGTGTAACACATTACAATGGACTGAATGCAGCAAAGTGTATTTTAAGTACACAATGGTAGTGCATGAATCACGATCTTGCCATATATAATTAATGCTGAAGGGTCTAATCACTGGGTAAAAATGGGCTGACAATACTTTCATTGTGCTGTTACACCCTTGTAAATACTATAAGCAGCTATCTTTGTTGACCTGTATCACTGCAAACATGTGACTGACATGTATAACATCACGGTGGATGTAGTGATTGAAAGAAAGGAGTGGCATTTGCACCACAGTGCGTCTGAACAGGCTCGAGTCTGTATGTATTTATATATATAGTGTGTACAGGTATATGATGTGTTTGTCTATGTGCGCTGATATATATATACAGCCTATGTGAAGCCTGCTGTGACAGGCTAATGGGAGCAAGGGAACAGTGAAAAACACACAAGAATGTGAGGAATCCTCTCATAGGCTATTAGTGAGAGGGAAAGAGAGAGAGAAGACACAGGGGAATGCAGACAGGGGAGAGGATAAAGATGCAGAGAAATTGAAAGACAGAAAGGCAGGGAGGGGAAGCAGAGAATGGGAGACAGCGGAGGGTGGAAGGAAGAGGTTGAGATGGATAACAAAGAGAGGAGGAGTGAAAGCAATATGCCAGGTATACACGAGGGAGCACAACAAGAGAGAAAAGAGAGGGAGGGAGGGAGGGAGGGAGGGAGGGAGGGAGGTGGAGAGAGGAAGTGGAGGCAGAACCACCAAGCCTGGAGGGTGTGAACGAGAGAGAGAGAGAGAGAGAGAGGGAGAGAGAGAGAGACAGAGAGAGAGAGAGAGAGAGAGAGAGAGAAGGATAGAGAGATAGAGATTGTGGGTGGCTGATAACATGAATGCACAGGGAATCTAGATGGTCTCGGTGCCAGCTGGCACATTCCTGTCGTCCACTTCCAACGCCCCGCGAGGCAAAGAGATGAGGTCCAATTAAAAGTGTGATAGCCGCCAATCCAGCGCTTCTCTTTATCTAAGAGGATGAAAGGCCTCTCTCTCTCTCTCTCTCTCTCCCTTTCTCTCTCTCTCTCTGCCATCATGTCTCCTGTCTTCCCCTCCCCATACACTGTCCTTCCTCTGAACCAGCTTTCTGATAACAGTCAGGGAGTGAGAGGATCAGACAGCTTTTTGAAGAAAGTGTACTTGAAGGAGATTTTTAGGGAAACTCCACAGAGACACTGAATATGTGTGTGTGTGTGTGTGTGTGTGTGTGTGTGTGTGTGTGGGGAGGGGGTCTTTGTGTTTATGGAGTTATGTAATCATACTTCTGCATGATGAATCACAATACTCATTTTTTACTAATTGTTAATAGTGGCATGAGGCTTATAAGATAAACTCCATTTTATATTCATAATTTCTTAAATACAGGAATATGGGAATATGATTTAAACTTTTATTCTTAACTTCACTTAGACCTACATATATTTTTTCTCAAAAAAAATCATAATGATTACTTAAGTTTACGGGCATACAGTTAAATAATCTGAAATGCCATGTTAGTCTCAATGCTAAGTAACTATTTAATCACTAAAGAATAAAACAAAACAGACTCTAATGGCATTATTCTGCTGTCTGATGGACAGACAGCTACAATATTTGGATGTAAGAAATTAAAACAGTAGTGATACAAGAGGGAATTTTGACTACATAAACATGACCTGAAACAAAGTGAGAAACAACACATTCTCATAAGATTAAAATGAGATAATTCCCACATAATCTTTTACAATTAACTTTTTAGGACAGAAATCTACAAGTAATGAAGTCGACTGTTTGTAAGTGTAGATTGAAGACAAGAACTACACCCTCAATATACCCTTCCTGAATAAACTTCAATGTGAAATAAACTGTGTGGAAACCATATTGGCAGCCACATGAAATCACTGCCCTGCATCACTGACTGACAGGAGGGAGGAAGTACTGTACCTACTGGAACAACATGAGTGACATCTATGGACAGAATCAAAGGTTTCATTTTCTTACAAACAACTCTCTTTACAGGCTCTCTCTGTGGTGCAGCTCAACACTTTGTGCCTTACAGTTCTCACTGTTATTAAGTTTTAAGAGATGCCGACCAATTGGCACAGATAATGAGTGACCAATTATCCTTTTCAGCTGCCAGACTGAAAGCCAAGGGTATTATGGGTATCAAGGGTATTGTGTAAAAAAAAAAAAAAAAAAAATGCAGGAGCCAAAATGACAGCTATGTTCTACATGGTTCCTCACCTCCACCAGCTGCATGAGGTTCTCAAAGTACTCCTCCTCGTCGATGGTGAGCTTGCCGTTGTGGTAGATGATGCGGTAGTGCTCCACCTTGCCGTCGCAGCTGACGCACAAAGTGTAGTCGCCGGGGTAGTTGGTGCTCTCCCTCACCAGGAACAAACCCGTCTCCGGAGGGTAGAGGAGCCGCTCGGCCTGCTCCCGAGTTATCTTCCCATGAAACCAGCTGGAGGGAGGGAAGGGAAAGAAGGACAAGAGGGGGAAATGGAAGCAAAAGGGAGGAATAAAAAATAGAGAAAGTGTGAGAAAAAGACAAGACGTGGGAGAAATAATAATACTATAACAATAATACAACTCGTGCCAGTTCTTGCCAGTTCACATCCTCATCTCTTTGTCATTGCTAACAGAATCAGATAGGCCTAAATCCCTCAACAGATCACACAGCTTTTTATTTTCACTATACTCATTTTGCTCATTTGCAACATTAATCAGAAAGAAGGATGCACTTCCACAAAACACGGCCTGCAGCCCTCCTCTGAAATGAGAACTGAAAAACATGAGTGGGGCGGTAATGGGAAGCCGGGAGCAGCACTTCCAGTCTGTTCAGCCTGAGCGGTGCAGGGGCGTGTCCGTCTAGCCTCAAGGAGTCAGTGAGAAAGTACCTGAACCCAAACAACAGGAAACATGGTCCTCGCAAACACACACATGCAAGCACACACAAGAAGCCTGGGGCAGAGTCGGAAACTGACACACAGGCACGGCAATAACAGGAAAATGCAAAAACTGCTCAGATGAGGTGGTTAGTAGGACAGAGCCAAGTCACCCGAGGATGGACTGTCTGCTCAACACACACTGGAGTAAAACAAGAAGAAGAAAAAAAAAATCAACACGCTTCTACTTAGCTAAAAAGCTGTTGAGAGTTCTACTGGTTTTAACGTGCTCAGGGAATAAATAAAGCTCTTGCTTCCTGATTTAGAAGCTGGCTGTATAACCCTGCTTTACCCTCACCATATGGCCTGGTGACTATATCTATAGGCTACTAATGGATGGATTAGACAGCTGCATTACGCTGTCATCTACATCTACTGATCATTTCAAATCTCCTCTATCCTTACACATATATACAGTACATTTCTCACTGACATGTTTCTTAGACAGCAAATAACAGATTGCTACTTATAATCTGTACATGTCAAACTGTAATGTAGCTTAGTTTTCTCAATGAAAACAGCTGGACTAGGACAAAAGCTGAGCCCCCGTCTCAAGGTTGCAGAATTCTGATATCGCTTCAATCTATAGATCTGCGGTCTTGAGCTCTAACACACTACTATCCCAGCAACCTCAACCACAAAACAGCGGACTGTATCCCATTGATTTATGTCACTCCTAGTGTGAAAGGTCGTATTAGCCACAGTTGCGCCCCACAGGGTCTCTCCATCAGCCTTGGCCGGTGAACTGGTGGCAATCAACGGCTATAATTGATTTAGCCTGTTTCCCGTGGCTGCCTCCGTCACTCCCTCCTCCTCCTCCTCCTCCTCCTCCTCCTCCTCCTCCTCCTCCTCTTCGTCCTCCGCCTCCTCAGACAGCAGAGGCCCTTGTGGCAAAGCAGCTTAATACGGGTTGAGTTGATTAGATCAGTGCAGGCAGCTTCTCCGATGGACAGCAGCTCCTTAACTCCCACTAATCCGAGAGCAGGCGCCAAGCGTGGACGGTCCAGAGAAACACAGAGAGCCTTGCTGGACGCACACTAGCTGTTCTGTCCACAGAAATTAACTGCTGTGCTGTCTCATACATTACATCATACTGACAAAAAGTCCAAAAACTGTGGTAAACAACTTGGTGGGACAACAGGGAGGGAGGAAGTTAGGCAGCAGGGTTGAACACCCTGGGTTTCTTTGTGGTGGTGCTGTTGTGTGGAGCAGATATCTGCCACATGGGGGCAGCAGAGAGAGTGAGCTGATATATGGCAGTGAGGGAGGAGAGGACTGTATTTACTCCTGAGTATCAATCGGTCAGCATGAGTGTGGGGACAGAAGAACACAGCTGAGCCCTTATGTAACCCAGGGAGGGAGAGGTCTTCTCTGAGACATCTGTTAGTCATTTATAATGAAATCAACAAGTCCCTCCGGGTTACAACTAATGGCTCTAGAGGACCGGCTCCTGATGACTTGAGTATTTTGAAAAACATATTTATCTATGCAGTGATCAAATTTTGATCAGTTTCAAACTGGTCACTAGTCACTGGAAGTCTACACAGTCTTCACACTGAAATCAAAGTAAAATGATCAAAAGTGTTAAGCTTCAGGTTGCTTTCACCAAAGAAAAATCACTGAGAAATTTGAAAAAAAAAAAAAAAAAAGAGACTTTTGAATGGACTACAAGAATAAGTACAATGAACAATGAACAGCCAATGTGAGAATTTACCATCTCTAGTTAAATCTAATCAGAGCTACAGCAAAGTTGCTGCTAGTGTTGAAGTTCAGTAATTCATGCTGTTCATGGTGTGTTTGCAAAGCCCTCACAGTTGCATTAAGACTAATTTGAGGTTCCCATTGGGCCTCTTTAGGGCGCGCGCGCACACACACACATTGACACACACACATACAACAACATGCCAGAGCTGGATGACCCAAGTTCAGAATGGTGTGGACACGCAGTATGAGTGGAGGCAAAGGGAGAGGGTCAAAGCTTTCAGCAGCAGTTGATGAAGTGAAACACAGAGGGTCAAAAGTCCATTTAAATGCTTCCTGCCAACAAACAGTGTCATACCAACGACTGTTGTGAGTTACATATGCACTGGTGAACAAAAGACTGCCATGCGTATGACCGCCTAAAGGTTTGATCCATGGGCTGATCTCTGTATTTAGAGTGAGAGTACACCCCCTTTATCACATACAGATTTCCTAGATTTTAGAGGGCGAGTCTTCTTATAATCCTCAAGTTCAAATACTCGTTAATTATCATTTGCAGTGTAAACACAAAAGCTTTGGCGGCTTTCAGATGATGATACTGAAGCAGCCTGTATGCTCTCGGCTTTCCTGTCTTGTTTCATTTGCATATGCCTCTCGTTATGTTTTCCTCTTTTTGAAACAGCGGCTGTTTCAAAGAGCCTGATTCAAATGTAGTGCGCAGCTGGTGCTGGCCTCTGTGGCAGCCAGACAGCGACAAGAGAAGACGCAGTAAAAAACCAAAAGACTGTTCGGGTTGGAATTTCCATCTTTTGATGCTTCGCCTGACTTTTGAAGTAAACACTACATTTTCCCTCACTGCAGGGAACAGAAGTGAGGGGGGGGTGGTGGGGTTCAACGACTTGTTCACAGACCTATGAAAGAAGGGGAGCATTTGTGACGATGATGATGTTGAAGCACAAACATATTCCCCTCTGGTACTTACGGCATAAGACTGAGTTTCCCTCCTGACTTGACTCCTTCCCTTTTCTGGACATAGTTTGCTGGGATGGTGCCCTCTCTGCCCACTGTGTTCCTCGCTCTGTACCAGTTGGGATCCTGAAACAGGTCAACACATGACAACAAAACCTTCACAATGGTGTCAATAATTGAAGCGTGCTACCATTTTCACAAACATTGAAGTCATTTTTTTTAAGTGAGGAGCATTCCTGTCCCTCATGTATCACTCTGAATTCACTGAGTTGGTGGCAGTGGTGATGCGGTGCAGCAGAAACCTAGTGAAAATACTCTGCACATACTGGAAATCCACTTGAACACCATTGGTTTAATCAGCTATTTGTTGGAATAAGTTGTTGCAGGCTGTGAGGGCTGCTGTATGTCTGAAGCAACAACAGAGTGCTGCTGTAAAGGAAACTCACTGACTGAGGCTACAAAGCTGTTTGATGGAATCATGTTCACCAGCAGCTCATGTACGTTGTTCTCTTGTTTGTTTTGTACCAACATTTAGTATAAATGCTAGTACCATAGCTGCTTTGACTGATATTAGCATGTCTGTTAGGGATACACACAAATATCCACATATTATCTGTATCAGCCGATAAAAATATCAGCATCAGTGGGAAGTGGGAAGAAGCAGCGGGTCTGTCGGGCAGCTGAGTGAAGTGGAGCCTACTAAGGAAGCAACGGGGTCAAAAGGGTGAAACAGTCCGAGGAGGAGCTGCTATGCTGGGCTGCACAGACAGGAAACGCCTCGGCTGACAGGATGTACCACTCTGTTTATAAAACGTCTTCTTTTTGGTTTATAACGGCGGTTGGCAACCAGTGGATTAGGTGCATTACCGCCACCCTCTGCTCCAGAGTGTGGACCAGAGATTAAATCCTACACATTAATCCTGTCTGTCTAATAAACTCAAAGAAAACTCTACTGCTCCACCCACTTGGGAGGTTTATTAAAGTTTTAATGCTGAGCTCCTGAACTCCAGTCTTCCTAAATTCTTCCTTCATATATTGTCTTTCTTGATCATGCTTAGTACAATCTATGCTTGCATGCACAATAGTCTCCTCAGCCAGGTAGAAAAAAATCAGTGCATAAATCAGTATCAGCATCAGCAATCGGCCAAAATAAGTTGAAAAATATCAACATACTGGATATTGGCAAAAAATCCAATATTGTGCATCCCTAATGTCTGTTATATTAATTTATTAGCATGTCAGCATTAGTATTCCACTTGAAGTATGAACTACTAGTTTTGGCTCATAGTTTAGCTTGAAATGAAATACAAAAACTAAAAATATCAATCTTATACTTAAGACAGGAGTCATATATTAATATAGATACTGTAACCCAAATAAAACATGATGCATTGCTTTCTGTTATTAGTGTTGTTGCTCAAACAATTTGGTGTATGAAATTGCTGCATTGGCCATTTCGAGCCAGAAGAATAAGCTCCCTTTCAGCCTATAGTCATTAATATAAGTTGTTTTTGAGACATCGACAAAAATGTTAAATATCAATAACATAGTAGAGACAAATTTAGCTGTGTTTGGTGTTGACAGTGAGTGTTGAGGTGGGTTTTGGGATGGCAGAAATAGAATTGAGCCTTCTGGAGGTGTCATGGTCTTATTTAATTTAGATGAAGTGGTTTGGAGGAAAGGTGCTGCTTGTGTGACAGTCTTGTAGATTTAAGGTGACATTGTTGTATCCTGTATTCCCACTGCCCTTTTTAAAAAAAAACAACAAAAAAAACAACTGAACTGTTGACTGTACACTTTGTTGATTGCAAAGTTCCAGTATTCAGTACATGATCAGTCACTGGGGAAACTAAAACTGAAACATATAATTATATATAATTAACAGTGCAACCTCACAAACACATAAATTAAAAAGCCTTTAAACAATTAACTCGTTACTCATTCCTTGAATAGTAATCATCTGGTCAGGATTGCAGATTTGGTACAACGTGCTTCCTTACCCTGGTTACCCCGATAATGGTAAGTACATCTCCTTTACAGAAGGGCAGGTCCTGTTCATTGGCCGTCTGGAAGTTATACTTGGCTACACACTCTGTGCCAGTCGACCATGGTGCCTACATCACAAAGGACAGAGAGGAACCAATATTAATCACAATACTGTAACACAGTTTAGCATGAGGAGCTGAGTTTGGGCTAGTTGTTTTTGATCTGCCAGTTACAACACACAGCTATGGAGCCAAAATTAGAGTTAAACAGGCACAAGGGGGAAAGTTAATGGAAGTAACTAAAAACAATTAGTGAGAAAATTAGGAATGACACAGAAACAGTGCAGATAGGTAACACTGAATGAGCAATAGCACATCCCAGTGGGGTGATGAACAGTGTGTAACTGAAGAATCCCCAACATTAGATAAAAAACACCGTCCACACAGCCAATCAAGCAAGAGGACGTGTATGGTCAGCGACATAAAACCCAGTAAAACCTCAAGAATTAAAGTCAGAAATGACACACCTTAAGATCAGCATCCGAATGCATATTCACATGACCTTTTATCATTTTTACACATACATATTTTTAATTGGTGAAAAAAAAAAAGACAATAGCCAGATAGCATTATTACCGCTAAAAACTTCAGCCTGCATTTTCAAAACACTTGTGATGAAATGGGGTGCACGCATAGTGGTGCAACACAGACTTTCTGCAAATTTATCACTCTGCAGTTGTACAAGAGTGTTTAAGTTACACCACTTCATAGTCAGAGATTAGCGCACCCCAAGGTGATAATGCGAATATTGGCAGAAGGTTGAGAAGTCTGTAGGGTACAAGGCACAGGCTAAAACAAAATAACAGGTGATATCTTAATAAAAATGCTTTTAATAACATAATCTAGCCCTCCATACTAAATAAAAACACTGCGTAAAAGTGAGGTGTTTTGTTAGGTTTTCCCCCTCATAACTGCCATATAGCCAGCATGTACACGCTGGCACTCGTCTATATGGACTTGTCCCTGCAGGCGACCTCTCTGAGGTAATTGACTGCCCTCTGTCCTATACCTGCTGGGACAAGCTCCAGACTCTCTGTGTACCCTTGAAATATACGTACAGTTTTGTGAAATGAATAACTGGAAAAATATCTCTCAACGCTATGCACACAAGTGGGATAACTTTTAGCTCCATCAGTCTTATTAGTTAAAGTCACAGTCCTGAATGTTAAGGTTGCTGACCTCAGGTAATTCCCAGCATAACTCCATTTAACTTTAACCTGAGCAGAGGTCTTATCAGCTAGGAAAAAAAAAAAAAAAAATCAGAACACCGTTGTGGGTGCGCGGAGCCTAAAATAAAAATAATCTGTGCTCAGTCTATTAGATACTACTGGTTTCCTGGCACATATTCAAAAAGTCACTAAACCACAGTCGCTGCCTCATAATTTTACTTTACTGAAGATTTCTTGAAAGACTGAATGTCACCATTCCCCCCCCCCCATCATAAAACTACACCTTCTGTATAGGAGTCCTTACTATTGCTTTCTTGTTAGGCTTAGAAATGTAAAGCTCATAAATACTGTAGTTTCTCTCATTGTCAGTCACTCTGAACACTGTAGGACTGGCAGCTAAACGCCTAAAATACAAATATGTATGACAGCAAGGATAAGGATGTTGAGTGTATTCGGTTTGTATTGTTAGATCAGCACGCCGGCGTGATCAAAAACATGCCACAATACAGAGAATGAGATGAAATGACTACAAAGCAGCAGGTGTGCGAGTAAGGTCCTTGTACAAGCTGCTTTTCTCCTGACAACACGCGGTACAGCTCAATGTGTCTGATGCGGTCTCAGTCAATACTGCATAATGAGTTTGGAGCGCTGGTGATGACGGCTACTCAGGGTCACAGAGGAAGAGGAAAAACCTTGCTTCTCCAGTTTTATTCATTTCAATGGCTTCCATTGAACCAAAAAGACATCTCTTTATTTGTTTTAAAAGCTGAAAAGATGAGTCTATTGATCTATTAGTCAAAAATGGGTTCTGATGACATTTTTTTTAATAGTGTATTTGCATAAAGGCCTTCCACAAGAAGAGTCAAATACATCACAACATGTCATCATTGCTTGACAGGAGGACATATGCCATCATGCAACTCTAGTATGACCAGTTTGGTGGTTTATTTGGTAGCTAAAAGCTTCTTTTTACAGGACAGCTGGCTGTTGATGGCTGTTGATGGATGCTTAATCGTTATCAAATCTAGTTTTGGTCACAGGTTGGTAACATTACCAACAGGTCAAGAGACAGTGATAAAGAAGGCCTGATGAAATCTAGAGGAAACTCACTGTCTAATTTTAGAAACACTGTCAACACTAAATCTTTAGTGCATTTATGTTCCTATAAACTGCAGGGTTTTGCAGCGTCTCCAGGATCAAACATCCTGAGTAATTAGACGTGGTTATTGATTGCAGCACTACAACATGATTAATTATATGCAACTTACATTCACAGGCAAAAATGGAAAAATGGAAAGATAATAAGAAACAACGCATAAGAAGAATTAAGTCAAGGCATGTTACACGACCTGTATGATATGCATGAAAATACTGAATTCTCTCATTTGAAAGATGATAAAAGATTTAAAGTGTTTGATCAGATTCCAGCTTTGGTCTTTCTAAATTCCTAAAAAGGTGATGTTTTTCACCTGCCTGTAGTGGAGCACTGTGGTGTGACAGATGAAAACAACTTGGATCAATAAGGACATTTGAAGGCAGAGGATGTAGGAGGGAAAGTAATCCCGCTCTGAAGCTGGCGCTTGAGAAGCATTAGTTAAACCACTGAGACACCACAGGTAATTTGAAATCAGGAAAACTCAGCTGGGTACTTTGATGGATGTGTGCACACCAGCTATGTACATTAACACCATGCTACAGATATGAGTTTATTTCAGCACCTATGTGTTTGGCACATGTTCCCTTGTGTGTGTATAAATAGTCGAGAGTGTGTGTGTGTGTTCATCCTTATTCAGTAAAGTAGTCTCATTAAAATTGACACACACATATCACTGATCTAGCGATTAATGAAAAAAAATGACATAACTGTTAGTTGCTGCCACTTCCACAATTTACCTTTTAACTTTTACCTTCCTTGTTGATATTGCAGTAGTTGCGAGCCTGATTTCATGTGAGTGGAGAAGAGTGTAGTTAAGTGCTAATTGGGGAGCTTTGGTTTGGAAATGGGTCACAGATGATGCTACTGAAACAGGACCAAACAACAAAGAAATTATTATGCGTATAAGTTCATTCTTGACCTCTGAAACAGTAGTCTGACAAAACGTTATCATCAACACTGAGTCATATCAAGGAAGACTGTTGTTTTTATCCAGATAGTGAACTTTGTCGTAAAGTAAACAACATTTATAAAGCCTAACAGCTGCTGTTGGGGGATATTAACCTCCACGATGGCGCAAGTTATGATATAACTGAAGATCTGAGATTTTTGGACAGGGAGGAGAGTTTGGATATACAAACTTTTTAAGATCATGATCAGGGATCCTTAACTACTTTGGTATAGTTGGCACTCTTAACCCGAACAACTTGAGATGTACATGGCAGAAGAAAATCCATTAATTCCTGCCACCACCAACACTACAGGCAATTGAATTCTTGTCTACTAAATGAGAACCAGAACTACAGATAGAGAAAGAGGAGCTTTTTTTTGTATTACTTGTGTATAATGTCAATTTTAGTTAGACTATATTTTAAGAAATCAAACTAAAATCTTGAGCTGGTTTGGCTACTAAGAAGCCCGCAGTAGCAGATAGGGGTTGTCCTGAGCAGCTTTAGGTGTGTGTAGTCGTACAAAAAGGGAAAGGAGTAGAGCTGAAAAAGTGTTGGCCCACCTGTGCACATGTAAACCTGTACACTGGGTAAGTAAAGGTGAAAAAAATGCAATGTGTACTTTACTTACGTGGATCCCAGACATGATGAGGGGGAATTGGGCAGCAGGTGTCCTCAGGCAGGTGGTGGTCACTGATCAGCTAGTACCATCAGAGCTGTAACACAAGAGAGCAAGACATTAGACATATAATCAACAATCTGTTTATTTGAAAGCAAGACACAGTAAAGAACGCTGAACCTCTGAGTGTGTGCTTCACTTTTACACTTAAACAAAGACACTTTTGCATTCAAGCAAAAGACGGCAGGAGAAATCTAGATAGTCATAAGAAGCAAGGACGAAAAGATGAGGACATGTGTTCATGAATATATGGAATGGTTAAAAATGTGCTCAGTGTAGTAGAGTCGTTGTCCTCTAGATTTGAAAGGTCAGTGGTGGAAATACATTAAACATGCCTGTAAATAGACATGCTGTCAATCCAAACTGATAAAAGGGGATGTTAACACAATGGTGACAAAAATGGAATCACAGTAAGTTACAAAGAAAAAAAAAAAATCACCCAAAAATGAAAAAGATAGACTGTAGCTATCAAAGGAAAGTGCAGTAAATATCACACACACACCAGTTTTGGCAGGGTTACCAAGTTTTTAATTCTATAGCACAGCAACTTGTACAAAACGTGAGGGGTTTCTTAACTTTTATGCAGCACTATTCAGACAAAAATAATACACTTATTGCAAATGTAACTCATTATTTATGATACTGAAGGTGCAACAAATCTTATTTCACCACTCTTCCTATTTCTCATTTGTAATTCCTGCATCAAATGAAGATATCTGCTGGTAAAAGACTGGTAACAGACAGAAAGATAAAGGGCTGTGCGATATGATGATATAGATCGTGTGATGATAAAAAGGTCTATCATTCAATATTCTGCTCTATTGATTATTTAGTTGTGTTGCAAATCACTCTTCATGGCAATATCTTTTATCATTTAGAGTGTGTCCATCTTTTGCGTGGATTACAATGATAAATTACTGTTGTTGGCTTTTTACTAGCGAAGCTTTTATTGTACTTACAGTAATGTAACGAGTTCAGTTGTCATCAATTCTGTCTGTCTGTCCTTTGCTCAGCCCCGCCCGTGGTGAACCACAGAGAGCAGAGGAAACTAGCGTAACCATAAATGACAGCAAAACACAGTAGAGATGATCTTTATTTATGTTGTTCATCCAGTTTATGTGCCCTTGTTTCATTTCAGGTCAGTGTGAGAGTCTCTCTGTGTTTTACTGTCATTTACAGTTGTGCTAGTTTCCTCTAATCTCTGTGGTTCACCACGGGTGGAGCCGAGCCCTCCTTGTGTGTGCCGCACACACAGGAGAGACGGTGAACTAGGTGAAGTAGTCCAGTTGATGACAACTATACTCGTTACTTTAAACGCAATAAAATCTTTGTGAGTAAAAAGCCAATAAGAGTAATTTAATTTAATCCACGCAAAGGATGGCAAGACGGGGGAGGTGGTGGTGGGGGGCACGCACCAGAAACTAATTATTCTTTGAAGTTGCCATATTGGAATAGGAGATTTTGGTAATATCGCACAGCCCTAGAAAGGTATATTTAAAAAGGTTGAACAGTAGAAAGGTTGTAAACTGATGAATCTGAAGTAATAAAAGTGAATGAGCAGCAGGCATTCTCTGCTATAGGCCAAGTCTGTCAAGCATCTTGCTTCTGCAGCCAATAACTAGTCTTTTAAAAAGGTGACCTTGATACAGTGACAGAGAGAGAGAGGAGGGGGAGACAGAGTGAGAGAAAAACGTGAAGACAAACTGTAAGTTAAAAAGAGTGTGGTGGGGTGTGTATGCCTACAAGAGCATGTGTGTGGCTAAGAGGTGCATCTTCATGTGTGCCTATATAGACCCTTATCTCTGTATTTTCTTCAGGAAGTCTTTCTGGGGCCTGAAAAGTGAATATGTATGTTTTTTGTGTGTCTCTTAACCACCACACAGATGTTAATAGTTAATTCAATTTCCACTGAGATTCTTTATTTAAAAAGAAACAAAGAAACAGAAGTAAATCAGTGGTGGCACACTACAGTAGTACTACAGCCTGAAGGTGTAACAGTGACTGAATAAGGCCTCCTGCAGTAGTACCCATCTAAAGCATCTCACTTCCGACCCGCCTGGAGAACAGGAAGCTGAAATGGGGAGGAGGGTGAGTGAGAAGGAGGAAGTAGCTGACGCATATTTTCCAGTGCTACGTACAAAGTAGGGAAGGGCTGTAGTTGGAGACCAATGTGAGCATGAGTGCTCTGGTCACTAACTCCCTCTAGACCGACTACTGCCACTCTTAACGGAGTCACGTCACAATAGGTTACTAAACACAATGAACAAAGCACTACAAACAACCTGTATATAATCCAGAGATTAACTGTCCTCACTAAAAAAATGATTTAACCTCCCCCCTCTCCTTGATCTACCCTGCAGCTCATAGCTTTCACTTTGATTCAGTCTATTTCAAGGAAAGAGGAACATTATGTCCACTGAGCATAGCCCAGTTCTTTTCCACTTGCATTTACTAAGTAACTCAATGCTCAGTGTAATTTTAGAGCCATGAAAATGATGCATCCCCTTCAGAGAGCCTGGCTACTGGCTAGCACGCTCTGTGAGAACATCTATGACCACCGCAAGCTTCACAGCGCTGCCATATCCTGTGTTGATACAGGAAACAGCCTAATTGCAGACCATTGCAGATCTGTATGCAAACTGAAAGAGCCAAATATATCCAAGGCCAGGCTGCTCTGGTGCACAGAGAGGGCACCCGCTCCTTTCCCTTTGCCATTCTTTACGTCTAGAGCGGCGCGGCTCACCAACCCACAGCCACACTGCTAGCCAATGGAGGAGAGACAAGTGAGGGCTATTCTTATCTCTCTCTCTCCAGTGCTGAGGAATGCCTGCGAGCTATTCAAGAGCTTCAGCATCACACTGCTCACATCACTCTCCTTAAGTTAGTCAAGTGGTACTCAGCAAAGGCTGCAAGAGGCTTCTTCAATTCAATTTTCCATAGCAGTAGACTGTAGAGCAATGCCACTGACTCTGTATGCTTTGGCCGTTCACAGAGTTTCTCACGGAGCGGAATACCATATACGATATTCCAACACCCAGACTGAAAATGAACATGTTCGCTACTGAGAAAAATAGGCGTGGATAGTACTACACCACAGGGTGTTGTCACTGTATAGCGCAAAATTACCCTTACTGAATATATATGTAGAAGCCTAAGGTTATTTTCAGGCAGACAATGGCACTGCTCTCTGCAGTGGCACCCCCGCTGTGTGGATGCAGTGGTTCTTAATAAATGAACAAGGGGCCTTGCATGTTTTTATTTTGATGCTGTGCTTTGTTTTGTTAGTCTGAACTATATGGCTCCTTATATATCAAGGTCACACATCAAAGTGTACATTTTACATCCTGCTTCACTCCGGCTACCAGATGTGCCACACACAAGTGGAAATCACTTCCTGCTCCACTCCCCTCCTTCTAATTTTCTCTCTCTGAGCTTCATGAGCTCCTGATGACAGTGTCATGGCAACACACAGCGATGTAACAGCATCCTTTGATGAAGCACTTCCTAAAGTGCAGTACTGAATGACAGTAATATGTTTGTGTCTTGTGTGTCCCATTTATTATCACTAGTATTGTGTTCTAAATCACATTCTTCTTAAGGTGTCTGCACAAGTGTCTGTGATCCGCATCTGCGGCAGCAACCTCCTGTACTGAAGCTGCTTTGATGGATCTACATAAAAAGAGATGTGGGGTCCTGTTGCTCCTCTACCAACTACTGTATGATCTTGTTTCACTACATTAATATTTCACTGCTCTGTGCCTCTGAGACAAATTCCTGCATATTCATCATACTCTGAGAATAAAGCGATGTTAACTCTTGTTACCGCATGTACTGCACCACCATCCAGAATCCTGAAAGAGAGAGTTATTTAACTTTTTAAGTTGGTTCTCACTCAGGTGATTGTCATGATGATTTTCATTCTGCCTGAAAGTCAAAAGCCAGGGCTTCAGCCTGCTCTGAACGCTTTGTTTGCGACAGTTTTTTCTATCTTGCTGACAAGTTGATTGTTGTAAGATTGTTGCGCATGCTCATAAACAGCTGTCCGTTCTGTAGCCTTGGTTGCTGAGGTTGTTGCTAAGGTTTTTCTGTGTTATTTGCATTGTCCACTCTCATATTTTGGATCGGATTCTGCTGAATATGTACGGATGTATCTGAGAAGTTGACATTCCGAGTAAAGAAGGAGAAAAAGTAGTGAAATCCTACAGTTATAGTTTGTTTCAGTTTGTTTATGTAGCCTCCCAAGTAGCCAGAAGTTGGCCATGACATGTTAGAAAATAATTACCTATTAACTATTTTTACACCAGGTAGTTTTACAAACTTTTGTCGGAGACAACTGGGATTCACTTCGCATAATCCGCTGTTACTAGAGAACCAGGCCCTTTTCGGTCAAAGTTAGCGCTCAAGAAGTTCTTTTAAACCCAGCTGAAGCGTCCGTTGACTGGTGGAGCTGCCAACGGCTTGGCAACGGCTGACACTGGCAGCCACCCGCAGCTTTGGCTTCAACAGCTGCTGGGAGGTCCCCGGCCGGAGGGAGAGCATTTACCGGGCGGCACTTCACCAAAAAGCACAGCGTGAGAGGCAATTGCTCCACGGGTGACGGCTACAATGAAGCCGCTTTTCAGCAGAGAAGTGAGTAACCTTTAGTGCACCCAACTCTGCTGAAAAAAAACAAAACAATTTAACATAGCGATGATTGGTGATGGTTCACTTGTTAACTAATCATTTAAGTTACATTTTTACTGTAGTCCACATTTACCTACAAAATATGTGCTGAATTAAACAGTGGCTCCTAATGTTACTTTATTTTTAAAATGTCACCAATATTGCTTGCCTTACACCTAAAACAAGGCCCATTTTAAATAGTGTATTTTTATATGGGAGTTTGGTATCAGTGTTGTTAACTCAGAGGCTGCGTCGTCAGTGGACACTCTCCCAGCGTTTCAGAGCAGAGAATACTGCTTATATTTTTTTATTGAAACCTCACTTTATATACTTGGCATTTTTTTAATCATTCAAATTCAACTGGGTGGTTAATTACACATTTTTCTGTGGTGAGACAAACTCAGAACACATTATTGCTCTACACTGACTTTAAAAACAAGTTCACACCAGCTGCTGTGACAGGGGATGACAAACTGACTTAATCCAGTAACAGTGCAGAAAATGGCAATACAGAGTAATATCACATTTTCTAAATTCATAATTGTTGGCACTGCCATGACATTAATCTCATCTAGATTTGAAAGCTTGAAACATTCACAAATCAGGTTCCCAGTTCCTTGTTAATAGAGCAGATCAAATGTGTCCTCTTAAAGTATAGAGTTGTATTTTTTCTTTGAAAGCGAGTAACTGTTTTGGACATTTAGCTTACGCTTTTGTCCAAATCTTATTAGCTGACACTCAACCTAAGAATAGAGTGCTGTTTGTACTGGACACCTACCATGTAAAACTTAGAGCAACAATCAGCTAAACATTACAACATTATCACAGTTTCTGTTAGCTTCCCCTGGATGAAGAAAAGCTTATAACAGAAATCAGCGGAGAGAGCAGGTGTTGAGACTGTTATTGTCAGTTTCTGAAAATACTGTGACAAAGCCTCGGGTTATGTAAACAGAAGTCTCTGGTCCAAGGCGGGCCTACTAGTGCACTGTCCACAGGGTTACACAAAAGTCTACTTTTACTTTGGGCCAAGCAAAAATTTCACCCCAGATACATGGCTGCTTAAATCATGTTCTGAGGGAAATTTAATTTATTAAGACTGCATTAGACAACAGCTCCCATTACACTCAACAAAGGACAGCATTATGACCATTAACCAGTAAACAACATCCCCATCAAATTCCACGACTGGGTAGTCAAGTAATTCCAGCGAATGAAGAGAGCACTATAAACACAACATGTTCAGGACATCTTACATTTGGTATAAAGCAGCTGTGTGTTGCTTCTTTGGGAATACAGTTTTCAACTTATGCCACTCTGAGGTTAGCATTTCAGTGATGTAGAAAAGCTAATAATTTAGAGGACTCAAATTAATAGTCATGTTTTGCCAAAAGTTTTTTTTAGCCTTCTACTACTAAGGAGAAAAGAGAGGATGGACTAGAGCAGCTTTGCAGCAGGCTGAGGTGGATGAAACATATGTGTAGCTACACCGTACAGCAAGTAGAGAATCAGCATTTGATTGGCTTTATTTCAGCCGATAAGATCCATTAAAATATACCTGGATCAGCGGCGATACCTTCTTAGGACATCCCTAATTTTTGAAACAACTATGCTGTTTTTGTAGCAAGTGATGGTGCTGGCAGCTAATTAAAACCACGTCCACGCGTGTTTGTGGACGAGGCGCCTTCCCAATCTGACCTGTTACATCAAGTCAGTCGAGTGTCAGTTTCTCTGGCTAACTGATTTGAAAATGAGAAGCATAGTATGTTTTGCCTTCTTCATATGCAGACACAACGATAAACATCTGCTTATGTACAGACTTGTCTGTGACTAATTGCCTTCCTGTATGATCCGACAGCTGGGCAGACACAAACGGACCTGCAGACTCTGTGACACTTCCCTCTACAAACAATCATGCCTTAAAACATCATCCAGCCGTTCCACTGAGTATTGTATTATCCTGTATGATTCAGTATGTAGTGCTAAAAATTGTACAGTTTTGTATAACTTCATTTGGTATAGTATACATAGATTACCATTTTTATCCATTACATAATTCAAACAATGACTTATTTCTTAAAAGAGGAGAGGAAAGAACAGTTATGACAATTGAACCCTGACTCATACTCAGTACAAAGTTTGTATTGTAGTATTGTAGTGTACTGGCAGCAGAAGAAGGTGGGGGGGAATATGGAAATGTGACCTACTGGGTATGCAAATATACAGTATAAGCTCACAAAAAAACCACTCAGAGGGCTGGAGGCTCTGCGGAGTGGACAGCATGGAACTGTCAACAACAAATGATTCGTGGCTGCATCACATTTCCCCATATGTAAAGTTCTTGACAGCCAGCCTGTTTGCAACAGCTAATGATGATCACATATGAAGCATATCAGGTGGTGTGCATGTCACAATGAACAAACATGATACCCCTGGTTGGGAAATATGCAAATACGGATATGTGTACAATAGTGAAGTGATACATTTTTAGTGTCTGTCTCTATGTCTGACATTCAACACAATTTGCATTTTACCTCTGTCACAGTTTCACATGCAGCTGAGGCTGAGAACAGATTTGCAATTAGTGAGCATGTGAGAGTGCTGGTGTCATTTTTGACAGAACGGACACACTTTTTCATTACAGGATAAACCCCCCCTTGACTACTCTACTAGCAAAACTCAGCTTTGGCTTCCAGTAGCAAATGTTGATGAGTTGATATATCCCCGATCAAAGGAAACTCAAAAGGTCATTTTAAGTGCGAGTCTAATGATAAGCAGCACACAGACACCACAGATAACCTTTGAGAACTTGCTGCTTACCGGACTCATCATTAAATTACAGCATACAGACTGACAGTTGAATGGAGGAAGCAGATCTGATGGGCCAACACGGCCATCATGTATGTGGCCAAGTGTCTAAAACTATTTTAATAAACACAACTTATTTTTCAAAACCTAACAATACACTGATACAGAGACTTGTCCAGCATACGGCATGTGCTGGACACATATGTAGCAACAATGCATATGTTATACATTTTTTCATACTTCTTCGTTTTTGTCTCTGTATGTGTGTTTGCAATTGCAATTACAGTACGTGGATGAATGTGTGTATATGAGAGCGTGTCTATGCTGAGACACCCCCCAACAAGGAATGAGGAAGTGGGCTTCATTTAGTACAAATGCAGACCCACAATGAGCCCAGAGATGGATGCAGTATCTCCAGTATAAGCCTCAGTGTCCTCATGTCCTTTTCATCTGGATGACCTGTCTCCCACCACAGCAGGCAGTCGCTACTAGGCCTCCACATGCTCCAATGATTACGTGGACCTGACAGATAGTGTTCAGTGCGGTGATGAAAATGACCGTGCAACAAGGTTTCCTCACCATGCTAAAACAGCAAACTGGGTTCTTATAAATAAAGAGATATTCGTTCTGCAGAGATTATACATACAGTATATACCGTACATGTATGTAGTAATTCTGTTTCCTGGCTCCTGGTCCCATTTATCATCATCCACTAAAGAAATCACACTGTTTGGGGACAACACTGGAGACCTCTTTCTCAGCACCTGCCCACTGCAAGTTCCATACTCACGCTTGCTTTAGACCTGTTTTTGCCCGTCAGGTCCTGAGGACAATATCAAGGTTTCAGTCTCATTAATTGTTCAACTCTCAGGACCGAAACAAAGAGCTGAAAGTGCCTGAAACTGCAAAGAGCTGAGAACTGTTGATTCTCAGTGAGATCAGCGGTACCAGCAACACTTCAATATCACAGAGTCATTGGGTTTAATGTTTATATCACAAAAAATACTAATAGGAGGTCTAAAATGTCTAAAGCAAAGGAAGGATTCCATAATGAATGAGGAAATAAAGCAACAAAGATTATGTATTAATGAATACATTTGAAACATTTCTTTTTTAAAAAGCTGAGACACTGAAACAGAGAGACTGAATCAGGGGGAATTCAAAGCAGCAAACTGAAGGTAAATACTTTGGTACAAACAGGTGCATGGAAGGGACTCTGGAATCCCAAGTAGAGCAGAGAGCTGCCATGGACAGTAAATAATAAAGGAGAAGAACATGGAGCGAAGGGAAGTTTAGAGAGTCTGTAGCTTACTCAATCATTACAACTGTGTGGCTGCCTCTGCCATCTGCCACATGAAACATTTCTAGCCAGCGTCACCTTTTTTTAGATTTGGGGCTGATTTCACTGTCCCACAGAAATGCCTCTCTGCGTTTTTTCCTGTTCTTTCTGGCTCATCAAGAACAGAAAGAGACCGAGATGCAGTCTTCTGTATTGTGGCATCCTTTTAAACATTTACTTAAAGGGGACATCTTACGCACTTTCTGGTTTTCTGTTATTTATACTTATTTATTTATGATGTTATCCTGATGTCGGATGTCTATGTTAAACATAATCAAAGTTCCAAAACTTGAGGTCAATGTTGTATTTATGTAGAAATACTCCCTGCAAGTCAAAAGCTCTTTTTTCCTACCTTGCTGACGAGCTGACGTCAGCTCATCATGAATGCCCACATAAAAGTCCGTCTCTTCTGTAGCCTTGGTTGCTAAGGTGTTTCCATGTGTTGTTTGCCTTTTCCACACGCATATTTCAGATTGGATTCGGTCTCGAACATGTACAGACGTATTTGAGAAGTTGACATTTCGAGTAAAGAACAAGAAAAAGTAGAGAAATCCTACTACTATAGTTCGTTGCTACTATGGTTTGTTGACGTAGCATCCAGAGCCGGCAGAAGTCTGCCGAGAGGGGCAGCTTCCAAGAGCTGGCCAATCAGGACAGAGTGAGCTCATCGAGAGGGCGGCCTTGAAGAGACGGGAGCTAAAATGGCCTGTTTCAGACAGAGGCTTAACTGAGGGGCTGCATAAAGGGCCAGCATGAGTTAAATAAGGAGTTTTTTTTAAACTGTAAATCATTCGAAGACATAGACCTGGAAATGAGCATAATATGCCCCCCTTAACTTTAAAAATGCTGCCCAACACAACTACTGGAAGGATTAGATCTAAGTGCCTGGCTCAGGGGTATCTCACTGTTAATCATGAAGGGGGAGGGGGGAAGATTAAAAACATCTAGTGTCACCAGACAGCTCAGAGATTTGAACTTACAACCTTCAGTACACACGTGCCTTTCAATAACCTGAACTCTTGACAGACCGCAGTAAGACGGCTTGATGGCTTGACTCAGCCTGAGTCTGTTAAATACATCATTTGTGATCTGGATAACCAACAAAGCACAGTGGGTTGGTCTACCGGTTATAAAAAAAATAACAGGTTGTAGTCCTGTATTAAAAAAAAAATAGAAGTAATCCAATTTAAGCAAACAGGCAAGGTTGCGCTATGAACACCAACCCTCTGCGAGTCAGATGGCTGCATTGTACTAAAAGAAAAAAATGGTTTAAACTGGTGCCAGAAAAACAATGTCCAAAGACCAGAGATCACATTGAAATTCTGAACTGAACAACAGGAAAAAAACTCACATCCTTTCTTTGCAGCGGAGCAAAGGAGTCATGTGCGTGTCTAATCCACAGCCGTCATCCCCTATTTTTATCGAACTGAATGAAAAATAGAGCAGCGTGACAGAGAAACCTCTTCCACCACAGACAGACAGACAGAAAGATAGGTGGGTAGACAGGCAGCCCTCCTGCCTGCCTGCCTGCCTGCCTGCCTGCCTGCCTGCCTGCCTCTCTGACGTAACAAGTGACAGGCTTGGGCTGGCCACTGATGACAGATTACAAAAGCAGGGAGGCAGGAAGTGGAAGAAAGAAAGGAAGAGGGGAGAGAGAATCCCCCCTCTCGAGCTCTGGGAGGCTGCTGGACTGGAGAGAGCAGAGGGGAGGAAGGGTAGTGGTGACGGCTTATTGTTTGAGCTCTGTGTGCTGCGGTTCCAGTCTCAGAGCACACTCATCCAGGCCTGGCTATTTATATCCTCGCAATATCCATGCAGGCGGAGGCAGGCTGCAGTCGTTTTCATCATTGCATACATTATGGAGACGCTGCATTAAAAGAGTCTGTCTGCTGTGAGCGTGACTGCTTGTGCTAATTTTCACACAGGATTTCCCCATTTATATTTAGACAAGGTTGGGTGGCGTTTCCAGGATTGTACGCTGTGTTTTTTTGTTTTTAGAAACACGTCTGCACAAGTTAAAGGACCAGAATGCCCAGTCAAGTTATATATTTGTGTTGAAAATGTAATTAATTCAAATTAATTTAAATGAATTCTTCTGAACTCTAGTAATACAGTAAAACACGGAGCTTTTCTAAAAGACTGAAAATGCAGCTGCAGCGTTGTGACGGTATAAACTAAACACCAACTGATTTGATCATGATGAAGGAACATGTCCTCCAATTCTACAATATGGCACTTTCATACTTTTTAATAGTTTTCACAGCTATGTTAGACTGTGGCTGCTAAGACACAACTTGTTAGTGGGAGGAATGTATTGTTGGTTCAAGTCTCTTCAGGACCAAAGCTAATAATAATAAAAAAGATACACTAGTGCTAGTCTTATCCTTTAATACTTCGGTGTAATTTCTACAGTAGCAGGTAGTCAATACTAGCTTTGCTAGCTTAGCAATAGTTAACAAGAGAATGAAATACACGTAGAGCTGAAACAAGTCTGATCGACAGAGACAACAATTCACTGGTTCGAACAGCTCAAATGTGAATGTTTACTGGTTTTCTTAGACTTTCATTAAGATAGTTAATTGAATATCTATGAATTTGGACTGAAAGTTAACACAGCAATTTAAAGTCAACTTGGATTTACCCTATTTCTAACATTCTATAGACCAAAACAATTGATCGGAAAATAATCATGTGATTAATCAATAATGAAATGAACTGTTAGTTGCAGTCCTGCCTACACAGCTCTTCACATACAACAGGTTTGTGTTTAGCATACAGTGAAGAGAGTTAAGGAATTAACTTGAGTGCAACATGCTCAAAAGCACAGTAACAGCAGTGAGTATGTGTGAATTTGGCTCCATTAACTATTGAGTGTGAGATGCAAAGTAAATCACGGTGGTGAAAGTGTGTGTGTGTGTGTCAAAATGCAGAGTGAACAGAAGGATAGACTGACTGACTGACTACTCCGGCCTGAGTGCAAAATGATATGTGGAGGCAGATAAGAGTAGGAAGCTCCCAGAGTGGTGATGGAAGGGTTGGGAGGTGGAGGTGATGCGGGCTGAGAGCCAGAGGCTTGTGGTGATCTGGGAGGCTCTGTGCTCTTCTGACAGGACATCTGCCCGGCAGGTGCATATTGTATGTGCGCACACTCTTACTTATCCTGTGAATGTTACTGAACTGTCAAAACGTGCACGTCCTTGCACACAAGCTCACAAAGGCTTTATCCTCTGGCCTAATATATGCTGCCACTTAGATACATATGCATACATATTCTTCCACCGGGGCCTAATGTATGCTGTCCCTCAAATACGCACGCATGCACACACGCACACACACTGAAGTGGCTTCAAGCATCCCAGGAGGTGAGAGAGAATGGGTAAGGAGAGAGGGAGGGGGAGCTGCCTGCTGCTGCTTTCATTGCCTCTCCTCCTCCTTTGATGGCAACACATGACAACTCTTCCATTCAGACCAGAGGAGGAGGAGGAGACGAGGAGGCAAAGCATGAGGATGGAGACACAAAGAATGTCATTAGCAGCAGCCACAGCGGGGTGCTGGTACAATATGGCAGCGGCATTAGTGGTGACTGCAGCTCCAAATCTCTTTAATAAAAGAAGCATTCAGTGGCAGTGGCACTGACACCATGGAGAGAAATCACACTCAGTAGACTAAAAAGCAGAGAGGCAGACGGGGAGAAAACGGAGACAGTAAGTAAGAGAGAGGTTAAAGGCAAAATCCAAATTGCAGAGGACGCTGGAATACTGTGTGGCTCAAAATAGAGATTATACAGATTACCTGAGCGGTGAGTAATCCCATATTGAGAAAGAAATTGACTAGGTACAGATTTAGTGAGTGCAGCCTCGAAAAAGAAGGTAGACACAAGCAGATTTGGTTGCTTGAAGGAGAATACAAGGACAAATAGAAAAAGGAGCAGCACTTCCTTCTGAAAGATATTCATCAGGTACTGCGGCCGAGCTTTAGTGCTGGCTGCTCCTCTGGCAACCAGGTCAGACCTCTGAGTCTGCTCTGATCTGTGGTTTTGTCAGTTATGTCAGCTGTAGGCTGGTTTTGATCTGCAAATAATGAATTAAATGCTGGATAGGCTCCTTTGCATTTAAGAATACAGCGTTGAGAAGTTTTTCCAAGGGGCAGATTTTCTTGGTTCATATTCAGTGTTATCCATTGTGAACCTACTGTAGCCGTCTCTGTCACGTCAACATTTTTCTAGCTCTCTTCTCCTTTTAAAAAAAAAAAAAAAAAAAAATCAGCACCGCTTTGGCTGGTTATATGTGAAGAAGTTTCTCCTAAATCTGATATAACTGACATTAAATCAGTTTTGGCAGAGAACATGAATGGTCAGAAGATAAGAGAGACCTGAAAGTAGCAGCTATAGAAAATCTAATCCCTTTACTCTCTACATGTCATCATTTTACATTTCATCTACATTTCAGGCCCGACCGAATCTCTTTGTTTTCTGTTATGTAACATGTTTCAAATTGCAAATCGACATTTCAGCATTTTGTAAATGAAGAAGACATTGTGTTCTACGGATGCATATTCTAATTTGGATCAGAGTTCACAAAGAAACAAGGGAAGTGAAAAGGAGACAGACAAAGAAATGGAGACACAGTGAGAAAGAGACATGGCGCGCTGTAGAAAGGGAAATACAGATGACAGAGTGAGATAGCGAGAGAGAGAGATGCTCACAGATGGAGAGGACAGAGATCAGGGGAGCAA
Organism: Thunnus maccoyii; assembly: GCF_910596095.1. NCBI lineage: Eukaryota > Metazoa > Chordata > Actinopteri > Scombriformes > Scombridae > Thunnus > Thunnus maccoyii. The sequence goes on along the minus strand of NC_056533.1, from coordinate 10,045,893 downwards.
GGACATAGCAAAAGAGGAGGAGTCAGAAGAGTCTAGAGGAGTGGTGGGTGTAGACGACGAGGATGGAGGATAGAGACAGACATGAAAGTGCTGAGGACTGCCTGGTGTCTTGGCAGAGGACTATAATCTGCTGGTCCTTAATATTAACAGCAGTCATCTGTCGGTTCCAATGCCAACCATGAATAATGGAGGCTCCACCCAGCTATGCCAGCACTCTGAATTATTAATTCACAACCACAGACTTGCATTAGTGCACAGTGTGGGGTGCTCTCCACTGCGGGGTCCAGGCTTTGACGGAACCACACGCGTGCACTCACACACAGGGAAGGGAAATTGTGTTTATACGCATGTATGCAGACAGATATTTAAAGGGCTGGTATTGTGGGAAACATGAAAAATGAGCTTTGGGATGGATTATGGTGATGGTGGAGGCCCTACTGTGCTGTAAAATTACTCAATTCTATCTCCTCGGTCTTTTTCAGTTATTTGAAATTTTGAAATGCGCGGCTCAAGAGTTAGCGGTGGCGGAACTCATTACTACATCACACCAGAAAGTCAAATCAAATATGCTAGGAAGCTTTAGCATGAGCCCAGCCCTGCTGTAGCTTCTGTAGTCGGAGTTTGTATCTTAGCTGGATAAAGAGCGAAGCAGGACACTGGAGGTGTTGCAAGTTGTTCGGCAGCGAAAAAGTCTTAACAGCCTTCCAGAGGATGGAAATATATGCCTGAAATGGCTGAAATTCATTTTTGGAGGCAATCTTCCTTCCGTTATCGGCAAGCGGTTGTGTGTGGGTTCCGCGCATTTTATAGCCGACTGTCTGCTTAACGAGACTCAGCACGCCGCAGGATTTTCAACTTTTTCATCCTCAATCTTGGAATGAAGTTTTAAAACAAGCGCACATGTAAACATTGTTTCTTTCTGTTACTCAGCTAAAGGAATATAATATATCTGTGCTAAAGCTAAGCTAGCGACCCTCAGCTATATTTAAAAAAAAAAAAAAAGATTTCTGCTTTGTGAGGAAACCTGGACACAATCTTACAGTTCTGAAACATCCTTTTGAAATCTCAACTGTGCAACAGCAGGTTCTTCCCCTTCATTCAGGGTCAGTCGGTTCATAGACCGCTATATACTGTCTTATGTCTCCAGCTGCAGCCATTACTCCAGGTAAAGATGCGGTGTACAGGAACCTGCATTATTCATTAGATCGTATTCCGATTGGCTGGGGGTGAAGGTAAGGGCCACATCTCCAGCCAATCGGAGTCGGTGCTCATTAATAATGCAGATTTTTATGTAAATAGCTTCCGAACCAGCCTGCTAGAGGACAGAGGGGAATCTGGGCTGTAAGGAAAGATGGATGTAGAGAAATCGAAACAACTTCTGTTGAATAAAATGTCACAGATATGTTTAAAATAGACTCAGTATTTATAAAAAGGAGTCCAAAATGGCCACAATACCAGATGTTAACATGTTTACATGCATATTCACACATTGGAAGGAAGTGAAATTATTCTAGTCAATGATGTGGCTAACGGGTTTTTCCATTAGACAACTTCTCTGCCACAGATATACTGTTTCGTTTTATATTTTGGGCAACAACGAATGTGATTTATTTCACATAAACACTGCTGTTACTATCATATCACTATCATGTCACACATTTCAGGGTAAGTGATGAATAGTGGCTATATTTAGAATTACTGTTCCCAAAAATGTAAATATACAACAAGTATCTGGTTCCCCAAATCTTTGCGATATGAAAGTGATAAATGAACAACTGTTCTCTCAAAATCCAGCAAAATAACCAGTTAATAATCATAACTGTTTCAGCTACAATAGTCCAAACCCTAGAGACGAAGCTAACTAGGTCATTAGTTTCTTTTCATAGGCTAGGTTAAGAAATGTAGCCTAATTAGCTGAAAGGAGAACTGCCTGACAGATGTAAATCAGTGCACCACTGCTTCGATAGTATGCTCAGCGGTGTGCGTAGTGGATGTGAGTGAAGGTCTGAGGGCTGGGTGTGTGCCTCTGTCTGGATATGTGTGAGTCAGAGACTGAAACACTGAGGCATGTATTGTCACTTCTCCCTGTCAACAATATGCCCCAGTTTAGGCCTTATTAAATCACACCACTCATACAACCACATTCACATGTGAACACAATCATGTGCACACAAACAATTCCTACTTTTATCACTGACTTTGCATCTGTTGCAAGGAGTACCTCACCGAGAGGACTTTTTTTCCCCCCCTTGCACTCCACACCTCTCTTGATCAAAGCAGAAAACAACTCTGCTTCTTCACACACACACTGTCAGCCAACCAACAACCTGCCAACCAGTCTCCACTGTCAGGCAGGAATACAGAACATCAGTTGAAAGCGATGAACAAATTCATGCAATTTAAAATAACATGCAGCTGTCTTTAAAGCATTTGAATGTGTGTGTGTGCGCCACAGAGAGTGTTGTGTAGGCTGACAAAAACTGCATTTAGGCTGCACATCCAGAGACTGTTTTTACCTGTAGAAGAGAACATTAGGTGGTAAGGTGATGGTAATGGTGTGGGTGAGAAAACCCTGGTAGACAGTGAGACACACGAGAGGCATCACAGAGGAGAATTTCTGCTAATGCAGAGCCAGTGTTTGCAGAGGCAGCAACTGCAAATCTTGCCTGCAGAGAGCAGGGTTCAGGGATTTCTTCAGTAAATTCACAAAAGCCTCACACACACACACACACACACACACACACACACACTGCGTATAGTGATAACCCTGTTCACTCTCACAGCCCAGGGACACACATACAGCCTTCAAGATAAGTCTGTTTAAATGGCCTAAAAATTATATTGCAGTATATTTTCAATATTCTGAAGTAACAATGAATATCATCATTATATATAAGTTTGTCCCTTATCATTTCTATAGACAAACAGATGGGTGTTTGTCTATGTACCCTCTCCATATTCACTCTGCCTAAAAGTGCATGTTCACCTGAAAGGTTCGTAATATTAAGGGCCATCCCAGAGTAGCACTAAGGCTGTATTTCAGTTCCCCTGGTTCAGTCCAAGGAAAATAAACTGTTGGACCAATTGAACCACAGGTGTGAACACATACTTCATGTTACTCTGGGAGCCTGGCAGGTCCTTTCAAATGCTAGAATCAGACTCACCGCTGGCTTCACACTCATCTTGCTGGCTTAAACAGACGTTTTGCTGACAAAATGAGATATTAAAGCAGGGATGACAATACCAGTTATCTTCATTTGCAAAAAAAAACAACAACCCAATTTCCTAGAGCCTAAGGGGACATGTTCACATTGCTTGGTTCTTTCTGATCAACAGTTCAAAACCAAAGGATATTCAATTTACAATGCTAAAAGCAGCAAATATTTTAGCTTGATGAATTACTTTGCTATTAACTGATTCTCAAAATCATTGCCAATTAATTTTCTGTTGTTTCAGCACTACATTACATTTGTGGTGACACGAGAGACAGCAAGAAACGACAGAAAAGGACACAATATGGACACCTGAGAAAACATCCTGACAAGAGACTGCGTGTCAAAGTCTTGTCCTGCACATGTAACAGTGCTCAACACTGGTCCAGGAATATTACTTTGCATCTGCATATAAACCAGAGCCCAACCAATATATCGGCCAGATATCGGCCTAACACGGATATATCGGTATCGGCATATATGTTGTCCGATGTACGCCGATATATTTTTATATTTTTTAAAGTTATATAGGCAGCATTTTATGTATATTTGATCCTTTATCTTAATTCAAGTTTAATATAAAAGTACATATGTTTTTTTATTCCATGTGCTTTTTTATTTATAGTTATTTATAATTGCAATACAATAATAAACAATACAATAAAGTCAAATTTGTGGGATCATTGCAAAAAACGTGTGTTTATGTAAATATTCTGTATATATAAGATTATTGGCCAATATATTGATATCGGAATTTTTTTACTCCCTAATATCGGTATCGGTCCTAAAAATCCAGTATCAGTTGGGCCCCTATATAAACAGAATGGTACTTTATGAATGCAATAACAGCATAGTGACAACATGAGACGCCTCCTATGCCAGTAACAATACACAGCCCTCTGGTTGCCTGGCTAAGCTAAATGCAGGAAGCATCTGACAACAACCATGAAAATAATCTACAACCTAACGTTTATCTAAACTCTGCCTCTTACTTGACACAATGAGGTTAACACTAAAACAAGTCAAAGAACATGTAGGGAGGGGTCCGCATATTCAAAATGGTTGGTACATTCTTGCGTTCCCAGGAGACTCAAGAAGGCTCTTTGCAGAAACGTGAGACGGGCTGACCCCATGGTCTACTCAGAGGTCTGGACATCAGCAAGAATAGCAGATGATCTGTGTATGTGACACTGATAGAGAGCATCCAAGTAATGATATATAGGTCTGAATGGGTGAGTGACTGAACATGTGTGTGCACAAGTTAGAGTTGGCAAGACGACATTCGCTGTGTGTGAATGTGAAGTGTGAATGAGTGATTGAGGGGAAATGGGCGAAAGGCATCTACCTCTAGCATCTACTATAAACACAAATCACTACCAACACTCAACTGCAGTAATCCCATTTCCTCAATTGACTGACACCATTTCTAGGAACCAAGAATTGAAAAAGCACACTCCATGTTGAAAGGCAGAGAAAGGTGTGATGACTTCCTGACATAAGCAGTGAAGGATGGCAGTACCCTGGGGCCAGGAGGAAAACGTGCTGATACATAATCCTTAAAACCACTGGCAAAATGTATATTCCTGATCCATCTGTAAAGACCCTAAAGTATTAATACACCAACACTTAAATGAAATAAAGTTCAGGAGAAAAGAGCAGAGGCACCATTTGCTATTGTTGAGGCCGTGACCTTCTGACAAAATTGATCATGAAACAAGATGTATTTGGATCCGGGTGGCTTACCACCTTGGCTAAACAATTTCCTAGGAGAAAACCCTGTATCAGGTGGAAAAACGATATTGATTTTCCACAACCTGCACTAAAGAGATGACAGAGAGAAACAGTGTGTTTGCATACACACATTCATACTCTGAAAATGAGCTTTATACTGACTCAGGTCTTTACTGGAATGATGCATTTGCATAACAAAACAGTAAACCGTTTATTCCAGGTTTGGATGGCAATTGTTCTCAATATTCCAGAGTTTTCCTGCTGTGTTCATTGGTCGCGTGTTACTTCAATACTCAACACCATGGAAACAGCACTTGCACTGGTCACCAATCCCAACAGTAAACAGGATATTTGGATTACAGCCCACAACATACTGGTCAATATGCATGTATCTTTGTTGGTATATTACTGTAGTACATAACTGGTTAATCCCTGTTACTGAGTGACAAGTTGGTACATGGAACTAGGGCTGGGCATTTTCACAATAAAATCTTCAACAATAACGGTGATAAATTTATGAGATTTATTTTCGATAGTTATTTTAGAGTTTGTTTTCCTCTACCTATAAAAACACGACACGAACAGCCAATTGTACAACAGAGAAACAAACGCATGTAGTTGACAACTCAAAATGACCACCTGTGTTGAGTAGTTTACTCAGAAGAAAATGAGAGGCTGCGGGAGCAAAACTGAGTGCGAGGAAACTGTGAGGTAATGAGGGACCTCTACATCCTTGGCTTACAACTCACTCGGCACTACCAAGCCAGACTGCTCCCAGTTGGCTATCGTTTGTTCGGGAGGCCAGTGAGTTCCTGACTAAACACCAGCGTTGCGTGGCTGAGGAGAGAGTGAGTTATAACACCGGGCCAGCAAGCCTGTGGCTAGCATGCTAATCTGCTAGCTCGCACCAACAACGGATGACCTATGCAAAATTTACCACGGCAAACATTTCTGAGGGCAGGACTGCACCCCAGTTTACCTAACAAGGTTAGCTACTTGCACTAATAATGTCCCAGTTGTGTTTTTTTCCCAATTTATTATGAAAAAAAAACTCAAGCCTGAGTCAGTCGACAGATTAGTCTTTCTTGCAAGAAACTTGTAGTGAAGTTGCCAAAAATGAGCAACATAATCATCCTCGACATTTCTAATTTTTATTTTATTTTATCAATGTTCATTAGTAAACTACCTCTAAAATGTTTGAGAGATGTTTGAAACAAGGTATTTGATGTGATGGAATCACAGCAGTTGTTTACATATTTATTATTTTATCTTATTCATTCAGTGTTTAACGTAAAGCCATGTTAGTTCTGTTGAATGTTTCTCACCTATTCAGTCTGATAATAAATAATTGTATATTATAAATCATAATTAATGGTCTGGTCTCTGGGGTTCTGTAAATTGAACATTATTATTATAATTATTATTATTAAATAGATATTGTGATAACTATAGACATCGATCAATATTTAAAAAAAACAACATATCATAATAACATTTTTGGCCATATCGTCCAGCCCTACATGGAACAAGTCACATACAGACTGTAATTTCCTGAATTTGACAATAATAATACTGTTAGGATGAGGTGAAAAATAAAATATAAAGCCAAAAAGGGAAGAGACAGGAGATGAACTGACAATATCACTGCAGAACTCACAAAACAGTCGATGTGTTTTACTACCCTGCTTCATTTTGATTAATGATTGTCAAACAGTAAGAGACTGATGACTTCTCTGTTGCAATTTTGAAAACAAAAGATGTCCCTGGGTATAAGGTAATCACTAGACCATGTTACTATTTCTTTATCATAATTATAATGTGACAGTTACTTGGCTACTACAGCCTGAGTGAGGATGGCCTAGAAGGGAGCACAGACATGCAGACACATTCCAAAATTTTGAAATCGAGTTTAGAGCTGCAACGATTAGTCAATTAATCAACTAGTCAATCAACAGAAAATGGATTGTAACTATTTTGATACTTGAATAATCATTTTGAACATTTTTTAAGAAAAAATGCCAAACATTAGCTGGTTGTTAGCTTTTCAAATGTGACAATTTAATGATTTTCTTTATCATACAACTGATCTTTAGGTTTTGGACTGTTGGTTGGACAAAACAAGAGATGAAGATGTCAACTTTGACTCTGGAAAATTATGACATTTTTCACTATTTTCTGACATTTCATAGACAAAACAATCAATCGATTAATCAAGTAGACAATTCAGATTATTCAATAATGAAAATAATTGTTAGTTGCAGCCCCAATTGAGTTACCAACATCAAATCCCTAACAGAAAAGAAAACCTGGACAGGCTTCCTGGACCACCACATACAGGCATCCCACAGAATCAGCACTGCCCATTATATTTATTGCTCACCCACCTGTTTGTATTTTTAATTACAATGTGCAGTTACATTACTTATTGTCCAGTCTTTATTTATCAATATCTAACAATCAGGTGCTTTTGCTCAAAGATCTCACCTACCTCCTTATGTTTCTTTCTTAGTATGTCACTTAAGAGTATGATGTTTGCTGAAGGAGAAAAATGTATTGGTCCCTGACTTGCTCAGTGACTAACCACAAATATATTTCCAGCTTCTTGGATTTTACATTTTAGACACCACCCTTATCTAAAGTGGTGGGTGAAACAAGAAGATAATGACCATTTCAACAGTTCAAGAGGTGAGTGAAGTGCCATAATGACATTCTTGGGCTCAGAAGGATTTCCATGTATCATATAATGGTAGAAAATAAGACACAAAGAGTTATCCATCTGTCCACCTCTAAATCCATCTTTCTATTTGCATCATCTATCCATATAGCTCTCAGTAAGGCATGAATCTCATCAGCTGGTGTATCAGAAACATGCTCAGATGTAGGTCACAGTCAACAATAAATATCTATACCCTGTGTAGGTTTTGTGGCTTAATCTGTTATTTAAAAATGTCAAGAAAAAAATGTTTCTTTTATTGAAAAGATAGCCTGAAGGGATTTCTACACAAAAATGATCAAGTAAACTTTTCCTTTAAAAACTCTGTATTAAAGCAGGCCTACTTCAGGTCACTTTACTTTTCAGCAGCATCTGTGACATCATGGAAGCAGAGGCATTTACTGTACCTTTGAAGTACATCTGATGACTCGATTGTACAAGAACTACTCTGGAGTGCATCGAACGGCAGATAAAAGAGGAAGCGCTGGCGCCTCCCTGCTGAGACAGGATTCATTGTCATTATCTCCGTCACCATCAGTGATTCATCATGTATTCTTTTCAGGACAGTCACAATAATGGCAGAAGAGTTTAATATCTCTATAAGTCAGTGTGAAGCCGATGGTCTGACTGCACTAGTTCCTCTTTATCTCCCTGTACTGGCCTCAGTATGAAGGACTTTCGGTAAACCAGGAGGACACAGCTGTAGTTGTGTGTGGGAAGAGAGTGATCAGACAGCAGAAGTAAGCAGGGGAGGCCCCACATGTAAGTGACATGTTGGCACAGGCCTTTGGTCCAGTCCACTTATTATAGCATATTTTACAAGAACACAGGTCTGTTCCTCCAAAACATCATGTGGTTGGAATCTCTGATCACATACCTACAATACAACTTGAAACTAGTTGTATAAAAACATTCACTAGCAACGCCTTGACAATTCATTTCTTTTTCTACGTTTTTCTTATTTACTTCGATCATATTGTAGTTGTGTAGACTGTGCAGGACTCTATATTCTACTGTGGCGTGATTTGAATGTGTAGGACACACAGGAACAATGTCCTGCAATGCAAATATTTCCGTTTGTCTTTGTTGTGTACATTTTACAGAGGTGACTTCTGGTTTCAAAGCCAAATTTAAATATCTTTACCATCAACATCCTATTGTTATACGATTAGTTTGGTGTCCAATTATAACATATTTTATCTGGTCTAAAAAGAGCGCAAAAAAATAAAAGAAAATACGAGTCGCCCACTCGAGTCTCTACCATCTCAAATGAAAAAGGGTATTACACCAGCAGCGAGACAGATGCTCCAAGCCTTGGTTTCTCAGCATGGATCCACTCAAAGGAGGAAGTGTCCGACTGTTTCCCCCAACTGAAAAATTTCCTTCTGCTAATTAATTCAAATCAGCTCCCACCAAACCCCAAAACACAGATTGAAGTCATCCAGCTGATCTGTCATTTAAATAACAAACCGCTGCATCCTGCTGGTTTGCACCATGGGGTAGATCTGGGTTTAGAGGCGCAGTGGGTGCTAACACACTGCTTAGCGAAGGATGAGGAGGGATCCATAGGTCCTTTTAAAGCTGGTGGTTGGCAGTTTTGGTTGATTTTAGTTTAGTAGCTGAGGAATTCTACACAATGCCATGTCTAAATGATCACCTTAGGTCGTTATGTGGATAACAAAACATTTCAGCTGCAGGTTACAGGAACTGGTGGGGGTGGTGTGGTTGTCATCAGGCTCCATTTAAGATACCATTATGTCCTAAATGTGGCAAGAATGCTACCAAACAAAGATTTCAAAGAAAAAAAATGTTTAGTAATATTGTTGTTTCTTGACAGTATAAGTATAGAGTATTGCAACATTTGTCAAGTGTGCAAGATAAAAAATGAAATGGCTACTACTTTTGAATACCAGATCCAGTAGTAACACACGAACAGCACAGAGTGGAAAGAGAAAACCATGAGATATGAATTAGTCTGAAATGGCATGCTCTAAAAATCCTTATAATGTTGTAATATGATTATCCTTGTGTGAAACAGTTCCCAGTAGGAAATCTGGATCCTGTGGGTGTAGTGAAAGACTAGTCATGTGTCCGGCCTGCGGCTCTACTGATTGCCTACATTGTGCAGCTAGCCAGCAGGCGTGGCGGGAGAAGCCTCCCGGCCTTCAAGGAGCTGCCTGACTGACCAGCCGCTGCCCAGATGGAGCAGCCTCACTGAGTTTGCACGCAAGATGGCAGCCACAATGCCACTATTCTACTGGGCAGCATGACGATGGGGAGGAGGGTATGAGGGAGGGTTGAATCTATCACAGCTCAGCAGGTGCTGAACAGAGAGGAAGACATGGTAGTGGGGAAAAAAAATGACCAATCATGATTGTGAACTTTGTTTCTCAAAAAAACTTAGAGAGACTTAAAGCCATCATACATCAACGGTAATAGTGAAATAAACCAATCATAATAAACCAATCATAACTGGCTTTATCTATGATTCATTACAAGTCAACGCTCATATCACACTGTGAAAGACTAAAAGACTGCAAAGGCAAAGTTTAAATAATATCATATCTACATGTTGTATTGAAATGGCAACTAGAGCTGAGAGGATCAGTCGATTAATTGATCAACAAAATTTTTTTTATTGACAACTACTTGGCTAATCGATTAACTGTTAAGTAATTTTTGAGTATCACAAGTACCAAGAATATACAAGTTTTGGGACTGTTATCCGAACCAAACAGGCAATTTTATAGACCAAACAATTAATTGATTAATCAAGACAATAATCTGCAGATTAATCAACAACAAGAACTATAGTTAGTTGCAGCCTTAATGGCAAACCTTATGTATAAACTGTATTTGCCTCATAATGCTAGCAATAATATGAATAGGAGAATGATGATCAGCCTACACAACAGTATCCTTTACAGGAATCAGCCAAAACGACAAACAGTCACAGCTGGTATCCAAAAAACACTAAAAATGCCGTAATCGCTCATCACCCGAGAGACAATAAAACTGTTGTGCACCTCACAAACAACTGTATATAGCACTATTGTATGATTCCTGCCCTTCATGTGTTTAAAAAGAGGAAGTATTGCAGGTGCAGGTCTGCAGCCAGTTTCACTTTCTATAACTCTTCCTAAATAAATGGACCGTGGCACCGCTTGCCACTTTGCATCTTGCAGTGTCTACAATAAACCTGCATAACTCAGAATGTGCACATACCTTATCAGACAGTAAAATACGTCACACTGTGCGTGCCGGAGTAGAAACACTCATGCACTACTAACAACTCTGTGCACTTCATTTTACAGAGACTAACACACTTTGCCAGACTGTTGAAATGCAGACAACCATGAAGTAAACGATGTTGAATGCATCCATGCAGAGTGATACAGCCTACTGAGCAGAGTAGGTCTTGCACCATCTGGGGTGTCCTGTTGCTCATGAGTGTCAGTATACTGTTAAGCTCTGCACCAAAGTCACCATGATAAATCCCTCCTCTGTTATTGCACTTGCTGATTAAAGAGACAGTGGACATTGGAGAGAAGAGGCTGGAGGGAGAAAAAAAACGAACTAAACGCGGTCATTGTGTTGAGGTCAGCAGGGCCTTGGACAGGCTTCAAATGTGCAATGAGATGGTCACAGTACAGACAGAGGAGCCATTACTTCCCTGCTGAGCACATAAGCCAGGCCTAGAGCTTAACATAAGACAGTAACGCAGCTCACCTCCTCACAGCTTTAGGGATCGACCAGACAGTGATTTTTTTTTTTCTACTCACAACTCATGGCTAAAAACAGAAGAAAGTCCATGTGTAGCTAGTCCTCTAGACTTGTCCTGTCACCTCTAGTCCTTGTCAAGCTGCACCTCCATTAGACTACACCAATCTAACCATCAGTCAGTCAGTTAGACGGGGAGCAAGCTATTGACAAAGAGGGAATAGGAAAGGGAAAGAACTCAGTGTGGTCGAAGATTTAATCTGGGAGTCTTCTGCCACCTTACTAGATGAGTCTTGACTCCACAGATGGAGAGCTGTAGCGTCTCACTACTCAGACCAGGGCTGAGTCACGCTGTGTTTGGAACACTGGTAAATTACACTGTGTGCTGAAATAAAACTGTTTGTACTTCAAATTTTGTACAAAATTCGTACATGATGAGAGGAAAGCATAAATTGACACAGACTCTCCAGGCACTGTGTTGGACATCCTCGCATACCGGCAGCAGGTTATCCCTGACAGACGCAGCATATGGATGGATTCCTAACATGTTGCAGTCTGGTACCCCAGATTCCTTGGGGGATAATGAGTGCCAAGCCCTCGCACCCCCACCTCCCTCCAACCAATCTTGGTAACAGACTTCTCTAATAGAAAACCCAAAGCTATCATGCTGCTTCATCAGCACTCTGCACTCACCATAATCAGCCTTACAGTTGAGACACTGATCTGGATAGTCAAGACAACAACAACCTACTCTTACAACTTGATTGTTGGTATTTGTCTTTTAAATTACAATCAAGGAGTCATTTTTAAATCAGTACATATAAAAATCCTCTGAAAACAGATTTTTGCTGCGTAAGTACAAAGTTAAAACCAATCCAGATTATAATCTAAAATCTAATAGCAAAGCAGCCTCAAACCCACTGTGGTAATCAGTTACTAAAAACAGGCAGCAAGATCTGGACAGATATTTTCGATTTTAAGCAACTACAACTCAGTAACAAGTCAGATAAAAAGCACAGACAACGAAGTAAAACACTAATCATAAGATTTGTTCCCTCAAAACAACCCAGGATAAGATTGTGAATGATTAGGCGTGTTACAAAGCGGAGCAGGCAGGCATCTTTAACGTAAGTACATGGGAACACTATGTGAAGTAACAATACACTGCCGACACTACGTTACTTTTGTCAGTCAAGACACAGCTTGCAAAGGTATGTACATTTCAACATTTCAGTCAGACAGTTACCTTGAAGAACAAAGTGAGTGTGAATTAACACAAGGCCAAAGCTGCAACTTGCAAGCACAGCAGGGTTGGTGCTGGTCTGATCCATGAACAACATTTAACAATATTACAACTATTGTTCATGTATAGTGCATTTCATCTTCCTTAACCTGATAATATCCTTCTTAAGTGCCCTTGAGCAATAAGTCACTGGATCTTTACCAGCTCCAGTCTGCTGTTCTGTAGCTTAACCTGACCACTGACCTCCCTGTGGAAAGGCGAAAGAGAAAAAACAGATTCCCACTGGGATAAACACATTGTAACAGCATCATTATAACACTGTTTTCCCCCCAATTATGTTTTTCCCCCAGTCATTTTCTACAGGACAACTGTTGTAGCAGTGTTCTTTCTGTTTTAATTTCATACAGGGAAATGTGTTCCCCCTTAAACCATTGAAAAACGCAGAACAATTTAATAATGGAAGACGCGTTACATTAAAACAGTATCAGTGTCAGAGGAGAGAGAGGCTGAACCTCAGATCCAGCCCTGTGTTCTAGTGCAGCGCGGAGGTGGCTAAAATAAATGGGCCCATTATCGGACAGAGCCATTCTGTCCTGCTTTTTTTCCTCATTTCCCAGCAAAATACATAACACTCCCACAAGGCCAGGCTACAGTTTTTACACAGTTGTAATATGCATATGATCACTATTTATACGATACGCTCATTGTCCCTCCACGGCCACTTCCACGACATCTTACACAATCCAAAATGCTCATCCATCCGCCTGTATCACAACGCTATGTGGTTACTTGTTTTACTAACTCCCAGCTTTGTCCCTGGTGTTTCTCATAGCACCGGACCACATCGTGTCAACAATCACTTCTGGAAGACATGAAATAGTCAAAGGAAAAGGTCAGGACCACAAAGCGTTAGCCGCGACTCGTCCGATTATGGAACCAGGGGAGAGAAAGGAGGGGGGGGGGGTGACCACAGGTTTTGGCCACAGCCGCAAAATTGCCCGTTACAGGAAAATAATTGTACTTAACATTAACGAACAACACAAACACCGTTTAAAAGTGGCCTTGTTTTGTCCACGTGTTTGCTACTCTCCTGTCAACATTGAGGAATGTACTGAGAAGTAGACGAAAAGGGTGAAAATCTGTGGAGACCTAGCATAAATTGTGTCCGATAATGGATCTCGTGACGTTACATTGTATGTTGACTAGCAGCTAACGCTAAAACGCTCGCAAACAGGTTTAACGTTCGCTGTGTAAAATGAAAACCATTTGTCATAACGTCCAACCATAAAAACATTAGTGAATGTAAAGTAAACCCGGACTAAAAACAGAACATACAGCCCAACAATGACAGTCCCCTTGTACGCTATGCTGAAGCTAAAACGTTGCAGCAGCAGCAACAACACAACGAGACAAAACAGTGACTGCGCTGAGAGCAACTCACCCAAAAGATACCGCTGAGGTGTCGAGCAGATGCTGCTGCAAATTAGCGATGAAGGCCCATGAGGATGACTCCTGCGGCTGGGGGGCATCCAGGTATAGCGGCGTTAAGATTAGACAATCCCAAACGTGGCTTTGCTTTGACGGTATGCTCTGTCTGCATATGTGTGTGTGTATGTGTGTGTTCCCGTGTGTGTGGCGGAGCTCTGTGCGGCCTGCTGCTGGAGGAAATGGTCTCCGCTCCGGCGATGATAACGCGCATGCGCAGGAGAAGAGCACAAGCACAGGGCGAGCAGTCTGCGAGCACAACCCTGTGGCCAACAGGTGAGACTGTCAGCTGATGGCAGACTTGTTACTGCTTTCTGCTTTCATCTCTCAGGGAAAAAAAGACGTGCAATTCTCAGATTTCTATCAGTTCAACAACTTGCTTCTTATTGGCATTCACTGTCGTTCAACAGTTAAAGTGAGAAGCTTTAGCTTATCGGTGCTGTTATACAAACTTGTGAATACAGTTGTATGATTCTCAGGTTATTAACTTTAAGTGGAAGAAGTTAATGACACAAGCAAGTATTTAAGAGCTCTTAAAAAAACCTCACCTGCATAATTTCAAAAGTGCATAGCTGCAAATCTAAAAATAATTGCCCCCTCCCCATATAAATCCCTTTACACCCCCTAGTTATCTTGCTTCTCATTGCAGGTAACCAATTTAAGTAAAGTATTAATAAAAGTATTGGAACCTTCCATCTATACTGTACCATTATACCTGTGTCAATTCTCCAGTGCTACTCTGATTGCCTGGCAGCTGACACCAGCCTTGGTCTATCTGTGAGCTGTCACTTGTTTTTACGTAGCCTGAAGAAGACTGTGAGTTGAAACGTGTAGGTGCTAAGCCCATTTATCAAAGGCTTTTTCATTTTTGCAAAGCAGTGTGCTTTGGTATTCTTTGGTTATGACTTATTGATCACAAAGCAAAGTACATGTCTAACCTCTCTCTCTTTTTTGGTTCCATGATATGTCCTTGGATTCAAAGAGCACCTGTTTTTTGATATCTGGATTCATGAAGTAGCACTCCTCAGCTAATCCACTGGCATCTGCTCTCTCTAAAAAATGATGTTTTCTTTATTCTTATAAAGTTGACATTTTGCTTATCTGAGGTTTTCACTCAAGATCTGACCGAGGTGCCTGCCTGCAGACCCTGCTCAGCCTCACAACGAGTGATATCATGGTACGTTTTAGTACAGGATGTATGTTGCAGTATACTAGTTCACACTGTACTACTGTACCCAGGCCAAGTGGTAAATCAGTGCAGTATGTTTAAACTGGATTCCCATGCAGGCGTTTCTGATTGACATCTCCCTGAGGATAATCAGTGTGAGGAGTGTAGTTAAACTACTCCTAAAAACAGCTGTGTAGTAGCTACAGAATAAGCTACTCTTACAAAAACATTGCCTTTCATAAATAAAACGTGATACAAACTCAGATATAAAATATTTCAGAAGACCCCCTGAAGGCTCCGTATTCATTATGTATTAGTTGGTTTATTTGTAATTTAATTAACTACACATAATACGCACTACTAAAGAGGTTGGCATTATTATCTGTCTACTCTGCCTGGTCTGTATTGTCTCATGTCAAAATGTACATGGTATACATGTATGTTTAACAATTTACCACAAAAAAGAATCCAATATGAACCCACTGAAGGGCCCCTCTAATCTGATTATGGTGCCTTCACAATAGTTTTGTCATAGACCCTTT
Source organism: Thunnus maccoyii (assembly GCF_910596095.1). Classification (NCBI taxonomy): domain Eukaryota; kingdom Metazoa; phylum Chordata; class Actinopteri; order Scombriformes; family Scombridae; genus Thunnus; species Thunnus maccoyii. The sequence goes on along the minus strand of NC_056533.1, from coordinate 10,030,079 downwards.
TGACAGCAGACATTTAGACTTGTTATAGCAAGAAAGTCACGGGTGTAATTAATAACAGCACTGACTGCTCCACTCCATATTCCAGTAAGTAAACAATAAGTGTACAATACCATTGCCCTGGAAGTGGAACACCCATCTGAAATGTGGCCGTCATTAGTGTTATTAATTCGATTGTGCTTATCATGCTATGACATGTCAAAAAGTTGTGAAAAAGGCCTATACCTTAACAGCCCAACTTTAAGTGCATGAAGTAGACCTCTGGTATATTACAGCCACTGATATGAGCAGAGTTCCTCCAAAACTTACACGTTTGCACACACTTTTAACAACAGGAGTAACTAGAAGTACCGCCTCGTGGTCGTATCCCTCCACTGAACAAGTCAAGTTACAGTTCACATCCATGTCTGTCCAGACTCATTTAATATTTGTAGTGAAGACTTTGAAGGAATTTAATAAGATCACCGCAGTTTCAAGGTGGGCACCCAAAATTAGTGTCACCAATTCAGTATCCGATCAAATGAGAAATATGGTCACAATCTCCTCTTCTGTTCCTGAGTTACGGAGTTGAATAACAGCCAGAAAAGTGTTTTTGCAGAACATTATGATGTCACAGTGAAGTTGACCTTTGACCTTTTGGATATAAAATGCCATCACTTCATCATTTTATCCTATTAGACATTTGTGTGAAACTTTGTCATAATTAGCATCTGATTCTTGAGTTATGGCCAAAAATTTGTTTTGTGAGGTCACAGTGACCTTTGACCACCAAATTCTAATCAGTTCATCCTTGATTCCAAATGGACGTTTGTGCCAAATGTAATGAAATTCCCTTCAGGCATTCCAGAGATATCGCGTTCACAAGAATGGGACGGATGTGAGGTCACAGTGACCATGACCTTTGACCACCAAAATCTAATCAGTTAATTCTTGAGTCCAAGTGGACGTTTGTGCCAAATTTGAAGAAATTCCCTCAAGGCATTCCTGAGATACTGTGCTCACGAGAGAATGGGACAGACAGACAGATGGATGTACAGCCTGAAAACATAATGCCTCTGGCCACAGCTGTCACCGGCGCAGAGGCATAAAAACTCCTTACATCAGGCACTTAGTCTTGGCAGTTCAATAACCTGTGCAGGAATAAAGCATGTGATTTACTTATTCAAATAATGGCAGTTATTGCAGTGCTGGAAGAAGTGATCACATTTAAATAAAAGCAGCACTACTACAAACAGAATCCACCACGAGTAGTTTAATACTTTTTCTTTCTTAAAGTATAGTTGAGTATTGAATGTAAATTAAATCACTATGCAGAAAGGCCCCTTTCCGAATGTTATATTGTTATATGTTTAATTACTGGATGACTATTACTGATTCATTATTGTGTAACCATGTGAATGTTGCAGCTGGTCGAGATGGAGCTAATTCTGCCCCCTTTAAATACTGTTGGGTAGTTCAGTCTACAACAATGAATCATATTTAATAAACTGATTTATATTTTAAATGTTAATATATATGTAGTTACTAGTAACCATAACTGTCAAATAAATACAGTGCAGTGAAAACGACAATAATTTTCTCTTAAATGTGATGGAGTTGAAGTAAAGTAGCAATAAACGGAAATACTCAAGTAATGTAAAAGTGTTTAAAAACTGTATTTGGATACAGTACTGGATTAAATGTATGTGGTAACTTTACTTGGATACTTGTTGTTTTCTTAACATCGTGGTCTTTCCATGGTGCAGATATTGTACAGTTTACACACAGTGTTTGTATAATATCTTTTATTTCATTTGCATATAAAAGAAGCGCCCACTGTCACCCTGTACATCTGTATTTTGTCCAGATGCAAGGATCCAGTCCAAATGTGTAACAATTACATATTTTTTGCATTTTGCCAGATGTTTCAGACACCACAACAGATTATTGAAAAAAAACATGATTTTAGATAGTGTTTTCCATAGGATAGCTTTAACAGGCTTGCAAAAGGTACTCAGTAACCAAAATGCATTAACAAAACTTGAGCTACAACATATTTTCCAGCTTATGTCTACCTGCTTCCCAGAGTTAACTACACTTCTGAAAATGAAGAGATACCAACCTATCAGCAGGAAAATGAACATATTTCGTGTTGAAATGTTTTCCTTTTTCCCCCTTGCACTACTTGACCTCAAGATGTGACACCTCCCAGTGTCAACTTGCAAGGCTTTTTTTTTTTTACACAATTTGTTAAAAAGTCATTACTGAAATTTTACTACAGTCTTAATCATATTTTTAGTTTCATAGTCAAATAGTAGTTCTGAGAACACAATAAAACAGGCTGCAGTCTCCTGGACTGCACTATGTTTTTCCCTGAGTTGAGGTTCTCAGGCAAATGTAAAATATTCAATTTACATAAATATTTTGATTTGTAATTTTGAACTTTGTAGAAATGCCAATAATACAGTAACCTATTCTTCCCCCCTCTACCAGATATGCACCTGGCATTGGGTAGTTTCTGGTTTGGGAAATCTCTCAGGAAATAAAGACATGCAATTCTCAGATTTCTATCAATACATCAACTCTATTGCTTCTTATTGGCAGCCACTGTTGTTGCTTCAACTAAAACTGATCACCACTGCATCACACACAGCTAAAGTACTTTAAACAGAAATGTGTTTACTGCTGTTGAGCTCAAAGTAACAGTTAAGGTGTGAAGTTAAAGCTTATTAATGCTGTTATTTGAAACTCATGACTATAGTTGTGTGACTCTCAGGTTATTAACTTTAAAGAGGACCTATTATGCTCATTTCCAGCTCTATATTTTTATTCTGGGACTCCACTAGAATAGCTTTGCATTACCGCTTCATATTAAAAATATTTTAAATAACTAAATAACGGGAGACTTTAATTGTGAAGAATTTAAAGGAAATGACACGTTCCTCACCGAATTAGTGGAGCTTCCTGAGCAGCGCTAAAAAACGGTTGACACAATATATGGACATATTTGGAGCTCTTTGTTCAGTGGATCAGTTAGAAATAATGCGGGGAGGAATAGTACAAGCAGGAACAGCCACAGTGATGAGCTGCAGACGACTAGCACACTTCCAACAGGTGAACTACTTATTTTACTTTGCCCTGCTGTGTAACGGAAAAACATTCACAGCGTACCAGCTCGACTCCAGTCATAAAACACCATAATGTTAGCGGAGCAGGGCAGTGAACTTGTGCACTATGCGTGCAGCAGATGGCCATGTAAATAATCCATCACAAGCTGACGTCAGCTCGGGCTGAAAGAAGAAAAAAACTGTTGGAAACCGAGCGTTCACAACAGTCTGAAGCCGGTGCTCTTTCCTCACAGGGATTATTTCTACATGCATTTAACTCATTATTTGACACTTTGGCAATGTTTAATATGACCATCAGACATTGTAAAATTATATATATGACTGAAAATAAGGGAAAGCAGTCTGAAAAGAAGTTAATGACACAAGGATTTAAGAGCTCTTAAAAAACCTCACCTGCATTATTCCAAAAGTGCATAGCTGCCAATCTATAAATAAGGCTGTTTTCTTTGTTCTTGTAAAGTTGAACATTTTACTGATCTGAGGTTTTCACTCAAGATCTCTATGCTGACCAAAAGAAAGGAAGGTGGCTATTTCACTGAGGGTTGCTGAATTTGATGTGTAAAAATAGAAAAGATTAAATAATTAGGTTTTGCTACACCTAACTAGCTATAATCCCTGGAGATTAACCTGGTCCACGATGTTTTTTGGTCCTTGGAATGTGTGCTTCAAATTCCTGCCTAATCTGCAGGCCTACAGGAATACATAAAAATGAATCCTCATGTGTGTATGCTAGCAGTTCTCATTTTCAGTGTCAGTGGTTATCAATGCAAGAAAAAGAGTGCAATCAGATGTAATGTAAATGCAAATATGAAGTATTTACATTTTAAAACTGCATTATTCCTGAGATGTGTTTGAAAAATAAATACAAATATAGATTCTTTGTAATATCACCTTTTCAGTGTGACATACTACAACCATAATTAGACAAAACACACCCATTTGGGTAAGTAAAAATCTGCAATAAATTGAAAGACAGAGGACATGGACGTCAACTGTGGGACAGATGAGAGGTGGGTTTGGGTTGGCAGACAACATTAGGCTGAGCTGTGCGCCGGGTCACAGGGTCAGGACCAGACTCCACATGCAATCTACAGGAGGAAACAGGAACTGTGTCTCTGGTGCTGGTCCTGGGGTCAGAGGTCACAGATAGACTCACAGTGGTCAGCATTTTGTAAACATATTCACATAGTCATGGAGCCCTTATCAAAACACACCAAAGAACAGGAAACCTTCTCCTCTCAAAAACAAGAAGTGTCGCACGCAACATGCAGCAACCCATGGGAGTTTCCAGGAGCTAAGAAGAAAAACCTGCAGCTCAGTCTTTCAGACGATGCCCCCAGACCTGCGTATACACTTAATAACATTGATTTGGTCATATAGTTGGTACTCTGTTATGCTGGGTGCAGAGGGATGACAAATTTACATCCAAAGGGTGAGTGGTAGTTGATCCCAACTTCCTGGAAAACCATCTTAGGGATGCCAATATCACAGAGGTAGACCCTGCTCTCTCTTTCAGGTAAAGGTAGTGGCAGGCCCAAAGACATGGTCCACTTCGCCTCGACAGTCTGATGCTGTTCACCGACTGGAGGATCGATACTGAGGACTGGAGCCCGGTTCTGGTTGGCCCAGTCAGCGGCTGATTGGTACCAGGACTGTTCCCTCAGCAGTGGGTTCTCATGGCAATCCAGGCAGTTGATAACCAGATCAACGGGGCTTGCAGGCAGATCTGGAACACAAGTAAAGGAGAAGAAAAAAAATGCAATTGGTGTTTCAAAGTTACCTCAAAAAATGCGAATACTGTACATTTTTGGTGCATCTGATCCTGCTAAAAACTAAAGCAAGAAGACACAGTGAAAACAAGGTTTTCAGTGTTTATACACAGGAATCTGAAATCATCTCATTAATAAAAAAAAAAATCTTCATTCATAAGACTACTTGGCCCTGTGTTTTCTGAACTACAGTCCTGGCCTTAAGTACAGTAATACCAATGAATTAATAGTTTAAAGTCATAAATCAAAACCAGCTTCTCTCCCATTTACTTAATGTCATTAAATATTTTGCAGAGATGATACCACCAAGTGTTCTGAGTTACTCGTGTGCTTCCAAAATATCAGTCAGTGTGAGCTTTCAGTCAGAAGTGTTTTCAATGTGGCTGCTCCACTAGAGGGCAACATTTGTCTGTGCTGGTCTGCTCCAACATGAGCTGATCCTTAGATACTCAGTCTCAGGATCATGTTAACTTTTACCGCCATCGGTCCGAGCACAGATCAGCCTTTACACATAGCTTGGTCCTTCCCATCAGTGTCATTGAAATCAGTGTAGGCAGGAATTTAATCATCTAAATATTCTCTATTGGTGTGTTCTACCTTTGATACTGGCCACCTGCTTGACGCTCGTCCTGCTGTAGAGGTTGACCTCCCTGGTGACTGACTCCTGCATCTTGACAAAGTTGGGCAGGAACAGGATGACCTCCACTTCATGGTTGGCCAAGTGTCTACCACAGCTGATGCCCTGGGCCCCCTGGATGTGGGGGCCACACAGAAGGACCACAGTGGGCCTCTGGTGGACATTTTTTGGGGTGAGCCTGGGAACATTCAATAAATATGTTATTCCACTCAAGTTAATCCACAAAAACAAAGAATAATTCCCCTGATAGATGATCAATGTGGTATTCATCAGTTATACAGTATCTATGTAATCAAACAAATATTCACTATGTCATAGGTGGGCTGACTAGCTGAAATTCAAACAAAACCCAGAACCAAGACTTTTGCAGATTTTTCTCCACCCTGCCAGTATAGTCTGTATGTAGTTCAGTTAGTAGAGCAGGTCCACCAAGATTGGTGGTTTAATTCCTCGCTCCTCACATGTTGACGTGTCCTTGAGCAAGACGCTGAACCCCACATATACGCACCATCACCATTCAAAACAGACACAAAGGATATGTAATTCCAATGATAAATAAAATAATAAAATATTTGGTTTTATCAGACAGTGGAGGAAGATAAGACGTTTGTTGTTGTTGTTAATAATAAAAACTTATCTGTAGAGTTAAAGATTGCTCAGAACACTGAATTTGCAGTTTCAACTTGGCAGCAATCCTCCAATTGTGCCACTAGTTTTTTTTTGCAGGCTATGAAAAATAAAAAATATATGAATGCTGCATTTCTCTGCATACAAGCAGAATATTAATTGGTTTGAGTATCTATATTCACATTATGAATATGAACTGAATGAAACAGTGAACACCATTGTAGCGTCTGTGACCCTGATGATACAATACAAAATTAAACAAGATCTGAGGCTCACAGTAGCTCCTGTGTAAATTTGAGACACGCAAGTATCACAGCCGTACTGATAAAGGATCTGAGACAACAAACCTGTTTGTTGTATGAGCTACTGCGCTGTGGCTCTTTGATCTTACATGAGAGTACACCGCTCATAAAGGTGCAGGTAAACAATACTAAACAGGTCTGCCGCCAGTATCTATTATCTATTAGGATGTTTGTGACCTGCTGTGTGACTGCTCGCTGCAGTGCAAGAAAATAAGCCCTGAGGGGGGTCAAGGTTAACACTGTCTTGCTTATGTAGAAACATAGTAGTAAATATGATCGCCATGGAAACTGGGAAACATGACATGAAACCAGAAAGTTGGACAGACCAGCTCTAATAATTGTCTAAGTACTCAGAAAGGTATGTTTGGCATTGTGTTGCACATTCTTTATGGTTATTATACAAATGACTCTATCTGCACTGTACAGTACATCAGATAAGTAGTCAAACATCCCAGAAACTGATTAAGTTCATTCTTTTGCAGACTTCCCGGACATTGGTAGGTCCTCTTGTCGGTCTGCTCCACTACACCAGAGCCCAGAGTGGTATTTCTCACCTGTTTGGTCCGCCCAGCAGAGTGAGAGCCATCTGACTGGAGCAAACACCTATCGTCTCCAGCCTGCGCTCGATAGACAGGCCCCAGCGCTCTGCAGCTGCTAACAGACGCTTATGAAGCTCATAGGGCACGCTTGGAACCACCAGGCCTGAGTCTGCAGAGAGAAAACATGAGGTGAGATGGACAGCAGAAAGGAAGTTAGGAGGAAAGAAAAAAATTAATGCTTTCTATAGTTTGTCATTTCTGTGACAGAAAATATAGCATGTGTAAATTGTAGTGAAAATGGTAGGAAATCAATTCCTGAAACAAACACATATTTGTACTTTTACATTCTTGCATCCAGTGATATGGTCTGACAAGTTCCAGAAAACCCACACAAAAGGATAATGTTTCTAAATTAGCCCTGAATTGTAATACATCTTCATAGGTACTATGTCATTTAGCAATTTATCTTCATTAGTGCCTTGAAAAACAACAGCTGGAGTAAAAGTCAAGCCCAGTAACCCGACCACTAAGATGAGGACAAACATTGGTCTACAGATTACCACCCTCTAGGTTCTCAGGATGTGGTAGTTACATGTAAGCAACACAAATCCTAATGCGAGGAACCCATTCCCCAGGGAAAAACCCCCTCCTCATGACCCGATCTTGTTCCCATCACAGAAGATTCTCCATTTCCTCTCCTGTTTGTCACCCCTGTCTGCGGCAACAAAGGGAAGATTGGCAGCCTTTACAAAACATGACAAACATGAGGCTACCAGAGTGAGACGCCTATCCCCTGCAGGCCCTGGGTTCACACGCACCATCACATGGCTTCTGACCAAACCTCAACCCTTAGCTCTGGGACGGGGTTCTACTGGGCTGGACCCCCCACCTTGACTGCTGTGTCAGTCAAAACATACAGCAGGTTAGCGTGACACGAAAGGGGACAAACATCATGTGCATATGAACACCTGCACCTGTATGCCAACGGCTTGTGGTGAGAGATTGGGAAGGATAAAACATGGGGGATACATGGTGGTGACCACCATCAAGGGCTCTGAACAGTGGATTCAACTCAAAACAAAGTAATTCATAGACTACATTTTTAATGAAGACGTATCACCTTACCTGTTCTCAGTTGAATCAGGAACTGTATGAAACTATTTAAAGGACCACACCACTTTCTTCAAACTTATCTCCATGTGTTTAGTGACAGTATTAATAATCACTTCATAATGCACAAGCTGTCAACGCTCTCTACAGTACTGTAATGGTCCAAATATAAGATGGTATTTTATTCTGATAATTACATTTGAAAAAGTGGTGGTCGTCTTATATTCGAGCACTAAACAATTATGTGTACACAAGATCAGAGATCCACTTTGAAAGGAGAGTGTGCTGGTGTAACACAGTTTCCTCCAGAGAGTGTTGCATTATGGGTTGTTTGTAGCCTTATTGTTGCTGTCATCAAGTCCGTTTATGATTCTGCAGTTGGTCAGAACTAAAAGTGGCTCATTTGCTCAGATTACCCTGCAGGAGTTTAAGGCTTGTGTAATGTGGTTTTCTGACATGGAGGAAATAAATTAATGACAAGTGAAAACAAAATCATTAATGCATAAATGGACCATTGATCTGTCAAGCAGCCAAGAAATACTGCTGTCACAGATGACAAGGAGCTCAAAAAGAAAGATAACTGTCAGAGGAGATCATTTTGACCACTTACAAAAGCCTGAGAGGAGACAGCGTGAGTATACGACTGATAGACAAGCTATGCAAATGTGGGATTTACGTTCTACGTTAATAGAAGTATTTCACTTTTACATGAGAAAAGGCATGAGGACTCCTTCTTCTTGGATTGATGGTATATCAGAAAACAGTTTCCCTACAGGACTTTGAATGTGTGTGTTTGGCGCTGGAAAGGGGGAAGGTTGTCTTACAATCAGGCTCGTCTTATATTTGGGCCAATACAGTACGTTGCCAATGAAGCTAATTCACCCTGAACTGTTTTGTGGTCACGCAGTCCTTCAGACATCAAAAACGACAGCAGTTCAACCTGTGCTTGCCAGACAAATAAACAATACATCCACCACTTGATGCCACCTACAACACTGAGTAAACCACCTTTTCTTACACTAGCACAAATAGCCAGATAAGACTTGTTATTAATACCAAGACAGTAGCAGCTTTCGGGTCAGAGCAGCAGGCTCATGAGTGCTTTACTGTATATCCCCACTCCAGCTGCCAAAACAGTTAGGGATGAAACTATCTTCCCTCTCTGTCCTCAAGTACCCCTGAGCAGAACACTTGACTCATTACTGGAAAAAGGTGGAAGAAAGGTTATATGAGAAACTGCTCACATGTAGTAAAATGTTGGGACAAATTTACCTCGGATAACAACAGATGCTTTCAGAGAATTTTGTGAGAGAACAAATGCATAATGTAGACCTACTTTAGCTTGTGCTATTCTAGTCCACTGGGTTTAGGGTTAACTCATTTTATCGTAGTAAACTTAACATGCAGCACATGATGTCAGTGACTACTTCTTAAAATTATGCAGATGTTTTGCTTGTGAAAGGAGAAGGTAGGTCAGAAATCTTGTAACTCCATGCGGGTCAGGAAAGTCCACTGACATGTGACTTTAATAACTTTTACATTTCAAAGGTAGATTCTGTTACACAATTCACCTCCTCTTTAGTAGTCATCTTTCTTTTGAGGAAAAGACTTAAATCCCTTTGTTTTTATGTGTTCTGTCATGTCAAGTCACCTACCCTTGTCATAATCGTTCTCTTCTGAGTATTTTTTTGAATTACTGTATTACATAACTCCAATTCAGCCTTTTATCACTGTACAAACTGAAGTGTGTGGAAACCTTAAAGAGCCCGTGCTAATCCCTGGCTGTCTATTGCCTGTGGCACATTAGAAGGGTAATGAAAGTCAAGCTAGGGGAACAGCACGGCTCAGGATCCCTTTGATAAATAAAGCTGCTGGGAGCCAGTTAAGTCCTTAATGGCCTCCTACAGATCTCTGGCCTGGTAGCTGAGAATTTGGTGGCCTTATGGGAGTGCACAAATTCACAGTGACACCACATGCACGCACAAACACCTCAACCTACAACACACTCACAACAAGTTGATGTACAAACATATACACCCATAACTTTTCATCCAGGCATGCAACACGAACAGAGTGACACAAACGTACAACCACGCAACATACACACACACAAACACACACACACCCTCATACACAAGATAATTACATATAAACACAGAGACTGATGCCGTGCCTGACTAAAATTCTTGCTTATCTTTAGGTTGGCCCTGCTCCCCTCCCACTATTCTTTTATTGATACCGCACAAAGACTGGTAATATGTTTCAGTGGGCAACAGAAATCTGGAGCATGCCAATCCTCATGTGAGCGATAAGCACAGGAAAGTCAACTGCTTCTTGTCATGCAAACCGCTGCCTTGAGTGCCAAGCTCAGAGGAAGTGGGTGTTGCACTAGTATGCACTAATTGCTTTTCAACCATCCCACCAGGTGAGCTTCTTAATAACTCTCTTGCTGAAGCTGCCGCTACCAAAACTACCCCCTCTCTCCACACATACACACACACACACACACACACACACACACACACACACACACACACACACACACACACACACACACACACACAAACACACACCATCTCCTCCTTCCTCACACTCTCACACATATGCAGTGATTTATGCACACACACACACCCACTCTCGATGTGGTACAAAAACAAACTCAGCAGTCAACTAGCTAAACCGGGTAGCCATGAGTATGCAGCAGCACTAAAATAAACTGAGGTGGAAGCAATCCTTCAAGCATGACAAGGGAACCGACAGGACTGAAAGCAATACACGCTGGCTGGATGCGGGCCATGTGTGACTAAGGCTTGTGCTGGGATAGGGAGGGTTAGACAAGGCTGTTCCATTCATCTCTGCTGAAGATCTCAACTCTTGCAGGTAGCAAGATGGGGGAGCGGGTCTTTTGGGGCACAGCAAAGATGATTAATGCAATAATCAGTGAGATTACTTTTTTTATCATTTTGGTTTTATGTTGGTGCTAACAGCCTACTTTTGAGGCTTTCTGCACAATGCTTGTCACAAATCACTTATCGACTAAAACGTGTAACTTATTTCATCAGACTTTCTGTTAATTAAGTTTTTTTGTAATTTGTCTGGTCTGCCATTGTGAGTACTACTGCTCGTATCAACTAGTCAAATCAATTTTGAGTACTTTAAACCATGACAAGTTCTGGAAAACTATAAAGTCTTACTTACTGGTACACACAGTCAGATCAAAAACTCTTGACTGTGAAGAAACCAAAGAATCCTGCACACTGTTGATCATTTGTACTCACTTTATTTGCAACTTTTCCATCCTCAGACCTTCTTCAGATAATATTCATGTCATATGAATTTTTAATATACAATTAAATGGACATAATATATTCCTGGGGACTAAAACATTGGGAAAAAGTGTGCAGATTTTTGGATTATTTCACAATCAGTTTATTATCCAACACCCCAAAGCAAGAACTTTGTGTGAGTGTGAGGCCTTTATAAAGGTGAAGTTAACAAGAATTCATATGTAGATCTAAGGATCACAGTGTCACGGGTACTATGGTTCCTGTGTCTCGCAATCCCCATTGCTGGCCTTCTCTTTACCTGACAGCATGCAATCACAAGACAAGATCACGACACATGCACTAAGTTCACTATCTATCCCATGTCTCTATCACACTGGGTCACTAGGTCAGATGGGTTAAAATATTTTGTAATGACAAAATTTTTGAAGTCTGCATCCTGCTTTCTCCAATGTGACAGAGCACAAATAAATAAATAAAAGAAAACTAGAAACACCAGCTGACAGTTGGCTTTGTTGTAATTTGTGTTTTGAGGCATGGCTTGTTTGAACTGAAGAGGTTTCAGTGCACAGCTGGAGTCAATCACACCACAGGAAAACAAGACAATGGCAGAACTGAACCTACAGACTGCAACCTTTACAATTAACAATGGTTTATAGAAACAGGCTTGTCAAATCCCCATACCAGTGCGTTATGGCAACCCCAACATGAAGCCAGGCACTTTGTTTTTCTTTCTCTATTCTTGCCATTGTTGATTTATCTATTTACTGGCAAAGATTCCAGGTCAACAGCACTGTGGTTTGTTCCTGCTTGAGAGGTGCTGTTTATGTAAGGCTGTACGGCGGCATGCTAATTACAGAGTGCAGAGGATGGGGATTAAGATGACAGCCCTGGGAAGCAGACCTGCCTGCACGGTAAGAAAAGGAGGCTCTGCTTGGCAGCTGTGCCCAACTCCGTTGTGTCACCACCAATCAGATGACAGTCTGGGCTAAAAATCCTCGAAACACCATCACTACTACAGCCACCTTGTCACCTTCACAGCCTGATGAATACATAGCAAAAATTCTTATCTTTCATCATTCTTGTTCCAGTCGCTGTACTGCTATTATGTTTCAGGAAGGAAGCAGAAATACTGCATATAAACCTTAAATCCTGAGCAGAATCACAAAGAAAAGAGATGAAAAGATTTTAGTGTTAATTCTGAAGAGAAGTTTTGAGAAAAACATATCAACATAGTGCCATAATGCCAACTACTCTGTCTTGTGACAGAGTTGATCCTGCTGGTTATAATAAAACACCTATACATACTGATACACCCCACCACTCAACCCTTACTCAAGTTCCACCCACCCTCTATGGCTCCAGCTCCTATAGACTGAAAAGATACAAAGACTGAGGCATTTCTCTCACACCTTGGACTCCAGGGCCTGTGCTAGCGTGCAATTTACTTATCTTGTGTCTATATTAACCACTTATGTAACACACAGGTTCCTAGAGTGAGCTGAAGTGTGAGAAAGAATGGTCTCATCATTGCAGTAGGGATGTGTGTGTGTGTGTGTGTGTGTGTGTGTGTGGGGTCAAAAGTCACCCACATGCTAAACAGTAACCAGAAGGATATGATTCCAGTCAGCATGCCCCAGGGTGACCTCTCTCTGGCCAATGGGGTTAATAGGCCTTGTGTCCACTTCGAGCCCCTCTTTATAGCGCATGTTGTTTTTCTCATTGTGCTCAGAGGAAAGAGACACTGCAGCACATTCCTGACAGTGCCGAGAGCCTCTATAGTGATCAGTATCAAGTGTAAAAAAGGTTTAAATACTTCAGATTTTGGCAAGAGTGCAACAATGACATTTCAAAAATGTCTGTTGGAAACTATTTTTGTCAGTATCACTGGGTAAAAACAGTGTTATTAGATAAACAGATGGTAATCCTGGTCAAAGTTGAACTACTGAAAAAAATGACTGTCCAAAACAAACATTATGTTCACACAATTGACATGTTTACTGATAAAAAAATGTCCCAGAGGGAGATTTCATTTTATCTAAAAAGGTATTTCCCAGTACTATAGAGACAATGTTAACTATCTCATGTGAAATTAAATCAGGGTGAGCATGTACAATCATTTATCTCGTAGGGCATGAGAGAGGGTACCGGGTGCCGTTCATGAGATCCTCAAGGAGGCTCAACAGTGACTTATTTTCCCTGATGCCAATAATAACAAGTTTCACTGTTTTTTATTAAGAATAAACTTAATTTTACAGTTTGTTTAAGGGAGACGTTCCCTTTTGACATAGAGTATAGTTATATATAAGTCAACTGATTAATGGACATTAATGGACAGGACAACATTTCATTCAGTTCATAGTTCCAGCTATTCCTCAATCAAACAATCCATTTTCCTGTTTCCAACTTCTCAAATGTGAGGACTTGCTGCTTTGTGCTATATATCATTGTTAAGTTCCCCAAATACATTTAGGGTTTAGAATTTTCAACTGACCAAACAAACGTGTGTGTCAGTGTGTCTCTAAATACTTAATTGACTTCCTTAATCCTGTCCATGACACTCAGCACCAAACCCATTCGGTCCTACTGAAAACGTTAATCTATAAAAACAGGTCACAAATACAGTATATACTTTTATTTTAAGACCCAGTAATTCGCCTTAGCTGGGCACTGTAGCTTTTAGCAAATGTTACTCAAACAAGTAAATAGTTGATTTTTTGGGGACTATTTTCATCTGCAGCTACAAAATTATGTTCCTCAAGGATTCTACTAAATTCTGCACAGTAAACGCTTCCTATTTAAACTGAATGTGTGTTTCAGCTGAAAGCCAGTTGACCTAAAACACTCTGTGATAAAACAACTGTCTTTGCAAATTAACAGTTTCAATATTTATTGATTTCCTGCCATATTGACTGACAACATATCTTAGGAAATTCTATAACATAAGAGGACATGCATATAAATGATGCCCTCGCTCTAACATATGTGTCTGTGCGTGTGTGTGTGTGTGTGTACACGAGTATGCACATGCATTTTGTTCTCACCAGTACAGTACTCTTTACCCCCATGTTGAGGCACTGTTATCTGCCGGTATATGACAGGCTTGCCCTCCAGAATATTCTCATCATGGCGGTAGGACAGGGGCTTCTGTTCAGCCTGCGTGCTGTGATGCTGTGCCCTACTGCTGTGGCTGTTGGTCCCATCAATCTTGGAGAAGACGGCGGCTTTGTCGAAGAGAGCCAGGTTTCCCTCGAAGTCAAAGTCAGTGTCCAGGTCCTCATTAGTCCCGTCTCCGAAGCACTCGTCATCTTTTTGTCTCATTGGACCTCCAGCGCCTCCATTCCTCATGCAGTTTTTCCTTGATGTGGCCTGAGCTGCCCCCCTGCTGTTAGATGACCCTGCAGGGGCTGGAGAACATGCTCAAATTAATTCACATTTATTTATATAAATAACATTTTGCTAATAGTTATTGGATGGAACAGAGACTTCAAAACAAGAAAACAACAATTGCTCTTGCATTCAACCACAGAATCATGAATTCAGTTAAATCCAGGTTAACCAGTGATTCATACCCCAAATTCCAACCACTGTTAGTGAAGTTTAAGGTTAAACTACAGGTTTTATATAAAGGGAGAGGTAAGTATATTTGGTACCCAAAAATATCTGAAGAAATAAAATAAAATTTACCCGAGTGCAAGATGTGTTAATGAGAAAATACTGTCATTGTACAGAAAAAGGGTGCTATTTTCAATAAGCAATAACATATTCTATCACATATATTTGGCGTTCAACAATACATATTGAAACAATAAATCCAAGGACACAAAGTAATCATATGGATAAGGCATTTTCAGATCATGGGACATCCACAGGCAGTGAAAAGAAGTTCCCATCTTACTCAAAATTTAATTCACAAGGAATTATCCCAACTAGAGTATGAGAATTGTAGTTTGAATCATCTCTAACATAGAGTGCAGACAGATGCACATGTAAACACTAAATTCATGACATACAACTTCAGTATGTGTCCCTGGGACTAAATGTTAAAAACTGAGAGGAGGAGGCTCTGCTCTGAGCTACCATAAGACTATATTTGCTTTAAACTTGCCAAATGCATATCCCATCACTCAGCTCTGCTCAAATCTAAATCACCTCTGAAAGGAGCTATAAGCTGACACTATAGGGCTGTAGGGTTGTAAATGGTGTAATCCATACACAATAAGTTCCTGCACTCAGCAGTTTAAAATTTTGACTAGGTGCTCGTAACTCCTTTTATCTTGTGTAACTCAGACTGGCGACCTCCTTATCCTCTCACAGTTAGTTACTTTAACCCGTTGAGAACAAAACACCGCTGACAGAAACCACACAATGGCCAACTGAGCGGTGCTCAATAAAGTTTACATACATGTAAGCACAAACAAAAAAACAACATGAACCTAGAACAAAAAAAAAAAGAAAAGAAAAACTGGAAAAACCTGGCCTTCAACCCCAACCATCCTGAGCTCTCACGCTAACCAGGAGACAGAGAGGCACAGTCGCACGCTACTGTCACTGTGACAGCTAACGTACTTTGGACTCTCACGCAAGACACTGGGAGGCTCAGTCACACTACGTTTATACAAAGCTACTAATCAACTAGCGTCTAATTTGAGACCTGACTCAATATCACAGTATGGACTCACCTGCGAGTGTCAGAAAGGAGTGATTTTTGGATTTTTTTGCAAACATTCAGCAGTGAGTTGTGACACAATAAGTGTTTCCATCACTGCTCTGACAAAAAAATTACACAATATTAATGTGTCTCATTTTTATAAGTGATTTATCAACTATAGTTTTTTACAAATAGCAAGAAAAACATTACTGAGACGTGTTGTGGAGGAGAGGGCGAGGGTGGTGGGTTGGTGTACTTACCTGTGTGAATGGGGAGAAAAGCTAGAGTCTTTATTACCGTGAGCCAACAATGTCATTATTTACAAGGAAGTGTTTTGTCATGCTATGAATCAAAAATCTGAACAGCTGGGCAAGGCTCCAAGTAAAACAAGCTAATGAATAGCGAGCAGCAAAGTACACAGACAGACAGTGAACTTCACTGATTTCAGTTTAGACAAACCACCACAAATTACTGCAAACGCACAAGCCATAAATGTTTCAGACTGATAGATGGGTTATGGTAAATTTGCACCGTTAAATAAATAAATAAATAAATATCAAAACACAGTGTTAAATCTGTGACAAGGCATTCAACTAGGAAACCAGATATAGAGATTTGATTCTTCTTCTTGGGGGATCTCCCAGCTTAGTTATACTTTTCTAAAGTAGAGGAAGGTTGCTGGTTTGAATGACTGATCAAGCTAAGAGAAACTGAACATGAATCTGTGATGTTTATCATTGCCTCAATACCTACAGCTGATGTGCGTGTGAGCAGAGCACTTGAAAATCCCCTTACTCCACTGTCTTGCTGTGTGGTTGATGATGTAAGTCTGTAGTCACACTGGCAAAACTTTCACTGTGATATACAGTCCTTGGAGTTGTGCGAATGTGAAACCAAAAATGCATAAATAAATGCACAGCAAAACCCCTTCCAAGATAATATAAAGCTTTACAATTTTCTGAAGGAGGGGCACATGGAAAAACACTAACATGGTGGTTATGGGAACAGTTTTCACAAGGGCAGAGTCTGCAGCTCCTCTTCCAAAATGCACTTTTAATGGGATCTGTTTGGGTCTACTGGAATTTGACTCTGCTTTTGGAGGCCTATGCATCATTCACAAAAGCAGTCCGTTTCTAAATTCCCATCCTACTCTCCCAGAAAGATCAATGGCAGATATTCAGAAACCATTTCTGGAATCCGCGATCTTGTATAAGCAACGGCCCACCCTGCTTTCCCTTCTTTGTGGCCGGGGGGCTTCTTGGGAGCATGGCATTGCGTGTGAAAGGACCAGCCCTGCCCAAGCCACTCAGCACTTTGGCCCCATGCAATTTGGGCATTAGCTCCCTGGCCACTAGCCTGAGAGCTCGAGATTAAAATAAAAACTCAAAAGGTAAACATTGCCTCCACAATTGATATCGCTTTGGCCTTCCGAGCACACTGGGACAACATGGCTTCCTGTCGGGGAGGGGGGAGGGGGGGGTTTCCTGTGCTGAGCAGGAGGGAGGGAGTGAGAGGACATGGGGGGAGAGAGAGAGGACAGGAGGGCACCGAGGCACGAAAGCCAGGCTTTGCATAACCTTCTCTTTAGGAGCAGACACGGAGAGGGAGGGGGAATGTTTATTGATCTTAGTCACACACATATTGTAAAGAGGAACTTTGGTACAAGCCTTTAGCACGCTATGGGAATCTTAGGGGGGAGTCATAGGGAGACAGTGTTTGGTCCCATGCTCCTGCTTCTTAATAGTGACACAAAGAGTAGGAAGAGAGACTGGGTTAAACATGTGAAGCGAGCTGCAGGCCTTGCTAACACAATATGAAAAATGCACACCACATTATGAGCATTATCACTTTTCCTAGGAGAATTTTTTGAAAATGAAAAGGACAGAGGTTTCCCATTATGTAAGCTTCATCTTGCAACACAGGAAAACCATCAAGGCAGAAGCCATTTTTACAACTACGCTGAAGAATATTACTCCGTGTCCTTTAGCCAATTCCACTGACCTCTGACTCCTCCATTGTATGGTGATCCTGAGTGTGAAAGTGAACTGACTTTAACTAATTCCGGCAGAGGCCACAGAGCTGTCCAAGCACGCTTCCTGCTGACTGGATGTTGACTGCTGGAAATGCTGTTTTTAACCTTTATCTAATCAGGAAGGTTGAGTAACACATTCTCATTTTTACAGCTACAACTTGGGACTGGGAGAATGCAGATGTGCTTCTCGGTCTCAACGTGCATCAAAATGAATCTCACAGCTAATCACTGCATGACTGGAACATGTGACAACAGAACTGTGCTGAAAATGTAAAAGTGAAACTACAGTAAAAGTGAAGGTTTTATTAGCTGTCCTTAACATTTTAAAGGTTTAAAAACTGCACAAATACATCCCAAAAAAGCAACCTTGGCAGATGTTGAAAGCAATGTAGATGCAAATAACAGAAGCGTTACATAATAAAGGATATCAACTTTGAGGCTAGTAAGTCACAGTTGCAACAAATGAGTCACAATACATTCTCAAATGAGTCTCTGCATCTGCCAAAGAGGAACAGCAGTCACAAGTTGAGCCTCAACAGCAATGACTGGAAAACACTTGACGGGACATCTGCTCATCAACACTACAAACCACAACATAAAAAATGACAACAGAAGTGAATCAACCTTCTCCTCCACCGTCCCAATAAATACACTGCAAGCTGTAATCTAAACAACAAATATCACTTCACAATGGCAGAATGTTTTGGCTGGAGCTACTGTGCCAGACTGCATTACATTGTTAAGTTTTCCTGTTAATCTGTCTTCCTCTTCTCTTCATTATTTGTTTAGACTAGTCGAGCTGTTGGACACATTAAAGTCAACATAACCTCATATTACAAAAATAACATTAAACTAAATTCCTTTCCCTTACACGGATCACACATGCAGTGTGTGAAAATGCTTTCAGAACTTTTCAGACAGTATAATAATCTGACAACTTTCTCAAACTTTTTCTCCAAAAAACGCAGATAGAATGTTCACTTGATCTACAGTGACAGCCTCAACGTCATCGTGTAGGACAGTCAAATACAGTGATGCTGAGGGGACTTTGCATGTTTGACTCATCTTCATGGCAACTTGCTGGGAATTAGAAAAAGAGTTGGATAATATGTGAATCTGTTCAATAATATCTAGTTTCTGTTATTCAACAGAGCAGTACTGTATGATGTAAAAATACGTTCCTGTCATGTAGTACATCATGACTCCTAACACGTACTGTCCAACAATTGTCTTGTTCTGGGAAATACAGATTCACAATGACTAGACAAAAGCCTCAAATAAACAGGGCCTTTCTAAACTTGCAACATTTGTTAAATAACACGTCAATGTTCTGGTATCTGGTATCTGTTCCAACAGTGAACAGTTGTTGTATCTTGGCCAGCACCTGCTTTGTTGAAGGTAAAGCTCACAGGCTTCAGTACAAAACCTGATTCTGCTTTCTGCTGCTGATGCTGTTAGAAGTAAATCATATGTGGAGAATTAGCACTTTGATGTGATGCTCGCGTCCAGCTATTTCTTCCTATATTACTTACTAATTAGAACACCACAAGAGATCAATTATACAAAACATGTCCATTATGCTTGGCTTAAGTTTAACGGGATACAATTCAATATTTTTGACCTTTACACTAATGTCAAAATGACACGTCACAAAAACTATGTCCAGAGTGTTCATGCGAGGCTCATTATTATTGGGCATTGTGAATCTGTAAATGATGTAAATACTTTTTCACTATCATTTCCCACTCATATACAGTACCTACCTCTGCGCAGGATGGTGATTGGAGCAGTGCTGGCATGAGAGCTGCTGCTTGTTACATGAGGATGAATGCTCCTGTTAGTCTGACAGTGACGCCCAGCGGGTCCAAAGGTGGCTTCTGTTGCAGCTCCCAGACCAGAACCGGGCTTACTGACTGCATTCTGGATATCTAAGAACTTCAACTCCTTGATATCCATGGCACTACAAGAAAAACAAATCAAGACTTTATTTGGAGCTCAAACTTTACTATGGTGATGTACTGGAAAATGTAAAATGTTTTTCCCTCATTTTTATATTCACAGGTCTCTAGACTTATATATTAAGACACTTATTTTCAGTCTGCATGCTACAGTATAGAACAATCGCTTGGCCTGTGGTAGCTCTTTGGGTGGAGCAAGTCACTATCACTTAAAGGAATAGAGGTTTCATCCCATTAGGAATTACATTATCTTACAGGAGCCATTTACGGAAACAGCATGAGCAACCGCTCTGGAATGTATTACGTAACAAACATGGATCATGGCAACCAAAATTTCCCACCACCAGTCACATCCACAATAACCTTAACGGGAAGCATTGAACTGACTTTGGTAACATTTCTGCTCTAGGTTTGTGAAAGATTCAATGAATCACATCCTCTTTCTACTGTCTACAACTTTGTAACTATTCTTTCTGAGTTTCACTCCTAAAATTGGTCAAAACCAGGAAGCACTCAGAGCACATACCTCCACCAAGGCAGCACAATCCTATAAATTTCATATTTTATTCAAACAGGTGCAGTAGATCAGACTTGTAATGATATGAAACTGTTCCTGGATTTGCACCTGGATTCAGACTTGCAACCAAACTGATCACTTGTTCATGGATCAATGACCTAACTTTCCTCCAAATGTCACTGAAATGTTTTGATACCAAACATAAATATTACATTCAAACAACATCCTCTGCACTCCAATATAAAAATAGTTTGATTTTTATGACTTCTTATTTATTAATCCATTCATACAATATCTGTTTTTGTGAATAGCAGTAAGGGACTACAAATTACATTTCGTTATACAATCTTGTGTTGCAAAATGATAATAAATTAATCTTGAATCTTGAATCTTAAATATAATCCCATTGGAAGAATTAACTGCTTGTGGAGCCTTCAACATTGCCCAGGGGAATCATGTAAATCTGTGCATGTTGTGATGTAAGTGGATGTGCTGGAGGAGAAAATATGTTAGCATCTCTCTGCTTTCTTACCTGAATGTGACCTCAGGAAGAGGACACCTGACCCCGTTGTGATAGGGCTCTCTCAGTGAGATGGTCTGGCTGGCCCGATCAACAGATGACACCTCTCCCTGATAAACTCCCAACGTCAGCCCACAGTTTATAGACACAACACTACCCAACCAGTCTGTGGCCATTCTGCTCACTCTGATCCTACGGTCCAAACAAATAAGTTGTATTATAAACAACATATACGAATTGTTAAAATTACAACTTGTCTTTGACATTACCAGATATAACTTCATGTACAGCCGAGGCCAACAGGCACTGAAGATTGTGGGTTTCAGCAATGTGGGAAGTTTAAATGTACCATTTAAAAATGTATACATGATCTGTATTTTATAGCATGATTCAAGAACTTTTAGGTTCCAAATCTTGAAATTTGGTCGTATTTAGGCCAGTAAATAGTTATAGGAAATAGTCAGAGGGGTTGGGGAGTTAGTTCAATATTACTAAACCAAACTGCATTGAATTATCCGCTAGTTAGTTTATGGTTGCTAAGCCTATGTGCGACGTGTTCACCCTGTAGTTCCTAATTTAAGACGTTTTACATGTTGATTCTGGTTTGCTTTTTCCACCAAGCAGCACTTTCTTTTAACTCAACAATGCTGCAAGCGACGTTACTTCCACCACTACAGACAAACTGGCGAAACAATTACAAGTTTGACATTTAATTGAGATAGAAAGTTAACTGTTAAGTTTGATGCTTTTTCAACACTTTGTGAATAAAAAACTGACACAAATATCTGTTCCTCCATGAATAAAGTTGCGTGGAAATATAAGCTAACGTGAATTTGAATATTTTTGTATGTTGTTTGAAACTATTTGAAGTATCGTTCAGTATTAAAAACGTGAGGCAAGATAACCTTAAATTTAATATCCATACGACGGTAGTACTCGGAGAATTGTAGGGTAAATACATGGACATACTAGTAGTAAATACATGATTAAATCACAACATTTAGACATGCAACCACTGCTGGCTAGCTTGTCAGCTAACATTAGCTTCTCTTTTGCAGCTGGTCTGTTTGCTGAGCTAGACGGACTGTTGTAAAGCTGAGACCCGTGTGAGCTAGTTTATAAAACTAAACCTGAGTAGATTCAGTCGGTAGTCGGTACATTTACCTTGTCGTTAAATATGAAGCAAGACGTCAAAGAAAGCCAAATCTCCGGCTGTTATTTGTGCCTTTTTCCGGGTTGTGAGGTCACGTCACTTCCCTTATCTGCCACGTGGGTTTGTTGTGATTTTTTTTCTCTCTCTGAAGTTGAAATCAGTTCATTTCAGAGCTCAGTATTGTATTCTGATTTATTCTGACTTATTCTGACATGGATTCACCTTTTTGTACATCAGTGTACACATCCTTTTATGAGGTGGTCACCATTATTATAGTCAAAATTATATATGTGTATGTGTGTGTGTGTGTGTGTGTGTATGTGTGTGTGAAATCAAGCAAACAAGATGATCATTTCAATGTATTTCTTATTTTATTTGTGTGGCTGATTAAAGGATGTTTCGTTCACTTGCTCATACATATTATGCACCATTGATACAATAGAGTAAGAAATACAAAATTGTATAGCCTACTGATATATTCCAGAAATCCCTGGAACTCTTTTGGCGTCCTGATAAATCATATAGCACAGCAACACTATTTCACCTCAAATTACAAACGCTAGGCACATAAAAATTACTTTTATAAAATACAAAGAACTTGATATACACACACACAATCACATTTTGGGATACAAATATAGCTTCAGTGTCTTACATCCACATTATAATGGATTTAAAATATTTAGCTTACAAGTGTAGATGGTATCATAAGGTAATGTCTGTTCAGTTCAGAGTCTTACGTCACAGAAGAAAAATGTAGGTTGCAGTGGCCTAGATAGTAATGCCTATCCAGTAAAACATACTGTATGTCCCAACAAGGCAACTTATTCTCCATGTGTTTTACAACTTCTGAATGGAAGCAGTTTGATTTACCAGAGAAGAGACCAGGAGAACCAAGTATCTCCTTATACTTCACTGAGAAGCACCAACCATGTGCAGCAATATCTCATAGAGAATCAAGAACATGACAGAGATATGTTCACACAAACTTAGACATCTCTGATGATCTGCAACAAGCAAATTTCACTTATTTACATCAAAGCCATTAGTTCTGGTGATCAAATTCGGCATCCTGGTGCCTTACATTCTGAGAAAGATGTATCTTTCACTTATTCTTAACCTGACTGTGTTGAGTTATACATTGCACATTATAAATAGCATCATTGCTCATTCCTCGCTCGCATTGTGGCTCTCAGCTGGCAGCGTTTGTGCTTCATTGTGAGACCATATTCTGGGGTCATGTCCAGTGGCTCTCCAGGCATGGTGAGGAAGTGCAGCTTCTGGACAATGATTGCCAAGAAGAGGAAGACTTCATTTCGTGCAATGACCTCGCCGATGCAACGGCGCTTTCCCAGGCTAAAAACCAACACCTTCTCCCCTTCCAGCTTGTTGAGCTCAGTGCCGTCAGCGCTCAGGAAGCGTTCTGGGTTGAAGGAGGACGGATCTTTCCACAGCTCACTGAAAAGCGTAAAGAATGAAGACGTAAGATAAGCTGCACAAATAACCTTGTCATTGAAAAAGGAGGCTCATGATCAATTAGAGGTTTAATCCCCTGATTCAGACAGGACAAATTAGCTGGTTGTACTGGGCATCTAAAGTCACCCAACCCAAAAACATACAAAAAGACATCTGAAACATCATACTTACGGATCATGGTTGACCTGCCACTGATTGATGAAGACACATGTGTCTTTAGGAATGAAGAAGCCATTCAGAGATGTGTCTTTTGTGGTGCTAAAAAACAAACATTAAGACAACAGTTCAGTATAGTGTGTATTTATAAATCATATACACTCTGGTTGCAATAGCCATGTTTGTATCTCTCTCTTTGTGTAGTTTTGTGATGCTCATTGGATAGAGCGTTTCATCAAGACCTCATTTTTATATGCATCTATGGTACTATCATGCACTTAAAAGAGATGAACCTCACCAGTGTGGGATAGTGAAGGGCAGGAATGAAGAGTGGCGAAAGAGCTCCAGGATGAAGGCCTCCAGTAAGGGTAAGTTGGGTTTATCGGAGAGAAGAGGAGTGCGGTTCAGTCCCACTTTTTCCTCTGGAAAATAAAAAGTCCACTGAATATGAGTTCAGGATGAGGACGTTTATTGTAGTATATAGTCCTGTCTTGCAATTTGACTTGACTGAAGACTCACAATCACCCATTTAACATTACTGTGTTTGCAAGAATGAAATGACCCCTTTATATCCAGTATTCATCAAAGACCATGCATACATTAGTCCATTAATGTCTTACTATATATATGTGTGTAATATACAAGGAGGTATCTTATCATGAATTATGGCTACAGTCAGCTGTACTTACTCAGTTCTTGATGAAGCCTTTCTTGTACCTCTGGGTAAGCCACTAAGTACATCACCGACCAAGACAGAGCTGTGGAGATGGTGTCAAAACCTAGAAGAGAAAAATAACCTTTGTGATTGTGATAACCTTTATTTTCTACTCATGCAGAGGTCACTTATGATCAGATGATTCAACAGGAGATAAATTCCAACCTACCAGCGCCAAACAGGTCATTGACAATCCCTACAATCTTCTCATCTGACATCTGGACGTTGGAGTTCTCATCCAACTTCCTGTCCTCGCAGTGATCAATAAGGGAGTCTGTGATGTCACGAATGTTGTCCTGAAAGTAGATCATTGGACAGTCTCAATAAATGCTGTACTTACATCCTGTGCACAGAGACTAAAAGGGTGAACAATGTATCTTTTTCATTGATAATGTGTTAGAAGAATGGACTAAATAGGATCATCATCAATGATTTAGTGAGTGCTGTACCTTGTCAAAAGTGGAATAGTGCTCGCTGACGATCTTTTGCACAAACTTGTTGAAGCGCGCATTGATGCTCACAAACTTCTTCATTGTTGCGCTGGGCAGGAACCGAAGAACAGGGATGAAGTCTGCAGGGTTTCCGCTGCCCACCACCTGGCCAAACTCATCGCTGAGGTTCACCAAACTGAGCAACTCCTGGTCGTTGTGGTCGTAGCGCCGGCCAAAGCACATTCCACAGATCACATTAGCAACGGAGACAACGATGTGGCGGAAGGGGTCGAAGCTGCCGTCAGCCTTCATGACAGTGTTCAGCTGTTTGACCAGATACTCTCCCTCTTTGCAGATGTGTTCCTCCAGCACGCAGGAGTACTCTGGGGTCGTGCCCTCCAGGGTTGAGAAAGAGCGAAGGGCACTGTAGGCTAGCTTTCTGCGGGCACGCCAGATGCCGGCCTGGTCTGTACTGAAGGCCAGACTCTTGCCATCATTGATGAACTTGAAGCTGTACAGGTCAGGCCTGCCCGCAAAATCTTCCCCTTGCTTGATGAGAGCCTGTCGGACTGTTTCAATGCCACTCAGCACGACCACAGGGCGCATGCCGATCTGGATCTGAAACACAGAGCCGTAGCGCTTGCTCATGGCAGTGAGACTCAGGTAAGGTTTGCTGCCCACCTCCAGCACATTTCCAATGATAGGCAGGGGCTTTGGGCCAGGGAGCCGACGAAGCCCCTCAGGAATCTCAGTGTGGAAAAACTTGAGGATCAGGTAGACCAGACACACTGTTGTCATGGCCACCAAACTCTCAGATACCGACACTGATCCAATGAATGGCAGTATCATTAGCACCATGATGACAGCTCCTTTTTTCTGGTTACTACACAACCTGGAAATTAAATAGGAGGGGCATTAGAGTAGTGAAGGCAGGGAGGAGAGGTGTTGTGCAACATGTTGACTACATGCACCATAAAGTTTAAAGTAACTGAAGACTGTTGCTTGGCAAGTGTTGGTAATTAATTTGAGTCTACATGTTCACATGCTGCACAAAAACACTTTTTACAAGTGGTTGGCAATGCAAAGTGTTAAACTATATCAACTTTATTACCACAATGCTAAGACTCAGAGAAAACCAATGAATAAAACTCAATGATTAAAAGAATAAACATATGAAAAGTTGCAACTTCAAAAACCAAATTCATACTTATGAACAGTTATTGCAAAATAATCTCCATTCACCACTCTCCTCTTATCTCTGACATTGCCTGCTAGTTATAAATCAATTAGTAATCAGCAGTCATATTAAGCTTACCTTAGTCAAAGAAGTACAATGCTGTGATCCAAGAAGATCTTCCGAAATAGTAAAAATATCGTTTAGTAGAGTTATTGTCCGAGTTTACTCTCTTAATGTACCCAAAACAGAGAATGGGCTCTTGCTTTATAGTGCGCTCCACAGCTTCATTGGCTGCTGATCATGACGTCACCCCCTCCCCCCCATCTCTCTCTCCCTCTGTCATGAATGAAGTTCAGTGCAGAGACAAGGTGTGTGTGTGTGTGTGTGTGTGTGTGTGTGTGTGTGTGTGTGTGTGTACGTGTGTGTGTGTGTGTGTGTGTGTGCGTGTGCGTGAGAGTTTTGAAATTGTTTGAAACTACGTTATAATATTTGTATATTACTATATATTACTATATATTGCATATTAAGAACAGTTCTTGGATTCCAGTCTGTGATAACGATACACTGAACATGATAACGTGTTCAGTGTAATACTACATGTCACCTACTGTTCTGCAGGTTATTTAAACAAGTTTTGTAGATGCAATCTTGCGTTTGCTTTTGTTTCTTGTGCTACAATGTAGCCTATAATATACATGATATTTCTAATTACAAGTGCGCTTCCTATATAAAACATCCGTGTTGTGTGTGTCGGTGCATTGGCCATATTCATTTAACTTTCTTCTGATCAGACCTAATCGCATGGCTATGGCTCAATATCTCATTTGTTTTCTATACCCGTTGAGTAAGACCTTTATTGATTATCACGTGTGTAATTGCAAAGGACTTTTTATTAGTGCGGTCAGTTAGTAGCATGTTGTTACATCTCACTGATTCCGGACCATCACGCAATGTTATGGTTCAGCTATTACTTTTATGAGATCATATAGTGATTATATGTTGTCTTGAATCAATAAATACACGAAGCGTGCAATCAACACAAAAATTGATCTAGGCTAATTGATTAACAGTCCTTTGTGAGGACAAATTAAAGCAATAAAATCCCTGTAGTATAATCTGTAAATCTTCATGAAATAAGAGAATACTGTGCTGCAAAAGTATAACCACACGCGCTATAAAAGTGCCATGATCTTTCTTGGGGTCGGCTCTCTGGTCTATCCTGCATGTGGACTAATGAAATCAAGGTCTTGGGTGAGAAAAGGTGTTTGTGACAACTGCCACAGCAACCAACTAGGCAGGTTTAAGTCCTGATAAAACAGTCAAATGCCATTGCGTGCTTGTACCTGTTAGTTCTTCGCTGGAGTTAAAGATTGACCAGTTGCGTGAGAGCGCAGTGATCAAAACCCTCACCTCCCCTTTGAAGAGGATGCTGTGGGGGAGGGAGGGGGGGGCAATGGGGCAGCACTGCTGGAGTGCAAGGGTAGATGAGTTCAATACCGTCCCTCCTTGTCCCATTTTCAGCCTTTTATACCCAGAGAACAGTTTTTAAGTAGCATTTACAGCAGAGCACCGCTTCACGTTCACAGTAAAGCTCTTTGGGCTTAAAGAAGGCATCATTTCTTATAGGTTAATAATAACTTGCATGCACTGGCTTATTAACAACAATTACTTTATTCGATATATTCCTTCTTGAACTTAAAATTAAACACATTTCCCACTGCAAGCATAAAAACACAGTCATTAAGCATTTTATGACGAAAAAAAGTCAGTTTTTCGGTAGCTCACACCAGCATAAAATATAATGTTAAAAAGATAAATTTATGGGCCTACGTTTTAAAATGTTTCATTAAAGCTTGTACTATTGATTTTAATACCTTAAAAACAGTTGCACAGTTTCACGCGCAGTCAAACTCTTGCGCACTCGGTCAGTCCGGGATTTGTGCAACAGGTGTGTTACCAAAATCTGTGACCTGTTACATTCTGTGACGGTCAGCGGATGAATAAAAGACTGGTGGCTCTGCAGACAGGTTTATTCACTGTACTTGCCATCAGTTTGGTATCACAGCTATCAAGATGTGTGACACTGTAAATAATATGGAGTCACCTATTACTGATGATGGTGCATGTGTGAATATTGCCTATTTTAAATGAGTAGAGTACCTATGAATTCATATAAGAGGACCTATCTTTTCTAATCTGCTTTGTTCCTCTTAAATGTATCCATGTTTTAAGACAAATCCTACTTAATCACCAACAGCCAATTTTATATAAGGGCAATCTATTTTTGCAATGACTGAAATTTTTCCTTCTTGTCTCATTTCTGTCCGTTGAATGATGCAGGTCTGCACTGATCACACTAAGTGTCTCCTGTGATTCGCTTCAGGTAAAGTGTGAAGGCTGCATTTTTTGTGCAGTGACCATTTATCATAATTTCAAGTCATGCTCTGGTAATATGTCTGCGTTAACCCATGTCATTAAAGGTTCTGAATCTAAAGCTGTCATGGTGGCTTTAAGTTTTTTAATTACTGGATTTGGACATAAATCTTTATTCAGTCCCTTTTGGATCAGACCACAGTCACATGAAACTAAGATGAATGAAAGTATAAATGGTAGGCTACTAAACAATGTCATCAAAAGTTAGTTTTGTGGAAAGAAGCATAAAAACACTCACTCTACTACTCACTATCCAGTCTGTAAGATATGACTGCTACAGTGAGAACAAACTTTCATTTCACACATTGCTGTGATGGTTATGACGGATTATTACTTACATGCCAGTGCAAGAACAATCCACTCATCACTTTTATTACAGCCACTTGCCACTTGGTCACTTTAAGATTTTATCCTATCTTTAATGTATAGTTATTGTGTATTGCTATGTATGATGTGTGTTGTCTTATACGCCAGTGCCAAAGACGAATTTCCATTTTATGTACATTTAATGGACAATAAAGTAGTTTGAATCTGAATTTATATATCCCCAAGATTTGCGGGCTCAGTTTTGGAGTAAAACCCACAAAAAATGACTCCAAGGCCCATAAAAGCAGAGTGTGTGGAGTTTTCTCCTTAGGCAAAAGCTTTAATGGTGGTGTGATGTAAAAGGTTCAGCCCTTCTCTGTTACTGACAAAATTTAAAGGTAAATTATAATTTTGATTTAAACTATGAAAAAATAACAAATATTTTCCACAGGATTTTGCTTTTTATTCTTGATTTCTTGAATTATGCATTCTAATTACACAAGAGGCATGAAGGACCCAGAGATATCCCGTTAACTCCTGAAATCAGAAAGAAATTACCAAAAAAACGGCCTCATCCTCACCCAAACGGTCATCATCAACAAGTGCGAGATATTCAGTTCATCATACATTTAGGATGTGCACCAATATTTGTCTTTGTCTTTTGAGGGGAAATGTTGCTTGGTTCTCTAGGATAAACTAATAACATTAAGTTATTTATAAGCTTGGTTTCAGAGTAAAATCTTAATTATTTCTTTTCCCTGTAAGTATGAAGTGTGTTAGAACAAGTTTTGTATTCGAGCTCATGCTTGAAGTTGCTCCTTTGTGTTTTAGAAATTGTAACATTTCATGTAGCGTTTAATAAAGATCTTACAATCTATAATGAAACCACATTTTTCCAACAAGTGAACATTG
This sequence comes from Thunnus maccoyii, assembly GCF_910596095.1. Lineage (NCBI taxonomy): Eukaryota > Metazoa > Chordata > Actinopteri > Scombriformes > Scombridae > Thunnus > Thunnus maccoyii. Next base: position 10,000,270 of record NC_056533.1, on the reverse strand, counting down.
CTACCCCAAAATATATGAAGTCAAGTAAATATTTGCAATTTTTAAAAAGTCCGTCAGGTAAAAGTTTTTGTTGTTCATTTATTTTGCGTAATCCGCGGGGCTCGGCGCTGTCCTGATCCTCTCGGACTGTGTGCTGACTCTCCGGGGACTCTGACGTGCGCCTCGGCGCTGCGCCTCTGGTGCTGCAGGTTGCGTGAGAAGCGGAGCTGCCGTCTAGAGGGGAGGGTCTCGGTCTTCTGGACAATCCTAAATCTGCTTGGTCAAGTCACGCGAAGGCAGCAGCCTCTGGAAAAGACACAAGGGTCTTAAACTTGCAGAACAAAGAGCGCAGGACGCGAGACTCTCTTTTTTCCCTCTGCTTGGGCACGAAGGTGCACATATTTGCGCGCTATAGCTTCTGTAAATGCGAGGATCTTGGGGCTTTGGAGTCATGCAATCTGCCAGTCAGGCTTCATTCATTGCAGTCATGCAACACGGTGGGGCCGGACTGAGCAGCCACACAGGCGAGAATTCACCAAACGGCAAAACAAGTTACGAAAACTGGACTTATAAAACAGTCACTCTTTCTGTCACGCAGCGGGTCCTAAAGTGGAGCCTGGGATCGCTGGACAGGGTACAGGGAGTCATTTGGCAAAAATAGGAATAACTTCATTAACTTGATAGGAGGGCAGTGAGAAAATTAAATATGATTCCTTAATTTGAGCAGTAGCTTCACTTTCTGTGCTTTCTCTTACTGCAGAAAAAAACACTTACACATTTCCGTGGTAAAAAAAAATATAATGATATCAGAGACTTGAGAGACATTAATATAAAGATTGTTTGAACCCTATTAAGAGGAACAAAGCCCAGCTCCTAATCTAATGTGTATAACACCAGATATAATATAGCTCAGAGAACTATAGGGTGATAAAACCTGAGGATTATGATCACTGTGCCCTGAAAATGATGCTTTTTGTGCTGCATATGCCATATTAAAGCTGCAAATATATTCCACACTGTGCTGTTGATAAATAGCAATGAAATGCTGTCAATGCAGGTTCAGATGGACACAATGGTTGTCCCTTTGCACTCTAGGTGACATCCTGTTGTTCCTGTGGGTCAGTAGGTAAAGGGGAATCTAATCTCTCAGCACTGTTGCAGAACTCAGAGCAAAACACAAACACATGAACTGGTGATAACTTGGCAGCACAGATAAAAAAGTACAGTACATGCACAGAATCTGAATGAACCTGGATACATGTCAAATCTAGAACAATGTCTCCAAATAAACCTCTCACATTGTATTCAGCCCTCAAAGTGATTCTCATTCACACCATTCAAACTTCAATCATCTCAGGTTTTAAGTACGATTGTGCTCCTCAGGGATGAAATTCAGCCTGATTAAAGATGAATGTGACTCGCCGCCCGAGGTGAGAGCAGACTGCATTCTGTGCGAGCGATCAGGCTGCAGGAGTGTGTGTGTCAGATCACAACAGGTGAGCAGCATTCACAGCCGGAGACAGAGCGAGTGTAAATGTCACACAACTGGGGCTGAACACATTACTTCATCTCCACCAGAGCTACAGACATATCACACTTCAGACGGGCTTTAATTTGTAGTTATCAAGTATGAGAGGCATCTGTTGTCCTACGAGAAAGGGTGCCATTTAAAAAAATCAAAGATGAACTGAAAGGGATTCGTTTTTCTGAAGAGAGAAAAAGTGGGACAGCTGAGGAGGAAGGATGTGTGGGACATTCTGTGGTGAGGAAGTCTACTAATTTCTTAAAAAGATTAAATAGATTACAGGATGTGAGGAGAGGTTCTACTGTGTAGATCTGAGGCCGTGAGAAGAGTTGTCCAGGTTAGCAGAGGGAGAGCACTGGTGTGTAGTGTCAGGACGCACAGGATGAGCTGGAATGCAGAGCTGGACACTGGCCTGGAGGTGTGTGGTGTTAGTTCGCCTGCGTCCATTTCACAGAACTGAGAGGAAAGAAAATGAGGAAAAAAAATGGGAAAAATGTTTTGCCCACAGCTATATACCTCTTAAAGAATTCTTGGACATAAAAGCAGGTGTAATGACTGTGAAGGTTGTTAGTTTCTACTCACGCAAAGGCTGTCACGCACACACCTTCAGAGCAGGTGTGTACCTCTGTTTGAGTGTTTTTACATGCCGGCGCTGTCAGGAGATCCTTTTTTCTTTTGTGGTGGTTTTCGTGATTTAGCATCAGCGGAAGACTGAATGCACCTCTATGGGTTGTCATGAAGCTATAACACCTTTTCAAAACATGTGGATAAAAATAAAAAAAAATTGCAGACTGTTTGCATTGATGCTCATAGCATTTTTTTTTGGAGTCAATGGCCTTTCTTTCTTCTTCACACATATATCACTATTTTTTAGTTTGCTTTTCAATGTAGAAAATCAAAAATAAAGAACTGTTTTGAGAAAGATGTACTCTCAAAACTGCTCTATATGGGCTTCACCTTCTGCAGAGCTGCTTTTGAAATGTCTAGATCATAAAAATCACTGACCTGGACACTATTAATACCAGTATTCCTTAAACTCCAGGACTGCTGTTCTGTAGATGAGCTTTGAAGAGGTTGAAAAACATAAACAGAAATTGCCTTTCAATGATCAGTCATGAAAATATTAAGTTTTCATGTCGCTCCTCCAACTCGCGATACACTTACATATTTGCAGGTGTTACCTCAAAAGTTTACCATTTATCACAAGTTGGCAGACCACTGGAGTCTTTACTGTTTATTATATGGAACATTGACAATGAAGGAAATATTCTGAGGTTGCATTCATTGTAAAATCAACAGGTAAACCTTACTGTAACATAAATGAAACAGTACAGTTGGTCTTCTATCAAAGAGACCAATGTCTTGACCAGTAGGACATCAGTGAACAGGCTCCTGGTCTTGCATGTGCCTGACCGGGCAAACCTTAATAGGATTATTTTGGACTGCAGGTCATGACACCTCACATGAATGTTGCCTATGACCTAATACAAACTTACAGCATATCCCTTCCACTGCAACGTGGGCAAGAATTAATAAGGAGTTAAAACTGGTACAATTGTGTCAGAAACTTAAACGATACACATCAGTTAAGCTTTTTGCATATAATTGTGTGCTCCACAAAACTACTGCAAAATGCTTTTTTATTTACCAAATCACATCATCACATTTTCTGTTGCGTGTGACATGGTTAAAGTATTCAATCTGACAGTAAAACAATATACAACTCCTGGCTGCTGCCAAGGTGTAAAAGTACTTGTTTTATTACATTGTGGCGGCAATTTGACCGACTGACTATTACTGATGAGAACGTCTGATGTCTAGACAGGGTGATAAGTGATATAAAGTCATTTCGATCATTTATTACCTTCTAGATTGCAATAACAGTATTATTTTCTTTCTTTTGTTCAAATTTTGTCCATTGTTTAATTCCCCATAAAACATTCCAAGGTGATTTTTCACTGTTTAAATGGGAACTGTATCAAGAAACTTGTGAATGGACCGCAGTCGTGTTGACGCTTTACCAGAAAAGTCATCTCATTCCTGCCAACTGGATGCTTCTCTGAGGTTTTTCTGTCATCAGTAAAGACGTAAAATCTGATGATGATTTCCTGAAACATGACCAAAAAAATTCCCAGGCAGCGAAACAACCGTCAGTTTGAATTTACAGAGTCATTGCAGAGCACACGAATAATAACAGTGAATGATGAATGGTTTCCTCATATTATCAGTACAAAAACGCAGCAATACGTAGGACATTCCAATCAACCTCAGCATCAAGCTTTCATTCAGTTCATCTTTTACTAATGCTGAATTTTAATTTGTCTGCAATAGCTGTCTGTTAGGTGCACTAGCAGTGTCCTAAATGTTCTGATTTTGTTGTTTTTAATTTTTTGGAATACACTCAATACTCTTAATAGTGCTTGCAGATTTTCAAGTTCATATTAGAGTAAAGGTTACCCGTGTAATAAAGCTTTATTTGATATAAAGTGAAGGTACACATCATCAGCATCAAGCTAATATGGATTTTACATTAAGATTCTATGATTTAAGAAACAAAGAGGAACACATTCAAAATGTAAATGTAAGTGATCTTTCCTTTTAACAGGGGTGAATGTTGTAGGCAGATCATGTATGTAAAACTAAAAAAACTACAATGTAAAAATTATCCAATATGAGTCCTGTGTTTAAAATGTCACTTCAGTAAAAGTATGCAAGTATTATAAGCCAAATGTAGCCTACTTAAAGTATCAAAAGTAAAAGTACTCAATGCATACACTGTTGAGCTGTTTAATCTATAACAATGAATCATAATTTATAAACTCATCATGTGTTTTGTATCTAAAATCTTAATTTGCAGAGCGGTAACTTTAGCTGTCAGATACATAGTAGATTATAAATTACAGAATTTTCCTCTGGATTCTTGTGGAGTAGAAGTATAAAATAAATATAAAAGTACCTCAAAATGGAACTTGAGTAGCTACTTCTACCACTTTTAACACCTTTTCATTGATCTGGTGATAAATAAGACATAAAAAGACGGCGGTTTATCAAAAGGGCCCACACTGGTGTGACAGGTGATTGCACTATTTAGGACAGAGTCAAACAGATCTCGCATCACTTTACTACAGGTCAAAACAGAGGAGACAGTCGATAGATAACAAGGTCAGTGTAGGTCACCACGTAAGCACCAAAACCAGCTGAACAGCCGCTGCTGATATGTCTTTCACACGCAACCATGAACTCAAACACGAGAGGGAAAATACTATTCACATAATATGTATGTGTGTGTGTGTGTGTGTGTGTGTGTGTGTGTGTGTGTGTGTGTGTGTGTGTGGGTCGGAGGGTGGGGGGTACTGGATCACCTTCCCTTCCTGAGCAGGCGTGAATACCAGATTAGTAACTGAGCTAATGGCGTCCCCTCCCTCCCTCCCTCCCTCCCTCGCACCCCCACAACCCCCCTCTGTCCTTTTGCAAGCCAGTATTTGCGCTCCGCGGCAGTAACAATAGTTGCGTGCGGAAATATCTCGGTCATCCATCTTTCTGTCACCTCTCCCTCACTAGCGGAGCACGAAGGTGTCATGACTGAGCGTAAATAGGCAAGGCCAAGGAGTGCGAGATCATAAAGGGAAACCCCTTAAGATGCGTGTCTGAGGAGAGTCATGACCCACACTGAAGGAAAAAAAAAAGCACGAAACCCAGTCAGACCTGCGTGCGTGTGTGCGTGTGTGTGTGTGTGTGTGTGTGTGTGTGTGAATCTTTGGCTCATTTTCAGCTCGGTGTGAAGAATGCAGATGAGTGATATGGTTAAGAAAAAAACATCCCAATGGATGGAAATAGTTTTACAAAAAGATTTTTCTTATCAATAATAAATGCTCGATGACACAGGCCAGTAAATCATTGAATATTATTAAGAATTTAAATCATTTTCGAGACATAATGGAATCAAAATGAAAAGTGACCGAAATCATAAAAAAAGTTATTAATCAGAACATGAACGTCTATGAACTTGCAAGTTCACACACACACACACACACACACACACACACACACACACACACACACACACACACACACACATATATATATATATATATATATAACATAGATATTATTAAATATGAACCAAACAAATATTTCAAACTGTATGAGGTGATATTTGATCAAAGTAAATGTCTATAACTATACAGGCTATAACTAGTTAATATATAGGCTAGGATTTTTTCATGGATGTCCATATATATCCATATACAAGTTGTTTTTCTGCTTCTCTACATTACATTATGTCATCTGCATGTAAAAATAAATGTGCAAACAAAGCCTTAAAATCACTGTAATTTGTATGTCTCCAATTGTATCTCCAATAATATGATTAGGATAAAGTAAAAGTCTTTTCTAGTGATAGTTTGAGGTTTATTTACTTTCACAGGTTAAAATCATGATGATGATAACATTGAAAAGCTCATGAAACAGCTCAAAAGACGCTTAAACAACATTTTGTAAAATAGAAGTTAAGGTCTGATTTAAACAGGGTCTCTGGGACTTACAGGAAGATGTATTATTGACCAAATGAGAAAACGTGTTCCTAATTTTGGACCCTTATATCTTATTGAAACACTGGCCTCTGACAGTGAGTCTGTGCGTAGCGAAAGTTTTGCAGTTTGACATATGCTGCTTGCAGGCAGCATCACACAGCATCCAGCTATACTACTCAGTGAGTGAGTGAGTGAGTGAATTGGGGTCATGACCCTAATTAACTGTCTGGCCAAGGCCACATGCTGGCGCCATGGTAAAAAAAAAAAAATCCTTTTCTCTTGTCTCCAAGGAAAATGTTTGAAGCTTCACTAATCAATATTTCTATATTAACATTGAATCAAATGACTGTAGTGTTGCTCTACTCTACAGTGACAAACCAACACGCAAACATCATCTCGGCAGCTCAACATTTTCTTTTAGCTCAGTCTTCTGGTTTTATACATCTGCTGTTTAGACAGCTGTTTTTAGGAAATCTATTGTAAGTTGGCAACCAAAGTTAGCTGGTGAAGAAAAGTAGAACTGCAAGCAAACTAAAGAACCAAGGTTTTTTTCAGAGGTTTTTCACGCTAAACAAGAAGTAAAAGGGGAATGAATACTGGGCTTACATTCATCAGGTGGCTCCAAATGAATGGTCTGTGTCTGCTGGACGTTTCAGCAGCAAGCGTTTGCTAACATTAGCCATAACAACTTTAAGGCGAAAATACGTCAGGCCTCTGTCAGCACATTTCATTCTTCTGCCCTCTAGTGGCCAAACATTGATTAATGCAGCTTTAAAAATATGATTCAAAATGTGAAAACATTTTGATAAAGTAGTTCTACACAGATGTTAACAAAAAACTCATATGTACTCTGGAAGTTTAGTCCCTTTTGTTGACAACAGGCTAGTTGCATTCATATCTAAAACATAATCTAGTATCTTGTAAAATGATCTTGATGAATATTACTAGCATATGCAAACTAATAATATTCAAAATATTGTTTGAAATGTGTTCTCAAGCTCTCTATATGTACTCTATATGTACCATGTAGATTTACTATTCCCATAATATTCTTGCAGTGCGGTGAGTGGAGCGAAGTTCAGAGTCACTCCTGTTGCCTCATTAATGCCCCATCTATTCTCTATCTTCTATAGGATATATAAATACTAGTGTATAGTTTTGCTGTGGAATTTGTTTTAGTAGCCAATCCTTTTTCTTTCTATGCGGAAATAAGATATGGATAAGCTTGGCACGCAAAACAATTCATGCATGACACAAATTAACCTCTTCTGCCCCCTAAACACACACACACACACACACACACACACACACACACATTGCCCCAACCACAACCTTCATTCTCTCTGCAGTGCAAACCAACGGCTGTCAACCAGCCTATCATCTATGGGTTAATCCACAGAGACTGACTTCAGCATAGAGGTCTCACTCTGCTTCAGTTTCCAGGAACCATAAGGAATGGACCAGGGTAATTGCTCACAGTGACTTAGCATCAGTGGGACATTTAGCTTAAATAACTGCTGTAGATAATCTCCATTAGAGTAATGTTATGTTGGAACAAATTTGCTTTTATTACTTGAAGATGTACCGTAAGTGGTACCAGACAGAAGACTTTCAAATTTACAATTTCAGCTATTGGCGTAATCATTCTGGTAAAAGCGATGATTTAAGGATCCTCACATCCAGAGTGACACCCTGTGTACACCTGACGTGTTTCATCCACGGTTTGATGTTTCCATTTTAACCAGTGCAACCAACGTACACCAGTTACTAATGTGCTTTATTTGCACTCAAACATGTGACATGATCTTAACTTAAATGAAAAGCAAATAAGACAAATACTGTAATTGTTGGCAAGCTAATATGAAGTGAAAGATACTCTAACTAAAATAATTTAAATCCACAGATGGTAGATTCATCATTTTCATAAATCACAAAAAAAAAAAGAAGAAGTCATAAATATTCTAGACAAAAATGCAAGTTTTGCTGGTGCTGGAACACAGAACCAAAACATAACATTCACATGCACATTTTCTGTACAAAGTAGAAAAATCTTAAACTAGATTTGGGTGTTTAATTTGGCCAATGAGATCATAAATGAAAAGAGCATATATATGATAAACAGTGTTGGGACAGTTACTTTTGAAATGTAATAGGTTACAGATTACTAGTTACCTTGTTAAAAATGTAATAAGTAATGTAACTATTTTAATTATTGTAACTATTACTTCATCAAAGTAATGTAAAGTAGTGGAGGTAACTGTGTGAAGAAACTTATTACATTTGATTACTTTTTGATGACTTCAAATAAAGCTGAAAAGTCCTAAAAACATAAATGTAAACCCAGCAGTGTAAACCTCTCTGTTAACCTTGTTTCCAGCACTGAAAGGCGTTCTTGTGTGACGACACGGCCACCCACCTTGATGTGGTTGGCTGGTCACAAGCATTGCAGACTCAGGTTGCTTGTTGTCCGGAAATTTGCCAAAAGCAAGCATTCCTGCACGGCGAAAAGATAAGCGACAGAATGAATGTTATATTCCACAGATAAGCTTTTTACAGAAAAAAATATATTCGGATGTAACCCCTTTGTAATCACAAACAGTTTGATTAGAAACTCTAATTTAATTACACATTTTTTTTCAGTAACTGTAACGGATTACAATTACATTTATTTTGTCATTTAATTATGTAACGTCGTTACATGTAACAAGTTATTCCCCAACACTGATAAAGCAAAACAATCAAGTCAGCACATAGCTCTCTGATTTCCTTTGTAGAGTTGCATTCTGGTTTGTACAGTAGATGCAGAAATACAAGTTTGATAGTTGGGTCACATTAACATTTAAATTGTTTCTACCATCAACAAAGTTGTACTATTGTCATGTAAAGCTGCAATGGCAACATATATCCTATTCCTACGATCCTATTTTATTAGGTTATGTTTCCATGTGAGAGAACATTAAACTGGTATTTTCCACTGAGAGAGACAACAATATGCACAAATACACAGTAACATTGACTCAGAAAGACTGCTGAGAGTTCAGTGCAAATGTTTACATGGCAGAAAAAAGAACAAAAGTGAGATAGCAGCTCTGTGCATGTTGCATTTTGTTGACATGAAACTGTGCCAGCTTTTTTGGCTGCTGAGTGATCTCTCCCTCAATAGAGGATCTACGGGTTAATCATTGTGCATTGCGTGCAGACTGTGTTTGCTCGGACAGAGCCAAGGGTCGGGAGGTTGTGTACAGAAAGAGCTGAGGGAGGTATCGGTCACCCTTTTCTATCAAAACAATCATCAGCCGTTTTTTTAGACAGCACGCTAGGTTGTGTAAAAAAAAAAAAAAAAAAAAAAAGAAAAGAAAAAGGCAGAAAAAAGATGTTATACATTTATGGACCACCTCCATATTTGAACTTTAACAGCATGACAGTTTGAATGTGTCTCATAATGTGTCTGTCCCTGACAAGTTAGACAAGAGAGGGTCATCTCTTTTCACTCTATGTGAGAATGATCTACAGAAAAAAACATGAAGACAGTCAAAAAAGTAAAAGGAAATGTTCTGAAAGACACACACTAAGCTTGTCTACACTCACATTTAGCCAGAACCCAAACTAAAGGACAGTGTTGTGCACACAGACTTTCAGGGTCATGGATTAAAAATATAAAAATAGAACTACTGCGACTACATTTTTAACGAATTTTGAGAAATCCAAATATGCTAGCTATAGTACACTGATAGAAATCAGGACACTGCTGCATGTTTATCCAGGTCTCTGATCACTGTGTGCCGTTGTTGTGCCGTAGCAGTTCAGTCAGTAAAACAAAAATATGGTGATAAACGACAGTGATGATCTGTAGGCTGAAATAAAAGTCCAGGAACACTTGTAGTATATAAAACAACTATAATGTTAGACCAACGCATTTCAGTATGTCAAACTGAGTTGTTTTATATTCTACAAGTGTTGCTGGAGTTTTGACCTCTTTAGACTTTTCTCCCTTCTCTGTGCACCTTGGAAGTAGGTAAAGTTGTTCCAGGAACCTCCACTCTGCTTCCACTGAAATAAAAAGTGAAACCCACACAACAATGCAGAGGACAGATCGTATCACTTGTTGCTCTTTACCGGTAATCAAATGAAGAAGGAATCCTGCAGTGCAGTACACACAGCAGTGTCCAGACAGCCAGAACCTAAGCTGAGGACAGAAATGACAGAGACTGGTTGGATGCGGCAGAGTCAGAAACACTGACATTGATGATGAGAAACCTGCATACTGTTAGAATCATGTAGCCTTTACAGGGAGATGAATAACCAGATTACTTATAATCCACATAAAAATGCTCAATGACCATCTCCATGTTTTGAGGGAAGTTTCTGCTGAAGTGTGTGTTGTAGTTAGTTCCATAGGCAGTGAGCAGCATGTCTTTAGGAAGCTGCGGCAGGCTGCTCCCCAGGGTGCTGTTGACTAATCAAATTAAAGAGGTTAAAGCGCAACAATAACCATCCTGAGACAGGATGTCCCACTCAGTTACTTACTTGGCTTTGGATGTGTGTGTGTGTGAGAGAGAGAGAAAGAGAGAGAGAGAGAGAGAGAGAGAGAGAGAGAGACAGAGAGAGAGAGGAAAATCACATGTAAAAAAGATGTGGGCCTGAATAAGAAAAAGTGCAAGTACCAGCACCTCTTGCATTTAATGTATACACTAAGAGCTCAAAGACATTTGTCCCTTTAGTATCAGAGCTGTAGGGCCAGAGTACTAGCTGCTTGGCCGTATTGTACACCCTCTTGTCCACTTCCATGTCCTTTTTCTGAAAGGTATCTTATCAAGCTGAACAGGTCAGGTGGTGACAGTCACAGACACAGTCAAAAGCAGTGGCAACACTCCGGTAAGGTTGTTCATTTGTACAAGGTGCAGATTTGTGCAGGCCATGTGGTTTTTCTTGAGGTGCAGGGATGTTTTTTCTACATTGTACCCTTTTGGTATTTGGTTGTTTGAACATATGTTGCAGTGTTGGGAGAATGTAGTATAGGGGGTCTGTTAATGGCAATCTAGCCACCTTCTTTCCACTATTTTGGTATCAAGAGCTGCTGCACTTACACTATCTGCGGAGCATATCACGGCACATGGCACACCTGTGTTCTGTTTTTGTCACTATAGTTGGTAGAGTCACATCATTCCAAATGCAGTCGCTACTGACAGCCTTGTAATTATGAACGGCAGATCTACTGTGGTTACATTGATTAAATGTTGCTCAACCACCACCAAGCTTTTATTACCACTATCATGTTTGCACTGCTGATTATGGACACTTACAGCTTTGCATGACAATAATAAAAAAAATTATTTCCTCTGAGTTTTTCTTTTTCTTACCAAACTACTACTATTCCATAGAGTGCAACTTTTTAAAGGGATGATTATTACCAGCCATGGACAAACCACTGAGATATCTACTAATAATGTATGATAATGGATTCTTCCCCAGCTCACCTCGTTTCCACGTGGCCCACAGGTGCACCATGCAGCCAAAAAACTACCAAAACACTGCACGTAGCACACTTGTCTTGTGCTCTGTCCCTTGATTCACAAGACTATTTTTGTCTTTGTACATACTGTATGTCCTCACACATATATTGTGCTTTACAGCATATAAATATATATAGTTTTGCTTTTACTACTTTCTTCACAAAACTTTCTTCACCTTTCAGTCTCTTTCACTGTTTAAAATTTCCTTCAAACATCTAACAAAAACAGAATCATTTCCCTTAATTGCTAGAGATTATGGTCCTGCTCTTCTGTACTGTCATTAAGTTGTGGCTGAACAAACAAGACTGAAGGACTCAACATGCAAATTTAGAAATGATTACAGACATATACACCTTTTCTCTTGTCTGCATTCAAGAAACTCAGGTATAGCGGGTGTTAGAATCAAAACAGAATGAATAGTTCCCTCGCGTGAGGAAGCTCTGGTTATGCAGGTACACGTGTAGCACTGAGGCTGTTGTGTGCCAAGCTTTATCTCCTTAATCAGTTCTCTTTGCCACCAGTTAATCATTTGTGCATGCCAAGGCTCAGACACATTGGATTCATTACACGCAGTGGGAGAACAGAGGCAGGATGACGACATCGTGGCTGTTGGTGCTGACTTAGCCGCTGGACAGTGGTGTAAATTACACAGCCACTGGCCCTTCTTTTGTACCAGCGGGAATAGATTTAATCATGTGCATTGTGAAGCACTCCAGTACCTGATCCCACTGTGTCTCAACCTGTTCTTTTATGCAACACAGTGAGTGACAAGGAGGCAGATAAAGAGAAATGTATGAGGGTTGACACATCTGGCCACTAGGTGTGTGTGTGTGTGTGTGTGTGTGTGTGTGTGTGTGTGTGTGTGTGTGTATGCATGTATGCCTATGCGTGCATGTATGTGGATTTGTGTGTGTGTGTGTGTGTGTGTGTGTGTGTATGCATGTATGCCTATGCGTGCATGTATGTGGATTTGTGTGTGTGTGTGTGTGTGTGTGTGTGTGTGTGTGTGTGTGTGTGAGAGAGGGCAAACAGTAACATTCATAAGTGTATTTGTGCAGCTTCACAGCTTATTTTTAGCTACCTGCAGTGATGACATATGAAGTTTACTGGCACAGAACATGAAGGAAAAAGTGAAAAAACCAACATACATTTGTGTGCTGTTATACTTTTATAATCCAGGCAGAGGCAGATAAAAAGTGAAGAATCGAGTTAACAGTGCCGGCTGCTGTGTGCCGTGCTGGCATGTGTGATAAGTAAAGGCAGTAATCCAACAGCTTGTTAACTCGCAGGCCCTCACACAGCAGGAGATTAAAGATGGTGGTCGTGATACAGGAATGTTAAAGAGACACGACACAAACCGCTGAAGTATTGCCACACCTGGCTTATACAATATGTCGCAATGCTTGTCGGTGTGTGTGCCTGTTGCAGGTATGCATGGAGGTATGGATGCGTGTAAAATGGAGACATGAGCGTGTGTGAAAATGACAGAGAGAAGAATCTGGTTGTTTATTGCCAATGGCAATAAACAATGGTAACCTGACTTAAATAAATTCTGATCCCTGCAGGGCAGCACTGTTTGTCATCCACCCATCTCTGGGATTTGAGCATCTCGTAAACACCACAACAAAAATTTGTCTCTCTTCTCTTTGTCTCCTTTTCCACTCCTCCTTTACAGAAACACAGAACTATCTGCTCCTATTGTCCGTCCACACTCTGCCAGCTGCCTGCGTTCAATCGAGCATGCGTAATAAAAAACACTGAGAGCTGATGATTGAGATGGAAATCGGGAGACTGTTACATTTGATAATATAGTTTTCGTTGGGGAAGAAAAAAATCTCACAACGAAATTCTACTGATGTCATGTCACATGTAGTGACAGGACCCAGTGTTCACACAGTCTGCCCTCCAGTGCCACATCAAATGAAGTTACAAATAGATCTGCCAACAGCCCATTACCCTGCCTGTCAGGTGAGAAATTATTCTGATTTGATCTCAAGCCAGTTCTTAGCTTTCAAATGTAATTTATGAGCAATCATAACAGTAGCAGTTCCACATAAAAAAAAAAACCAAAAAAACAAAAACGGCCTAATACGTAACTGCTTGGCCTCAGGGGATTGTACTGCAACTTTTTATTGTCGGACTGAGTGTCTTTGATGTTTATGGGTTCTGCTCATTGATTATCTGAGATCAGTCCAAATACTCAGAGTATGTCAAAAGTTTCCCTGTTGCCTTAAAATTGTTTGGAAATCATAGCATGTTACTAACAGCGGTACTTATTTTGTTCCAAAGATCATTAATAGACTGTCTGTTCAATCAGCAGATGCTTCCCAGTGATATCAATCATTTTATTTCATGAGTCAATTGGTTTAAGCATCAGCTGCCGTATATCATGTAATGTCTCATATAAACTCTTGTCTTTTTGTTGTTAAGTAAGCAGCTGACCCAGTACTGACGTCAGCAGAAAAGGTGGATACTATAGCTGTTGTAGATAGTAAGATAAGTTGATAAGACATTAGCACTAGTCACTGTGTTTACTTGAGTTGAAGTCTTTGCTCCACTGAAAATTTGCACAGTCAGCCAATAGAAGGAGTATTGCTTTTATGTATCTCACTATTTTCATTTGATAAGTCACTATTTTAGGGACATGCCATCACCAAGTTTTGTACAATATTACACTACCAGACTGCATATTTATTAACTACTTACATTGGACCCCTGACATCACTGCTGACTGGAGGGCAGTTTCATCTGAGGAAGATGTGACTGCACTTCAGTCATTAGATCAGGATCTCTGCTGGGTGTGATTGCAGGAACATACCGAACACAAGTCGACTATCATTTTATTTCACACATGATCCACCCTCTAAATTTGACTTAACATGCTTAGAGGGTGAGGGACGATGATTGCACCCTCTACCAGTACACAGTAACACAACCCTTGGCCTGTTGTGTAACCAACAATGATACACCACATCAAACTAGCCTATAGGTTGATGCAACAGACTGAGGCATCATACAAAAGTGTGTGAATTACAGTAAAGGTGTCATAAGTTGCAAGATTCATAGTATTGTTGATTCCACAGTGGTTATTTCACCAGGCACTGTGAGATTACTTTAAAGTATGAGGGCACAACTCTGTATTTTCCAGCCAGTCAACATTTTGGGAGCAGAACTAGCGGCTGACGGGCAGACATGAGAGTATAACCAATCTTCTCATCTAACAGTTGGCTAGCAAATAACTTTCCCAAAATGTCAAACAATTTCTTTAAAAGATAACTGTAGTTCCGCATGTTTCCAGATGTCAGCAATTACTTTGTTGAGCAGTGTTATCATAAGCAAAAAACCCAAGTTGTGATAAACTGGGGTTAAAGCTAGTTCTCCTGAACCAGGGATGTTGTGAATATGTGGCATGCACAGTAACCATTCAGCTAGGGCGCTCTGTTAAGTTTGAATCCTGACAACATATTACAATAATATAAATAATGTAAGCTTCTAATATAATATAGTATTTAAAGATAGGCTTAGACATCTGTAAATGAGTTATCCTTAAACCCATATTACATTTGTGATTGCAGTGCAAAAATACACAGAAGGCACAGTGTGCACGTTAATCCATGCATACTGTGTATAAAGAGGGCAGTAAAGAAAGGGAGGACAGGACAGAGGAAAGATGGTCATGCATAGGTGTGGCACCAACAATGTCTTTGCTAAGCATACGCCTATGTTTCTTGTTTGTTAACAAAGGCCACTGAGTAAATGTGCAGGTATGCCACTTTGCATTCCAGTTCCCACAGCCTGACTGTTTATGGCTATGACTCATACGTATGCTTTCGAGCAATCAGCATAAATGCTCCAGACTTGCAGTGCTTTCATGTTAGGGAGATATTTTCTGTGAATAGACGCAGTGATGGGTGCATTAATGCAAAAAAGTATTTTAAATACAGCACAATGATGTGCATGATTTGATTTGACTTACACAAATGCCAAAGATAGACCTGGAGAAACGCGCATGACGTTATCTCCGTGCGTCATCTTGATTTAAAGATGTCATTGTTATGTAAGATATTGAACAGAAGGATCCACAGTGTAATGTTAGTTTTGAAGATATCCTTGTTTTTCTCCAAATCAGTGTCACTGAGCTCGGGGCTCCACATTAACAATCTTGGAGACACTCCCAGGCACAGAAGAATGAATGAAAACTTTTTGTGAATGACAACGGCTGCTTGACAAAGAGTTATCTCTGTCTGTCATTCAAGACGTTTCAAACAGGCTGTTTCAAACAGGCTGTTCTCATTGGCAGTAACAGCCTCTGACAGTACAAGCATGAGAGCTGTTTAGCTGTAGTGTATCATACCTCAGTTTGTCTGAGTTCTTTGCTGTGATAAATATCTTAGGAATGATGCAGTGAACAATATCTACAGACAGAATAACTGGTCAGAAATACAGGTTTACAAAAATTAGGTTCAACAGTTTCAAGTTTTCATTCATCTCATGTGCTCTTAATTCAAACATACCACACAGCTTAGTACCTTATCTTATCCATATTATTACTGTTACTGTTCTTCATGCTTTTGTCACTTGATCCTTTATTGTGTTCAGTCAACACAGACTGCATAATGACTCGCATTTCATGTAATTGCACGTAATTGCACGTAATTTCCAAAAGACAGGTGGCCTACACGCAATACTGTGCTTGAATGCATCCTCTGTAGATGGAGGAGTGACACTGCTGCTGCTCTGTTTTTGCTATGCAGCTTGTATATGTATAAGCCAGTGCAGAATTACCTTAAAGTGCAATGCCACTGACGGTTGCAAGATGCTGGCTCCAATCCCTGACACCAATTGACTTCCATTCAAAAAGCGCCAACTTCTCTCTAGAAACACTAGAGTCAAAGCAAATGATTTTCCACAAGTCATTATGATCTCAATCTCTAAATTCAGATCATCAAATAAGTGTGTTGGTGGTCATTTTGGAAATGATTGCTCCGTTAATAAGACTTGAAAGCTTATAGTAGCTTTGATGTCTGCTGTGTGGGTGTTGATTGACAGTTTGCTCTTCTGCTGCTCTCCCCACTGCTCCACTCCCCCTGTGGACTGTCTCGGACTTTCAGAGCTTCTGTTTAAAGAATAAACTGTGATTTTTCACAGGCAGTTCTACTGTGTTTGTGGTTAACAAGACCCTCACAGGATGCTGTCAAGCAATCTATGAGTTTAATGTTACTTGATTATGATGGCTGCCTGTTAGCACAATTTAGTTAAAGTAGCTAACTTTAGCCCAGGTGTGCACTAGTTGGTGTTCCCAGTAAGATACCATTTGCTTCAGTCTGAAAGGCAACACCCTGTCCTCTTTGTAAGGTCCTGGCTCCAACCAGAAAAGATGCCTACGATTATAAGCGGCAACTCTGGGCTTCAGAACCGGCTCCAATGCAAACCAATGGGTGATGTCACACCTTGTTACGTCCATCTTTATATACAGTCCATGATCTGGACAGGTTAGTCTCCTTACCTCTGCTGTGTCTTGATATCCTTTCCATGAATATCACAAACAGGAGAGGTGACACGCTTGTCAAAATCCAGTGCCCATCTTCAACATGCCTGACTTATTGCCAAGAATGTAAACATAACTTAAAGTTACAATGTGCAGGAAATGCACATGAAACACATGACTCCTTAGTTATCTGTAAATCTGGTCCACTTTTGTGCACCAGAAACAATTTGTTCTCCCCGAATATGAGCATCAACAATTAGCAGTCTTCTTCTCAGGACCATGACATAGGTTTTCCATGTTTCCATGATAGTTTAAGAACATCCTCAACTACCTTTTTATGAAAATGGGGAAAACCACCGATCTTTGCTAAGCCAAGGCCACTGTTCCATCACATCTACAGCGTGTGTTAGTCATGACAGCCTAATAATATGCAAATCCATCAGTCCCCTTTGACTTGTCAGTACTTCTCTGTTCTCTGCCAACCAAAAACAGAGGATTTGCGTCTTATGTTTGACAGCCTCCATCACTGCTGGCGTGCACCAGCTGTTTCTTTGGGTTGGCACCATAAAAAACACCAACCACTTTTTAATGACAGCTCTTTGCATGAAAATATGCTTTGGTGAACCGAGCCTTGATGATGGTGTTTGTTATGGACAATCCATGGGCACGATCATGCAGTGACAGCTCACCAGTTTTGTTCAGATCAGGCAGGCAAAACGGTCATTGCGGGCTCTTATAGGACTACATAGCACTAGGATTCGTGAAACACCATGTCTGGTTGCTCACTTGGGACTTATTTGCCTTGGTTGATCCTTCAATGAGACTCACTTCCCAAAAACACTGCCTCCAGAGTGTCTGAGGAAAGCTGAAGAACACACACACCTCCACAACAGTATTAATATTAGAAACAATACTAAGATTCGTATTATCCTGGTTTTCAGTTGAGATGTTTGGTCCCCCATGAATGTTTCAATGGTGAAAATGACCTTATTTTACAAATACAGGTTACACAAATATATGCACAATATATCCGCCGTCCATAGCTTCTTCCCAGAGAAGTCAGTATAGCCATCACCCTTTAGAAAGCTGTATGAGCCGACAGGAGTGTATGAGAGTGTATGATTCATTGTTATGCAACACAGAAATGTGTACACAATGACAAAAGTAACCTATATTACGGTAACTGAGGGTTGAGCACAAAACATAAATACCACTGAACGCAGTGCCAGGTTTAATTACACACTCTTGTTATATTAACAACCTTTCATGACCCGGCAGGCAGTGCGTTGTTGTTTTTATCAACAGGATAGGAACTGTATGATCTGTGTTCTTTTGCGTGCTTGTGTGCAAATCCAAAGAAAGATTGTGTTGGTGCTTTAGCAAAACCATTACCATCCAACAGACTGGCAGGATTGATTTTCTTTCATTCACTTGATTTAGTTTCATGATTCAGATGTTTTCTAAATCAAACTGCTGTGGAAATGCCATTGTGCCCCCAGGAGCAATACATCAAAGAGACACGATCAAACCACAGCCAGTTGATGTTGCCTGATTTCCAAGATGGGCTGTAAATCAAAACTCCTTTCAACTGTCTGTCAAACATTTTTATAACAGGAAAGTTTTCTGCCTAATTCCCCACCCAGACAAGCCGTGTTCCACCTTTAGTTTACACACCTGGTGAACACACGCACACATTAACACGCATGCATACTGTACATACCAGCACACACACGCTACACTCACATAAAGAAGATTATGACATTTTCATCTGAACATAATGACAGCGATGTTTTCCTCTCGCATGACTGAAGGAAATGAAAATTGACAGAAATTACAAATTTGTATGGTTAGATAAAATATGGCTGTAATTCATTGCTTTTCATGTGGGGTAACTAACAGAGGACATATGCCAAAATAATGTTTTAAATAATCCAATATGTAAGCTATCCTGAGCGAATGTAGGAGTAGGAGTTACTCAAAGTAAGATTGATGTTTAAGAATAAAAAGTCTATGAAAGTTTTCTTTTATAGACACACATAATGAAAAACATTAACTCATAGGAAGTTTTAAGAACTATCTTGGTCTTCAGTCACATAATAAGATGTGTTTATATGGATGATATTTTACCCCTGTCTCCTTTCAAGCATGATCTCTGGTATCAGATGTTATAGTTCGTCCTTGCTCTTTCTCTGGGCATCCACCGACTCCTGCTGGATGACTTTGACCCCTTCCCCAGTGGATGCTGTGACTGGTTTTAGTCTGGTGTTCACAGACAGCTGCTGGTGTGTTTCTAGTGCTCTCTCAGTCTTTTTGGGTCCTTGCCGTTTCAGAGATATTAAGGTGTTAAACAGTTTGTGGTAGGTGTTGAGTCCTTGTGCCGTGAAAACTTTCAGTTTAACATCATGTGTCATATGCGTAAATTTGTGAAAGACAACAACAACAACAACAATAAGAAATCACTTAAAAAGTCTTGAAAAAACAGGATGCTCATTCTGCACCTGTATATTCCTGTCAAAACCACATCTGTATAGACTGCCGCTGAACCAAATCTAAACATCCATTTTGCAGTTTGATTAGCCGGTCATGGGGAAAGCTGAGTTGGTTTTTAAATATTTGGTTTTCTTCCAAGTCAGGGATTGTGAAATAAATACAATAAACAGATTTATAGATATAAAGAGTAAGTAGTGGTGTTGATAACCATTTCACTGTGCCTGACATGTAACTGGATATCATTAGGGAATTTTTAGAGGCAGTGTTGAGGCAAGACAGTGGCAGGTTGGGTTGTTCAAAGTAACATATTTTCTATAGCCCGTTTTAAACAGAGATCCCGCATATTGCTGTAAAGAAGACCCCTCATTACGCCAGCTTTGCTTTTTTACACTGAACCAAACAAAGCCGGCATAATGCCACCCCTGTGTGTGATTTTAGATAGCATGCCGGCGTCCTGGAATCAGAGGCATGACGAGTAACACAACAGTGTCGGCGTCTAGTGTTGACTGTCCCACCATGCTGGTGTTACACCATATTTGGTGACCCATCAGATTCTGTGCCCCTGATATTCTTACCCTAACCCCAACCATCTCACTCCTCATGCCTAAACCTAACCAACACTGCAGGTCACAGAATCTGATGGGTCACCAAATACAGTGTCATCATCGGCTCCCCCTTTTACACAGATGTCAATTCGGTAATGTGACTACCTCTGCTGCCGGCTTAATGGCAGAACAACAATGTCCCCCTATTACATGTTCGTACCTTTTATACAGAATGGTGAGGCAGAATAACAGCGCAACATTCCTGCCTTGAACAGGCTGTATAAAAGGGAATTATATACGTTGAGACAGAAAACTAATTTGTATTCAGATAAAACTGGAGGTGGTATCTGTATGTAGATGTTCTTTTTCTGTTACCATATCAATGCAGTAAATGCATCACTGTTAAAATAATTGACTAAAACTGCATGTCCACTCTGCCTAGCCCCATTTTGCAGCTGTCAAATTGATATCATCCTTTTTCACAAAATTCTTGTAGTGTTCTTTAATAATTGTGCCGGTGACCAAACAAACATTTAACACTCATAACACTAATGCGTTGAGAAAAGCTCAGCGGTATGTAGTGCATGTAAGAGAGACAGGGGTGATGAGAGAAAAAGAAAAACATAACAATACAAGAGATAAAGCATCTGAGAGAGAGAATATTCAGTGTACACAATCCTGGTGTCCAGGCCAGCAGTTGCGTGTTAAACTGTGACTGCCGCTGGACACTGGACTCCAGTCTCCACGCCGCTCTCCCGACCAGTTCCAGGCAGCTGCTGTCTAAGCAAGACCTTTGTTATGGTGGGAGTCATTTTGTAATGCTACTGATGTCTGCACATTGGTTGCCAAGCTCTAATTGAATTATCAGTCTGTTTTCCAAAGCAGGCCACTTGGAAATTCCACTATTATAGATACCATTATCATGCCAGAAAACCCATTGCGCCTGGGCCAAAAACAGCAGTTTGTGATGCTGAGCTATGTGTGTCTGTATGTGTGCATGTGTGTGTGTCCATTTCTCTGCCCCAGTGTCAGCAGGATCAGTGACTGTGCATGTACCAGCCCTGACAATCAAAGTGATGTATGTGACGTGATGATGTGTGTTCTGAGATTACACAAACATGAGGGTTAAACCTGAACGCTCCAGGTGTCCTAAACAGATCTTTTAACCACATGAGTGCCATTTGATGATTTAGTGGTTAGTCGGCGTGCCATCACCGCTGCGGTTTGGCCCCAAAATACCAACAAGTCCTCAGTTTCACAAAACAAGCAACTGGAAAGCGGACGTAAGAGATTAATTGCCATCGCAAATCCGAACTCTGTTGACAGGAGATGTTACAACTTGCATTTGTTTTGAAGAATGTGAGGACGAGGCACACACGTCATTAGAGATTTATTATTATTACTTTCTTTAATCATGAAACAAGTAAAATGCTCTTATTATGTTACTGACGGGGAAATGATTTACAGTGTGACATTTTGCAAAAAGGTTGGAAAGGCTGCTGTGAGAACAGTCAATTCCCAGACATGAATTAGTCCCTTTACACCTTGCATAAAAATGTGTCTCATATCCAGATTGTATTTAGATATGATTTAACCTGATTACATTTACACCTAGTATTAATATATGAGTCCAGTGTCTACATTGAGACCCGATTGAGATCCAGCTCAAAAAACCTAACATCATTTCCTCCTCTTGTTTGCGTGGGTCCAAAACAACAACAACAACAACAACAACAACAACAACAACAACAACAACAACAACAACAAAAATAAAGGTAGCCATCCATGAAGCTGCACTATAGTATGGAATTTTGTCTGTTTTTTGAAGTGGGCAAAGAAGCCTGCACTTGGTCTTGTTTTGACTCCCTCCATAAAAGTCATGCATGAAAAAGTACCACATAGTTGTTGTATGTGGATTGACAAGGCGATTGCATTTACACTTTTGTTCAGTGAGGTCACAGTGCATAACTGACCACCTGGTAGTTTGGCTGATCAGATCACAGTCTGTCCTCAATGTGTCTTTGCTACATTTACACCTGTACTTTCATGTGGTCAAGCACTAATTGCAATCTGATCACCAAAAATGCATTTTAATGCAAGGTGTAAAGGGGGTCAATCAGTGTTCATCATATGCAGATAAACACTGGTGATATTGTGAAACTGTGAACATGGGCCACTTGTTGATGATTTTGTGTCTTGGTATAACAAGTTCAATCCAAGGATTCATTAACAAAGACCCCACCATTTGTACAGTATAAAAAATAGTTTATTTGGGATTGGCAAGAAGATTCGGGAAGAATTGGATGAGGGTCTTGGACGGTGGGATGATTGGGGGTCAAGAGAGGGATGAAGGGGGTCAATTGCCAGGGGATGAACGGAAACTGATGGTTGGTCAAGGTCTTGTATGATGGGATGGGGATGGGGGGGTGAGGGGGCATAAAAGCTGAGACAAACAGGAGAGAAAGGGGTTAGACATGCCTGTATATGTATGCAAGGGTGATTGAATTAGTGAGAGCAAAGTGGGGTCTTGTTCCTGAACCTCAGTTATAATTACCTCATTAAATGTACCAAAAACCCAAGACATAATCATTGATTTTAGAAGAACACAGCCCAGTATTAGTTACACAACCATTCGTGATACAGACATTGATACTGTTCCTGAGTGCAAATACTTTGACACGCAAGCTTTGTTTTGAGTCAAATACCAATGTTGTCTGTGAAAAGGTCCAGCAGCGGTTTTTCTTTGAATTTGAATGAATTCTTTGAAGGGGTGCGGCGTTCTTATGATTTATTTGATCAGTGTTTTATTGGATCTTTTCTTACATACTGTTTGGTTTGGGTGCTTCAGCTTGGTAAATAAAAATAGGTCGGCTAAGCTGGTCAAGGTGGCCAGCATGGTGATCGGGGTGCAGCAAGCCCAACTTCAAGACATTTTTTTGTAAAAGGTTTATCAATAAGGCTCATCTGATTCTAGACTGTCCCTACCACCCACTTCATAAGTAGTTTGACCTCCTTCCTTCAGGCTGCCACGACAGGATTGTCAAAATAAAACAAGGCACTTTAGACTCTCTTCCTGTGGCCATTGAAAGATTTGCACCACCTGCACTTTATCTTAACAGGAACTGCATTTCATTTGGCTCTATATTCAGCATTGGTCTTAATCTTATCTTCCACTTTTTAACTTTTCCACTAACGGCTCCTTATATACGTCACCTTAAGTTGAAAGTTAAACTTGTATTAACAGAGGTTTTTGTCCACAAGGGGACAGCATAACGAACTGTTAACACAACATACTGTAAAATCACCTTATAGCATTTATGTGGCTTACATATTAGCAAACAGTGGCTCTGTTTTCCTCTCCACTGACTCTTAGCTGCTAAACACTTCACTGCAGTATGCTCACCAGCTAACTAGTCTGCTGTTTGTCTGAGCTAAGCAGGTAGCATGCATTGGATTTATCAGAGCTGTCTCTGTGAAAACAGCTGCCTGCTGCTGTTGGAAACGAGGTTAATTAGAGCAATGAGAGCAAATCAAAACACTAAAATTGTGGGCCGTAAAACCAAAACAACAAGCTGAAACAGGCTCTGTAAAGCTGAAGGGAACTCCAGAATCAGGTGATAATTCTTGGTGGGTTTGTCACTACTAGTGACAACCTTTCACATTACATGCTTTAATTTTTTTCATTTTTTTCATTGTTAATATAGAAATATTGATTAGTGCAGCTTTAAGGACACTGACATGAGTTCAAAGTTTTTTCTGGTAAAGGAGCCTACTTTTGGATCATTTACTGCAACACTTTGTAAACACAGGGCCTTTCTAGATAACTTATTTCAACACACTCTGTTAGGCCATCGGAGCCTATAGATTGAAGTTATGTACTGGTTTTAATGAGACAATTGGCTAAGTTGGGGTGCTACATCAATGAACACTGCCAGAGTTGGACGTTTTGTTCCTTAGGTTACTAACCACTGTGTCTCTCATGGTAGGATGCTCCACACAGTCAGTCATTGGCATACATACTGTATATGCTTTTAATTGAGAATGTGTATGCCTCTAAGCATGTAAAAACAAAAAAAGCAAGTTTTAAAAATGCCAGTGCCACAGACCAGGTCAGGAGGTCTGTAGGAAGATGAAGCTGTTGTCCTCACGCAAGGCAACACTGCAACCAGAGGCAACACTCTTTTTTTCCCCAAATGACAAGAGAGCCGTAGACTTGCTCATCCGGTTTTTCACACTCTTGGCTCTGCTGTGTGCATGCGAACAGCTTGTAAATGACAGAGGAAGCCAAGGTGTATAGAGACCAAGTGCCTCGGGCCAGGGGAGTTTACACAGCGTGTTGCTATTAATCCGCCCTCTCAGGTTTTTCTATCCAATTCTTCCATAACAATGCCAATCAAGTGCAACTTTCCTGTGAAGCTAAGAAAAAGCGTTTGGCAACCCCTTGATATGCATTCTTGACAGATGTGATATTGTATCTATGTTAAGTCTGTCAAGAGGCAGTACTGTGGAGAATCAAATCATGCATGTCAAATTCACATGGTAAATAAATCATGCTTTTATAACTGTGAGAAAATATCGAAATCTGGTGCTATTGCAGTCATGGTTATATAAACTTTAAATTAAACCATTCTGTGTGTTCTAAGCATTCATTGGTTGCCAACACTGCGCTTCAGTGAGCTTGCATGCGTGCCTTAGGGATCTGCAAGGAAACAAATTTCCAAACACACTAGAACCAATTACAGTGGACAAAAAAATGTCAGATCAGCCACTGCTGTAATGTCAGATTTTAACTGAGGGATCAGTGCTTCTGAAAGAGCCTCTTGCTGTGTCTTCTTAAACAGACACCTGCAGGACAACAGATAATACATACTGATCATGGGATTGGTGGCATGCTTTTGACACAACTAATAAGTCCATTACTCATCAGACAAGCTCCGATTCTCAGGCCTCTTAGCAGCTCTAGTCGGCGTACAATCGGAAGAGGGTGTGCCCAGACACAAGAACTGGAAGAGGAGCAGGCTTGAGAGAGTAAACTCGGGTGCTTAGTACTCAGCCCCAGGCACGTAACTCAGATTTAAGAATGAGTTAGCGTGTCAAGATAGCGTGTCTTGCAGCAGACCACGCCTGCACCTGTCAGGTGTTCTGTGGCATGCTTGTGTTTCGTGCGGGAGATTGTGTGTGCGTGTCTGGCTGCATGTTAGATAGTAAGACCTGTCTATATGCGTGCGTGCTCCCTCTTCTTCTTGCACGTAGCTGCATACCCCTGTGATGATGGACACCTGTGATTTACCCAACGCCTGCAATGGCCACGGATCCCTGGAAACACCTAAATATTTATCAACAAGTGCAGCGGTTCAGCTGCCAGGCCATGCAGCTTCCTCGCTCTTTTGCTGACACATTAAATCTGGTTATATAAACTGTAAGATTTCTGTGTCACATTGAACTATCCCAATTATCTGTGCCTGTAGGTTTTATTCATGGGCTCTGACTGAAGCTGTTCCAACCGGTGTTGTGATTGAGCAACATTACATTTTTGTAGGTCAAAAATTTCACATCACATAATCCATATTAAAAGCACAACTCAATCCTGTAACAACTGTAGGTAACTGCCTGTCACAACTACAAGTGACCCCTGACATGAAGGTAAGGAACACTTTCTCTCATGTTTTCCATTCAAAATCAACCCGCTGTCAAGCAGAAACTTCAAGTGACAACAAAAGCAACTTTTTGAATTTGTTGATTACAAGCAGAGAAATAAAGCAGGAGTAGTGAATTTTTTGTGGGCACTTGTGGGAGCAGATCAAACTGTAACCCCAACATTAACATATTCTCACCTTATAAAGTTTTTTATAGCAAACATCATAAAATTTGTTTGGAGTTTCCAAATAACAGCTGCCTACTATGGCTTTCATGTGAGACTAAATCAAAGCAAAACAATGAGCTGAAAGGTACTAAAATGCTCTGTAGTGCTGTGGGGTGCTGCAGAATGAGGTGATTATTCTGTGTTGATTTGATACTATGAGTGACCCCTCTCACATTACACAGTCATTTGATCCATTGTTAATAAAAAAATATATATTAATCACTCAGCTTTAAGGTTTGCATCCCATGCTCATTATACCAGAGGGCTCTAGAAGAGTGATAGAGGCAAAAAATCTAATATTCCCATAAGTGTGTTTCTTAGAAAGATGAGAACAGTTTCTCCTTATCACATTAAGTACTCTTCTTTCAGTCACTACATGGTGTCTTTACAGGTTGCATAGAAGAGATGAGTGATAAATTTGCAACTTTGTTATCCTGCCGCTGAAGACTTCCTTCATTTTGAAAACTATTTTTGTATATTTGTGAAGGAAACATATTTGTGCTGCTTTCAGGATGGATGAGCTGTACTATTTCCCCTACAACAAAAAACTATGGTGTAAAAGTACAATGTAGCTCAATGGTTCCCTCTCATGGGATGAAGTCAGTTTCTATATTGTTGCATGACAAAAATAAAACAAGAAGTTCAAGGAGGTTTCAGGAAGCCCGCGTACAAATATTACCGTGAAAGTCCCTGATTGTGAAGATTTAGATTTCTAACATTTCCTTGGTGGAAATAAGAGCTGTGGTCAGCAAGAGGCTGATGATGCAGATGGAGGACCAAACTGAAATTTGTGTTTGGATTAGTTAGGAGCATCTGGAAAGATGGCTAGATTTTTAAACTCAGAGGTCACATATTAAACAATATGTCCCAGTTGAAATGAACTTGATGAAGAAAACAAACTCTGGTTGTTTGCAGTGGCTGATGGTTCCGGCTGCACCTTGGCCTCTGATCCCCTTAGTGATACACGGCCTCTGCAGGCTTCAAGAAAGATGCCAACGTGCTGGTTTTTTTTAGCAACTTCACTAGTCATCACTATCATCATAAATGTGGTTGTCTGCTGACAATTATTTAATGTGTAGTTTAGATATATTAGTGTGTGCAATTTTTAGCACACTTACTACAAATTACACACAGTTTAAATTGCCGTTAACATTTAACAAAGCATATCACATTTTTAAGATTCCTTTTTTAAATACATAATCATTTGGAGGGCATTTTGATGCCTCTATTCGATAACCAATGAGGACAGAGAGAATTGGGGAATGACGTGCAACAGAGGCTCCTGGCTTGAGGACACGGAGACGTTGTGGTTTGTTGTTGGCAACCTCACTCATTTTTAAATGCATTTTTCTTACCTTTGAGGCTGGGAGTGGAAGGTAGGAAAATTAACTTGCAGAAGCTTGAGACAAGTAATCACTGTGTTATAATAAAGCTGAAAGTTGGGCTGATTTGAAAAGTTAACTTTAGAAACTTTTACTATGATGGATTATCTATCGCAACCTTTTACACAAGTTTCTGACCCCTGGATGTCGTTTTTTACACTGTACTGTAATAGCATAAGTAAATTATTTCCTGGAAAGTATGAAATTAATAAAAAAACATATGACTGGTATACATAATTCATAATACATTATCTAAACTATATAAAAACACTGGTATGGTCCTTTAATAGCAGGTGGTGCCAAGTGAGTTGGAGACTCTTACCAATGTGTTGCATTGTCCTTGACACTGAGTAATGTACCATTTCTGACTCTGACCTCTGACCTTTCTGTGAAGGTGGCCAAAAAAAAAAAAAAAATCCAAACGCAGACCAACAGAAGAGCACAAAATAACTGCCTTCATTTATCTAATTATGCTCTTAATTACACACATTTGCATCCCGAAAACACATACATACATGCTTTTGTTATACACACATGCACACAGGCACACCCACTCACTCTCATAACCTCCTCCACACACATAAACAACACACACACCCAGACTGTTTGAAGTGACAGCCCTGTCGTGCATGAGGTGTATTTATGGATGGCCACGCTGTGCCAGTACGGAAATTCCTGTCATACTAGGAAACATCTGGCCAAATTTTATCTGTTGTATCTGTATTCTCATCTCAAGTTGCCAGCAAATCGTTACACAACTCTCCTCACAGTACAACATCAGTGGAGTCTGGTGTCCCAAGTGCCTGGATGAAAATACTTGTAAAATGTGTTATGTCATAGATATTCCAAGATAAGATTGTATGAGGTTTGTTAAAAAGAGATACAATATATATTTTTAGAAAACCTGATGTTAGAAAAATCTTATCTTAGTTGCCAAAATATATAACCGTGTCACTATTAATTTGTCAAATAACAATATCAACGATTTATTTGTTTGTTTTGTAATTACTAAGAAAATGCATGATTTCAATTAATCACACACTTTTATAAAATGACATTAATTATGAAATAAGTTGTAAATGTAAGGTATTAAAATTGTCTTTGAGGAGAGCAAAGCATAAGTGACAGCCTTACTGGAAACAGGATTGTTGCTCTTACTGCAGATCTTATTAGGCTGGAGGTGACAGATCTATTGTCGCTGGTGGTATGTGAACTTTTTGCTTCAACGTGCACTCTGTTGACCTCATCTTTGCTGTCCCCTACAGGCTGAGAGGAAAGGCTCCAGTTGCATGACAAGTGGTGAAGGAAATGAGATAATCTCTTTCACTCTCTTGCCTTTCTTTCACTGACATGGTTCTTAAATTGTTTCATGTTGTTTTTCCTGATCCTGGTTTCCCTGGCAACCACTGTACTGTGAGCAGTGACCACACGGCAGGGGGCGGAGCTGTTAGGTGAGAAGCCTGTCAAGTAACACGCACACACACACACACACACACGCACACACACAAACACACACGCACACACACACACGCACACACACAGATGTAAGTCTTGGGATACACACAGATATGGAAAAATTATATATAATGCACTATAATGCACTCACACACAGACATAAAATCACAACAAGCGATCGATATAATGTGCCAAACTATACATCAATTTATCTATACAAGGACACACACATAGCCGTGATACACACACTTTCTCTCTCACACACACACAAACACAAAAGCACAGCAGAGTTTACTGAGAACTGGATCAAAGCATCAAACACAGCAAAAGAACAGTGTGAACCCAACCACGGCACATCAAACACACTGTGTGTTATTTCTCAGACTGAACACACTCTGGATTTAGCACATCTCCTTGGTGGTGGGTACGAGCCCAGACAGGCCCCCCCTTACAGCCTGCGGTCCTACAATTATCCCTCCAGCTGTTTATACCCAGGCATTTGACCTCTGACCTCTGATACTTACACCTTTCATAATGAGACCTAGCCACGCTACGGTTCAACAGGCAGCACTGAGGATAATGAGTGGGGGCATGTGCTTTGCACATAAATGTTAGCATGATTTACTTTTTTTCAAATAACTTGCTTGTTTGGGAAACTCAGGGAATATTTAAGGTTATAATTATATAAGGATGTGTAAAAGCTCACTGCGACCTTGGTTGTCTCACCTGGTTGGTGTTCAACATTTGGGGGATTATCTGTGCCTTAGCACCCTCTGCTGGGGGAGAGACTTCAGAACAGTGATTAAAATGTTATTTAGGAGGAAGAGTACTGCGTGGGTAGAGAAATGTACTTTTTAAATTTAGTTTGTCCAGGAAAGGTTGACCTTCTTCACAGCTCTCCTGGTGCAAAATGGAGTAGAAATCACTTTTCAGTGACACTTTGGCAGTTGCTGTTGAGGGAAAGAAAGTGATACTTATTAACTTTCCACACAAATAAATCTCCCCAGCTCATCTTGGGATTTGAATCCATGACGTTCAGTCTATTTTATCTGCATATAACATCACTGGTTTCAAATCTCAGCTGGCTTTCAAAGGTTTTGTCAAGAAAAGAAACATGCAGTTCTCACCCCTCTCTATTTAGCCACCATTAAAATTTCCTTGATCAAGAGATTAGAGTCCAACTGATCTAATCAAGCTGAACATGGATACCAGTGTAATATCAGATTTACAGTCCACACTGCAGTTGTGCTGTACAACGTTTCAACTGTGCTCCCATGGACCCAGAAATAAATACAGTAGTGTGCTACTGATCTTGGTCACGCATTCGAGGTTCCAAGATCTCCAAACTGCAACACATGCTCACAATTCTTCACTTAGAGGAACAGTTTGACATTTTGGGAAATATGCTTATTTGCTTTCTTGCCGAGAGTTGAGTGAGGCTGTCCATAGCTGGAGCCAGGAGAGCTTAGCTTAGCATGAAGACTTGAACATGAGGAAACAGCTAACGTGGCTCTGCCGAAAGACAACCAAATCTGCCTAACAATACCTCTAGAGCTCAATTTACACACATATTACACATTATATCTTGCTTGTTTAATTCATAAAAAAGTGTAAAAAAAACAATTTGCGGTTTTCTCTGCTGGTTGTCTGGCAACATCCCAGAGACGACAAGACTCCAGTAAGCCACTGCGCCTGGCCAGGAATTAGTGCAGTTTATAACCCCGCTAAAACCAAAACTTGCTTTTACACTTTGGTATTTGTATAGATTAAACAAATGAGATATAATTTGTTAGTTATTGAGCTTTTGAGGTGCTTGCAGGATTTTCTTTTTAGCTTTGAACAGAGCCAGCAGTTGTTTCCAGTCATTATGCTAAGATAAGCTAGCCAGCTGCTAGAGGTAGCTTCATATTTCCCATATATATGTGAGGGTGATAATGATTTTCTCATCCAACTCTCGGCAAGACAAAAATAAGTATATTTCTCAAAATATTGATCAATTGAATTAGTTAATTTATGGCTCCATCCATAACACAAGAGTCACTCAGTTGGTGAAGCTTTGTCTAACTCTTCTCAACAACAGACCCTCTTAGTCTCTGATGCACTCAGCTTTGCCATGCTTTGTAGGATCAGTGATGTTCAGTCATCCTTTGTGATAATCTGATAATAAGAAAAAAATAAAAATCTCCAAATCTAGATTTTGACAAACTTTTATTGAAAAATTAGTTAGCTCCTGTTAGCAGCTCCTTCACAGTAAAAACCTTGCACCTTTTTAATGCCTTTGTTTCAACTCCCAGGTGTAAGTATGAGAATATATGCAACTTCTTTCCCATGTAACTGTTCTTTCCTTTTCTTCAATTAAGAATATGCTCATGGTGAACTTGCCTGATAATATACTTGTTAAAAAAGTGATTTTAAATGTAATTTTCTGCCTCCCGACCCATCCCGATTCACAAATCCACTTCATCCTTTTAGTTTAAAGTTTTGATTGTCTACATCTCTTTTACATTACAATTAGATGAACATAAGGCACTGCAGCACTATATGTTTTGTTTTTTTATCAAACTTAAACTTGAGTTGTTTTATTGTAGAATTTCCAAAATACATTAGGCATTACTCTTTTTTTTTTTGTCCAACAGTTCAATACTGGAACTGCCCATATTCATGAATCTCATGAGTTAGTTTCTGAAGATGCCTCAGAGTAGAGAATAGCTGCAGAGCTCAGACTTGATGGCTGGATACTGCAGACAGGTGCAGGAGAGGCTCACAGTGCGGGTCCTGGGTCTTTGTACCAGCGCCCTGCAGGCAAACTGTCAGTGGCAGCAGAGCTTCCCCGGACAGACTCAGGAACAGGAAGAGATGTAGACGATAAAGTTCATCGTTTGAAGTGGTTCAGCTCAGAGGCACAGCTCAGAGACTCAGACATAAAGGCACACACTGCATCTTTCTCACTCTATGTCCTGCACGCACATCTCTCACTCACATCCACGGCACACGAAAGGCAGCAAGACATGGCTTGCAGAGGTTGAGAGAGCCCGTGGTCCCATTTCTGATATTATTATCCTTGTTTCTCTCTGTTTTGTCTGTCTGTAGCAGTGCTGAGAGTGCAATGAAGGCTCCTCGCCCAGTTCATCCCAGCTGTGAGGTTAGGAATTATTTACATGTTGCCACTTGACCACCAGCATTCTTTATCAATGAAGAAACAAAGAGTAAAGTTTGGTGTTTGTTTTGCTGTGTTTGAGTGACTGTTACTGTGGGAAAGAAGTCAGAGGTCAGGTATTGAGCATGAGATCTCCTTGTCCAGAGCCCCACTCTACAAAATCCACATCCCCACTGGAATGAGGAGGACTGTCTAGAGAGATGCCTCGTCGCTCCCCAAACACCTTCTCCTGCAGCTCAATTATGTCATTCCGGATGTCGGCCATCATTAGCAGAAGGAAGTCGAAGGAGCCGGGTGGTCCCTGGGGACAGACAGGAAATTGAGGAATTGATTAAGATGTCCTACCATATAATTTTTCACTTGGTTTGACAGTTGGTAAACTGGGTTTTATTTTGCTCAGTGTGGAGCCTAATTACATAGATAAAAAATAATACACACTATATGCAGCAGCTTCTTGAGTAAGCTACAGTACCTCACAGACTACATCGCTTAGATCCACTTCAAAACATGAAAATATAATGAGATTATTCTTCATCAAGAAAAGGAAACATTCCCCACTTCAGCCACATTAAATAAAAGTTAAATTCATTTGCAAAAACTAAAACATAGATAGGATGATATATTATAGTGTAGATTATAATTTAACAGTCCAGGTCTGGTGTCAATACAATGTACATTTTTAGCTGCTTTACATTATACAGTGAAGACAAAAAGGTAGATGAAGGTAGGAAAGAAGTTTAAAGGGTAAGGCTGGTGATTTTCTATATTTTTTCTTATTGTCAACAAATCTAACGTGCAGAGCCATACCAACAACAAGCAATGAATTTATCTATTTTATTGTGTATTGTGTGTGTATCCAAAGCCTGATATATCGTATTCCTCTGGGCTGTAGACCTCCATTATTGTCTAAAAACTATTAAAAACACATCAATGAACCACACCACTGCACTGGGTGACATGTTCCTTCAGCACGAAGAGTTTGGTCATCGTTAGTTTGTTTAGGAATGGCTCCAAAGAAAAATAACAGTGATCACATGTTCGGTCTCTGGAGAGTAGTTCTGTGTAAGGCAGACTCCACTAAGCATGTGCAGGAACGTGGTTCCATTTACAGAGCTCTGCTAGCTTGTTGTGGTACATATGACCACCTCTTTGTACAAAGTCAGGAGGTGGGTCTGCCTTAAGGTGCCTTGCACAGTGGGTCTGCCTTAAGGTGCAGCAACATGATGTTTCCATTCTCCGAGAGTTCTCCACACTCGACTCAGAAAAAGAATGGGATGTCACATTTGTGATGGGGGTATTAAATAATTATTGATCAGAGCCAACACAAACTGTAAACAATGTATGAGAGTGACGCTACAGTTTGTAGTGATGATGAAACACACAACAATGTGATCACTGTTATTTTCTTTTGTTTCTAAACAAACTAACATGACCATAATCTTTATGGTGAAGGGAACATGTCACCCAGTGCAACAGTTTGACTCATTGACATGTTTTTAAATTGTTTTTGGACAACAATGGAGGTCTATGGCACAGAGGAATACAATATATCAAGCTTTGGATACATAGACATAGAATACTTGCAAGTATGTACATTGGAGCACATTATGAGTTGCTGCCCATTGGGGGAAGGATGATACCGCTGGTCTGTGGCAGACACAATCAGCACAGCGATGCAAAACAGCAAGTATCAGCGTGGCCCCAAACAGTCCATCACCTTCATCAGAGCTGGGGAGAAGGTACAACACCAGCCTAGCTCCTCAGGGGGGCTTCTGTCTACCGCACAGGACTGGCAGCTCCAAGTCGACCTAGGAAGGCAGCTCAAGTTCCCAGAAAATATTGCAACCACTGCACTCCGCCCAGACATGGTGTTTACATCGTAGTCTACAAAGCAAGTGGCCCTGCTGGATGTTACTGTCCCCTGGGAAGACCGGATTGAAGAAGCCAGCGAGCGCAAAAGGGCGAAATACACAGACCTTGTCTCAGAGTGCTGGAGAAATGGCTGGAGAGCCCGCTGTGAGCCAGTCAAAGTTGGGAGCCAGGGCTTTGCTGGCTATTCATTACAGTGAACTCATCAAACTCCTTGGAGTAAGAGGGCTGCAGTGCAGAAGAGGCACAAAGAACATTCTGGAGGCTGCTGAGAAGGCCTCGTGGTGGCTGTGGATCCGGAGGGGGGATCGGTGGAGTAGTGTGCCACTTGGACATAGGTCGGGGACTGATCACCCACAGCTCAGGTGAGGGTGTCTGATGATTAAAGACCCAAAACACCCTATGACCCCAGGTTCATTGCTGATGACATGTTCAAGTAGCACCAGAAGGTGGTAACCAGGTAACCAGTAAGTAGATTGGTTCATTGTTGGTTTGGCTCTGTGCATGAGATTTGTTTACAATAAGAAAAATATAGAAAATGGCCAGCCAAATCCTTTAAAGACTAATGTTGATCCTAGATTTAAGCTAAGACATAAGATAAGGTAAGGAATTGACATTGTAGGAGTGTGATGAAGCATCTGTTTAGTCAGAGATTTGTTGCTTTAAAATGTGAATGTATGTTTAAATAAGCTTACAGGTGGACCTCTGGGACCTGGAGTTCCTCTGTCACCCTGTGGATGAGAAAACCCAAATGAACTCAGTTTCAACAGACACAGCTTTCAAAGAGCTTTACATACACCTCAGTGCCAAATTCATTCAGATAGGTTTAGAGCAGTTCTTACTATTTGATACAAGCTTCATTTCAGTTATAGCTTGATGGCTATTTTATTTTGCCAAGTATGACCCAGTCAGAGCAGACAGTGTGGCAGCTTCAGTGGACTCCATTCACATTGACACATCTAAAGCCAGTGTAGACACTAGCTATCAACAGTGCAGCTCTGCACATGCATACACAGACAAGAATTGAAAAAAAGTATGAGTATGAGGAAATACAGATATGTGATAATGACCTTTAGTCCGTCTCTTCCTGGTGCCCCAGGTGGTCCCTGCATAAATGATGAGACACAAGTTTGAGAAAGTTTAGCAAGCTTTTTCACCACAGCAACTGTAAAACTGTAGTCAGCTGAACAACCTGTGGTGGGAGGGTTGAGAGAGGCATTTGTGGTGCAGATGACTGGACACACCGTTCTGGTTAATAACACATACATGTAGGTTGTTACAGCTTACAAGCTTGCTTCCTTTCAGTCGGTGCAACACAATCCTGTACAAAAGTTGTGCTCCATGCTAACATTAGCATACATGAGAGCTGAGAGGCTTTTGTCACAGCAGACCTTTTGACATGTCAAAACAGGATAAAAAACAGGTGTCATCAATAAAACTAATAATGACGTGTTTCAGTCACAGGGCCCAGTGGCAGAGCCGTCGTTAATGATGTTAATGACAGCTGTGCTTTTCCTGTGATAACAAGTTTCCTTAAAGCCAAAACTAACGAGAACTTGTAGCTCAGGTAGTTGGTAAGGAATCTTAAACAGTATGTAACTAGGTGTGTTGATTTTTATCAGGGATAAGCAAATTTTGTTCAACATATAATTCATTCATACTGTTTTTAAATAACACTGACTACCTCCCCTCCACCTTAAGTTCCTTCCTGTGTGCTGTCACTGAACAGTGAATAAATACATCATTGCTCATGTGAAGTAGTTGCGTAAATCAAACCAGCTGATCCAAATGAAAAAACAAAACTGGTAAGCTTTAATTTATTGATCAACAAGCCTAAGAACTCAAGATTTAGTCATCGCTATCATTTTAGTATCATTTTCCCTCTTAACAGGGGCTAATTTCCCTGAATCATTTTGTAATTATATTATTTGCTGTTGACATGTCGGTTTTAAGTGGTTTAAGTTGACCTCCTGGTTAGTTTCTTTACGCTCCTTTCATGTCCTAACGTTGAGGCTCCAGTGGGAACTAAACTCAAAAACTTTTGTGTGCAAAACAAATGTGCTAACCCCTACATTATGGAACAGTTTTTTTTTTCTTACCACTGGCCCCCTGCGGCCTCTTTTGATGTGCTTCAGGTCTGGCTCTGGACCCATGGGCCCCATGTCTCCCCGTGGACCCCTAGGGCCAGGCGGGCCCCAGTCCCCTGGGTCCCCTCTGTTTCCTGGCTCTCCTGGGTGCCCTATGAGGACAGATGGGTAAAGCAATAAAGACAACTGTTAGAAACGGGACAGTCATGAGCATCATAGTAACACATAACATATTAGAACACAGAAATATTAACCTCCCTACTAAGCTTCTCAGTTACTGTGTGTTAATCCTTGTCACCTTAAAGCTTTGGTTTTGGCAATTTAAGGGTTACTACTGTAGAACTGACTAGAGCAGCCAGAGTTTTGTCTGCATGATTGCTTGTATTCATGCTTGTTTTAACTTAAATTTTCACAGTACATTACCTTATATACCTTCATCTTGCTTGCTTTGTCTTATGTTTTTGGTGTTTGTTTGGCAAGTTTGGCAAGTTTTGTTATTCTTGCAAATATAAGCAACATGGATACGGTTGCAAGTGCTGAGAACATCAACCAGTAACTCTTGCTGCACACATATCTGGAGACTGTGGAAGATTTGACTTCTGTCTCTAACTGTGCAGTTATTGCTACATTACCTGGGACCCCAGGAGCTCCTGGAGGACCGGGTAGACCAGGAAGACAAGGGCTGTCAGGACCTTTTCCTGCCCTCCCCAGAGATGGTTTATCACTGCTGTTGTCCAGGTCAGGTACCTTCAAATACAAAGAGGAGAGAAGAGAAAAATTAAGTAGAAGAAAAAGGAGAAAAGCAAGGTAGGGTCTGTGGTTCTCTTCATTATGATTTCAATCCATCTCAGTTTTCTGGTGTCTTAAACCAAATCTGAACATTTAAATTTAACTATTTGCAACACATTTACACATTGGCTGTAGTAAATTTAGTAAACAATCAATGTTGTATGTTGTCCATGACAAATAAGAAATACAGGACTGTATTTTATTAGGTGACAGTCTTACTATCTGAAATTGATATATACTATTTGGTTCACTGTTAAGCTTGTCTAAATTAGACATGGTACCTGGTTTTGTAACTGTGTGTTTCCCAGCCTCAGTTTTAGCTGCAACAGACTGTTTTTCATGCTCATAAAATCCTGACAGGTGAATGAGCAGGTACCAGCACTCATCAAGGTGTCTGATTTCCCCGATGAACTCACTGTAAGACAGAAAATAGATTGACAGCACATGTAAAATCCTTCTAACAGGCAGTCAGATGCAGTTTCTCATATGTTGTGTTGGGCATGTGCTATTTGGTGGATTAAGTCCAAAGTATTTGTCTATCTCACACATGAATTTATACATAATATTCCTAGTCACTGCCTGACATGTGGGCCCATTCAAGCTGACAGAAAAACACGAGTTATGTCAGTATCCTCATGAATTAATTACAAAACCCTCAAACAGTGGAAGTTTAATAATCTCATAACTTAGTTCATGCATTATAATTGACTTCATAGCCTTAACCCCCTCACAGAGCAATGAACAGGACAAATGTACTATCGGACAGTGAATCTGTCTCTGCCAGTGTTTCACCCAAAACCTGTAAAGCTTTACAGGCTCACTGACAAACTAGAAGCTTACAGTTGTGAACGGGGATGCAGGAGCGTTGATCTGGTGCTAGTATGTAGCCACTGCGACAGCGACACAGGAAGCTGCCAATTGTGTTCACACACTCATGGTCACACATGCTGCCGCCTGGGTGCTCACACTCATCAATATCTGTATATGTGTGGAGAAAATGAAAGAAATGTTAAATACATTATCAGAAAGAAAATAAAAATCTAAGTTGGGAGGTTACTGTGAAACAAGGGTATTAAGTGTGTGTATAATAACCTTCCTGAAACTTTACATTAGTATAATTGCTTCCATGTGGCATTTTACATTATGTGCCTCTGGGGTGCAGATTTGATGAGAATTATACTGGATTGATTTATGGCATAAGGGAAAACTGCACTGCTGCACAATACTGGAGGAGGGCGCTGTTCTTCCAGTCAAGACAAATCCAGAAAATAACATGACAGTAATAGTCATGGCTGTCAAAAGTATTTATCTGGGAAACGAGAAGAGATTGTGCTGACCCAGACAATAAGGAGATTTGTGGTTGCGGTGTCTTTCTCGGTCAAACCGATAGCCAGGGTAACATGTGCAGACAACTCGCCCAAAGTTATCAGTACACTGCTGCTCACAGGGCGACGCAGCACACACATCCACACCTACAGAGAGAAGCAGAGTGTGTGAGGACTGAGCACAGCAAAGTTACTTAGATCACTGTCTGAAAAACAACACTACCACCATTGCATCATCACGCACAGGTCTTTTATCTGATCCCAGGGTTGTTTTCTTTTATGCCCCAATTAAAGCTCATGCCTGAGGCTGTGAAAAGTACCATAGCCCTTAATGCTTTTAAATGAAAGGTGAAAAAAAGACAATTATAGATGATTTGAAACAGATTTACATTAGTGCTGCTCTGTAGTTCAACAAGGTTTAGATTATACCTTGTTAGAAATAAAGTTTGATAAAGATCACACCCTGCTGCTGCAAATACTCAACTAATTGATTGTGTAGTGAAAAATTGCAAACAGAAATACATCATCTGAAGACAGAGTGGAACCTCAGACTGTGTAGTAAACTTTGGTGTGGTCCAACTCAGCTGGATTTAACATTTCAGATCTAGTACATCCAGCTGAGACTCTGCTGCACTGACATCTGTCCTCAATAGTCCACCATGTTCATGGAGGAACAGTGTCCTCTAGTGGCTGATGTAATTCACTCTGATTTTACAGAGATACAATGTAGTCCATACTCCAAGACACTAAATATACTAAATTTGTATGTCACTATGGTTTAGCAATGTTCATCATCAGGATACTAGGTAAGTCCAATTCCTGAATTCTCATACTTTTTTTATTGTTATGGATAACTACAACAAAATGTGGAAGTGGTCAGTGCCAGAAATATGGGCAATTTCCTTTTTGGCTGTTATGTTGTTTATGCCAGCAATGTGGAAGTTAGCTGAAACAACTCTTTAAACATAATTACTCCAAACTGACCAAAGTCGACCATAATAAGAGAATTATCTGGAATTTTTTGGAGGTCCACATGGACAAATGTGGTCTCCAGACCATGTTTAGTGCAGCCTGTTCTAATCAATAAACTGCTGTAATGGGGAAACTAGATCAGATTTAGAGCATGAGAATCAGATGTGAGACTTCATGAGCCAGACTTAGAGGATAGTGTGTTTGGTTTACCTACTTTCAGGTATGCACTGGCCCATCACAAACCTGAATCCTTCACAGCATTTCCTCCTGGAAGAAAAAGACAGTAATTATGTTATATATCATGTATATAACTTTTTCCACCTTTGCCTTTTTTTTTCACAGCAGCAGGGTCAGCAGTTCAGCGAATCACCATTAAGATTAACAGTTAGTTTAGAACGCTTTAGGTGTGAAGTTATACATTTATGTAGGTGAGTATAGATCTAATCAGGTGTGACAAGCTGTTTTGAAGATTTTATGTTTCATTCCCTAAAATTAAATAAACATTGACATAATCCTCTCTTCTCTACTCCATACTAGCCTTCAACTAACATTACAATATACACATACACAATACAGGTGCATGCTACCAAAGCATCAATAACCATTAATCAAAAAAGGTAATTGCCTCAACTAATGACCAGGCTTAACATATATTTCCAGAATGTATCTGACCGCTTTATGAATTAATTCACTATTTCAAACTGAGTTACAGTATTCCTAATGTTTTGTAGCAGGGCAGAGCACAAATATACAGTAATGTAACAGTCTACAGCCGTGCTATGTGAGGTTGTGCTTAAGCACAGCGCTACTTTGAGCTAAATGCTAACACCAGCATGCTAATATGCTCAGGATAATGCTAGCATGTTGATGTATAGTAAGTTTGGTGTTTAGTGGCTTGGTTTAGTGTGTTACAGTGCTAACATTTGATAATTAATAAATTAGTTCTGCAGGGAAGTATTGACCAAATTATAATTTTTATGATGGTGCTAGGTGAAAGGTCAGGGGATCAAAGATTTTATCTTCATCTTCTGGGGACCATGAATGTCTATATCAAATTTCATCATCCAATAGTTGTTGAGATGTTTCAAAAGAACAACAAAGTGGACCTTGTGGTGGGAGCCTTAAGTATCAACATATTTATTGTCTTTTACTTATCATCATATTTATCTTATAATTCACCCTTATCTTATGTGCAATTAGATTGTGTACCATTTTTCTGTTGTGCAATTATTTCCAGTGTAATATTTCAGTACAATGCTACACACCATATGTGTATTACCAATGCAGGTCATATTTGTATATGTGACAGGTGTGTATAGTGTATATGTGTATATATTGTCCTTAGTTTTTAGTTTTTTATTTAGTTTTTAGTTTTTATTTATCTTTTATCTTGTTATCTTATCTTATTTATCATACGTTTCTCCTAATTTTGAGCTGCTGCAACACATGAAATTCCCCTGTGGGGGTCAATAAAGTTCA
The DNA here is from genome assembly GCF_910596095.1 of Thunnus maccoyii. NCBI lineage: Eukaryota > Metazoa > Chordata > Actinopteri > Scombriformes > Scombridae > Thunnus > Thunnus maccoyii. Next base: position 9,959,820 of record NC_056533.1, on the reverse strand, counting down.
TTCAGCTCATTCATTCATGCGAGACAAAAAGTCAGGGGATCGCCAAAGTCGTTAAAATTTATCTTCTAGGGAACTTGAATATTTATAGTAAATTTAATGGCAATCCATCCAATTGTAGTCAAGATTCCAGACCAACCAACAGACAGACAGACCGACTGACACACCAACATTACAGTCCCTAAAACCATACCACTAGCATGGCTGATAAGAAAGTCATCATTTGAAAAATGCGATTCTTTAATTATTACATGAGAGTAAAACTTGTATCGACATTACATGTATTCTGACACACTGGATCTTGAACCACAGGTGAAGTTAAATCAAGTCATTTTTGTGGTCAATGAATTTGTCATTTATTGGTCACAGCCAGTTTATAAAGTCACTGCAAATACTTATTAGCTTCTTGCAAACACTTCAGCTGATTGTCACCTCAGCAGCCTGTTCCCCTCTGGCCTTACTCCACTGTAAGAGAGTCTAATATATGCATGTACAAGCAGGGTGTGATTTGCCCGGGGGGATAGTGGGGATTTTCCCCCTCTCTGGTCTATATATCCCTGCCTCTGCTGAGTTATTTTTATCCCCAGTCAGAACAAAAATGTATCCCTCTCTCTCCAAGTAAAGAACTGCAACGTGAGAACAGTCTTTAATGAAAACAACAATAAAATCAGGAATGGACTTTCACTGTCAGCACTCACAACAATGGAGATGACACTGCGTCTAGGCTACCTGATGATGCAGTAAATGGATGAGGAATTGCCTCCATGTATGTATTATAAGAGCTGTATATGGCGCCGCTGCTCAGCAGGGAACTCACAGGCAGGGCCAGTGGGAGAAACACTACTGTGCATATTGAGTGGGTTACCCCCAGAATATGCACTTACCCCTGGAAGTAAACCAAGAAGCTAGAAACTTTTTTGGCATATGCTCTGGGCGAGCACTTCTTATTGGACTGAATAGATGCCATTTTCGGTTTGGTATCCAGCTCTTATAATACATCTATGGTTGCCTCCTTCCCCCAGGAGATTTGCAGGGATGTGGGTAAAAGAGGGACATCTAGCAGAACAGCTATGGCAGAAATGGGGTATAATATTCATAAGTATGTTTTAATTAGTGTATAATCACCTGAAAATAAGAATCGTTGTGATTTCATTACCTTAGAATGAGTCATTTATCTCTACATAGGGAGTGGGTACTCTTCCACGGAGCCTGTCATGTTGCACCGCCATGTTTCTACAGTAGTCCAGAAAGGTCAAATCAAACACTGACTCTAGAGAGGGCCTTTCACGTTGTTCGTGAGTTTCGCGGCCACTATAGTTTCTCCTACACACTTGGAGGGCGAGGATGAGGAGTATTTAGTTGGTTGCAATCTGCAACCTCACCGCTAAATGCCACTAAATCCTACACACTAGTCCTTTAAGTGTATTTGCACATCTGGCTGAGTGGTGCTATCCACAGTACTGAAAAGAGCGTTGAGGGATTTAACTGTGGCATGTTAACCTGACACTGTCCCACCAGTGCAACACTTAAGCCTTGGTGGCACTATTTTCATGATCACCTATACTCATTCTGACTGTTTGGTTGTAAAATTTAAAGATTTATTGAGATTAATTAAGACCACGGTTATGACTTAAATCAAAAAGATTGAAGAAAAGTAACCTCCTTACTTCCTGTACATTATTTTTGGGCTTGTGCACAAAAAAGGGATGCCTGGTAAGAGGTTAAATTAGCATTTAACCTTTTGCTTTGTTGTATATGATCACATCTATGTGTCTGGATGAGGAAAGGAAAAGGCATGACACATCATCATGATAACATCCCTGAGAGTGAAAATATCACACTATTTGATTAATTTTTTTTTTTTTTTAAAGTGGATTAAAATATTCCTGCAAATGTGGTGGTCACATGCAAGTTTTGTAACTGTTTTATTAGAGTTCATAATTATTTTATAAATGCCTAATAGGCTCCATAGTCTATGTAGGCCCACTGTGTTTCGGATTTTTTTCATGAGTAAGAACATTTCAAAAAACATCCCCCCTCACAAATTGCAACCTGTGTATAAGGAATAATAAATATAAGGAAGAGCAGCAGCAGTTTTGGCTTTTCTTATTCCATTTTGGCTATCATTTGAGAATGCTTGAACCCTGAATCAAATAAACAACTAAAAAATATTACTTGCACTCAAGTGTTTGATACCTTTACAGTCCTTGCTTTTGTGATGTAAGCTTGAACAGTTTGGAAGATTTTTTTTTTAAATAAAGCATTGTGCAATGAATATTGGGAAACATTTTTTCCCCAAATTGATTTATGGTGTTTGGCAATGACACTTCCCACAACAATCCACCACATGTTACAGACATTACAGTTGGAAAAACAGAGAGGAAATGGCTCAGAAACTGGAGCTGCATAGCCACACAACAAATATCACATACACGCACACACATGCTTGGAGAAAACGGAAGAAATGCACAACTCCACTCCTAAAAACTGCATGCTGTTACCGGAGGGGATTTAGCATGCTGCTTCATTCATGGCCCCCTCAAGACAACAAGTTGCTTTTATTCTCCTCCAGCCTCCATGCAGTGTGTAACCCTAAATCACTCTGAGATCACCCCCTCCTTCTCTTGAATGAAAAATAACCTATAAAACGGCAAGGCTGGCCTAAACTGATGAGATCCAGATGAGAGCAGCTTTAATCTGCAGCCTAGTTGGGAGTGTTGAGTGGGATGAATGAGGCTGGGACGGAGCTGAGGTGGAGACAGGAGAGTGAATGTTAAGATGAACACTGTCAATCATCCAGTCCATCAGTCAGCCAGTCAATCAATCAGTCATCTAAGTTGGGATAATGTGTTACAGATGCGAGTCTGTCCTGCACAAGAACTCCATAGGTTTATACTTTTGTATTAAATCCTAAACTTTATTTAACTTAAAGATTCAAATCGATCTGGTTCTGGCATTACATGTCACAGCCTCCTTTAAATCAGAGGCTATTACCTTCTTTATTAAAGATGATGACCCTGCTTTTATAACTGATCATTGCTCTGACAACAAAAACTGAGGGCTACACAAAAACTGTGAATTTGTCCTGACCATTTGGGACTGCTGATATGATAGTAACAGAATTTTTACTTTTTATTCTTCAATTAAAATGAAATTCTTCACCAGTCATATATTTGCATGTGCTTCTGTGGCCTCTAAAGACCTTGAAACAGGTACATCCGTCCATTTTCCGCCGCTTATGCAGGACCAGGTCACGGTGGCATCAGACTAAATAAGCCGTTCACCCTCCAGCTCCTCCTGGGGGATCCCAAGGTGTTCCTAGGCCAGAAGAGATATGTAGTCCCTCCAAGGGTGTTCTGGGTGTGCCCTGGGGTCTCATACCAGGCATCCTAACCAGGTGCCCAAACCACCTCAACTGGCTCCTTTCAATGCAAAGGAGCAGTGGCTCTACTCTGACCTCTCCCAGATGTCCAAGCTCCTCACCCTATCTCTAAGGCTGAGCCCAGACACCCTCAGAAAACTCATTTCAGCCGCTTGTATCCACAATCTCATTCTTTCAGTCACTACTCAAAACTCGTGACCATAGGTGAGGGTTGGGACGTAGACCAACCAGTAAATTGAGATCTTTGCCTTCTGGCTCCGCTCTTTCTTCACCACAACAGTCTGGTACAACGCCCGCATTACTGCAGATGTTGCACCGATCTGCCTGAAATCCTCATGCTTCATCTTACCCTCACTCATAAACAAGACTCCAAGATATTTGAACTCCTCCACTTGGGGCAGCAACTCACTCCCAACCCAGAGAGAACAGTCCATCTTTTTTCCGACAGAGCACCATGGCCTCAGATTTGGAGGTGCTGACTCTCATCCCGGTCGCTTCACATTTGGTTGCAAACGGTCACAATGCCTGCTGGAGATCACAGTGTGTTGAAACCAACAGAACCATATCACCTGCAAAAAGCAAAGAAGCAATCCTGAGGTCTCCAAATTGGACATTCTCCTCCCCCGGGCTGTGCCATGACATTCTGCCCAACACCCACTGAGAACGAGTCTGACTTACTGCTAAGAATGTGGGCACAGCTTTCACTGTGGTTATATACGGACCGCATGGCTCACGGCAATGGACTTGGTACCCTACGGTCGTCCAAGTACACAAAGCACATGTGGACTGGATGTGCAAACTCCCATGACCCCTCAAGTATCCTTTCAAGGGTGAAGAGCTGGTCCACTGTTCCACAGCCGGGATGGAATCCAAATTGTTCCCACTGAATCCGAGGTTCGACAATCGGCCAAAGACTCCTCTCCAGCACCCTGGCATAAACCTTTCCCGGGAGGTTGAGTAGTGTGATCCCCTGATAGTTGGAGCGCACCCTCAAGTCCCCTTTTTTGAAAATGAGAACCACCACCCCGGTCTGCCAGTCCACAGGCACTGTCCCCGACCTTCTCTCAACACTGAAGAAGCATGCCAGCCATGACAGCCAAACAATGTCCAGAATCTCATCCACATGTGGAGCCTTGCTACTGAGGAGCTTTTTGACTACCTCAGAGACCTCTGCCAGGGATATGAGTGAGGCTTCTCCAGTGTGGTCCAACTCTGCCTCCTCCACAGTGGGCATGTCACTCAGGTTTAGGAGATCCCCAAAGTGTTCCTTCTACTGCCCGACAATGTCCCCAGTCAAGGTCAGCAGTTCTCCACCCCTGCTGAAAACAGCCTGGGCTAAGACATGCTTCCCCCTCCTGAGTCACCTGACAGTTTTGCCAGAACTTCTTTGAGGCCAAACAAAAGTCCTTCTCCATGGCCTCCCTGAACTCCTCCCTAACCCAGATTTTTGCTTCAGCAACCACTTGAGCTGCCGCCCTTTTGGCCCTTTGGTACCCATCTGCTGCTTCAGGAGACCCCTGGGCCCACCAGAACTGAAAGGCCTCCTTTAGCTTGATGGCCTCCCTCACTGCTGGTGTCCACCAGCGGGTTCTCGGGTTGCCGCCCCAACAGGCACCGATGACCTTCTGGCCACAACTCTGAGCAACTGCCTCCACAACTGAGGTCCTGGATGCAAGAGAAATTCCTCCGTAGGTGGGAAATGAAACAGGTGTTTTTTGTAAAACAACTATAAGAATGTATTACCACTTGAGCTTTTAAGCAACAAACATTGATTACATGGGAGCCCCCATTAGAAAGCCATAGCAGGTGACATGCTCTTTGGACGACAGTGTCGGTCAGTCGGTCTGCCACTTTCCCCAGAGGATGTATTCTACTAACTTTGATTATACTTTGAATTGATTAATTTTCATCTAGCTCCACCAACAGGACAACATTTTCACTTAAACAGTGAAATATCTCAACATCTACAAGATAGATTGCCACCTCATTTTGTACACAGTCATGGTTCCCAGAGGATGAACCCTACTGACTTTGGTGATCCCATGACTCTCCTCTAGCACCAACATGAGGCCGACAGCTGTGATTTTGAGTGAAATGTTCCTATAACTATTAGATACATTTTCATGAAATCTGGTACACCCATTCATGTTCCCTTCAGGATGAATTTCAATGACTTTTGTGATCCTTTAACTTTTCATCTAGAATCAAGTCATCAGGTCATTTCAGTTTGTTCAATTGTTTTTTTATGACCAAATACCTGCAAAACCGATTACGTTACCATCAACCTCATCTGTACCTTTTGTTTAGTGTGAATTAGCAAGTATTAGCATGCTGAAACACTAAATTAAGATGGTAAACATGGAAAATATGCCTGCTAAACATCAGCATTTTGGCATTGCCATTGGAAGCACGAGTGGACTCTTAAATTTTACAGATGGGTTTGTCAAAATACAGAAAAAGTTTTGCACTCAACCAAAGACATTAAGAGGTGTCCAGCAAGTACCAATGCAAGATGCAACATTGTGGCAAATAGCAGAGAAACAAGTAGTTTAAAAGATCCACAGAGCAGTGAAAGCCTGATATCTCCACAACACACTACATATCCAGAAACATCATCGACAGGCAGCCTGTCAGTCAGCAATGCAGCAGCCTCAGCATCTCTCCCATGGGTGTCTTCGATGGACAGGACAGGGGAAACTGAGTTGTCTGGACAAGCAGATGAGGGTGGAGGGAGAGGTGACCCGTGCGTTTTTGTTTTGGAATGTGAAAGTATGCTGGTCAGGCAGGCAACAGGCATGGTCGACATGACATGGTCTCTAAAACACAGACCATTACACACAGCAGAGAGTGTGTTTTTTTGATCAATATAATAGTGTGGTAGTATAATTTTTGCATGAAATTGGACAAACGCTGAAAATGGGCACCAAACAGTAATTATCAGCAGCATTTATTAAAAAAAAAAATCTGTAACCAGTATGCCAAAACCCAGTTCAACTGTGTGTGTGTGTGTTCATGAGACTACATGTGTACATACAGCGTGTGTGTGAGTCTGTGTGAGGGCTGGGATACCATCCAGTAATTGGGTACAGCCTTTTAATGTCAGTCAGGGTTTATTAGTGAGAGCGCTCTATGATGCTAGCAAGCTCCCTCTCCTCCTCTCTCCTTTTTCATGTCCTCTCTGTGCACTTTACTTCATTCACCCTACATCGAGTCTGTGATTCGAAACATGTCGATTTATATTCAGGCCATTCTACTGGCCTCTTATTTCACAGTGCACTCCATAGCTTCACTTGTTGTTGACATAATCTCTGTCTCTTCTCTTCAGACTGACATATTGTTGGCCTCATGTTGCCCTCTGTCTGTGAAACCTGATGAGGTGTCTGCCTTTTCCATCTTTATTTCATAGAGAGGAATATTTTTCTGTCCTCTCAAGACTTGTGGAGGCCAGGATTGCTCAAAGAGTTGAACAGCTACTTTTACACTACAGCACCAAACAGGATTATCTGTCTTCCAGGTCCAACTTCAAATGTTTATTTCCCAGGATCAACAGGGCTTTCTTTGTTACACAAATGCTGTAAATAAAAACCAGCAGTAAATAAAAGTCCAGCAGAATGGCCATGTGGAGGACTCCATACCGGACCTCAGGAGAGACCTCACTAAACTGGTATGAAAGTAATGATGTAGAGATGTAGTAGATGTAGAGAATGTACGAAGCATTTTCACTTTATTATACCTTTTAACTATTGTAGCAATATCAATCTGTATGTGTGCTCAGATTTGTAAATGTGTGAACAAATAATCAATAAGATGCATAAGATTTATACACATGTAAAGAAATTTGAAATATGTACTAAAAAAAACATAGATGGTCTTTTATCAATGGCTGGGAAGTTTAAGTAATTTGCTTCAAAAGCTGGAAATACAGAGATTTTTTTTCAGTTGCATTTTAGGCACACCCCCCAAAAATGACATATGCATTCTTTTTAGTTAGTTCTGAAAATCTGTGCCAAAAAGAACATTTTTCAGATTCCTATACACAGGTAAACATCTTATGCACATCTAGAGATTCTTGTACACATTCACAAATCTGAGTGCACATGTACAAATTGAGATACAGTTTCACACATTGGCAAATAATATTTCTACAATATTGGCCCCATACTGACACATTTTAAGTGTTTTATCAAAAGTGTAATAAAACAAAAGTATCCAGATGTGGTGACATAGACAAGAAGTCAAATAAACAAGTAGTGAATTGTTCAGCTCATCACAATGATTGCATTAAATTGAAAGTCTGGCACTAAATGGTATACACGATACAGGATATTGTTACTAAGAATGTCTCATTGGCAGCGTATCTGTTCTGCATTCTGCTTGCGGTCAGCGTATGTCATGTTATGGCTCAGCCTGTAGCAAGTAAGGCCTTAAGTCTACCATCTTGTACGGGCTGAATTGCAATATTGATTTTTCTGTCTTTGCAGGCCCACACCGAAATTCATAATAGTCGTAATTAGTTCTAATTTACATATGTTTCACAGCTGATTAGCTCTGTATGAAGAAAATACATTGTAGCCTGGATGACAGGAAGGTTTGGACGGGATTTGTACAGCCTCTCTTGGCTCTGCTCACATCGCTTGCTGACACACTGTCAGTGTGGATATCATTAGCTGAAACTGCTGGCTGCTGTTTTTGACAGCTTGTATATCCAGATTGCAACAGATCGCAATAAACAAATAACTGGCCCATACCAATCCATTAAGAAATGCCTTGATTGGCTCTGATACTGATCCTGCAGATCTGCCAGGCTGCTGAAATGATGGCTTGGTTGAAAATAATTTGCAAAAAAATTCTTGCTGATTTTTGGTAAGAAAAAAAGAATTAATCTCAACATGGCCCAGTGGTGTGTTTCGAGGATGGCGTCTTAAAGCTGAATAATCATCCATCCAGTATGTCGTAACTTCTCCACATGTCACAATGACCCGATACCATTCAAAGCATCCTAAACCTCAGCCCTGTCCCATCCTCTTCTCTGGCCCTTGGGCATCACCAGTCACTTGTGTTGTTGGTGGCTGACCCAGCAGCTACCTGCCCAGCAAGGGGTGCAAGCAGGCCCACGTCCGACCCCGTTCTGCTGCTGAAGCTGCTGCCAAAATCAGCACGGCGGCACTGGAAGAAACACTGAGACAGGATCCAGAGGCAGGCCTGGGCCTGGATCACTTTACACTGAAGATTATGTACTTTAGCAAGGGGTCTCCTTCCAAGGGGGGAAAGCTCACTATTATGGTTTCCCATCCAGTATTACTGTGATTTATTTGTGCATTCGCAGGCAGGAATGCGCTACAAAGACAGGATATTCATTATAGCACCCCGAGAAAACCCCACTACCTCCCAAAGTCCCTCACTCAGACAGTGCAGGGGTCCTGAGAGCAGGGCACAGTGTGGATGATGCTTTCCTTAGACGATGCTGCAGTCACTACACATTATGAGCCCATTCACATTACAGAGTTTGGTTGTACCAGTTTGTAGGTAGGGTTTCTACATTTGAGGGAGATTATAAGAAGCTTCAGTATCACCTTTTCAGATGTCCTTGGAAGTGAACCACATATTCTGTTCACCACCTCAGACTTTAGAGATGTGGGATGAACACAGCTGGATGTTTAGATGGTGGGGGAGGAAATGCCACGGGTAAGAGATGAGGGAGGAGGACATTAACAGGAGGAGGAGGATGGTTAAAAGACAGGGATGAAGGTTGTTGTCAGCTGAAAGTTTCCCTCTTGGGACTCTGGTGGGAGGAATACAGGAAGTGGAGCTCAGTGAAGGTCAACGGCCTCTTGACTCGCCAGGACAGGAGAGCGGTCGTGTGTGTGTAAGTGTGAGCGTATGTCTTGTCATTTTGATGGATGCTTCTTACTAATGTGGTTTATACGTGTTACAATTACAGCATGTTGTATTCATCAACCGTGCTGTAATTGATTTATTTGCACAGCAACCCTCACAGTTGCGAATGGTTCAAAAAACTTGGCAGGTCATGTTGTGTATGATGGTGTGATGATGGATTATGCTGAAACACATTAGCATGATGAAACCAACAATAAAACACATGGTCTGCCCTGTCCAATATTTCATATATTCTTGTGGGAGTCAGAATAGTTCATTTCTGATGTGGAGCTTTTTTGTTTTTGTCTTTTCAATGTGTTGCTAATTTGCTGCTGCTCTAGTGGGAGTTTAAGAGATTTTTCAGAAGGTGTTCTATCCATAAGCCCTTTGTTTTTTTAATCCCCAGTGAAAGCACATTTATAGTACTTTACAAATAGGTTAAAGGAATTCACACTTTTTTACCCATTTGTCTTATGAAGCTCCACAAATTCCAACCTGTAACTACTTGTCCTTAAAGAGATTTACATATTGTATGTACTGAAATTTGTTCTCTATTTGTTTTAAGGTTTTTTCCACCAAAAAATTATACAAAACTAGCCTCTACAGTATGTCACCTTCCTCCTAAAGGTGTGAAGGTGTTGCGCAGAGCGACATGCTCAGCTCTTTTTTGTGTTGCCGTATAATTGCGTGTGTATGTATTCTTTCTAAGCTTGTGTGAGTATACATATGTGAAGGTGTTAGTGTGGCGAGCGTGAGCACCTCCTCTCTGTTTATTTCCTCTGCCAGCCCACTTCCAGGACCCAGGCCTCAGGGGAAACATCAGAGCTCTGGCCTAACAGAGGGAGCTTTGACTGGAGCACAGGAGGTCTGAATCACTTCCACCAGAGTACAGGTTGACCTGCACTCCTCCTCCCCTACCTCCCATTCCTCTGTTATGCCTCACCTCTCCCCATTCGCCTCATCTTTTCATCGTTTCTCCTCTTATTTTCCCATCCTGACCCCATCTTTAAAAACACCCTTTAACGTTTTTTCCCTCACTCGTATTTCTTTTTTGTCATTATTCCAGGATTATAGGCATAGTTTGATACAGCTATTGTATGTCAATGTTCAGTTTTCACATTTTAGGTTTTGTTTTTTTCAAATGGAAATTTCTTTTATGAGTGTCTGCTAACTGCTATCATAATATCCCTTGCCTCTTTGTTCCTTCCTGCTGCCTCTGTTCTCTCAGGTAATGACTGCTGAGGTTTCAGTGCTCATGATGATTTTTGGAAATTCAGCATTACAGAGGAGTTGACTGAATAATGCAAGGGAAAGCAACATTTTCCTCCCTCTCTGTCTTTCTCTCACTTCATTACAATGTTGAGCTGTGAAATATTTCTTTGACATTTTGGAAAACATGCGTATTCGCTGAGAGTTGGATGAGAAGATCAATACCACTCATGTCTGTATGCTAAATATGAAGCTACAGCCAGTTAGTGGAACTGATAGACCACCACCTCTTAAACTCACAAATTAACTTATATCTTGGTATAATCTTACAAAAACTGAAGTGTCGTTGGTTTTATGAAAGTTAATGTTACGTGTGACTATTTCTTGGTTGGGCGCAGTAACTTCCTGAGGTCTTGTCAGCACCATGTGGTTACAGTGGAGACTACAGGAAGTTACTGCGCCTGGCCAAGAAATAGCTCAGTACACAGCCCCCTGTAAAACCGATGTTTGTAACTCGGGTTTTGTACGGATTCAAGAAACAAGATAAAACATGTTAGTGACTTTAAGAGGGCTTGTTTGGCAGATACTTTACCCTTTATGCTAAGCTAAGCTAACCGTCTGCTGATGGTACCTCCATATCTTCTTATCTAACTCTCAACAAAACAAAGCAGATAAGTGTATTTCCCAAAATGTCAAACTCTTCCTTTAACCAATTTAAGCCAGTAATTTCTTGGCCAAAATGAAACATAAATAAAATTAATTAAATCATATATGTACAAGCCTCATGATCCTATATTTTGTCTCGAAATTTTTTATTTTTACCATCAGTATCACTTTAAATTCTTTGCATTATCTATTTTAGTACTTTAACTTATCCTTAATTTCTCTCTTTTTATTATTTATGTATTTTTATTATGTACTGCCATGCAAGGAAGGGTGGAACAGGAAGTAGGTTGGGGTTCATAGAAGGCATAGTTGATTGTAATGTCTATACTCCTGACATTGTTGTTTTTACACTGCCCAAAACAATAAAAAGATTATTAAAAAAAGAAAAGAAAAGAAAATAAAATAAAATAAGGGGAGTTAGTTGACTGGAAAGGTTATTAAAAGTGTTTGTGTGGGAGAAAGTAGACCTCGTTCTTCCTCCGTTGTTCCTCATTCTTCCATCACACACAAAACCTCAGAATCCGCAGACCAGATTTCCAACTAAACCTGATGATGATGCAGCATCTCACCACTTCATTGTGACACTTTGTAAACTACCCTGCTTGTTTCATCATGCATGATTCCTGGAACCACTGACTAGCTTTTAATGAAACGAAGGCGAATGATTCATTTTCCCACTTCATACCAACTACTGTTGTTTTCGGTCAAAACAGGATGGGTTTGTAAAGACTCTGTCATTATGGGGCAGGAACTTTTATTGTGGAACACGCAGGGTGCAAAATTAACTTTTTTGTCTACCGGCCAAATTTAACCAGCCGCTCAATAGATTACCATTGTTTTTTGGGCTGGTGAGTGAAGCAAATCTACCAGCCACTCACATATTTGACCAGCATTTGGCTGGTGGCTGTTGCTAATTTTGTGCCCTGGGAACATGTGTACTGTTTTGCTTGTTTCAAGAAGATTAAAAGCAGGATTTCAAAATCTTGTGTGTGTGTCTCAGGGCTGACAAAGCTCTCCCAGCGGTCTCTGGCCTCTGTGACCTCGTCCAGGCTCAGTGTCACTGCAGGAATGTGGCATCTCTGACCCTCTGAGCTGCTTTCTATGACAGACGCACATGTGATCTGCTCTGTCCAAATCTACAGGGATCTGGAGGTTTGGTATCCTACCTGACAGACAACAATGATCGGAGAACATGTGTGCGGAGGAAACGGGGAGGGATGGACAGACGAGCTATGTTTCCAGCTATATTTCTATGCAAACAACTGCAAGTAAATGTTTAAAATGTTGCCATAAATAAAATTTATTTTCCATCAGCTTGGTTGAAGTGAATCCATGGTTTCTTGATCACTAAAACAGAGCTCCATAAAGAAAAAACATCTACCTTATAAGCCAGGTATTGAACAGTATTGATCTGTCATGTCAAGCTATACATATTTCTTCCTGTGTAGCACAGGAATATTCTACAGATGGCATTTCAAGGTCTGTAATGTTTCAAACCAAGAATGTCTTTGTTACCAGATGTTGATGCCGCCTGCCCACACTGTGAAAGTATTTGGGAAACCACAGGAAATATCATAATATTACTATTTATCAGACCAATGTGTTTCCATCATTATTCATTGTATAATTTTTTGGCATCAAACATTGGCAAAAAATAAGTGGATGAAAAACCAGAATTGGCCTGGCAGAATGTACTGTATCACATCACTATTTGTGTGTGACACAGAATGAAGCTGACATCCCTCTCCCCCCCTTTGTTGATACCAATAAAATACACTTAAGCTTAATCAATTAATTAAATAAATGGCAGCATAGCCAGAGAGAAACAAAAGTGACTGTCGGTCTGTCACAGAGATAAGGGAAAGAGGGTTAACAGGGATCAAAGTGGGATGTGTAAGAGCCAGATATGGGTGAGTGAAAGCAGCTAAGCAGTGAGGTCAAGCTAACGAAAGGTCTCTCAAAATGATGTGTCTGGTTGCGTTTTCATGCCAGACAGGAAAACTGTTTTAAGGAGGATCATTTACCAAAAATCTCACCAGAGAATGTCACTGAAGCTCAAAGTTATGGACTGATAAGACCAAGAAGGTCTTCCAAGTCTTCTAAACGGCCTTGTGACTGCCTTGATTTTGGAAAATCCTTGGGATATTGCAAGATTTATAACTGTTTTCAGTTGTAACTCCCCAAGCTGTTACACTCCACACCTCCATTATTCTCTATTTTCAATCTTGTTTCATGAGACAAACCTTCATGCATCTAGGCACATGCACCCCGCCGGGCTTCTTGACTTCAAACAATAGTACAACAACAATGTCGTTCCAGTCTGTTATCAATTGGCTGGTGATTTGTTTTGTTGAGGTATTGACAATGACAGTGCAGCAATAAAAGGGCCCAAAAGAGCTAATCTGGAGCAGATTTTACGCAAAACAGAGAAGAAAGAAAAACAGCTATTGTGCTTGTCCAGAGGGCCATTCAGGTGCGCACTAATCAGAAAAAGATGGAAGGTGATGACTGGAGTTTTTGGGGAGGTCCGACGGGTCTACAGCTCGACAAAGACAATTATACCTCCATTAAACACAGGAAGCGTAACTCAAAGGGCCTCGTAAAAGATTTCTCTGAGAAAACGAAGACGGAGGACAGCGTTAAGTGCTTCTCAGTGTAATGAAACAGCACTCAAAAGTGGTATAGCTGCTGAAAGAATCTTGTGTCAACTCCAAGTGTGAGAAAAATGAACAGGTTACAGTTCCCACAGCTTCAGGTTTGTTGATCACCGTCCAAAGTACACAGAGAGAAAACGCCAAAGGGAAAAAGAGAGTGATAGTTTGAATAGGATGCCCCTGCGGATTTCTGGATGCAATGCAAACAATCCGTATGCGGATCGCGTTCAGTCTGAACGTGCTGCCCTTATGTGTGAGCCGGCTATTTCTTTCTACTTGGTGATAGCAGAGGTTTCACCACGTATTTTAACGTTTCGAGCTCACAAGCTGCTTGAGAGGGCAAAGAATTAGTTTGTTGTCTGTGTCAGTGATGAGGACTGAGCTGAAGACAGAGCTGTCAGTGCCTCAGTAAAGTCCTCTCTGCATGATAAACAGTAGACTGCTGGAAGAGGGAATTCAATCACCAGAACACACACACACACACACGCAATACACACAATATGTGCATATTGTATATGTACGCACATACATTTATATTTATCAAATGTCATCGCACTCAATACCACCAGACATCTACAAAGTCGGGCTGCACTTATCCACTGTTTTGTACACACACATTTACAAGCATAAAGGATGATCTCATTTATGTGCACCTGTGCTCACACACATGCAGACAGACACACACATAAAAATGTGGAAGTATTCAGTCCAGACATCTACCAAGCATAACAGCATACACATGGACCCATGCACAAACATACTCACATACTCCCTCACATATGTCCAAACACACAACACACACCGATGGAGGCATCTGGTCCTTGTTGCCTGTTTCAGACCAAAATCAAATCACCTCTTTCCATTCTTCAGTGAGAAGTTTCCTGCTGTTTGACATGACTGGTTTTAGCACCTAATTACGCCGTTTACTGTTTGTCCGTTTTTGTATTAATCCTATGACTGGAGGACAAGCCTACCGGGTCTGCTGATGAAATGTAAGGTGCATGGATTATATTATCATTGAGCGATGATAACTTTGTGTGCTAACAGCACATTTTTCAGAAAGGGAGAGAAAAATACACCAGGGTTTTAACAATCCATAAGGACTGTAAGGGATGATGAAATTCACTCAACACATGAAAGTGCACATTTTCAATTCAAGACAAAAAAGCTACAACATGATAATTGCGGTGGGAGGTTTCTTTTTTTTCAGCGACAGCAGTGATATAATGGCTTGTTTTATGGCTTGTAAGAGGGGGACCTCTGACTGCAGATCCCAGCAGGCCCTGAGCGTTAAACCCTGCAGTGTTGGAGCCACACACCAACATACAGCACATGGAAGTGAGAGAATGTTAAAATACACACACACATGCCTGCTTCTCATCACCTGCTATAGAAAGCAGCCTGCTGTCTTTACAACCAGACACAGATGAACAGCACTTCAATGATGTGATACATTCTGTCAGTTCCGCTCCCTCTCTCTGCATCTGTCTCTCAGCACTGTAATAAAGAGATGCAGACCGTTAAGCCTTGTTTATACTCGCGTGAGACATCGTGGTGCGGACCTCCACAGATGGCGCGTGAGCTATTAGCATGCACAAAGGCGTTAATGCTCAATGCGTTGTTTGTTGCAGTATTCTCCGAAACACCAGGGGGTGTACAAACAAAATGTTCTGTGTTACGTATAAGTGTTACAAAAACGACTGGCAGTTCGGTTTCTGGCGTGTTGAAGGCAAGTTCATTGCGGTTGGAAAAATAAGACTAGCTGGCAGTGGGTTGTGTGCGGGGCTTACCTCCGGTCAGCAACAGCAGCTAGCTCCAACCAGGAGCTCCCCACGAGTGGCAAGTTCAAGTTTTTTTCGTTGGTGGTGGTTGGTCCCAAAATTAAACAAAGCTGGGGGTAGTCGTAGTTGGCTTGCAGATTACATAGCTAAGGACAAAAAGTTATTCTGGTGTCGAGTCTCATTCTCACAGCTGTTCAGTGTCAAAATCACTACTGGATGCTGTTATCCAGAAGCCTTATCACACCTGGGCCACTGGGTTAATTGATAAGCCCTGCCCACTACCAGCCAGCCAAAAAGCCAGAAGGAACTACTAATGATTACTTAAGAGCGTACTGCTCAACCTAACAATAAGCAAGAAGTCAACGAGTGTTACCAGAAAAACATCATTATCCTAAGAACTTTCAAGGTCCCATCTGAGTACAGTTCTTAGATTCTGAGCTTCGAAATGTGACATGTAACTTAAATATACAAACAAATATTGTGCTTTTTAAATATATCAACTCACTAGTATAATTCCACATTCAAATGGTCATGAATATTTAAAGAACTTGATTTTGACAAAAAAAAAAAAAAAAGAGTTGGATAGAACCTCATGATTTAAAGCTCACATAGTACATCGGTAGTAGCCCTGTATGAAGGACACTGGAGTCAATTCTCATTTATATGCTACTTTAACTTGCTACTGTACAAATATGCTAATGAAATAATGTTGTGTAATAATTCTTCATTTCGCTGGACACAGTCATTAGGAAAGGCTGTTTGAACTAGTGAGGTGGGTTTTTTTTTGTTTGTGAAATAAGCCACACACACAAACATTGTAAATACAAAAGTGTTTATTTAAAAACACACACATATTTGTATTGTTTCCACACATGTAAATCAAAAATAATAACAAAACTATGTACAGAAGAGCAGCTTTATACCATTGGGAAGTCCCTCTCAGCAGTGTGTGCTTAGTTACAAATCAGAGGCACATGACAACTTGTGGGGCTTTAGCACTCGACACGAAAGATGCGATGACAGCATTTTTGGCACTCGCACCATCACGCCAGGTATACTGCGTTGAGCATAAATCTAGCTTTAGCTGTCCACTTCATTGCCACAAATATATGGTAACCAGTATGGTACAAGAACTTAAATACAACTAAAACAAGAATAATTAAAGGGTACGTTTGCACTCAACTTTTTTGTCTTTTATCATTTGTCTTTCTGTGAGTATAAATACAGAATTAGCCCCTTTACCAACAGACATTATATTACTTACTGCTAACTGTAGCTGGCTAGCGGTAGCCATTTTTATTGGATGCTACATCAACAGGTTCACTGCCCAGAGTAGCAATAATGTTAGCTTACATAAAGTTGCTCTCAGCTTGTGTTCAGAAGTAGTTGGGTAGGGATTTGACTTTCAAAACTCTGTTATGTAATTGTTTAACACTGTTCATGTTTTTTTTGGCACAGGTGTACCTAATAAAGTAGCCAGTGAGTGTATTTGTGCCTTTTCTCGCTCTTGTCTGTCTGAACATGCCTCCCCGATTTCCCACAAGGTAGCTATTCCGACTAAACAGCACTGCTGCATTAAAGGAAATTTACTGTGTGTTTGTGTGTGTGGAACACATAATCTGTATTTTATACTACGACCACGAAACATTTGCAGTGAATGCAAATATACTCACATATTTATAAAACAGCTGATGTCTCTGATTTAAAGAGGAAAACAAAAAGGTAGAGTGGAAAAGAAGACAGAGACAGAGTTATAGACATAGGAGGAAGAGTGAAGGTGAGTCATAGAACAAATGAGAGAGAGAGAGAGAGAGACAGCATGTACGGACTGGAAAGAGATGGAAAAACAAGTGAAAACAGGAGACAGCAATGTAAAACTCCAGGGAGGAGGAGGGAAAAGGCAAAGGAAAAGCAAAAGCGAGAGGGTGCAGAAAGGATGGAGATGTGTGGGGATGAGAGACGGTAGAGATAATAGAGAAAGTGACAGTAATGGAAAATATGACAGTAATGCATGCAGAAAGAATGAGAGGAAATAGTTTGAGTGAATGTCATGTCAGTGTCTACAGAGTGGAGCTGCTGAACGTCTGATCCACCGACAGTTAGTGGAACCTCTGTCAGCATCCCACCACATGTACTCATCGAGGTGGGGAGCCAATTACAGGAGAGAGAGAGAAAAACACTCAGCAACTTCCCTCCCTGCTCTGATTTCCCCTTCTTGCTCTTTTTATAGTCCTTTACATGGTTTTCCAGGCAAATCCCCCACTGAGGAGAGCGTTCGGCCTGCCAGGGTGCAGCTTTATTTCATTTGGATCAAAAAATACCTTCGCTTCCAAATCCCCCCAACTCCCCCCCCTTACTTTACTTTCTTTCCTTGTCTCCATCTGCCACCTTCCTGTCCCTCTCACTGCTATGTATATTTTTCATTTATTGTACTGTTTTTTATTTACATATATATATATATATATATATATATATATATATATATATATATATAGTGATTTAATATGCTCAATGATCCTGATCTGCTCTGGCCCATTTGCGATGAACAGTATGAAATGTAAAACATGGATCATTGAGCACAAAAGTGCATCAGATGGAATTATTTTAAGTTTTACATAGTCCTATTATAAGAACTATTTAATTTATATTTTTACGAAGAATATATCAAACAAATATCTTTGCATCTCCCCTGCACAAGTCTGAAACTTAAGTGAACCCACATGAGCGGCACCCCAACGCTGAGAAACTGCAGATGCAGTAGATGGATTTGTTTTTTTGACAACTTTGCCATAGCGCAGAAGCAAGTTCTCTTTTTATTCATCTCTCCTGCTGTTATTCCACTTTCTGTAGTTCTTTGTGTTCAAAGCGTTAGATTACAATCAGAGAAACATGCATCTGAGTAGATTCAGCTTTTCCATTTGGGAATGACAGGCATTCATTGTTGAATAAGAACCCCATACAGCAGCTTACCACATCATGTTTTTCTTCACTTACTGGGATGCTATGTATGTCTCTGGCTTTGTCTTTATCTTTTCTGTTTACTCTTTAAATGTCTTGCTAGTCTCAATGACTGTCTTGTCAGTGTTTGCTTAGCTGGACAACTCATTACCTCAGTTTATTCTTTATCTAATCTGCTGTGTTGCTGCATGTCTCTGAGCTGATGATGATTTTGTGGTCTTTTTTATGCACTTTATGCTGCATGAGAACAGCTCTCAGTAGGCTTGTTTTTTCACATAAGTTTTCAACTTAGTGATGCATCACTACTACTCAACTTAGTGATGCATCACTAACACTGGGGTTTCACAAGGATGTGTGGTGTGTGAGTGTGTTTATGGTGGGAAGCTTAGCAGCTTTTAAAGTATTTGCAGAGACCAGGCAGAGTTGAGGTGAAAGCCAAGTCTCATTCCATAAATCCAGCAGGAAACAAAGGAGATGAGAGGGAGCTTAAGACTTAGAGATAACCCTGTTTTATCTGTTGCCCTGCAATGAAGGTGTCAAAGAGCAATGTTCACATGTTCTCACACATATGCATCACATACACCAGACATACAGGGATCTTAGCCATCGATCCTGCTATCCTCACTCACATATGTCAGTAGGTTCATCAATCATCATGTCAATGAGTCAGTCAACAAATAAGTTAGTGTGTTTGTTATTCAGTCATCCAGTCTGAAAGAGTTTTGAAGTCAGGATGTCATTCACCCTGCAGCAGACTCTGTGTCTCCCAGCTCAGTGTTATTTCAGAGGTTTAACAGCTGAAATTCTACACATCCTCATCTCTCAGAGGGACCATGACACTAGAGATGCTCCCTTGTGTGGCCTCATCCTACCACATCCCAGAGCAGTCCAAAGAGGTGGAATTAACAGCACAAGTAGAGGATGCTGGTGTTCAGGTCAAACTAAAATGATAATTTCTGACAATGACTAAAAACTACATTTCATTATTAAGAATGTGTGTTTGTCAAATAAGTAAAAAAAAAAGACAAGATAAACTTCTCACCATCAACCTGACTGACCTTATCTGGTTAGCACAAAGCTCTAACAGCTTCTGTAATTATGCACACTTCAAAACAACACATGGCATGTATGACACAGATTGTTTATTCCATTTGACCTGACCTCAACCCCAGCATTAATACTCAGGCTACTAGATGGAGGCCTGGTTTCTGTCTCTCCAGAGCAAAACAGATAGAACTAGAAAGATGAAGATGGAGTCCAGGCCTGGAACTAAGTCAGTCTCAGTTGAGTTTCAGTAATGAACACTTTCAGTGTTGCTGGGTGATACACAGGACAACTGTGCGTGGGTGGTGGGGGTTGAATTTGTACTAGGTGCTTGAGAATGAATCAGTCTCTCTTATAAATTACTTTGAGAGTTTCCATCCATGGGAAAAAGGTCTGTAATATTGTCACCTCTTTCTTAATGACCAAAAAACAAAAAGAAAAATACAGAACTTTTGCTTGTTCAAATTATACTACAAACATGCGCTGTGGCATGACCTTCATTACCACTGGTGTCTGCTCTACAGACATTTAGGCATGGCTTGTACAACAAGCAAAGGCTTTAGGTCTTAAGAGAAGAGATAAGACAAGTGATGCATGGTCATCAGCAAACAAACAGCTAACTTTAAATAAACCTTTTAAGAAGGAATTCAGATTGCATAAAACACCAAGCAAAGTCCAAAGCTGTGGCCCACGAACTCATCCCACTACTTAGTGAAACGAGAAAATCCAGACTCAAAAAGGAAGTGCAAAATGGAAGCTTATGTGGTGATGACTTCATATTTCTGGGTACACAAAACACAAAATGAGTTTGCAACTAAGAGTTTTCAAGCTTCTGATTGGCCGAGTTGTATGCTTAAAATGAGATTTCATAAGATACTTAAATGGCATAAATGAAACATGGGATGTATTGACGACCGTACATTTCAAATCATCAATGCAGAATGTGAGAGACACACCTGGCCACACTGCTAAAAATATGAATGAAATAAATCTCTTTTTGTTTATTGTTGTTTGTTATTTATTTCTGTTACCTTTTGCAATAAAAGTTTGTACACTTGAAAATTTGCAAAGGCGTCACCACAGAAATGTAGGTTTGCCTGAGACGACCACTTCAGGGTAAGAGGAGTTTGGATTGTTCTGGTTGAAGAGTGTTTTTGCTTTACTTTGGCTTCTACAAAAACATTCTATTTTTTATGTGGAAAATGTGTGGGCATTCTTCCAGTTTGCCATTTGTTGCAGAATTATTGCAGTTTTAGGGTATAATTACAAGATCTTGAAGAGCATGGTTTAATCACACAAGCATGGTGGAGATGAGAGGTTTGACTCTTTTTTACTAACTCACGTTTTTCAAATCAAGTCACTCACTAAAGAAATTCAGGTTTTCAAGTCACTGAGTCAGTCAGTAAATGCTAACATCAGCATGCTAACATGCTCATAATGACAATGCCAGCATGCTAATGTTGAGCAGTTAGAATGTTTATCATGTTAACTGTCTTAGTTTATCATGCTAGCATTTGCTAATTAGCCCTAAATACAAATACAAGCCAAAACACTGTCTTTAGTTTTACAGGTATTCAGTCAGGAAACAAAGAGTTAAGGGGTCACCAAAGCTACTACAACTCATCCTGTGGAGACCATTAATGTCTGTACCAAATTTCATAGCAATCCATCCAACAGTTATCCAGACATTACACATAAAAACCACAAATGCCAAACTCATGGTGTCATTGTAGTATAAAACCAGGTTGTTGGGAGTCATTGTCTGAAAACCATCAATGACTGTACAAATTTTTGTTCTAATCTATCCTCTATATGTTGAGATATTTTACTGCATAAGTGAAATCTTACCTGGTGATGGGTGAAAAGTTAGGGGATCATCATCCTCTGGTACATATAAATGTGTGTATCAAATTTTATGACCCTCCACTCGATAGTTGTTGAGGTATTTCCTCCTAGACCAAAGTGATTGATCAACCGACATCCCCTTCCCTAGAGCAACATTGTTCTAGGGAAAACTATCTTGGGTGGATCATTTTTGTAATAAAATGGATTTTCTGGACACATGTGTATTGTTTCAAACAATGGAAATCACATGAGGACACTCGTCCAAACTGCATTTTGGCAACAGAAAGAGGAAACTGAATGCAGCTACAGTTTATCTGATGTGGACACAATCCACATGAGACGCATGTGAATGCCAGGTGTAAAGGGGCCTTCCTGCCTTCCGACCTACAGTCGGCACGCTATTACATGTTCAGAGGCAAACCCTGCATGAGTAGTATAATGAGTCAAGACAGGAAGTGGTTGTGGTTATAATCTATGGTTGAATTCAACTAAACCTCATTTCTACATGGGTTAGCAGTAGGATTTTGGATGCAGTGGAAAATAGATTTGGTTTTCTGTTCATCCATTTCAACAATGTCTGGTGATGACGGTAAAGATGTAGTTAAGTCAAGCACAGCTACATTTGTGACTATATCTGTGGACTGAAGTGAAGGTTTTCAAACAAATAAAACAGATGGATAGTAAATTCGAAAGCAAAAATGCATGAAAGGGGCCAACAGTGTAATGATATCAGAGACCCCCGCAAAGGCGCTTCAGAGAAGAATATTCAGCCAAAAAGACCAAAAGATTGTGTGACTCAGCCTTGAGATATTCTTGCAGGCACAGTCCAGAAACTGAGTTGCACTGTTTTCATCTGACCACATGCACTGCAATTCATTGTACTCCAGACATGTGTTTGTGGAGGAGAGTAAGGAGGAGAAAGTAAAATGGAAGAATTACAGCTGGACTATTTTCATTATCGATTAATCTGCTGATTATTTTCCTGCTTTATCGATAAACCATTTGGTCTATAAAATGACAAAATAAAATGAAAGTATAGTTCCCGCTTTACTACTTAATTTGTCTTAAAACACCATAACATATTTCTTTAGTCATTTAATATGAATATGATTTCCAGCAAAAGAAATAAAGAGTGAGTATCTAAATATTTAAGGAGAGGACTCTCCATTAAATTAAAGGATAGGTTTACAATTTTCCAAGTCTGTCTTAAAACAATATTCAGGTGCCCAAATGAGCATTGACATAGGTTTTTCATTCCTCCTGTTCATACAGGCCATTAGAGGATCCCTTCATAAATGTAAGTGATGGGGCCAAAATCCACAGACCTCCTTCTGTGCAAAATGTATTTAAAAGGTGATCTGAAGCTAATATGATCCTTCAGCCATCCAAATTAGACAAACCAAGAAGGTATCTTTCAACATTACAGTTTTTTTGTGCCAAAGTCTCTTTTTGTTACTATACTTCCAAGACAGACTTGAAAACATGTGAACCCATCCTTTAAATATTTTGTTTGCATAGCTGGCAAACTCTTCTGTTTTCTTGTGTTCAGAGGCTGTTTGAGTTGTTTCCCCTCTCTGGATATCCCACGTACTCAAATGTAGTTGTTGGGATGGCACTGATTATTGGTTTTTGACCTGTTTACTGAAAATTCAAACATGATTTTGCTTGGCAGAGGTACTGAACATCAGAGATACAGTTTCAGTCTCAATGTGTGGTTCTGTGACCCGTTCAGGTGAAGGAAACCAGCATACTAACCTACTTTTTAGCTCCAGACATTTCTCATTTCACTTTCTCCCATGACGTAAAACAAACAAATGTATTCTGTGCAAATGGAAAAAGTACAAAAGCTCACTTCCTCACAATATGCGCTAAAATCACTTTGTACAGGTACCCTCCACTCTGTCCTTCTGTGAGATGATACTGGAGATGATCACTGCGCATGAACAATGGAATACAAAACTCTAATGATCACATTGAACAAGATGGATCATTGTAGCAATAAAAGTAGCAGAAAGTATGGAAATAATAAACATTAGTCATCTCAATGACAATTATCATCATCACTCACTGAGATCAGAGCCTGAGCTCACGTACTGTAGCGTGATGTTATGGGTGTTATCTGCTGCAGTAATGAGCCATGCAGGGTATTTAAACTAGAACAACATGCCAATCAAGAGAAAGGATGGTTTCTAGTTTAGTGAAGCCAATCAGTCCTGTCAGAATAGGACCCAACAGCTGAGAGTGTTTAGAGAGTACGCTTCAGAGAGGAGCAGAAAATTAACTCTCATCATCTAAAAACCTGCTATAACTGCCAGCACAGACAATACAGACACAATTTATATGGACTCATACATAAACATGCAAGCTCACACACACTCACATCACTCAGAATCTGGGTACGAACCATGTATATTTGGCTTGGCACGGCTGAAATCTGACCTCCAGCAAAGACAGAAAAAGAACACGAAATGGGCAGAACAATAGAAATGTAGAAATCGAGCTGATTCACCCTCATCGCTGTGAAAACCACAGATGAGGGGCCGGCTGGTCTTTGTTTGGATGGTGAGAGCAGCAAGGGTTTACTTCTGCACAACACCACAAAACCCCTCTGAGACAGAGACATTACATTTTGATTTTTGGCATTTAGCAAACACTGTCAATCCACAGCAAAACACAATCAGTGACGAAGATGATGGGGAGAACGAGAAGATCAGCAACATTATAAGCATTCTAATTCAATGAATGGAGGATTCTGATCACAGTGGCCTGATAAAACTTTGTAAATTTAAGTATTTTCTAAATTAAAAGTTTCTGAAATATAGTCAAGCTTTCTAAAACATTAGATGATCCATCATGAGTTTTCTCACTGAGTCAAGAAAGCACTCATGCTAACTGCAACCATAATTTAAGCACCATAAGTACCATAATTTGCTTCACTGTTTTGATAGCAACTAAGCCCACTTTCTTTAAGAAGGTGTGAGTTTTTCCAAATGGTTAACATGTCATCTTGAATCAAAACTATAAATATTACTTCTTCCCAGATTATTTGAGTAGGAGAGAGACGTGCCAGGTGAAGAAATAAGAGAAGAGAAGTAGAAGTGATTGGAAAATGTGCAGCTTGTCTGGACACAGCAGAGCTCTGGGTAATGGTCAGACTGTTAGACTGACCAGGTCTGGGTCAAATACAGTTTAATAATTGCAGTCCCAGATGTTCTCAGTCACAGATTATTTATTCTTGGGTATGAACTTTTTTATGGCTTGATTTCTGTTGTTCTGAAGGTGGAGCATGAAGCAATTGACACCAATTGTCCAATCACATAAGTAACTAAGCACAGCAGGCCAAACGTTTGCATTTCTCTACAGGTGTTGCACTTTGCATGGGTCGTCTTTCCAAAACCAAGAACACAAGAGAAAATGTGTAAGAAAAGCACCAAACAGCGTATTATTCTGCTCTATAAACCAGTAGTATGTGATTGTTAGCATGTCCGGCTAACTAACTTACTACCTACAGTATTGACCAAGCATTACTTACAGCCAAGGAGCATATCATTAACTTGTTACATAAGTCAAGGGGTTACAGGTTACAGGTATTACTAATAACTAACACATTGACCGTGTAGTATTTCCCCACTGTGTGGAGGCTGATCCTGAATGCTACTACATCAGAGTGTAGGCTCTTAGCAGCTGTGTCCTGCTCTATATTGGATTTGGGGAACTTTGCACACCTGCAACCCAGACTCATTATATGAGATATTATTTGGCTGTGGCTCAGGAGGTAGAGCGGGTCTAATTGGAAGATCGGCGGTTCGATTCTCGGCTCGTCCAGTCCACATGTCGATGTGTCCTTGGGCAAGACACTTAACCCCAAATTGCTCCTGATGGCTGTGCCATTAGTGTGTGGATGTGTATGAATGATTAGATTTCCACTGATGGGCAGGTTGGGACCTTGCATGGTAGCCCCTGTACCATTCAGCATATGAATGTGTGTGAATGGGTGAATGTGATTCGTAGTGTAAAAGCGCTTTGAGTGGTCAGAAGACTAGAAAGGCGCTATACGAGTACAGTCCATTTACCATTTACCATTTACATTTACCAAACAAATTGGTTATTCCTCGTCCTAAAAACCTTTTCTCATGTAACATTATAAGTGAAAACATACTGTGAATGGAAGTTGCAGTATGTTGGAACCAAATAACTGTCTGATCTTACATTTGTCCATGTTATGGGAGTAATACTGAGACAAACTATTTCTACACTGCAAAACAGTAACAACGTTTCTTTATTTAGCTCCATGTCTGCTACATAGATCGTCAGCTGGTGATGAAGCTCACGCAGCTTTAGCCTCAGTCTTCTAACACAACGTTGTGTATGCAGCCAGCCATCAAATGCATATTTAAGACGCCTTTTATAAGATTCCTCTAGTAAAGCTGGAAATATTAAAAAGTCAGGCAGAGACCGTTAACATTGGCTTAAATATCTAGCATACTACAGGTAAACAAATCTGCTAGCAATGTTGCCATTTTAGCTGTCAAAAGAGATGGTTGCCCACTAGAAATGAGAAGCCTGCTTTTGTCTACCTCTGTCTGCAATCAAGGAAGAATTGTTTAAAAAAAATCACCAGTCAATTGAGAGCTGAGAGTTAAATCTGATCGTTGTAAAGTGCACATGTGCCGTGCAAGAACAGAAAGCTTGACAAGCGTTGCGGTGGGGCTTAGCAAACATTCAGTTCAGTTACTAAAGTATCTGGGGAATTTTGCTCAGTAAAACCTAGTAGCCTAACCTCTCTGGAACATTTATAGTAAAAAAAAAACATATTTCACTCAGTTATACCCATAAACCTGCTTTATGAAACAGGCTGCAGACCAACAATAAGGAGTAAACATCCGTAAAAAGTACAACTTACTTAAACCTTCAGTCTGTCTAAACAGATGGAAATATGTGATGACAGCTTCATCAGCTCTGCCTAACACACTGCTCTTATTGAAACTGAACTGAAAATAATATTTACAGTACAGTACTGTACAGACACAATGGATCAATCTGGTTGCCCCTGAGTTATTTGCAAAATCAATTTGATTCAGGTCTGTGCTGAACTGCCTTGAGAAACATGGCAAGGAAAATACAACCTCATCTAATCCGTCTCCTCCAGTACCACACATCTCTTGTAGAGCCAGAAATTAAACAAGACACAGAGCCTGTTACGGTCTATCCTTGACAGTAAACAGATCAGATGTTCTGGCCTCACACCAGACCTGGTGCCTCATTTATTAAAGGATCTTCTTACGCCAACAACAGAATCCAAGCCAAAGTTTGGCTTCAGAAGAAAGTTATCTAAACGTCAAAATGAGTGATTTACATTAGTTTTCTCCTGCTGTATGATGTATCATGAGCTGAAAGCCTTACATCCTACCATAAAGTCTTCATTGAATTCATTTATTTCCCACTAGATTTATTTCACTGGATTTTTGATTTGATAGTAAAACCAAATTTAGCGTTGATAATCATCTCACTATGAAGAGTTTGCTGTCCCTGTCCTCCTCAGAGCAATAAAAATAACTAATCATATCATCTCCTGTCAGACTACTTCTACTTTTTAGGTTATAATGCAGGGCCTAACTCCCTGAGGGGGATGCCTTCCCTAAATGTTTTAGCTCTGGACTCAAGCTGAGAAAGTTCATGTTCTGTTTTACTGTCACAGAGCCAGGCTGGTGGAATTCAGTTTAGTACAGATGGAAACTACAGTATGAGGAAACTAACAACAATTTTGCTCAAAACTTACATTATTCTCTATTTTCAAAAAAGTGACACTCTTACAAACTGAAAAATAAAAAAATATTGATGGACAGGTTTATCTGGTTTTGGCCATGTTATTGTTATATAAACTATGTTTTCATTATCAAAGGGACCCTTGAATCCAAGTAAGATAAGTGGTCATCTTGACATCTTTAAGGGTATTGCTGCTGTTGGTTGACAAATGACAACACTTACTGACTGGATTTTCAGATCATCATTCAGTCTCTGAATGATGATTTTCAGGAAATTCTTATTTTTCTCCCCCAAGTGGATATATTGAGTTTCCTAGAGGGGATATATTGTGTAGAGCTCCGGGAATGGCATGTCAGGGTGGTTTAGTGGTTACAGAAACCGTTCCATAACCCCAGAAAGCCTTAGGTTCAATCCTCCCCACGCAGCCACTTGCTCTGTCAAAGTGTCCTTGAGCAAATTACTGTTCTGGAAAAGACGGTCAGCTCAATAACAAAATATGAATGTATAATGTAATGCCCCAGTGTTTCACTCAGTGGCTCGGGCTCATTACACCCAAGAGGACCTGGTAGAAACCTGAGCTGTGAACTATCGGACAGTTTGGAGTCTTACCTGAAACAAGTGCTGTTCTTCCCCCCAGCTCTGACACAGGAGTACTCCACTGTCAAGATTTTATTATCTGGACACTCCGTCCTGAGAAAAGAGAGACATAAGACTGATGAGAACAAAGGCTGATATCTGACAGCTGCATCAAGGGATTAAGCCTCGCTCAACAGCACCTTGACGTGAATGACTAAAATCTTTCTCTTTATATCATTATACACATATGTGGCCTGACCAATACTCTACTTTTGAGACAATACTGGTATCGATATTTGAGAGAAAAAATCAGATAGCAACATATCAGACAATATTCTTTATTGATTATTGTCTACATGTACATATAACGATCATTTTTGATAAGGATTCCTTAAATGTGCTTATTAAAGAGTTCCAAGCAGGACATTATACAGTAGACATAAACTTGTCAGTGCTCTCTCTCGCGGACAAAATATGTAATGGAGACAGAGTTTCTAAATGACCTCTAACATACCTTTAGTATATCTATACTATAACTTCTTGTTATTTATCAATAGACATATAGGCCGATACCAATATCTGTGATAAGCTATATCAGCTGATATATCACCCTGGCTGATTTATTAATCTAGCTCTAAATCATACAGCAAGAAATGACATTAAATAACACACACTGTGAATTTCAAAGACTTAATCCAAACTAACAAGAAATATTAAAGCAGTTTGTCTAATTGTATTGATGTGAATTTCACAGACAGGGAAATATTAATATTACATTATATCATACACAGCCTATAGGCCTACTATAAAGCATTTTTAAGGTATGAACACAGCTAGTATATGTGTTTATGTATCTAGGAGGCCCATCAATCACAGCAGTGGATGATGTAATCCATCGTAACAGGATCTGATGAGTTTACACTAAACCTTGAAAACATAAATCTGAAGTAGGTCCTTGCAATTTTATACAAGGTGGTAAAAATAATACTGTTGGTTTATGATCTGGGGTTTATAACCTGCGTCTTTCCTTCAGAATATTGTGTGCATGTGCTCCACTAACATCCTCTACTCACCTCCTGACCTATTCTCTGAGGGGCACCTTAACAGCATCTGTCATGTTATGTCTGAGCACAAGTAACATTTGGCTCCCTGCACCGCGACCGATTCCAACCATTTGGAGTTTCCCTTTGCCTTTTTGCATTTCCTTGAAAATCACATTAGATTAGACGCGCTGCGCTGGTTCATCCAGGGGTCTGCTCTTTGACTGCCCGCTCACACAGTGTGTCGGAAAGAGTGAAAACCAGTAAAGCACAGTCTAAACTTAATTATCGCTTTTGGTAGCGTGTGCTAATCTGAGAGTGAGGTAGCCTGCTTGTTTTCATCTTAAATTCGATACCGAAACAAACTTGATAATGTCTGATAACATCAGTGTAGTGGATGTTGCCAAAAGGTTTACAGCTGTTTTTCTGACACAGCCTAAATCTTTTTTTTTTTAATACTAGAAAACTAGTATTCATTGTGGTTCAAGATGAAAACGTACAAATTTATGTTGTTTTTGAAATTTTTGTTTTTGTTAAAGCTTTTCATTGAGTTTTGCGTCATGATGAAAAGCGACATTTTTAACCACAAAATCCCTGATAAAACTTATTATGGTTGAGCTTGACAGGGCTTCATCAGAACACTGCTGCTCATTCAGAAAAAAAATCAAGACATTTTTGGCTCAACAAATCATGTCCCTGATACCTACCTAGAGGTGTCCACTCCAAGCGTCGTCCTGATAGAGCTGGCACCAGATTCCCAAAGGAAAACAACACAGATAGCGCCAAATGGTAAAAGAGTCGCACCATAAAGTTGACCCATGTCCCCTTTGCGCTCCGGGACAGATGATCTGTTCAAGGAAAACGCCTTAACATAAAGCAAAACGCCAATGTTTTCATCTGTCAGTGGCCCGCGCTCGCAGTGGTATCAAAATATCAGAAATCCTTGTCCAGTATCCCGCAGAGGTGACGCACATGGAGCCTCTGGGATAATGACTGCTGCGCGGTGCGTCCGGAGCCCCGTCCTAACTTTTTACGCACTGAAGCAGAGACCCCTCAGAGAGCTACTGCAGGGTTCACAGCCCAGTGCGCTCTCACTAATCCCTCTGGATTTACATTCCTGCCTTTAAAGAAGAGACTTAAAGCGACTGAGGATACAGTCCACTGCGCATTTGTAGTAATGACGTATATATGATAATAATAATAATAATAATAATAATAATAATAATAATAATAATAATAATAATAATAATAATAATAATAACAATAGATGGCGCCCTAAATCCCCAAATTTCTTCTAGGTTTACTGTTAATTCAGACATTGGGGGGCGCTATTGAACGCTTTAGCAATGTCAGAGAAAAAAACAATGAAAGAATACATTTTAAAGTCCAAAATGCCCAAAGACTTAATTAACTGCAAAGCCAAACAGATAAGTTTATGAGTGTTTGAGACAAGTCCCAGATCTGCTATGTACAACAGAGCTACCAAAGCAGTATGACCATGTTTGGATTTAATTTTGGGAACAACCAACACAGCAGGGCTGTCTGGCTGGCAGAAGATTCAACATTTTGTCCAAAACCATTTAGTGATTTATAAACAAACAGTAGTATTTTAAAATTAGTTCTTTAACAGACTGAAATTCAGTGCAGAGATTTGACAATTGGAGTGGTTTGTTCTTTGTTAGGATTCAAATAGCAGCTGAATGAGCTGCAGCTGTCTGAAAGCTTTTTTAGTAAGACCAGAGAAAAAAGAACGTATTATTGGTCCATTAATTCTGTAATGGTTGTCAAAATTTTTATCTGAATTCATTTATGAGTTTAATTTTGATCAGGGCACTTAATCAGGAAACAGGAGACCCGACTCATTTGATGATACAAGTATGTAAAAATGAGCGTCATCTGCATAATCATCACGGGAAAGGTGCTACACCTTTTTGGTGTGGCACCTGTTTTTGCCATTGTAGCCGCAGAGCTATGATACAATTTATTTCTGAACTCCCAATTGCGTCCAAAATTTGAGGACAACTGGAACAATTTTTCTCTGATCTTTTCAAAAATAAGGAACAAGCAGGCTATTGCCATGACAATAAAAGGTATGATACAGTGCCAGTCAAAAGTTTGGACACTCATTCAAGAGTTTTTCAAACTAGGAAATAACACATATGGAATTATGTAGTAATCAAAAAAAGTGTTAAACAAATCAAAATATGTTTCATATTTTAGATTTCTTAAAGTGGGCACTGTTCCCTTTGATGACAGCTTTGCACACTCTTGACAATATCTTAACGAGCTTCATGAGGTCGTCACCTGGAATCCTTTTCCAACACTATTGAAGGAGTTCCCAATTATGCTGAGAACATGTTGACTGCTTTCCCTTTACTCTGCGGTCCAAGTCATCCTAAACCATCTCAATTGGGTTTAGGTTTGGTGATTGTGGAGGCCAGGTCATGTGATGCAGCGCTCCATCACTCTCCTTCTTGGTCAAATAGCCCTTACATAGCCTGGAGGTGTGTTTTAGGTCATTGTCCTGGTGAAAAACAAACAATGGTCCCACTAAGCGTAAACCAGATGGGATGGCATGTTGCTGCAGAATATTGTGGTAGCCTGGTTAATTGTGCCTCGAAATCTGAATAAATCGCCAACAGTTTTACCAGCAAAGCCCCCCAAACCATCACTCCTCCTCCTCCATGCTTCACAGTCCATATACCCTCTTTGCGTCTCACAAAGACACAGCGGTTGGAACCAAAAATCTCAAATTTCGACTCATCAGACCAAAGTACAGATTTCCACTGATCTAATGTCCATTCATTGTGTTTCTTGGCCCAAGCACTTCTCTTCTTCTTATTGGTGTTCCTCAGTAGTCGTTTCTTTGCAGCAATTCAAACATGAAGGCCTGATTCATGCAGTCTCCTCCCAACAGTTGATGTTGAGATGTATCTGCTACTTCAACTCTGGGAAGCGTGGATGTGGGCTCTAATCTGAGGTGCCATTAATTGGTGATTTCTGAGGCTGGTAACCCTAATGAACTTATCCTCGGCAGCAGAGGGAACTCTTGGTCTTCCTTTGCTGCTGACGGTCCTCATGAGAGCCAGTTTCATCATAGTGTTTAATGGTTTTTGCGTCAGCACTTCAAGAAACTTTCAGAGTTCTTGAAATTTTCCACTTTAAGACTTTAAGACCGTCATGCCTTAAAGTAATGATGGACTGTTGTTTCTCTTTACTTGTACATTAACATTATTGTACATTAAAAAGGTAAGAAATTCCACCAATTAATTATTGATGAGGCGCACCTGTTCATTGAAAACCAATCAAGATGATGACCTCGTGAAGCTTGTTAAGATATTGCCAATAGTGTGCAAAGCTGTCATCATGGCAAACAGTGCTTACTTTAAGGAATCTGAGATATGAAACATATTATGAGTTGTTTGACACTTTTTTGATTACTACATAATTCAATATGTGTTACTTCATAGTTTTGATGTATTCAGTATTGTTCTACAATGTAGAAAATAGTAAAAATAGAGAAAAGCCCTTGAATGAGTAGGTGTGTCCAAAGTATTGACTGGTAATGAACATCAAATGAGACAAAACGTGGTGTTTTCCTCTCATTGCAAAACATTAGTGGAACCACAAGCCCCAAGAAAGCATCAGAACAAGGAAGAACTGAAAGATGAGCTGATCTCAGGTAGTCAGTGCAGGTGTTTTCAAACTCACAGCCAATCAAATGGCAGAGGATTTATTGTGTGTTGCTGTCTCATGATCTGCTATGTTTCATGCACATTAGATAAAAAAAACTGTACACTTTTATACATATAAGTATACATTTCTTGTGATAAGACTGAGCTTCTCATTAGAGTTACTGATGACTAGTGTATGTATTCAGTATGGTATTGTTTCCATCATTGTACTTTCTCTTGTGCCAGTTTTGATCTGTTTCATAATGGAAATACTTGCAAAAATGCAAGTTTTAAAATAAACAAGATAAACCTTATCTCAACGCACTAATCTGTCAAGTTTGGTTTGATAAATTGTCAAAAAGTGGCAGGAGGATGACTTACCGACATAAATCTGAGTAAATTAAGAAGAAGGGGATAAAAATAGCCTCCATATAGAAGTCAGTTTGCTATACATGATAATTATCTGCTCATTATTGGTGTGTTTTTGTAATCATACTTGCAATCACAGCCTGATTACTGGAGCTTTAAATTAGCCATAGGCTTTTAGGGTTGAAATGCCCACGCTGTTATCTGATTAACCCAGCACACCATGTACAGATTTTGTATTTTCACATTATTATGAAGAATTGCATGACATGCATGAAACTCTAGAAAATTAATAGTCTCATGCGAGGCCTGCTAACTGTACATTTAAGTTTCACTTTATTAGTACTGAACAGAATATTCCTCATTCTTTCAGCGGCCTTTCATATGACTGTGAAATGAAAATGTCTGCGCTGGCCAGCTGAGAAGATACTCCTTATTTCTCTTCTTGACATTTGGTTAATATGAAATAATTTTAATACAAAGTACTGCAGAGTACTGTAGGAGAGTCATT
Source organism: Thunnus maccoyii (assembly GCF_910596095.1). Classification (NCBI taxonomy): domain Eukaryota; kingdom Metazoa; phylum Chordata; class Actinopteri; order Scombriformes; family Scombridae; genus Thunnus; species Thunnus maccoyii. Next base: position 9,926,474 of record NC_056533.1, on the reverse strand, counting down.
GAAAGAAATCAGAGCCAAATTGCATTGCTCAACATTTTCTTCTTTCAGAACCTGATAAGGGGGAAAACCTAGAGCAATCCTGTAATAAATTTTAGTTGGATATTACACATATATCACTACAAATATTCAGGAATGTATAATACACTAATGATGGCATGAGAGCTAAAGAAAATTGCATAGTGTGTATGATAATCTGACACTGAGTATCACAACAAATTTCTACACTTAAGGGGATTTTTTTGTCCCTGAACATTACTGAAATATTATAGTAATTTTCCACTCAGGGTGACTTGGTTGCATTGTGCATTGCATGAGTTGCTGTGGGCAGTTTTTGATGAGTTCTTGAAAGATATAAAGGGTTGTTCAGTTGTTTTGGGAACAGGTCTGACCAATAGTCACCTCAGTAGAAAGTACGGCACAGTGGTCAGTGGATGGTCAGGCGATGTTAGGTAACACCATACTCAGTGGTCTCCTTCACCGTCTATTCCCCCTGGTGCATGGGGTTCTTGGCCACCGTTCAATAGAAACAGCTGGTTTTGTTCACCACAAATGAATCATACTCGAAATACACATGAACTCACTTACACACGTACTGTATACATGCATGCACACAATAACTTGGTCTTGCACGTCAAATTAAACTGCACGGTTTCCTTTGGCAACATTCCCTCCAGAATCAAGTAAATTCATAAAATATATAAAGCAACATTATTAAAGAACCGCAGCAAAAGGCAGCTGTTGAAATGGCAGTCTCTGCCTCGTTATTACGACCACACAGGCCAGGCTTTCTCTTGTTCCCACGAAGGAGAGTCTCCTTTCTCGGTTTACTTTGGTTGTGGTTTTTATTTGGTGTTTGTCTATCTGCATATAAGCAGGCTGGAAGAAATGTGTTTTTCATTGAGGGCTGGGGCCACATTCTGCATCGTTACCAACTTCTTGTCATTCAAGGGATAAAACTGCCCAGTTGTGAAACACATAAAAGCAAGGCATTTATCCTTAACTTCCCAAAGGAGTTAGAAGATTTTGAACTTGTTGCATAAAATGCACATGGTTATGTTGTTCAACACCTTTAGACATCATGAAATTACATTTGCCACTAAGTCCTCAGCATTACTCAAAATATGCACACCATTAAGCTAATTACTGGTACTAATAATCTAACATGTCAGTTACAAGCTTTAAATACTTCAAATCCTCTAATTATCTGTTATACATGTGGTTTAAAGGTCTAAAGATCAATCTGTGTTGGGTTTGTATAGGACATCAATCTCTCTAAATTCCTTGTCTCTAAGTCCATGCAAATGTGGGCTAAACCATCTGAACATGTGAAATGATGTGATTCCTGGATGACAAGAGCAATTGGGAATTGCAGCTTCCTCGCGAAAGAATGTTGTTGTTGCTGTATCTGGGTGGAGCAACATCTTTTCTGCTTTTGACCTCCAAAGGTGTCAGTGGATGACCTACTGCTGGTTTTGGTGCAAGTTAAGTTAATCTCCAAACACTCTCTCATAAGCTTGAAGTGTGATGTTTTTATCCTTTTTTAAAAAAGTATCATATTCTTTTTCTTTCTACCTATGTGAAGAAGATATGTTGGACTTCCAAAACTTTTTCTTGAATAAACTCTCTCTCAAACATCTTCTCTGACTGCCTTCACTTTCAGTTATGTGTTTGTCAGTCATTTTAAAAGTCAATAAGGAAAAATCTCTTTATATTCAGCACACTACACTGCTGTGTGTACTTCTGCATTTACTAATATCTAATTCAGGGAAACACCTGCTTATCAGAACTGAAATAATATAATAATGTTTGTCATCTTATACACTAACCAAGAAAAATCCAAACAATTCCATCTCCTTAAATACTTTCTGTCCTTACGGACCATTATGATATCCACACTAACCAACTAACTGTTTCCAGTTGCCATGGTGGCAAAATACTAAAATCACTCTTGCCTGATAAGACGTAACTCAAGTATGACCTCATGTCATGGATCTGCATGGTGATAACTTATTTTTACAAGTGTGCTTGGAAGACAAATAGATCTCTGTGACCTCGTACATCAGGCTCTTCATCTGTCTCACTGTGATTTATTCATAGTTACAGTTGTCCGCCACCATCAGCAACAGTCCCATTGAGCTCTGTTTGTCAATAAATTACTGACAAGGAGTTGCATGAAGCAAACGGGTCTTAGTTTACATGTCTTCCAATTGGATTTGTTGCTGTTTATATTGTAATTTTGTCACTTGGAAACTGAGGGAGATTCAGAAATACGAGCATTGCATGCCTCTCTTAAAAATCACAAATCAAAAAACACAGAAGCGATCCATCAGTGTCAGAATAGACTGTGTGGAATTAAAACGTCTTTTGTAATATTACTTACATTTCACAACTCAAATGTTTTGGTGGTGGTTTATGTTTATCAGAGGCAAAAGTTAATAAAATGACATTTGGCTGACCTTTGGACAAATTCTTTGGCTCGCTTTTTAGTTTTGTTCCTTCATCATTTCTGGCAATTTGTTGTTTTTATTACAACAGGCAGCAATGAATGCAGCAGAAATTGTTCTTTAAAAACCACAGACTACTTATTTCTCTTTACCGGGTCTATTGTTACAATTCGGCTGGAGTTGAGGTCAGTGTAGCGTGTAGTACATGCCTTATTCCAGTGGTCCCACACTAGCACGAACCTAGGGCCTTTGCCCCACCGGGACAAGGTAAGGACTTGTAAAAACATAGTGGTATCACCTCTTGTTTCATGAAATTCAAACTGAAGTAAAAAGTAGATTTCTTTTCTGCTTATAAAAAGCTCTGGAGATATGGCGCGGCTAGTGGAAAATGATTTTTTGATTTACTTTACAAGGTTTTGTTCTCCCACCTTCCAACTGCTGTGCAACATCTGACTTTCAGCTTGAGAACCAGGCTTCTTTTGGAAAATGACATTTTTAATATTTATTTACAGCAGATTTGTTTGTAGTTGATAAAAAGTGAAAACTTTGTTATTGTAAAACAACCTCAATTTCACAGTATCCCATTTGTCTGTAGTATATTAAACACTTTGAATCATAAAATCCTGTCTCCTGTCTTGATTTTATATCACTCTTGCAGATTAAAGTTGGGGTTATCAATACATGGCTTTTGAGCGCTATCATGCACATGCAGGAGTAGACCACGAACCAGAATGACTGAATGCTGATGGGGAAACAGAGTTGTTTTTGTACTTTGAAAGTGCATGACTTGCAAGTCATGCAGTGAGCAGAAAATGTTCAACAGTCTGTTAGCTTAGAGTGCCAGTGATCTGGTCAGAACCCCGGATATTAATAAAAAAGGTATGTTTGAGCCCAAATTCTCTTCTTTGGGTATCACTGTACATGTTTTTTGGACTCAGCACCTGTATGTCTGTGTGTATGTGTGTGTGTGTGTGTGTGTGTGTGTGTGTGTGTGTGTGTTTTGGAAAGTATTTGTCTGGCTCAGTTTCAGCGTGCGATTCATTGACAGCTGATCAAGGGGGCAGACTTTGGATAGAAAATGTAACTGTTACACTGTAACACATCTGGCATATATATAATGTTTTCTTGTGTTTTATAACGTTATTTGTGTGAGGAGGACTTTGCTTTTACTGTGCTGCACTGATGCTGACTAAACTTCTAAATATTAAAAATGCCAATATATACTGTACATATAAACTATCATGATATTGAGGAAACATTTTCTCTACCCCCTCCGCTGTGTGCACATTCTCGGCATTATTCAATGAGTAATACAAATCGTAGCGTAATCCTAGCCTAAATAACTTATGAAATTGACGTTTACGATGTAATGGTAGACATGAAACAAATACTTCCTGCTGTTGTCCCAACCTCTACACAATCATCTCATCTTTCAGAATAAATAGTTGTAATCAAACGCTGGTTTCTGGCTAAAAGTTTTGTTCACAGTTCTCACGATTCCTCCAGTGTGAAGCCACGCTGCCATTTTGCCCTCTTTGAAATTCGCCTCCCCTGCTGTACCTGCACAGGCGCCTATGATTTATAGTTTGTAGGAGGCTTTGAAAGGGCCCGTTTCTTTTGCATTCACAGGTGCACCCAGCAGTCAGCAGCTGAAAACACATACACTCACAAGCTAGTCCGGCTTTGACATGACTCAGACCTCAGCATATGTTGCACTGTGCTGTATGTGCAGAAGCTTTGTCAGCAGTGATGGATTTGGCACAGCTCGCCGGATGATGATGTGATTAAGCTGCCTAGACAAGGAAAACAACAAAAGAAATTATAATTCTGCAGTCAAATTATAAAAGAACAATTAGTTTCAAAGTTTAATCACTGTGTTATAACAGGTGAGATGCTGCTTGACACCAGGCTCTAATGTTGTGATGAGCAACACTGACGCAATGTTGGAATATGCTGAATCAGTTCAGATGAACTATAGAATATTTGCTGCTCTTAACATCTGTTCTCTGGAAGGTCTTTTTCTAGGGAAAATCTGCTGTAGAGGATATGATTACATTTCCAGCCGCAGCAACAGCAGTTTGTTTGGAATAAATGAAAGAGGGACTTTTTTAAAGCAGAAGTTCAACATTTGGGGAAACAGGCTTATTACACCCATCAGATCCTCTAAAAGATAACCACTCAAATTTACTGGAAGAAGCACAGCTGAAGGATACCAAAGAACATCTAGATGTAGATAAAAACTAAAAGTTATTGAGTTGAACCTGCAGTACATCTTACACAATACTCCCTGATGATGAAACATACAGTATTGATTGTTCTTTTGAAATTGGGAGGGAATTTATCTTTTACTTCCTTCCTTAAATCCCTGTCCTCATTGTGACCCTGATCGGTCATGCCAGAGGTAATTATTATCTGGCTTATTGTGCGGGTGTATTTTGATAAATAAAAATCAGTGTAAACTGCCCCAACCGTCAACTACACACTATATGAATACTGGTGACCAGTCAGGCCAAAGGGTGATCCTGCCGCAGTGGCACCATGGGTCAGCCAGGCGGAGAGAACTCACACTTTGTGTGTGTTCAGTGATTGGTTTAATGGGGTAGAAACTGTGGTTATGTCTGGAATGCCTCTTCACACGGCCATGACCTCCTCAGATGGGAGGGATTACTGTGTGGGAGAAAAGGGACCCTCTTTCTTCACACACTGGGCAGATCCTGCGGTCAGACCTGCTGATCAGCAACATCACAGGGACACAAAGTCTGTGACTTTTAGGTGCTGCCCTCAACAATTTTTCTGCACATGCATGCTTGCAAGGTTTATACGGCCTCCTGACTGACTCTAGACTGACTGATCCACAATAGAACGAAAAACACTAGAGTTGAGTTCTTTGCATTAGGATCTCCATAATGTAATGCTCCTTCACAGGAAAAGTAAAACATTTGACCCCATAGAGGTACAGGAAATTCAAAAATCTATAACCTCCTGTAACATAGTGTATGATTGCACTGAATTTCTAGCATGCATAGTCACAGCAGAAATCAGAGCCCTATGCCTGGCAGTGATCTACCCCTTTAGCTAAATGGGACCATATGCATAAAAAGTCAGATATATGAGATTGAAGTGCACATAGTGGGGACTCTATTCCCCCAGCTAACTTTTAATTTACACCCTGCCAGCTTGAAGTGGGGAAAAGAACAGGGTATAATGTGTAAATCTCCTCACTGAAACTGCAAATTGAACAGCTCTGAAAAGATAATGTGAAACCCTTGTCATGAATCAGGCTGCACCATACCGAGCACAGCTGTGTGGCCTGGGACAAGCATTCCTACGTGCATTAAGTCATACAGAGATGGCAGTAGGACACACACAATGGAAGAGACAGGATTATTCATCATCACATTCACACTCAAGGGACATATTTCATGTCTTAACTGACTGTGGAGGTGACATTGCCCCAGAGAGAACAGAGACGGGGGGACTAATGGGGCAGGAGGCCAATTTTTCTCCCAGTAATGGTACACTGAGCTGAAGCCAGGGTCTGCTCACTGTCCGCACAGCACCGGGCTTCTCTAGTTAATCGCCACGCTTTGATTAAATGGAGTTGTTCTTCCTAGAAAACCTAGAGCAAATGAGATCGTCTGGATGAATAACAGTGACAGGCAATTCTAAGTAAAGCAATAAATCTTATTCCCTGTATGTGAGGTCTTGCTACCACACAATTTTAACATGTGATCTGTGAAGTATGTGTGTGTGATGTAAGTGTGTTAGCGTAAGTGCTCCAAAACTCTACAAAGAGAAAAATAACAGGCTCTCGCAGCATCAGTTATGGACAGCTGCGCATTATATGTGTTGCGTCACTGTTTGTACCCACAGCAAAGAATGCCTTCTGAAGTATTTAGTTAACTCAGAGGCATTTGTATTACTCATAATCAGAATCAGAATCAGAATAGTCAGAATTGCACAGGCTGCATACAATCAAAGTGAGAAAAAAAGGAAAATGAAAAAACAGAAAACACACTGCATTGTCAGATCTTCAGTGAGAATGGACTCGAAGAGAAAGAATCAGCTTTCAGGATGGTAAAACCAACCCTCCGCCAAACTCCTGGTAAAACAGCGAACAAGCCAACCCCCAAAATGTTAAACGCAACAGCACTGGGATTAGTAACTATGATGTAATTACTTTATTTCAAGTTGTATTTCTTAACTTGGATCTTAGAAAAAGTAATCACATTACTATAATGTATTACTAAGTAATGTGTTACTTTCCAACACTGTAAAGAAAGGAGTAAAATCAAGGACCACAAAGGGCGATGATGCCAATGACACTTAGTCATGACCTGCAATGAAAAGAAACAAAAGATGCACCCACATACTCTTACTCTTTCTCATACCTATCAAAATGTGTTTGTCATGGCAAAAGCCTCATTGTTAGAATTCTGTTTCTGAATTTGATTCTGTTTTACAATTTAGGCAACCGAAACTTGGTTAATAGGGAAAAATCATGGTTATAGTTAAAAGAAACCAACATCAGTGGCCGGTATATTGCAGTCAGACACTTTGTACCCCGAACCATCTGCCTCTCTACACAGTTGTTCAGCATTATAACAACGTCACACTACTTCTGCCTTTGTTTCTGAGAGAGGACAATAATTATTCTCACTCATATCATTTTAAGCATTTGAACAAACAACCTGCGCTGTCTTTTTTGCGGATGATGACAGTCTCCACACAAGTGCACACAAGACGAGGAAACAGGGCACAAAAACTGAAATCCCTTCAACAGAAGCCTAAAGTCTAACTAACAACTGTAGCCTTAAGATGCTTAAGATCACAACATATAATATTGCAAAGTTACCATTGGCAAATAACAGAGTTAACCTTTTTAATTCCTACTCATAAAGACATCAGTTGAAATGCTTCTCTAATCACAACAGGGTGGCTGTTCTAAATGAGGATTTACAATCCACATTAAAATAAACTTAGGTTTACTGGTTACCTCAAGACTTAGCATGGCAACCGCTTTCTTGTTTATAAAGCAACACTAGCTCTGTTTATGGGGAATTATCAGTACCACTGGATCACGTCTTTGGCCAATCAAATTGTTTGGTTGAAACTACCTGTTGTTTTACAATTTCCTTTGACTTGCCTTACTAACAGAATACATGCTGAACATATAGGACAGACCTGTAGTGTTCCCATGATCACTGACCCAAATAAAAAAAAAAAGCCTCCCATAATTTCCTTCATGAGGATGACGAGGCACTTGTCCCTGCAGACTTACAGGTCAAACCTCGGAGACCTGACAGAGGCACTGAGGGCCCAACTTAGATATGTGAGATGCAATATAAACAAATACTGAACAAATTGGACTTCAGGCAACAAATAAAATCTGCAGTCTTTAACAAGGCCAGCTTTATTCTACACAACAGGCCATTTGTAAATGGGTGGGAAACGGTTATTTTAAAACTGTAAAGGTACCAGTAAGCTGGAGCAGATGGGGACAGCGGTCAAACCTCTTGTGGTAAAGCCCTCAAATTGCTCTGTGTAAATGTTTAGTTTTATTATTCGTCTGCCTTTACTGTTCCTCGTAAATATAGAGCTTGAGTGGCCGTCATCAGAGTAATATGCAGAATGCAAGTACCAAGGAAGTTGTGTCATTAATGGAAAATGATTTGTACAAGCAGGGATGAATTAAAAGCATTCAACCTCGTTAATCAAAACCATGTGATAAAGAGCGACAGTCGGTCTGCTGCAGAGTTTGCTGAAGATCAGTTGTTGAAAGCCATCAGTGGAGGGCTGTAACATAATATAGTTGTCTGTCTAGCTCATACCTTTTGAAGCGAGAAAGACAAGAAAAACACAAAAACTCCCCTGAATACTCTTACACTGTAAAACATCATCAAGTCGTTATCTTCAAAAAAATCTTGGAGTGATTTTGTATTTTGAAATTTATCCTTTTTGTTATAACTCATCTTCTTCTGCAGTCAACAGCACAAACAGCAGAGCAGCCATATGTATGTATAATATCATATTCACTATTTGGAACATATACATCTTCTGATCATCAGTTTTTCACTCAGGTATAAAGTTAAAGCACCATTTGTATGTGTACTCCTGTGTGTGTGTACAGTGAGATCAAATGATGTCTAGGACTGTGCCAACATCACAACAGAGGACAGTGCAATGACACTCTATGTTTTTTTTAATTAGAGACATGATTGAGACACTTCATGTTAAAATGTCTGCATGTCTTTGATTTTACATAAGTCAAACATTAGCCTATAAAGGCCAATATATTTTTATTGTATTGAAAATAACTCAGTGTGATATTTTATTCTCTGTTCTTGGCGATCCTTTTCGATAGTAATAAAAACACAAAAACCCACATTTCTTGGTGCTTATTTCATGCCTATTTGCAACAGTTACTGCACTGGTGCTATAATTTCTTGGGTATGCCTTATATTATTTACTGCACTCCCTTCCTATTGGTAAAATTTGAAATGTAGTACCTTTTTTCAAGGACAGCAATAGCTGTGGTTGGTAGGAAAATAGAAGGTGTTGTCATTTACTTTACTTCGTAAGAATTAACCAACTGTGCATACTGCCAAGTAACCAGATACATTTCTAATCATCAGGCTGTTGCTGGTTTGTCATTTCAATTTGTATTAATTTGATAATAACAATAATTTAATAATAATAATTCATTTTATTTTTTAATTAATTAGAAACAAACCATCTAGTCTTACAAGAACTTTCTTTGAGTCCAGGAGAGAAAGAGAGAAAGTAAGGGATTTTCCCAGCTGCGTCAAACTGAGATAGCTTTCACACATGAAGACTGATTTTGTGTGAAGTTAATTACATAAACATCACAGAAAGGGGTGTTTTTGAGAATTTTGTGCCCCTTATGAGAAACAGACAGCCGTATGTATGTGTGTGTGTGTGTGTGTGTGTGTGTGCGTGTGTGGTGCAGGACTATGAACGGATAGGCACATCTGTGTGGTCTGTATCACTGTTCAGCCCAATGTCCACCTCCCACTGTGATACAGAGCAAAGGCAGAAAAGGGGTTAATGTGCAACAAAAGGGGTTAATAGGATCTGAGACAGGCTCTTTCAGGTCCACAGGGAAATAGTCATGATAATAGACACACACTAACTGCCTGATTTAACCAGAACAATATAAATTCAGCTTTTATCTTTGGCTTGGCCTCTCTATATGTCAAACATTACCATGTGACATGGAAATGTTTATCACATCATCTCTTGTCTGGGTGCCATGTTTTTGATCTGACACGTTGCGCCCTCCCTAACAAATATTGCAAGTTTGTGATCAAGCTGACTAAAACATAATGAGCTGTGATTTCATTTAATTCAAAGCAATAAAGATATAAAGCTCTTACAGACTGGAAATATCAAATCATGTCTGATGTTTTCTTTTCTTTTCCTCTTTTACAGTACAACACTTTGGAAACTCTTCAAATGTAGAGCTGACCTTCTGTGCATCACATGTTGAGCCTGAAGTGTTTCCCGTAACATCATTGTCACATCATCATCTGACTTCCATTATTGGTTTACTCCTATTTATTTATTTCCCCTGGCAGGCGAACAGAGCTGAGGTGACGCAGAGTTGACGCAGTCTGCTGGCTGGGAGTGTGGTGTAGTACTGTACATGGTCTCAGACTGATTTAAAAAGTAGATACAGTGTATGTGCATCAATATGTGGCATTCACAAACCAACAATGATCATTTTATTATTTTTTTTTTATTTTTGAATGTAATGTAGATCCCGTTTTAGAGAGGGAAATATCAATTTGAGGTTCATAATCAACTGTAAAATTACTGTAAATATCCCACAGAACAGTATTATATTCAGCATTCAGTTTGGTATTTAGTAACGACAATACTCAAATTCCTCAACAAGACTGACTACTCTATCAATAATAGCGGTCCTGTGACCAGAAAGTCCCATCTGAAATAATCTAGATCAAAGAAGTACATCAGAAATATGTTCCTCTCTCTAAACAACTAGTGATATAATCCTTGCGCAACATGTGATGATAATAATAATAATAAACTTTATTTGTATAGCAAATTTGGAAAACAAGGTTTACAAGGTGTTTTACAGAGTAACCACAATAAACAACAGGAATCATGAAAGTGTAAAAATAATAAAAACAATAGCACCATCAATAAAACAGTAAATAAAATAAAGCAATAAAATATAAAATGAAGTAATAAAACATAACAATAAAAATTAAAACAATAAAACAAATGGTGTGGGAAAGGTGAGATAGAAGGATCTCAGGAAAACTAGACTATAAAAGTGTGTTTTAAGAAGAGACTTAAATGAAGAGATAGATTTTGCTATCCTAATCTCCTCTGGGAGGTTGTTCCTAACTCTGGGGGCCCTGATGGCAAACGCTCTGTCACCTTTGTTTTTCAGTCTGGATCTAGGAATCACCAGGAGAGCAGCATTTGGGGACCTCAGGGTCCATGACGGCACATAGGGAGTTAAAGGTTCAGAATTATAACTTGGAGACAAACCATTCTAGGCTTTAAAAGTGATAAGTAAAATTTTAAAATCAACTCTAAAACTAACAGGCAGCCAGTGCAAAGAAGAAAGGATAGGTGTAATGTGCTCATGTTTAATGGTACCCGTTAAAATCCTGGCAACTGCATTTTGGATTAATTGTAGAGAGGTGAGAGACTTTTTGCTGCAGACAGAGAAGAGGGAGTTGCAATAAGCTAGCTGCGATGAAATAAAAGCATGAATGACTGTTTCAAGGTTGTTGGTCGACAGAAATGCCTTAATTTTAGAGATTTTCCTAAATTGCAAAAAGCATGACTATAAGACGGATTTGATATGGCTGTTAAAATTTAGGTTGTCATCAATTAAAACACCAGGTTTCTACACTGCGGAGTAATAAGATGAGAGTATGAACCTAGTATGTTTGTAATTTCAGTGCTGGAGGAGTCAGTGCAAAATGTAAGTATCTCAGTCGTTTTTGACTTGAGTTGAAGGACATTTTGAGCCATTCATTTATGAATGTCCTTGAAACAGTTTATGAGCAAAAAAATGTAATTGAAGTTACTGGGGTCACAGCTGAGGTAAAACTAGGTATCGTCTGCGTAAAAATGGAAACTGATGTTGTGTTATCTTATGAGATGTCCCAAAGGCAGCGTGTAAATGGTGATCAGAGTCATGCCAAGCACCGAACCCTGAGGGACCCCACAATGCAGCCGAGAGGTGGAAGACCTAGACTCAGAAATACCAACAAAGAGAGTCCTGTCTGTAAGGTATGACTTAAATCATTCAAGGGCCGTGCCACTGATGCTCACCCGTTGCTCTAAACAGGACAAGAGGATGGTATGAGCAACTGCATCGAAGGCTGCACTGAGATCTAGGAATACTAAAATGGAGAGACGTTCAGCGTCATTCATGACTTTAAGAAGGGCAGTTTGTGTACTGTGCTGAGCTCTAAAAGCTGATTGGAAAGATTCAAACATACTTATCATTCATAAAGGCAACAAGTTCATTTGCAACAATCTTCTCCAGGACTTTGGCTAAGAAAGGAAGTTTAGAGATAGGTCTAAAATTGTTGAAATCATTTGAATTGAGTCCAGGTTTCTTTAACGGGGGTTGAACACGAGCATTTTCGAAATAGCAGGGCACAGTATCAGAAGAAAGGGAGCTAATTAAAATGTTCAGTATAAAAAGACAAATTGTGTTAAAAACTTTAAAAAAAATTGAAGGGGCAGAATGTCCAGAGGACAGGAGGAGGGGTTCATTTTGTTGACAATTTTTAACAATGTCAGTTGAGAGACAAGGTTGAAGATCAAAACGAGTATTGGGCATGGCGGGTAAACAGACTGACAGGGATCTACAGGTGAGGTAATACTCTGACAAATGAGGGAGAACTTTTGAGTAAAAAAGTTTAAAAACTCATTGCAGGTTTCAGGAGTAGCATCTACAGAAGGGACAGGAGGAGCATCAGTGGCACAGCTTACAATGTTAAAAAGCACCTTGGGATTAGAGATATCATATACGATGAGATGGGAGGAGTAGGCATGTCTTGAGTTTTAAAGCATTGAAGAACTTCATCAGAGCACAAATAAAGCACAAATGTTTTCATTTATCCAGGGCTGGGACATGTGTTTAGATTTCCTGGTTTGAAATGGTGCGATGTCATCAAGGATGGAATTGCAGATGATAGCGAAATTAGTTAGATGCTCATTCACTGATAATAGGGCTCTGTATCACAAGGGATAGTGTTAAAGGCTTTACTAAAAATATTAGCAGAGGTAGAATTAAAAACTCTAGACCATAACTGTGTGCGTGAGCAGCTAAAACAAGGAAGTAAAACCAAAATAAAACATATACAATAGTGATCAGAAATATAAGGATCAGAACATGACAAGTCAGATAATGTAGAGACCATAAGATAAAACAAGATCAAGAGTATGGCCCTGACAATGAGTAAAGCTACAGACAGCACAAACACTGGAAAAAGCTCCAAAAACATCCTCACGATTTGTTCAAACTGACTCCGTAATGTTCAGATAATAATCCTAATCTGGATTGGATGTGGTCACGGTCAGGATTTTTCTCTTCTTTCTTTGCTTTTTTTAAAAGAAAATATCTAAAAAAAAAAAAAAAAAAAAAGGCTCCACTCCCTTAAACCTTGGCCCCTAAATGGTCTGAAATCCTTCAGGGTAAAACACCACTAATAGCACCCTTTCACAGCATCCTCAAACCTCCCAACATTTTGTAAAGTTTAAAAACGCCTTTTCGTGCAGAAGGGCCTGTCAGTAAAAACACAACAATGGAGATAGTTTGAATAGAAACAAGTCTCATGTGTTTTTGCTTAACGTCGCCTGGCCCTTTGTTTACACAGAGAAGAGAGAGGCACACTGAGTCCAGCTGCTCCGGAATATTTAGGCCATGCAGTCTTTTAACACATCTTCATTGTAGCTCTCGCCAGCCCTCCCTGCAGCTGCAGTCGCACTCGGCACCATGCTGTCCCATGTTGTTGTAGTGCAGATATATAGACTCTTTGCTCATATGACTTAATTCAACAGCTTCAGTTCAGTTAACAGTGTTGGGATGTTGTCGCAGGTGAAGCTTTACAACCTGAATTCATTCTTTTCGAGGATGAAAGTGAAATCAAAGTGATGCAAGAGATGATGATTCAGCATTTCAAGGAGAAAACAACACATGAATGCATTTATGAAATGTTTCTCTAAATTAGTTGAGCAGGCCTTCAGAAACCCATGTTTGTGAGAGTGTTACATGCTTCCCCTGTCTGTCTCCCACTCACACACACATCTAGCAACCTGAGCAAAGTCCCTGTCTACTTCGATCCAGCAGGCATTTGATCCAGCACCGGCAGACTCGAGACCTCTGACCGTGCTGTGATTTCGGGGTCCTAAGCAGCCTAAGCCTGAGGGGTCAGCGTTGTGAACAGGCACAAGAGGGCACGAAAGCTGGTCTGACTGTGACAGAGCATTCATTAATCATATCCACACAAAGCTTTAATAAAGGAAAAGAGGCAGATCTGATCTCAGCTCTGGTTCTCTGATCCTCCACTAGGTCTGTAGTGGGCTCCAGATGTGAGTGCTGACAGTGGAGTCACTCACACACACAGACACACACACACACACACACACACACACACACATACACACAGTCCCATGCACATGCATTGTCTCGCACTTAACATCCACATGCATTCACTCACACATGGATTTTGCCTTCAAAGAGCAGAGAGGCAGGGTGTGTTTGTTTTGACATAATGTAGCTCAAATATGGCATTATTGTATTACTGTAGTGGAGACAGCAGCCTTCACCTGGAGTCGCAGAGCGACAGCCAGACCTTTGATGCTATTTACTTCACAGCGATCCAGTCGCTTGTGTGTGTGTAGTTGGAGAAACCAGAGACCAGTTTTCCTCTCTCTGATGAATCAGAGCTGGGTTCATTACGTGCATACAAGGACACAGACATACACAAAAGAGTTCTGCATTTACGTTTGACTCGTTCTGTGACGTGACCTGGTTCAGGCTGCTGAAGATAAAAGCATTTCAACAGCAGAACCATGTTTTACAGGTTCAGTTTACTTCAGTTAAAGTTTCAGTCGGCAGATGTTTCACCTCAGAGATCCACAAGAGGGCAACGTTCAAGCAGTTTTAATATGAATCATGGTCAAATAGTTGCCACCACAGTCTGGACCAAGACATTATAAAGCACTTAAATTAATTTAAATGTTTTCTTAATATTTGTGTTTTCATGTAAGGTTTGAACTTGCTTATATTGTTACAAAGATTTTTTCTGCTCTGGTTTTGTTCTGCTCAAGATTTATTTATTTATTTAAAGAACAATGCTCTAAAATCTAATATCCACTTATTATTATTAACTTTAACTCTCAGACAACAAAACATTACAACGAGTTTTGGTATTTCTTTGATGGATAACCTTACCTAATGTAATTAGTGTCTGTATAGCAGCTTGGAACTTTGATTCTTAATGTGTACATTAAGTCACTGATTGTAACTAAACATTGACGTATTTACAGTGCAGCATCTAGCCTAAATACAGTACTCAATTTTCATTTAAATCTATTGGAATGTATAATCTTTCTGACAACATAAATTATTAATGAATGTCCTTCACTATTGCTGCCAGCTTTTTAACCATCTCCAACAGCATTACCGCTATTACGACAACTAAGATTTTTAGTTTATTGTAGTTTCTTTTTCCAAAAATGTATTTTCCTATGATGGATGGTGTGTAACCTTAGTTTGAAACATAGTCTTCAATGTATTCATGGAGAGAGTTAAAGTAAGAAGTTACCATAACAGTTAGTACTGTGTGTTGACTGAAAAGCTTTTTTCACAGCAGACATTTTGACTTGTCATAGTTTGTAGGAAAAGCACAGCTGTTAGTAATAACATTAACGATGGCTCAGTTCTATTCAAGTGTCTAGTAAGTCACGACAGTGTGACAGTGAGCCAGCATCCACAATACCAGGACGCAGAAACTGCTAAATGGAATTCAGTGATCATAGCTGTATTAATTTCTGTACTTTTCCTACTGTGACATGTCAAAATCTTTGCTGTGAAAAAGGCCTAGTTAACATTTCATAACATGTTGTTAGTCAGGCTTGTGTGATTTTTAAAGAACAATAATAAACAAATAACATAATTTTATTAGTATAATGAAAACCTTATTTTTCAGAAACTGAAAGTCATGTTTAATGTTTAAAACAAGTAGATTATTAAACATATAAGCTCTGCTCGTTATATTAGAAAGTGTTCTGAGCCACCCAGTGTTCAGTGTTTTATGATGGAGCTGTGTCTATAGACTTATATCACTACGTGTGTTGTTCACATAGTAATATAAGTAGAAATTGTATGTTTTATGACCCAGTGGGAAGCTGGACCCTCTGCAGCTGCCCTGCATTGTCCTGATTACTCCCCAGCTGCTCCTAATTGCTCCTCGTTAGTATGTTTCTACACTTACTGGAAATATTCCAGCTACATTCTCTGATTTTCATGCTATGTTTCTGATAACCAGCCAGTTAAAGCCAGTTAAAACTGTTTCAATTACTTTATGTACATTATGTGACATTATGTGGATAAGTAAAGACTTGGCACAAGTGCATATAGCTCTCCCACTCGCAAACAGTGTTTTTCATAAACAGTTGAGTTACAGTATGCTGAGTCCAGTGACTCAACATTTAGAGTCACACTGCAGACTTTAAACTCTGTTCATTTGTGGCAGAACTGTGAGTAAACTGAAGGATGCAGAGGCATCTCAGACCTATCAGGGCATGTGACAGTTTTTTAACGCAGTCAAACTGTTGACATTGCCAAATGTAATTAAAATATTGAATAAACTAATAAGTAATAGTATTTCCTTAAAAGGTGTTGTGTGCCACACCTACTGTATGAATGGAATCTGCTGCTCTATTGGAATGAAATCAATTGCAAATATCAGGTAAGAACTATATTTCAAGACCACGCCAATAGAAAATACCTCGTAAATTTTTATAATATTGTACATGTGTCTTATACATAAAGATGTCAGATCTCTTCTGTCTTCTTTTTCCTGCACTGATGGTGGAACAGATCCCACATGAGGTGAATGCTGAAGATATGTCCAACTTTCCGGTGGAGGTGGAGAAAAGTGAGTTTCTGAGACACTCTGACAGTCCACCACTACACCTTACCTCAAAGCAAAAACTATGTAATTACACAAACATTAATTTTTTTCTTTTAAAAAACAGCCACCACCGACTGCAGCATTGAGCATTACAAGTAAGAAGAAAAAAGGAAAATCAGCAGGCAGCTGGCCAAAGAGGCTTTGGGAGCTTGAACTGGAGGATTTTCAAGAAGATGATGCCAAGCCTCTCATACTGATCAGAATTCTGAAAAGACTAAACAGTATCTTTCTAATCTCTCTAATGAAGACAGAAAATGGCCATAACATACTTACAGTTTAATATCTTTAGTATATTTAATATCTCAAATCTCTACCCAGAACTCAATGACATTTCCTGAGAGACCATTAGGATTTATGAATGTGTTGCAGCTTGATCAGCTAGACATGTTTGGGCCCACATCCAGTGAGCTGGAACTGTCAGATATGTAAGTCGATACCCTGATGTGATTAAAAAGTTTCCCAAATAAAACTCAGAATGAATCATTTCTGGTGCTGTTTGTACACTCACAGTATGTTGTCCCACTCAACTTTGCCAAATAAACCTTATGGACTGTGCCCTAAAACTTATCCCATCAAAAGAGTCATCTTTGTTCTTTTTTGAAATATCATATCCTATTAGATTATGTGCTGCAGGAATGTTCATAAATACAGATAGACCACATTTAATTCTTGTTTTGGCCAAAACACAGACCACAACATTGAATTACATTTGTTGTAAACACTTTCAGAAATCATGCACATTTTCTCTAATCACTCATCCAACAAGTGATTTATTCATATGATGGTTTGGGCTACATTTGGACACAAATTATAGTCTGCTTCACCCCAAAATACACTTTTAAAAACCTTATTTCTTCATAAAATCCCTCCATTGATTCCTCTACTGTTTTCTTAAACTTTCACCAAAACAGTAGAGAAAAACTCTCATTCTTTATCTAGATTGTCAGTCTGTCTGTTATTGCAGTACAGTGCTTTGCCACTTTTAACTGGGGCCGCGGGGCATTTATGTAAACTACAGCAGGATGACAGGAGAGGTTCCTGACAGCCTGTTCACTCCTGGGATACGCTACTCCTATTGATCTGGGTGCTGAGTGGAAGTAGAGCGCAGTCAATAAATGTGGCCAAGATGAGGTGAGACACAAGGAGGTGAATCAGCCTGAAGGTAGACGACAGTAATGAGGTAACTCTCACTTTTTATTTATTTATTTATTTTGGAACAAAGGTTTTGTACAGTTGTAAATATCATACAGCATGACAACCTTTCCTTCATGTTCAAGTTTTTAATGTTAAGAGCCAAGGGAACAGGAGAGACGAATAAAAGAAAATAATAATAGTCAGAAAAAAATTTAAAAAAAACAATGAACACAAAACACAAAACAACAAAAGCAGTACGTTCCTACTTATACCCATATATATGTGCACATATACGCTTAAAGTCACATATCTATATGTGTGTTTAAATTTCCTCAAATACCCCCCTGCTCATCTACATATGTGCCGGTAGGGAAATAGATAAATAATACTAAAGCTAAAGAAAAATAGAGGGTCAAAAGAACAAAACAAACAAAAAAGGTAAATGATATGTAAAAAATAATGAATAAATAAATAAATAGGGCAGCTTGCTGTATTTATTTATTTTTTGATGACTGTCCATATCTGTTTCAGAATGAAGCTCACACCTGATGATATTATATACTACTCATATTTAACTTCCACTCATCTCATTTGGTCATTAACTAAACTATTGAAGAAATTAAATGTTTGACCTGATGAGGATCCTAGATGAAGTCAGGAAATTCATCTTGAAGAGTTCATGAATGTCTGAACCAAATATCATCCAACAAATAGTTGTTAAGATATATCACTATGAACCAAAGATGTCAACCTATAATAGCACTAGAGGAAAAGTCACAGAATTAGTGAAATCATAAAGATTCCTCCTGTGGGGACCTTGAATGTTGTTCAATGTTGATAAATGATGACAGTTGTTGTCATCATTTATCATTAGACCTCTATGACAGTCAGAAGAAACTCATATATAAAAGTAATGAGGCAGTGTGTGGGAAGTTGTTTGTTTAATCTGGATGGACTTTTTCCTACATTCATAAAGAAGACACTGAAGTTTTTAATCTCTTTGTCAGAGCAGCGCTGGAAAACAGTTGGTTTGAATATGGGGGTGGAATGCCTCAGCATCCAATTTGCTGTAGTTTTCACAGAGAAGGAGGACATGTCCCCTTTACCCCAGAACAGAAAGGCCCTGCTGTCTCTTCAGATGAAAGCAGGTGCACAGTGACAGGCAGTAAATGTCAGACCGTGGGTCTAGCGAAGGCAACCGAAGCAGCATTGGACTAAAGAGTGAGTCACAGATGCAGCCTGCAGTGCTGTGTGGAAGATGTTAGGAGTCTGTTAGGGTAGAGATCATTAGTCCCTCAATCATTAGCATGTTTTTGCCCACACACAGATAGTTTCTATGCTAATGTTCCACAGTACATAAACCACGCATGATATTTGCTCACACAGCCATCAGTGATGCATGTACCCTCACACAAACACAAATAAGACTGTGTCATTACATTCTGTTCAGTCTTTTAGAGGGGAAATAACACCATTAATAAGTGCTTTGACCCAGACAGCATTCAGAGAACAGACAGGTGGAAAAGCTAGTGCATGTGGATCAATAGCGCCAACATACAGTCAACAGACAGACCAGAGTTGTAGTTGTTCGGGGAATATGAGTCAGTGACTGCTGTTTAATGGAGGGGTTGAGGCAGAGTTAGCTCTTGTTTTGTTTTTCTGTGTTTTTATGGGAGTGAACATGTCTCCAAAAAGGTTGTTTTTTGTCGTTGTTGTTGTTTTTTGCATAATTGACTCCTCACCTGAGAGAACTTGAAACATGATATGCGTTGGGGTTCACTGACAAGACGTGTAGAATAAACAGCACCTACAGCAAAACCTGTAGCTTTTACACTTGTTTCCCCTGTTAATCTTTCAGTACAGTATGTGACAATAATGAGCAGCTTATCAGCATATGTTAATGAAGTCATTAATAAATGCTGATGAGTTTCTCAAATAACAAGCAATTAGCAAAAGCTAGTAAGTAATCTGTAATCAATCACTGATAAAAGGTTTTTCCATTTATCATGTCTGCAGCTGTAAGTGTTAATACTGTAAATAGCTACTAAATGGATTGTTGTCTAGATGCTGTTCAGTACATTTTCCAGAAGGTCAGAGGTCCATTGGAGAGGTTTTCCTGATAAACTAAAGAGGTAAAAATATAAAGCAAGTCTATATTTGGGGAGAAACACCTTATTCCTCCCCCACCTTATTCTCATTATGGTTTATACTTGATTTATAAAGTGTCAGTAAGTGATTAATCAACTATATAAGTCGCTGATCCAGGGAGCCCCATACTCTCCACTTAGCTGTTTGGATGCCTGTTTGTAACAGTGGCAGAGGCGCTGCAGACCCACACAGAGAGGAAGCACTGCGGATAGATCAACTAAATCTCATTTAGCTAGCATCCCCCAGGAGAGTGGGCAGATCAGAGGAATGAAGAAAGAGAGGCGTGTCTGTATCAAATGCTTTACAGCCTCATGCTAGGATTTTTATTTCATATCTTTTACACTAAACAGGATGTGCAGTATTTTGTGTTTTCATGTTTAAAGGATTTTATTCCCAAGCTCCACAGAAGCATCTTGGGAAAAATATTTGCTCACATTCAGTTCAATACAGTCAAGATTGTGGAGTCACAGATGATCCCTTTTCAGAAGATGGGAAATAATAACTATGGCCTGAATCTGTTTTCAAATACAGTATCCCAACTATTCCAAGAAATGAGTTTAGAGACGTTTTCATATTAAAGTTTCCTGAAAAGATAGACAATATTGTCCAATCTCATCCGCAGAACACTTTTGTTTTGGGCCAAGATTGACTTTATTTTACTGACTGGATTTATTAAAGGTATCCTGTGGTGTTTCTGATAACTGCTAGTGTTATCACGGGTCATGTGGATGTTTTCATCATGCATGAGCCCGTGTCCACATTTTTGTTGGTGCCAAGAAACAAAGCAATGCACCAATAACGGCAGTGAAGAAGAAAACACAGGTCAACAGGTCAACATTGCTCATGTCTGACATTTGTGAGATTTGTAAGGAAGCAGTAACTTTAACCCACATCACGTTTCATGTGATCATTTTAACCCAAACCATGATCTTCCCTAAACCTAACCAAGTGGTTTTTGTGCCTAAACCTAACCAGACCTCAACCTTAGCATTGTCACACCATAAAACAGCAAGACAAGAATATTTTGAAGCGGCTCGCAAGAGTTTCGCAAATCTAGGGGTACCATCTAAACACGACGGTAAACATGGATGTAAACTATCACCGTTTAAAATATTTCAAAAAATTGGCTCTGTGGTCTCTGAGAGACACTGAATGTAAACATAACTTTTATTTGTTTACAAGAAAATTCCAGGGGCAGCTTTAAGTTGTGGAAGATAACGACACTTGGGCAAAGGAAATAAAAAAAAGAGCTAAAATAATATTTAGCTAAATTCAAAATAAATATAATGTATAAAACAACAATCAAAATTAAATAATAATAATAATAATGATAAGCACCCTCTCAGTAACTTCATGGTCCTCTGGAGGTTTCTGAACCTCCATTCAGGGACATTAGTGTTAGTTCAGCCGCTTACAGCCAGGAAATGAACCATGAATTTGGAAAGAAAGGAGTTCAAAAATCTGAATGGGAAGCATAACTTGATATGATGAGGGTTATTACGTGCAAGAATGTATTTTCCATCCAGCTGTACCCATGAGATACAATATTCCACAATTTACACAATGTGAATGCACGCGCTGGTTTTCAGACTCAGAAGGACTAAAGACATGACTTTCAATGAGAGTGTGTGCTTTACTGCTTCTATGCGTGTGAGTGTGGCAGTAATCACATCAGTTGAGTGAATTGATATGACATAAGGACACCCTAGGAGTTTGATTACATCACCTTTGGATTGCACATCATATGGACATTTATAACTACCAGGAGGGATGTCACCTACTGTGAACAGGAAACAATGACGAAAAGATTTAGTCATGAAGCATACATTTGCCACAACATCTGTCAGGACTAGATGATTTAAATGGATGCAGGGTGAAAAATCCACCAGGAAGGGATTATGGGGCCAGAGGAAAGGTTTGCATATGAGTCGGGAATATGAAAAGGACTAAAAGGGAAATTCTGCTTTAAAACTGAATAAAGCTGTTCCGGTGATGTCAATATCTATAAAAATACAGTCTCTCCAAGCTCAAATTAGAGCAGAAGACTTGAATTGACTGACATGTTTTGGAGTTGGTCCACTGTTTAATCATTTACTGTCTCTGGGGGCTCATAGTCACAATTACACCTGATTGAGTTTATGTGATTTTTATTTTATTGAAGCTTCAAGCTGTGGAGAAAGCAGAAAATGTCCACATGCCCTAATAAGATCATCACGATGGCTGCCATATTGTCCAAGGAGTTGTTCAGTTATTCACTGTCTCATCGTCATTACAGAGTTCCGCTTAAAGCAAGGCTATGTAACGTTTGAAAGAGGAAATAACATAATCTTGCTTTATGAAAAGTTGAATTCATGAGCAATAAAACACACTCCTGCTCACTTCAACACACTCAAAGGTTTTGCCACAGCTTTACTTGGTCTGGAATAGTAGCTTATGGTCGCTCATGTTAGCTAATGCCAGCAAACTAAAGGTAAATATAACTGTATAACGGACATTACTGGGTCAGTTTACTGACTCTGACTCATTCTTCTCCTCTAGTGCAGGATTAATGGATTGCGGGAATATTGCGCCTGAAATAAGATTAAAAACTCTGTATACTGTGAAATACAGAGAGATTTATCTGGCAGTGATAGGCTTAATCAGCATTGTGTGAACTCATTTGGAAAGGGCTTGAAGGATGTTCATTTATATGTAAAAGTTCCACAATGCAGGTTTAAATGTTGCTTTGATTGAACATTTTCTTCACCTTTATAAATTGACACAATTGACATTGCCTAACAACACAACTTGTTTATTTTTTTTATTTTTCAGCAATATAATGAAGCTCATGAATACAATGCATTCCAACAGTTTCAAATTTGGGTTGTCTAATTGTCCTTAAATACACCATCAAGGTCATAGGTCACAGTTTTTCTACTGTATGTTCTGGTGAGTTAGCTGACTTGAACATACCCAACCTCAATAAAATCCACATCTGTTAGGAAAAAATTATTTAATATTTCCATTTATTTTGAATTCTCATATTTGCGAAATTGCTCCCTTTTTAAAAGCAAAGACATTCATATACAATTGAGATAATACATGCCACGAGCAGGTATCAACATGATCAATATACTGTACATACAAATACAACACAACAATTTCTGTCTAAAACAAAAAATGTTACTTGTTAGAATTAAAAACACATTACGTCTTCTAAAAGGTGTCATTATATATGCGAAGGCTGCTGAATAAATGCTAAGAATGATTATGTTATAGGGCATGGTGTCACATTTTTCAAATAATGGATATTGCATTTTTAAATTAAAATGTTATAAAGAACAAATGAAAAGAAATTTCTTACATCTTTAGTCTGGGTGCTGTTGTACACCCTGAAACTGTGTTTTATGGCTGAAAAGAAGACAAATAGTAAGATTCATATTTCCGCCGATTCACTTTTTTAATTGTTTCCCAACTCCACTTCAAAAAGGAAGATACAGTGCATACAATAATTGGAGAATGCAAAAAAAAAAAAGATTTATCTATGTACGTGATAAATAGCTGGCCAAAATATAATGTGGTTGTCAGAAAAATACTTTATTGTATAAATCTTCTCTGCATTAGTGTGGGATACAGTTGTAATTATAACAATCTTTCATTATGTACAGTACCAGTCAAAAGTTTGGACACACTTCCTCATTACAGTGAATTGGAAGGTGTGGTTCTGTATGTACCACACATTAGTAGGTCAACTTCAGAAAACTGAACATTGTTTTAAAGTATGTATTTAAACTGAGCTGTAGTGTCTGTGAAC
This sequence comes from Thunnus maccoyii, assembly GCF_910596095.1. Taxonomy (NCBI): domain Eukaryota; kingdom Metazoa; phylum Chordata; class Actinopteri; order Scombriformes; family Scombridae; genus Thunnus; species Thunnus maccoyii. The sequence goes on along the minus strand of NC_056533.1, from coordinate 9,902,739 downwards.
CATCAAGCCCCCACATGTTTATTGTAACAGTAGCTGAAAAGAGAACAAAACCTACATTTTTTCACCTCTTGGGGACTGAAAAAAAGGAATAAACCAGCAAACACGCCACACAAAGCAAGGCCACTATAATGGCCTCATACTGAATATAAGACATTAGCACATTCTGCATCAAAACTAGTACAGTACACCACAGCAAACCACGAGCAGGGTGGCAACATATATGCTCCGTAACTTTGCAAACTTTTGAAAATCCAACCATTTCTAGTCAACATTAACATTTGTAGCCTCTGGGCACAATACAAACAGTTCCACAACATCAACACGAGTTGCATACAACCAGGATGATACAGTTTTACAGACTACATCGGAAATAATCACAAAGGCAATGCAAGAATGTAGAATAATGTTTTATAAGGAGAAAGCTGCCGCACAGCCCTCCTCACAGCCTCCGCTATACAGTTATCTGTGCTTCTCCCTCCAGATACACGTAGACTATTTGGAATATGTGAGAAGCAGCTACTAATGCTGCCAGTCTCTCCCTTTAGCTGTTAGCATCACCAGGTAATTAATTCATAACCACTGTTTGTTGACAGAGGACATGGAAAACTATAAAAATTGACATAGCTTGCAAAAATACACAACAGAACTGAAAATAAATACTTTGGAAGCAGGGAGAAGTGTGGAGAAGTTTCCACATTACTCCACCTCCCTGTGTTTCACTCACTGAGCAGCAGAGGGATAATAACCCACTCCCACAGTCTGTCAATCAGTCCTACAGCACATCGGACTGGATGGTGTGCCAGCGAGCCGTCTCTACTTGCCCCCGACTGCACATTTCCTTCCAGTGTCCCTGTCCCGCCTCCGAAACATCACTGCCAATCAATACACGTCCCAGAACGCTGCTCTTAGTGTAGAGACGGCCCTGTAGAAACATGGAGATAACTGCATTAAAAGTCACAGAAATATGGAATTTGTCTGGAAGGGTTTGTATCATCATGTCAGTACTTAGTCTGCCTACTCTGGTCTGATCTACATCCACCAATTTCCATTTACAGACTCCTTGAACTTGGTCAACACATGTTAAACAGTAGATGTGAGGATGTTCACTGGACTGTCTATTATACCTGGTGAGTGGACTATCAGCTGTTTAGTTACCATTATCTCAGCATATCAAAATAAAACAGAATATACTGTTTTATAAGGTTGGGATTTTGCCAAATACAGTAGAACTTCCTACCTGCATCACAATAAATTCGAGGACCAGTGGCAGCTGAGTGATGTCACCAGAGGGCAGGTCAAATAGGAATGGAGCATTCCAGACGGGGTTTGGACCACTGGCTCCTTTGGTCTCCTTGGTACCAATTACTTTTCCACCCTGACGCAAGTTGATGACAACATAGTGGTCTGTGAGAAGAAAAAAAATTACATTGGCATTTACATACTAATTTTTTTTCTCTACTTATGTAAAAACAGTATAAACAGTCTCTTTCTACAAGGGTCAACTAATAAAAAGAAAAAAAAAGGCTTCAGACTGCTCTGAGCGTTCAGTTTCCAATGGTTTTTTCTACTTTCAGCCTGAGCTGACATCAGATTGTGACAGATTTCTTTATATGGTCATCTGCTGCATGCACAGTGCGCAGCTTCACTGCTCCACTTACATAATGGTGTTTTTCCACTGTTTTGGGGGTAGTCATGCCGTGCCATGACTCAAGACAAGCTGGCAGGCTGTGAGTGTTTTTCCATTACACAGCAGATAAGTAAAATGAGTAGTTTACCTGTTGGAGGTGTGCTGGTCGTCTGCACCTCTTCATCAAACATCATCATCACTGTGGCTGTTTCTGCTTGTAATATTCCCCCCTGCATCATTTCTAACTGATCCACTGAACAAGAGATCCAAATATCTTCATATGTTGTTGTGTGGACCAGTTTTTAACACCGCTAACGAAGCTCTGCTAATTTAGTGAGGAACACATTTAATTTCCTGTAAATTCTTCACAGTAAAAGTCTCTCCTTATTTCATCATTTAAAGGCTTTTATTAGGAAGCAGTGAAGCAAGAAATGCTGGGTTTTCATCAGCGGTGACTTAACATGACTGATACAGGTGCCCCTTAGCAGGTTTCTGGAAAGCTGGCCAATCATAATAGAGTGGGCTCATCGGGAGGGCGGCCTTAAATAGACAGGAGCTAAGACTGCCTGTTAGAGACAGAGGGGCTGCATAAAGGGCCAGTATAAGATAAATAAGGAGTTTTTTGAATTATGAATCATGCAAAACTACTCTGGTGGAGTCCCAGAATTAAAATATAGAGCTGGAAATGAGCATAATAGGTCCTCTTTAATTAAATGATCTGAGTACCTCTTCCACAACTGGTGTCAAATCTGCATTATCACTCGCAAAATATGATTTCCCTCATACATAAAACCAGTATAGCATGCTAAATGGATTTACTAAAACTAAAAAAAAGCAATGTCTGAATCTTGAAACTCATAGGGAACACAAAACTGATCACCCAGCCTCAAACAGTCAGTTTAAGTGTGGGAAACAAAAACACAGTTGTTTTCTTCTTACAGCAAATCCTGCTTCCTCCTCTCCTAACCACCATCAACAAAGCAGAGATTTAAATCAGATGCAGTGAGATATGATACAGACTGGAGGGGAAATGACACCGGGCTGATCAGTTCCTAATCTGATTATACTACAAGCCATTCAGGGATCTAGTCAGTCTGACTATGGCTGGGGGAACAAAGAAGAGTACAGATAGAGGCTGTAAACCTTATGAGCTAGCGTGTTCATGTGCATTGCTGCTTATAGTGTAAATATACTAACGATATACGATAACCATGGTGCAAAGTCATATCCACCCCACTCTAGGGACGGCACAGTTGGTTGGTCCACCACTTTGACCGACTGAAATAACTCAAAAACTATTTGATGGATTGCCGTGAAATTTTGTGCAGACATTCAGTGTTCCCCAGAGGATTAATCCTAAACTAACACCTTTACAATTCTTGCTTTCTGCAGTATCTGTGCATGGCAGTTACCATATGGTTAGGGTTAGAGAAAGATTGTGATCATGAATAATAAAAAGGCAAAAGGTCTGTTATGGGACAGAAACTCTGGACATGCATTTGGCTCACTACATAAAGGGCACACATTTTCCTGCATTGGCATTGAACCTTGGCATTGGATGTAAATTTTACTAGGTGTGGAATCATCCAATGTGTAAGTAATTCCTGGGGTTACTAGCTGCTCTTGAGCACAAAGGCGGAAGTAGCATGACATTTGTAATACTGAATGGTGGGGTCAGAAAGTGGCTGTGGTTTGCATACCATCTGGAGGGTAAGATTGCAGTTATGGTATGAGGAGTTTTTGGGAACTCTGTATTGCTGATAGGGGAGAAAGATGTTGTGGAGGGAAATGACAAGAAACTAATTTTATTGTTTGGGTATGAGGAGATGTTGGTTATACCTGGAGCTCCTGGGATCCGTGTGAGCTTGGCCAGATTCTCAGCCTTTCGGACCATCACCTTGATGCGCTGGGCCAGTGTCTGGTACTGCAGCAGGATGAACAGTTGGCCCAAAGCCCGTGGCACACAAACTGAACTCTTCCTGTGACCCAGCGTTTCCTGAGAACTCACACTCTGAGGGGGGGGGAGTGAACAGAGGGATTAAAGAAAAAGAGAGAATGATGAAGAAGGGAGGAAAACTGTCTTCTTTCACTCAGCAGATGTTCCCTTCATCCTTTTGGGGGCTAAAATGAAATGCCAAGTACCAAGGAAAGAAAACAAGAAAGAAAATACATCAGATTCAAAGCTGTAAAGCACTTCAAACCCATGCTCATAAATCTGTTTCTATATTTCTGGCAGTGAAGTTGACCAAGCACTTATACTGCCTGCACCAGTTCCCCCTCAAAGGGATTTGCCGGGACTCGCTGCCAGTCAAAGTACAGAAACATGTTTATTTTAATTAGTTTATCTTCATTTGAGGGACATTTGAAAAAAATAAGCAGTTTTTTTTTTTCACATGGCATCTTGGATTGACCTGCCTGACAAGTTCAGCTGGGATAAATCTGTATCACATTTTCATTCACTCAAAGCTAATTTTTATTATTAGTCATCATATTATGTAGCTGCCAGTGTTAAAGAATCCTTGGCAATTTGACCATCCATCCCAAAATAATACAAATGTTCATGCGCTGAGGCACTTCAGATAAAAGTAATAGCTAATGTGAATGTATGATGGTAATTTACATCTGATTTCATGTCAGATCTCATTAGCTTGCATTGTTTGGGGTCCAGTGAGACTGCTGACAACTGGCTGAGTGTTAGCCCGCAAGCGACTTGCTGAGGCCAGGCAGCAGAATGTGAAGGCAATTTCATCCAACAAGTGAGTTTCGGTTCACTGGCTCTGTCTGTCACCAGCACTTGGCCTCAGAGACCGTCACTCACACTTAAACTGCCTTTTAAAAGGAGTTACGTTGAGCCTGAAAACAGATTATCAAACAAACCTCAAAGCTATGGCCAGATGTTGTTTTTTTTTTGTGGATGCAAGAACAAGGTATATTTCATACATTTGATTTTGAAATTAAAGGGAATAGGATGACAGAGGAAACTACATTAACCAGATGTTGATTATGTCAGCATATTAGCATTATCCAGTACTAATACTAGATGGCTTGTTTATAGTTTTGGTCTCATTGGGGAGGAGGTACACGTTGAGCTCATTAATCCCATGAAGGCTATACTTTCACATATGCCTGAATCTTTCAAGAGAGGCAGCCCCTATACTTAAATGTAACTTCCTGAATCTTATTTTTGCAATGAGACTGTAGAGGTCTGTTATTTGGTAACTCTGTTCACTCTAAATATCTTGGGTTACATAACAAACCGATGATGCGAGTCATCCAGCGATCTTTCTGATCCAAAGCATAGAAGCTTCACAAGAGAGGCGGAAAACATAGTGTAACACTGAGTGACCATCTTCCTGTGGTTTTACTTCATTTAACCTTTATTTATGCAGGAATGATGAACACTCACACAAGCTGCTTATGCAGTCTTTGTCTATCAGCCAGTGAGTAGCTTAGTGTGGTACAATGTCACTCACTCAACTCCCCCTCAGATATTCTCAAGTTGAAAACATTTCATTCACAAAATTAGTAATATTCAGGTGACTGCCACCTGCTGACAATCTACAGAAATAAAGAGTTTGGGTGCCACAGGTGGCTAAGCTAAAATATAAACAAGAATATTGTTTTAATCAGAATTGTTGCGATAATGCCGCTAGCCACTTTCCAATTTGGTGGCACTGAGCTTACTGTTGCTAAACAGCACTATAAGTTAGCAAGAAAGCAATGCGCCATCTTTACTTTGCACCAGTATGAATTTTTTCCCACCGAACGAGTTGGTAAGAAGACCGCTGAAGTAAACTAGTGACTTGTCAAAAAATTCAAACATCCAGCAAGCCCCAGTTATTTTTCACAGGAGTTCATGGAGACCAAAGCAGAGCCAAAAAAACAACTCCAATGGGATGCTCACGCTGCTCTCAGCCTGTTGAATAAGTAAGTAGGCAACTCTTTGCAGTTTAGCCACAGCAGCATGATAATCCAATGGTGTATCAGGCTTGTTTGTTTGGGAGAATTTCTTCCTGCTGGTGAGGGAACTAGCTGTTATGTGACATGGTTGTTATTAATGCCAAACCTCTGCAGCCTTGTGCAACTTTCAGTTTGTTTCACTGTGCCAGCCCAACAAATTAAAACAATGCTTGTTTTTATAAACTGGGGGCATCTGCTCTCAGCCCACAAGCTCAAACAAGCCAACTGATCACTACAGCTCTGCACGAAATTGTGGGGAGCCGAAGTAAATGAGTGAGTCATGATGGATGGTGTACATCTAGTGGGCCAAAAGAGACCCAGAAAATTATCTCAATTATAGCTCAAGGACTACCCAAAAAACACACTACACTTCAGAAACAGATCATAAACATGTTTTTTATAACCAAAATATGATGATATCTTAGTTTTACTTAATATGTTGACCACTTATTCTCAGTTCTGTCATCAGTTAAGGATGTATTCTTAATGTTATTCTCTTTCTTATTTGTCTGCTCGTGGCCATTTACCAGGCATGATGTGAGACTGTGAATATGAAACTGAAACTAAGGCAAAGAACAGGAATGCTCAAAAAAAAGAACCTAATGCTGATCAGCCTGAAAATCAATAGCAGCCCTGTCGTGATCAGGCTCATCTTGTTCTAAAATTCACGATCTACAAATTGCTGCCACGTCATGCTCCCAATTCCCATGAAATGTCAGAACAAGTAATGTAATACAGATGAATAATCATCAGCACACTGGCTGATCCCATTACACTGATTACAAAACCTGGTGTTTTTCTATAAATCTGGGAAGTGTCTCCATTAAAAGCTGGAGTCACGACTCCACAGCCTCCTTACTCACTCACTCTTTAAAGCCTTATTTGGATTAGTGAGCACCCCTCCCCGTTTACAGCTTCCTCACAGTTACACACATTCACACCCACCAGCTGCTAATATCAGGGAAGGAGAGGGTGATGATGTATGTGTCATGGACGTGAAGGGAGGGACGTAGGTAAGTACACCTGACTCTGAGACAATCAGTTGATTTTCATACAACTGTATTATGGAGAAATGATACTGTCTCTTTTGCAAAAATTGTGACTGACTGAGTAATGTCCACGGAAACACCAAGACCCCCTTTCTTCAAAACCCTGTCATTAATGCCCTCTGGCAGTGTTTCAACAGAGCCGCAGAGGGCATGGTGTGGGCGCGCTGCCAATTTTCTGCACTATGCTTGTTTGCTCTGCAGTCTCTAACAACAATGTCACCATGACTAACAACAGTGGAAAACTGGCTAATGGGAGAACTGATTAGACACTACATTCCTTTGTGGATAAAACATGATATGGACTATTCGTAGGGCTGCATGTGTAGTTGCCCTATCTGCTAAATCAACTGAAAAGGCAGACTTTGTTAAAAAGGTTTTTAAAAGAAATTAGATAATACGCTAAGTTCAGACAGGGCAGTCCCAAAAAGGAGCTCAAATCCCTACCACCCACCCACAGAAACACACAGACACACATACAGTAAAAGATACAGTGCACGGGTTCCTTGGGCGGACACAGCCCCCTGGACACTCAAGGACCTGACCTAACCCGTACCAGGTTCCAAACTTTCTACTTTACATTGTTTCCTGTTTAGGTCAGACTTAAATTGTCATGTGGCGAAGGTCTGTGCAAAATTTTGATTGGATCTGACAGCACCTAAAAGGACACGAGAGAGTCAGTCTGATAACATGAAAAACACATGCTGCATCCTTAGCCAGCCAATAAAAAGGCACCAAATTACTCTACTGACTTGAATGCATCTTATCATGTTAGAGATTGTCAGATGCTCACGTTATATCTCAATTGTTTAATCCAGACAAAAACCAAAGTGTAAAAACATCACATTGTGGTTTTATGGGGTTTTATGTGCTGGACTATTTCTTGGCCAGGTGAAGTGACAACCTGGAGTCCTGTCATTACCATGAAGTTGTCAGGTAACCAGCGGAGTCTCCAGGAAGTCACTGTGCCCTGAAGGTGGTATTGATCTTATTATCTAAATGTCAGCAAGAAAGTGGATAAGCATATTTTCCCAAAATGTAGAACTCTTCCTTTAAAGAGTACTGCATTTTCACCAGAGGGGCTGGCAATTTTTTCCACAAGTTCGTCAGCTCCTTGTGCTCTTTGTCTGCACTGCAGCTCTGAATTCAAGTCCTAAATAAAAGCTACCAGTTAATATTCAACTTGTATTTAATCAATTAGGATTTCCAAATTAGGTTGGTGTGGAGCTGAATGAGGCAATAATTACTCTGTGTGGGCTTAAAACAAATTGTAGGCAGCTCATCAGCACTTTTACTAGACTCTGCAGACACTTACTGCATTGTTAGGGCTATTTGGGCTCAGGTCCAGTTGCTGAGAGCCAGGTCCTACTTGAGTTTGGAAGACCTCTAATCTGCAGTCTGCAGTTTGACTCATGTTTTCCACTGCACATTTGTGTGTTTCCTTACTCAGTGCACTCGTTCCTCTTGAAAGCTTAATTGCAATGCATAAATCAAATGAATGAAGCAATCAAATCAGCATATACCTTTTTCAGCTTGCTTTTAGTCGGGCTGAGCTGCCTGGTGTAGGTAGTGGTGGTGTCAGGCTCCCAATCCATCTGCTCACAGGGCACCTCCACTACCCCCAGTGCAGCCTCTCTGAGGCCTGAGAAGTCCCTGCTATAGACAGCCAATTTCAAAGTGCAGGTGCGCAGCTCTTCTATAGAGCCCACTTGCAGAACAAAGCTTTGACTGTGGAGCTCTGGGCTGAGGCTGCGGCGTCGAGAGGCTATCTGCTGAGGAGAGGGGCAGAGTGGAGGAAGACTGGCCCGGACAAACACCCCGCTACGCCTTCGACTGGCCCCTGAGAGCCCCAGGATGTTGACCACCAGAGTGCCACATGTAGAGGAGAAGAGCAGGGAGAAGTGCAAGAGAGGAGCTGGCTTGGAAGGGATGGACAAAGAGTTAGAGCCATACTGTGATACAGAGGGCTCCCCCTGCTGGATGGTGGCTTTGGCGGCACCAGCAGTCAGACGACTGCTCTCGCTGTACAGGAAACTTTCACCGCTCACGGTGCTGCGCCGGCCCATCACCCGACGAGATTTAGACACCAGGCTCAGCTTACTGATGGAGGGCAAAGATGCTCTGCCATGACTTGGACGTTTATTTGGTGTGCAGGGAACAGCTGGGGTGCTGAGGCGCCGCATCGGGAAAGAGGACCTAGGAGACTGCACCAATTCAGCTGATCTCGTAGGGCTGGGGTCAAAGGGCAAAGCAGTGAAGTCATCTTCAGAGGGAGTAGAACTGCTTTTAGAGGAAGGGAACTCCAACACATCCCCATCCAACTCCTCATACTGCTGCTTCACTAGCTGGGTACATGGAGATGGAGTCAGTGTCACAGTCACCTGTTCAGCAGAATGAGGAGACAAGAAAACTGCCTCCTTGTCCTCCGATGAAACACTCTTCCTTCTGCGACAGCAAAGGATGCAACCAAGAACCAGACAGTAGCAGAGCACAGCCAGACCCACAGCCAGCAGGATCTGCAGGTGAACTAGACAGAGAGAAAAAAAAGTCACAAACTAATATTGCGTTAGTGGGATTAATGAGGAGCATGAGGAACTGGGGTGGTGTGCATCTGTGAGTGAGCAAGTAAAGGGAGACCAAAAAAAAGACAGAGCGATACACGAGTTAAAAACAGTAAGATTGTTCCAAACTGACAAATAAAATCTGTTTTTTGCTTTTAGTGACCCAAAGGAAAACCCTCAAAGATGACAAATTAATAATGAAAGATTGTAGGACATCTGACTCTAAGCAGTTATCTTGTTGTGTCTGCACTCTGTGCCCTTGATGAGATTAAAGAGGAAATGTCTCAGGGTTATAATCATAAATGGTATTGTCACGGCTTTGATCCAAAGCAGGAGCAGTTCACAGAGAAATGCACTGGTGTCAGTTTTCCTGGCAATCCAATTGCAAGTGTGTGTGTGTGTATTCATCATTTGAGCATTTTGCTGATTAAACATTCATGGTCAGCATTATGATTTTCAACATTTAAACTCTAATGTTGTCATTATTCCCCTTTAATTGTCCATTACAAGATGGATAAAACATTTTGTAAGTAATGTATGTGGGTTATATTGACTGGAATATTCAAATCCAAGATGTGATGATATATGATATATCTGCACCATTACGTCAAGTGAAAAATCATTCATTCCCTTTGCATCATTTTATTCCCTGTAATTAATCTTAGCACACTGTATGTAATATCTTTTTAAAAAACAGCAGATCTTGAATAACAATTCAATAGTTAAATGGGTTTGAACACTTGGAGCTGCCAGAGTAACTGAGATTGAAGAGGTTAACACTGAACCCTCCTGGTGCCAATTTACCGACAGATAACGAGGGTGTATTGGGATGACTCATGCATCAGAGCCAGTGGTGGACAGTGGTGTGAAACAAGGTTGGCAAGCTTTGAGCTGCAGTCATTGGACATCTCCAGGTAAACAACCTCCAACTGGAACAAAAATCACTTCATTTGAAAAGCTTTATGTTTGTTTTTACACGGCCATATTCTCATATCAGATCCATCAGTTATTAGGGGTGAATGTTGTGATTTTGTAATTTTTTTTAACTGATAAATTAGCCTAAAATAGGAGGATGCATTAAGTTTAAATGCATCACATCCATGATAAGAAAAAATGTGTTTAATCAGAGGCTAAACATTGAAAAAATAAAATCTCATCTGATTATCTGAAGGGGACCCACACATAAATCCTCACATCACAAGAGACCTATCACTGTGTAAAAGCAAAACAACTGAGTGAGATGGATCCTTATAAAACGAGATCACTATCAAAGTGTTAACTGCCAGTGCAGATCCATTTCAGCCTGGGCAGAGAGCCTGTCCAGGAGCAGGCAGCTTCTCAAACTGCCTCCATTAAGAGATGAAAGTACTCAGGGGCTGACTGCTGCAGTGATGTTAGAAAATGATTGCTCTGAAACATGACTCAGACTGGCAAGCTAGTGGACATTATGATTATAGACCAAATGAAGTAACCTGAGCTGTGCAAATTCAGCTTTTAATTAAGATTTTTCAGTCATGTAGAGCAGGAGATGTGTGCATTAGTTTAGTTGCAGCAGTCTGCAGTTGACTTCATTAAACTAAGCAACAGTGATGGTATGAAATAACTTGACAGAAAGTCAACCTCCTCCCCTCCAGCTCAGTTTGACAAGCACAAAAAAAACTAGCAGCATTATGATTTTTTTTATTTAATCTGTACTATATTTTGATATTTCCATGTTTTCCTTCTGTCGGAAAAAAATATAGGTTACAGCTACAAATAAATACAAAACCGCGAGATTACAGAGTAAACAAAAGCTGTATGGCACAAGCACAAGAACATTTAATGCTTCTTACCTCCCAGCGTGTACTGCGACATGTTCCCATACACTCTGATGTGTGTGTTGAGTCAGTGAGAGCGCTGTTTGTGAGAGAGCTCCATCGCCAGTGAGTGCGCAGAGACCTGAAGCCTCCCAGCCAACAGCTACATGATCGGTTGACTGAGCTTTTATTTCAATCGCACTGACGGTGCGTTGGAGGCAGAAAAGGTCCACTGCCTTCTTAGAAACACAGCAGTCGTCTCGGTTTGCCAGTGCTGCAGTTCACTGCCATCTTATTAATTATCTGTAAGTGTTACTATGCCTTGAGAACAAATTAAAGATGCCAAAAACAGACTGAACAAACACTAAACACGACTTAACTGTGACATGTACAATGTACAAAAACATAAAACAATAAAGCCATATATAATGATATAAATATAGCAAGAAATAGGCTACTGAGTGCTTACTGTACTTAAGTACAATTTTAAGATACTTGGGTATTTCCATTTTCTGCTACTTTATACTTTACAGTACTATACAGTACAATTCAGAAAGAAATACTGTAATATTACACTATCACTATTACACTAACACATTTATCTGACAGCTCTAGTTACTATTCATATTCATGTTAAGATTTAACAAAATATATGATATTAAAATGATAAGTGTATCAAACAGAATGCATTGTTAGTTTATAGTGTTAGTTTCACCAGTGGTTCCACCTCTATGAAGTTCAGAAGTTAGGGGAGAAATTAAAGTCCCCTGGACTCTAAAAATATGTTTTTCTTCTTGTTCCTTCAGTTGGATGTTTGAGCTTCACTGTGCAGAATGATGTATGTGCAGAGTTTGACACTGGAAAGAATTTTCACATTCATCTGAAAGTGTAAAGTTTCTCTGTGCTCACCTTATATCTGAGTTTGTTGTGTGCCTACGAGCATGATTTGTGGCATAAGAGACATCTTGTATCCAGCAGTTAAACTTATGAAATTAACAATATTTGCATATTCAATGGGGGAGAAGAAGTTTAACAAAGCAACTGTGGGGAAAAAAAGCTAAACATATCAGACACAATTTATTATTCCACATGGTGCATGTCTGGAGGAGAGACATTAATGCTGTTTAAAAACTACTTTCAGATTTATCAAAGCTTTATTGTTTTTTATAAAACCAAAAAATCAAAAACCACCATATTTAGACGTATCAAATCTGGACAGGTAGACACTAGAGACTGTTTAAATTACAGATCCAGATTTGTAAAGGTGTTATTCAGTTTGTGAAAACAGAAAAAGGCAATTCCACTGCTCTTATCTGTAACCACACCACTGTAGACCACATAAGATGAGATCCAGATTAAAGACCACTATGTCTGTACTTAGATTTGTCAAACCTGGACTACATTAAGATGTAGACTGTAAAATCAGTTTAAAACACATTTTGAAGCCTTTATTCTTATTTGTGACAGAACAGAAAAAAAGATCAGCAAGAGCTGTCTGCTGAATGCTCACCAAAAACAATACGCTGGTCATGGTAATGGCATATATCGAAGAGAAGATGAACGCACACTAAACTCCAATGATAACCGATATTTTGACCACAAAGCAACTTGCCTTCATAAAGACCAAGACCAATAATATAGAATAGAAGCTTTTTAGCTTTTTCCCATTCAGACCAGTGCAGGACTACATCAAAAGCTAGTCAGGCAGGTAAATACATGTAAGAGAGGGCTGCAATGCGTCGACTAGCTGAGACTCAACAGACAATGTGTGGAGTGTGTAGCCTACTGGGTATAGGTATACAGTACAGACTGTGAGGGTCATGGGGTTATGAGAGGCATGTGGCAGGTACTATACTATCAGGTGATTGGCACAGACAGGAACACAATGAGGACAACTAGTGGGCAGGAGAGGAATAGCAGCTTCTGAAATGATAACAGATGCTTAATCAAATGTTGAAACGGAATGATAATCAGTTTATCGCATAAAGATATAATGAAGGCCAAGCACACTAATGGCTGAAAAATGAAACTGCTGACAGTGGCAACATTACAGACATCATCTGTAGTAAGTAACATGACCAATGCAGTCTATTATTATTTATTAACATTTAATTTATTTTAATTTAATATTTAATTCAATATATTTAATTGTCTAATTATACATTTTGTTTTATCTAATAGTATTTGACTTAATTACTAAATTTAATTTTAATATTATCAAATTCTATTCAATTTAATTAGATTTAACTACTTTAAAAACAAGGAAATGGAGTCATTATTTGAGTGCTTGTATTTTCATCAGAGTGCAGGTCAAACACACATTACTGTCAGGTCAACAGAAAGAGAGGATTAGTCATTGCATTTGCTTGTTTCATTCATTCAACAATCTGCTTTTTGTTCAAAAACCGATTTGAGCCAATGGTTTGTCACAGGACACTGCAGGAGGGCCCTCCTCTGTGAAGAGCCTGTCAACAATTCACTGTTTCTCATGTTTGTTCAGTTTTATTCATTCTGCATTCATTTGTTCTGTATGAGCGTTCCCGTATGATTACTGAGACCTTGCAGCAGGATGACATCACTCTACTTCCGCATATGAATTTAAACCAATCATCTGAGCAATGCTGTCATCCTGTTACTATTGTATGCTTTGCTCAAAGGCAGCATCATATCATAATGTTTGTGTGTGTTGCACTTCACCTGATAATCTGTAGTCCACTTTAGACTCACATACATAACTCTCGGCAAAACTACATTCTCGTTAAGTTCAATTCTGGTTTTAAAAGATGAATTGGACACATCTCAGCTTACCACATATCAGGTAATTGAGGAACAATGCAGATTTTATTGTGTGTGCAGACTTACTTTATAAACCCATTGGCAAATGCGTTTCTGTGTGCCCCTTGATGTCCATACAGCCATGGCCTTAGGATACACTACACACTTCTGAATCTCCATGACTTTCTTTAGTTAAAGCTAAACCGAATCCCTCTCAGCTTTGGAAAATCTCCCACACAAAGATCTGCTTCTACACCAGCTGAACATACACCCAGAAAAACCCTCTAGATGAGCATTTCCTCCATCAACTCAATTAGCATCGCTTCCTTCCAAAGCTCTATTACTCACTGACAGATTAAAGTGGTTCCCTGGACTGATTCTTCTATCGAGGAGTTGAGCAGAGCATGAGAAGGTTCAGGTGTCTCACTGGCCTGATTATGTTCAGGTTGGAGATGAACATTGTATAAATGAATGTGACAAATGAAAGGTTCATGTACATGTGAATGGTAAGAAAATGAGCCATTTTTGAGGTTGATGTATGAGTGCACATTAAGTGTGTGCGTTCATAAGTGTCTTCTTATTTCTGCTGCTTTGTTGTGTACATTCCTGACTCCAATTATGGGCTGTTTGTGATCCACTCCAGCTTTGGCTGCTTGAGGCTAATGCTGTGAGCACCAAGAAATATTTAGTCCCAGCGTTTAACATTTTTGATTCCATAGAGAATGTACATCCATATGGAATACTTAATTTTAAATATAACCACAATATAAATTAATTTGGTTGGCTGGTCAATTGATTGAATGATTTGTCCATAAAGTTAAATGAAACAAATACTAACCATGTTTATGTCATTATTAGAGATTATCCTAATGCATTATGAATACATAAACATACATTTTACACAGTTATTATTTATGAACCCAATGTGCTTCAAATATACAGTATCAGGGGCATAGTGAGACTTACTTCCAGCCCAAGAGATAAGCAATGTAGAGAAGCATCGGCGATATTAGTGGTTTAAAAGTAGAAAAATGACAACTGCAAGCCAAAACATTGACACTTAACTGCAAATCAGCTTCAGTCAAAAACATACAAGTAATAAATCTTTATTGAAGTCACACTGCATCTGTAACCCCCCCCAAAAAATTAAAATGTATGAGTTGCAGTACGTTACTGGTTTCCACAACCTTGCTTCAGTTTCCAATGAGACCAGCGATATTTGTACTGTGAACATACACATTCACCTTACAACATCCAGCAACAACCATGTGAACATACTGTACATGTTTATCATACACCATAAGATGTATAATTATATCAGAGCTCCAACTTTAATCCTGACTTTGGGATTTATGTGTATAAACTTATCTTTATCTGCAAGTCAGCTGTGTTATGTTTGTGAAATAATACTAAAATTGGAATGAAAAGGGATACTTAGAGCTGCATTAATCGATATTTTTTATATAAAAAGATTATCAAATGACTATGAGTAATGTGAAAGGGGTTGATTATAATGAAGGATTATCGCCCAACTATACAGTTGCCCTCTACGAGGCCTTTTGGTCTATTTTGGATCATTGTTTTGGTTTGTACCAACATTCATCAGGTGGCCAGAGACACGACTGCGTAGATGCTTAATATTGCATTGTGTCAGCTGAAAATAGGCAACGGTTAAACAACTTTATAAGCTGGGATATCAATTTTGTTTTCAACTTATTTTTCTGTCCCCAAGTATCAAATAACAGATACATGAATACAGCTTTAAGTAATATAATAAAGCTTTGTCCAAAAGCCTCCCATTAGAGGAATGACTCAGTCACCCATCTCAACACCCTGTCAGGCTCTTTAACCTCCAGGACAGAAACATACAGTATGTCCTTAAAGTCCTTAATCAAGGAGAGGAATTACAAGACTGTTGGCAAACAGTGATTTCTGATGCTATAAATATAGATGCCCTCAGGCCAAAGGGCTTTTAACGGAAGCCCTGTGTCGCTCCAGATTAAAGCATCATACCACCCGGAGTCACTTCTCTGTGCTTCTGTGTGGGTGGGTCAAATAGCCACTTATTTGAGTACAGATGGAGGGATTACCATGTGAATGTGCCCGACTTAGTTAATTAATTAGTTTGCTTAATTCGTAAGCATGTCGATCGTCAAATAATGTAAAAAATTGTTCACAATAAATTTCACACTAGAATACTCTCAACCTTTATGTAGCTATGTGGGTTGTTTGTGTGTGTAAACTCACAGAAAGATGACAATAATGTTCCTCTACACAATGTCTTGACTCCATTGATTGTGTGGCAACAACTTGAAACAACAATGAATTTTTATTAACTGGTTCAAGGGTTGCTTGCATGATTTCTGTAGGTGGTCTCCTTCACCTACAAGAGATGGCACTGCGGACATCTTTAAAGGGAGGTAAAGTGAGGTAATCTGGCCCAAGGCCCACAGACACATTATTTGGCAAATGTTCAACAGTGTGTGTGTTTAGAGAAGGGAAAGTCATATCCAGTAGCTTACCCTCCAGATTACTGACAAAGAGAACCTGAATGAGGAGCCAGAAGAGGAGCAGCAGTATGACGCCTTCGATCATTCCGTTACAGAAGAAAGACACGACAAGCTGCCATTCAGGCTGGTTGGGATCCTCCTGCTCGGCTGGATAATAAGGCATCATGCCCCACAGAAATGAGACCGACGTATTGTAGGTAAACATCTGTGGGGAAAAACAGTTTGATGGAGCTTGCAATGAGAACCAGGAATCAAAGATAAAAAGAGTGGTGAGACCAGAAAAAGCACTTATATTGTTAAAAATATGCTGTATAAATCTGAAATTTAGCACTGCAATTAAAATTTATTAGGATATTTATGGCT
This sequence comes from Thunnus maccoyii, assembly GCF_910596095.1. NCBI lineage: Eukaryota > Metazoa > Chordata > Actinopteri > Scombriformes > Scombridae > Thunnus > Thunnus maccoyii. The sequence continues at coordinate 9,886,101 of NC_056533.1, read as the reverse complement.
CTCCAATTTCATGGGGGGTTAAATTTTGCCTTTAGCCCCTTGGGCCCTGGCCCTGTAAGAGATGTGACTAGCACCACCTGCAGGCCTTTTTCTTTCCATCCTTCAAATCCTTCCTCACAATATAACACCTGTTTAGTCTTAAAATGGAAAACTTTGTCTTGAGTGATCAATCCGTAAAATTGAAAATGAAAAAGACATTGCCTCATTTCCAGAGCAGCTGTAATTCTGTAAGGTCTCAGAAAAAGAGTAAAACTTCAAACATCAGAACAGTTGACTCACATGTGTTGAGCCTTCACTCCTCATCAGAGCCAGCATCCACTGGCTGTTGGTCTGCTGGCTGATGAAATCCTTTCATTATGAGTGACTCAAAATTATCTAGAAAATGCTCTCCTTTTGTTCGTTTTCATGGCGTCATCCTTCCTTGAGCATCACGAGTGTGAATTGACTTAACTCAGCCACCTGTGCTGCTCTGACCATTAACTGCAGTGGTGAGCTTTCAGCATGTGTGCTGCTGCAGCACTAACAGTATAGCTGGCTAACTTCCAGTCTTCCAGTCCAGAACTGCAGTCTGGTTCCAGCTGTTGGCCAAAGAGAGACACACACACGCACACATCCAGTGTGATTAAAGTTTTGATTTCAGAGCAGTAATAGTCTTTTACAATCATTCTTATGAGAAGTTTTGACATAATTTGGCCAGTTGACTGTGTGATTTATTGAGTGAGGCTTTCTATTCTTAGTCTCTTTAAGAAAATAGATTGTGTGAGCTCTGTTGGGCCCAGGAAAAGTACTGTCGCCGTGGTAACAACTAACAACCATCCAAATGATCAATAAACAATCAGTAATAAACAATCAGTATAACTCACCTCATTTGAGTTATAGTCTCGCAGTAGATGGTGTGTTTATGTGATGTGGGACATCCAACCCAAAACTGACAGGAATCAAACCCCAGTTGTTTTAAGTAGATGACTGTTGTTAATGTATCCATTTATTTAAAAAAAAAAAAAGTCCTTATAATACATGGTCAGCTGTTTCTGGTGAGGTAAAATGAAATTCTGCTTCATCTTTACTGTGGTAAAAAAAAAAAAAAGAAGAAAAGGGTTCCAGTCAGAAATGAACCTACACTGCCGCCTGCTGGTGGTGAAGCAGTATACAGAGTACTTCATTGGTTTAGATTCAAGTTGAGGGTAAAAGGGACTTTTATCCATGATGATTGACTGCTGGAGCAGAGACTGGCAAAGTTTCCTTCATAATGTAGATCACATCCAGATAGATAGAAATGAACCAACCAGAGACCAGCATCACTGGAGCCTCATGAAGAGGAAATATTTGTGTTGTATTAGCGTAGTGTTATGTTCTTGTTTTATTTCATCTTATTTTTTACATTGACTCAAAACATTTTTGACATAATTTGCTTGTTTTTATTGGTCAGTTTTTAGTTGCTTTAGCAAACCAATTTATTGTCCTGAAAACATGTTTTTGTTTACTAACAACAGAATGGAAACAGAAAATATCATAAAATATCAAAAATGTTTCCAGATTTCAGAGCTTTGGATCATGGATCATCTTAACTCTGGTAAAACTTGAGATGTTTGTCAGGCGACACATGTGCTGCTTTAAATGATGCTGTGTAACTGTATGATGTAGCTTTGTATTCAAAGATCCTGTTAAAAACAGCACATAGACAACAAACCCAGCTCACAATTTATAACAAGAAAAACACTTTGTTCCATTGGAGAGTCTCAGTGAGCCAAACAAGTACACAAGTCAAAACAAACAACAATGACATTTGTTCATTTTTAGCAATTTTTATTTTCTTAATCTTAGTTCAACTTTAAAGATTGAATTGTCCAGTTCACAGCACAAAGAAAGTGTTAGGTACATCTTTTCTATCTGTGTAAGACATGAGTGTGAAATAAGACTATTAGAATATTTTGGAATAAATCAAATCAGCTTAAATCAGATTTGAATCGTCATGTTACATTTGATTTGATTGCGTTGGAAAACACACACTACTATTCTTTTGATTCTTTTCATTCCTTTAAAAATAATATTTTACTCACCACCATCCCCTCATGGGAGGACAAATTACTTTATTTATTACAATCACCATTTAAAATTTGTCTTTTACTCCTCTAACTACCTTCATCCTACTTTGAAATCATTTTTCTGCAAACTAAAGCTAAACCATGAATTAGATTAAATCTCATTAGTTTATATCAAATTAGATAGATTAGTGTTTTGACTCAGTAGGAGCAGGTTTGGTTATTAGCAATAATTAATAATTATCAACAATAATTATTTAAACTACCTTGAGGTCAGGGACCAATAACCAAACAGTGAAAACAGTCTCAATAAGGGTTTTGATCCAAGAATGTTGACATGTGACAGATATTAACAAGACAGGATGAACAGTGAAGGTTTGAATTCAAGCACTGACCCGTCACCAAGCTGTTGTAGCACAGTATGTTTACAAACAACCACAGGAAACTCTTTAACAGAGTTTAACTTTAGCAATACCAATCATAAATCAATAATGCTTCAATTAACAAACATCTATCATACAACTACAACTATCAAACACAAGCAACAATAAACAGCACTTGGGGTTACAAATAAAATGCAACCACAGTCTCACACACGATGGCAGGCTAACACAAATCACTTAAGTGTGATAAACACAAACAAACAAACAGCAGCAACAATAATACTTCACAGTATTCTCAGCAACAACAACAATAATACTTCACAGTATTCGCTCCGTCCGCTTGAGTTTTTCACTCTCTAGTAATCTGAAAGATAAATAAATAATAAGATGTTTTAATGTAATTGCAATGTGAATTTTAAATTAAATGTCACGTTTTGATATTCCATTACATGTACAGTTTTTATTTTGTGATCACTTTCATTCAGAGACTCTTTAAAGATGTGTATCAACAGACTGGCCAGCTGTGGGGGTCTGACCTCACACACACAACACCCACCACCTTACACATAACAGCTGGCCTATCATCATCATTTAACCCTCAATTTCTGCCAGGACACTCCTTTTCAGCATATTTAAAAATGCAAACGAAGAGTGGGTACATAGTGTGTGACAGTCCTGCTCAATTATCTGTATTAGTATCTGTATCTGTATTAAAACTAACTCCTGCTGCCTATGTCTTACGCTGGATCAAACAGCCACATCTATTTGTTGTGGATATTTTGAGCAAGAAGCCAGCAGTGGAGAAAGGCGCACATGAGACTTTGATGTCTTAAAGCTGAAATTGTTTATTGAAAGCACTTGGCCAAGTGGAGAACCAAAAACAGTAAACACCAGAGCATTTTGCTCCGATGCTGTCTCTTTCCGCTCTGCCCTCTGAAGGTCCGAGTCCTAGTCTTTATCAGCCTACAATATGAAAAATTAGTCTGACTAGTCACGTTGCATGTAATTTCAGCAGTTTTGGTTTGAGCGTCTGTGTCATCCACCCATATGTGTTGTTTAGGGAAGCCTCCTCTGACCTTAGTAACCATGGAAATGCTGATATACTCTTTGTCTGAGAGGCTTCTGCTTTCACCAAAACATCACAGACAACTGACGTCTCAAGGAGAGATTAAGAATTGCAGCATGACCTCAAGGCTTCGTCTTGACCCAATGTCATTCCAACCTGTAACCCCTAAAGATGGAAAATTCCATAACACTATTATGGTAACACCAACACATATGAGTTCAACTGTTCACATAATGACTACTGATTTATTCTTTCTGTGATAAGTAATGAATAGAAGTATAGCATTAAAAAGGTTTTTGGATGCAGTTGCTCTTTTATTCACATCACAACTATGCAAAGAAAGTGATAAGTGTGAGGAGTTTAGTCATCACAAAGGAAGAACTAGGTGCGCAGTCTATTTTACACGTAATACACGACAAAGTGAACTTACATTCCCTATGTACAACAAAAGATGCACATTTTTGGCAAATTACTCAAATTACTCAGAAGAGAAATCAAGTATCCATAACTTGTCACTTTGTCAAGTAATTACATAAATTTACTCATTTGTCGACAGTAAAAATACGTTAATTCGTTTAAACTCATTATTGTTATTTATTCATTGCAGCTCTGTCAAAAATATCTAACAACGCCAAAGCCATTTTCTGTATTTAAAACGTGTAGAAATGAATTTTTAAAAAACAAGGTTTTGTTAAACTACAGTCAGCCTGAGGTTTGTAGTCATTTACTTATCATCACCAGCTAACGTTAGCTTTAGTCAAAAGGACTGCACACAGCAGCATACTCACAGTGAAACTGCGGGATTCACACCATGGTTCACACCCTCCCACCTCCGGAAATAAACCCAGGTGACCCCTAAATAAATACTTTATAAGCTTCAGGGGCCAGATACGAAAACAGAAATCACAAATAAAACAACTGAATAGTATAGGAAGAGGTATCCCTTCTTGTTTGCTGGATGCTAAATGTCTAACTTCAACTGGAGCACCTGCGCCAAGCTAACAGCTAACGTTAGCTAGCCCTCCACTGAACACAAGGAAAATATTAAAATCAACCTTCTCAATTACTCCTGGTGGGAGGAAGTGTTGTTGTAGGTTAACATTAAATAACTTAGTTAAAGAATATCAAATTGTAATCAGTTAACTTACGTTACTCGTTACTGAAGAAGTAATCATTAGTGATACTAATAACATGTTACGCAGTAACGTTAATGCGTTACTACTCATTACGAGCAATGAAAAAATTTTTTTACAGAAAAACACTGTAAATTGCCTTTCTTCTTTCCTCAACACAATATATTTCCCCAACAAAAATATTTAGCAAAGATGCTAATGTTAAACTAATTAGCGTAGCTAGCTAATTTGCAATGCTAATGCTAATTAGCCTAGCTTAGCTTAGTTTAAAAAATAAACTTACCACTCCGACGTCTGAGTGAAAGTAACGTTTAACACAGGCTGTACTTATATACTGTACTGCTAATGATGTCACGTTCTGGAATCATGGAGGAGGAGCCTCTGGTTGCTATGCACATAATGTTTCATTATATTTCTTTTTATTTGATTTGATTTAATTTAATTTCAGTAGGCTACTATTTTTCTCTCCAGTTATAACCGGAGATATGTCATGTGTTTTGTATGTAGTGTTATGTAAATTAAAGAGAGTTGCGTTTTGAGAGGATCTGCTGGTTGTTATCTAGTCTATGGTTGCTATGCACATAGGCCTAATTAATTAGTTTATTTTGTTTTATTTTTTAAATGTATTTATTTTTTCTCCCATATCATGTCCTTCGTATGATAAGTTTGCCCATTCCATGTGTTCCATATGTATGTGTAGTTATGTTAATCATTAAAATTAATAATAAATTCAAAAGAGTTTATAGACAGTTTCTGTAAACAGTGAGATGCGCAAGAAAACCAGAACGCCTGAGGGCTATGGATGTATTACAAGAGCTCTTATAATACTCTTATAATATATTATAATATACAATGCTTGCTCATGGGGGAATTGTTGGGTCTCTGTAAATTAAAGAGTACGGGCTTGACCTGCTCTATGTGAAAAGTGCCCTGAGATGACTTTTGTTGTGATTTGGCGCTATATAAATAAAAATTGATTGATATAATATAATATAATATAATATAATATAATATAATATAATATAATATAATATAATATAATACACTATATATATATACACACACATAAATAATATAACTTCAGTGATGCGGTCAGTGATGAGGTCATCCTCCCTCTCTTCATTCTTCAAAGGACATCTATATGAAAGGTACTGTTATAAGAGTAGTGTAGCCTCGTTAAGGAATACGGCAGCAATTCTCATTTTAGTACCAATCTCAGAAGCTCTTAAACAGATGACGGAGAAATGTCTGGCTGCTGAGTGTCAAATGTGTCCAGACCTGCTCCTGCCCCTGACCCCAAAGAGAGGGGCTAAGAAAGCTCCAGTCAGCAGCCGAACCAACATGCACCTCCTAGTGGACACAGGCCTTCAAGTACACCTCCATGAGCAGTCAAGCCACATAGAATTTTTATTAGCATCAATTTGTAGCAATTAAAAAAATGCTTAGAATGATCTCTACTATTATTTACTATTTTACATTATTGTCTGTCTATTCCTCAGCTGCACCACTTGAGTCTGAAGAAAGCCAAAGTAACATTGTTTGAGGTGTCTTCACCCGAGATGCTGGACCCTTTCAAGAGGCCAAGCTGTCTGTCAGTGGGAGGAACGCTATGATCAGGATTCACTGTCAACAGCTGCTCACACAGGCAATGTGTAATGTCTTATAAAGGGATGATCTCCAGTTCAGTCAGTAAATAGAAGGTGCTTTGTGTTTTTCAGATCTATCTAAAGTACCTGCTGGGAAAGAATCTGAGAAGGCACCTGGACTTTGTTATAGCCCAGCTGGCCTATGAGCCCCACAGGGGCAGGGAGTCTGTGCTGGAGATGCTGGCATACACCTTCCAGACTTGCCCTAAGGTGTGGACATTTTCTTTCAAGTCTGAATGTGCAACATGTGTGTTTACAAAAATATTAACTGCATTTTGTAACCAAAATAAAAGCTTAGATTGCATTTTTATTTTCCCACTCAGAACCTGTTGTTGCAGCACAGTGGCTTGTTCTTTGCCCTGCTGGCCTTGGTTGTGGTCACTGACAACTTGGTATGCTGTAAGAAAATGGCCATCAAGGCCTTGCTGGCCTAACTGGACCTGAACCACCAGAACACCTTGTTCTCCCTCGTCAACACCAGCTGAATGCAGAAAAAGTACACATCCACTCGCACACACCTACATTATACATATACAACTTCAAGGTTATTTTTATCATTTGAACATGAAATAATTAATTGTTTTTATCTTGTACTTTTTTAATGCAGCGTTTGAAACTCTACTGACTTATATATCTCAGTGTCTTAAATAACGTAGAATGTGATCTATAATTTTCCCATCTGCCCCCTCTCCAGGCCAGCCTGCGGCGTCTCGGGGCTCAGGTCTGTGGTCTGTTTGTGGAGCGGGTGGAGGAGAATTTTGCCCGTCATGTGGACGACCTGCTGCTGGAGAGAGTGATCAACTGAGACAACTATGAAGGTGTGAGTCAAGACTTTAACATCTCCTTTTGTTGTTGTTATGTAGAATAAATGAAAATGATTACATTTTTTGTTTGTTTGTTTTCACCTGCGGTACCCTCACTGCTGGGTGTGGCAGACCGCCTCACTGCTCTTCGGCCAGCTGTTTGGAGAGGAGAGGGAGCTGGCGATTAACCTCAGCAGGGAGCCACGGCCTTCATCAACAACGACCTGGACAAGAGGTTGATAGGACTGCTTGTTGTGTTACTATGGCTGGTGCAGTGACATAAAATTTTAATTGTTTCAATCAATTTTCTTTCTCCCTTCTGTCTTCTAGATGAGAGACTTAGCGTTATCTTTCTGTCATCAGCTACAGTCCAAGTTCCTGGACACGGCATCAGGAGAACAGGCGCACAAAACTCACTGCATTTCAAACACATTTCAGCAAATCATGCTGATTACATTTGACTTGACTACATTTGATAATACACTCTGCCCCTAAAAGTGATCATCAAGAACCTACTCTTTGTTAGAGATGGTGCAACGATTTATGGAGGAGCCATCCAAGAGACCCGGGTCCACAGATGTGTTGAAAGTATCAAATCTCTCTTATGTTAATATGCTGTAAGAAACTGTCAGTTTTTATACCGGGATTTGTTATTTTTTAGATGTAGGCCTATTTGTTATTGTTTTCATTTTATCTGATTTTAAATGGAATTCATTATTTGAAAAGGCTTTGTCAACATATTGTGGCAAGTTTGAGTTTGTGAAAACTGGTGAATAAAAGTACTGTGAACCCATAACTGTCACACAGAAATAAATCAACATATTGCAAACTTTTTTTGGTCTATGCAGTGGCCTGTTGCTCACTTGGTCTTGGTCAAATTAGGTCTCAAAGTGTTTTCAAATAGCCTTTTGTGCTGCATTGTGTTTTTAACAAATACCTTTGTTGAATTTGTAGTCAGAGCTCTTCTGACATCCAGGGCTCCCCCTAATGGTAAGTTCATTGTTACTGTTTTAGAACGTTCCTGCTGTAAGAAACAAACATGCATTTAAAAAATCTGCTCTTAAATCTTTCATCTGAACACTGCATTGTGTAAATCACTAATATCTTTTTTTTCATTTGAAACTGTGACCAATGCACCATCATGGGTGACTCATTACATTACAATGTATCAGTGTTCTTGCTCACTCTTCTGGTACTTTTTTTTTTGTGCCCGTTAGACAAATGACACATATCACTTATGCCATAATGAATTGATTACAACTGCATTGTAAAACAGGGGAGACTGATAAACATATTTTTTTAATGGTTTGCCATTGCTGAATCCAAACACTTAAAAGCTATCAAAAGACTGAACTGAAGTGAGGCTGCATGGGTTACATACACACTAACAACAAGAACACAAGACAGCATCTTCCATAGTACCTGCTGGTGTTTGATTATAAGCTAACAAAGATTCATACCTGCTGCCTCACATGCAACATGCACTTTATTTCAGCAGTTTCCTGACCATTGCTACTCTAAAAAAGTATTTTAAATTGTGGTGGTGTTTTGGTATTTAAACAGCTGACATGACAATGGATGCGGATATGAATATTTTGAGGGTTCCTAGTCACACACTCTCACTTTCAACAAGTCACTCAAACTAGTTCACTCACACTAATCTTTTATCAGTCAACTAAACTAAAACGAACTAAAACTGATCTACAGTATCTCTGAGTATGATTTTGTGTGTGTGTCTATGTAAAGTCCAGGTAGGTCTATGTGTGTGTATTTATGTATGTCCAGTATGTAGCCTATCTAATATAATGCTAATCTTGCCTTAATCAAACTGTGCCTGACTGTTTCAATGGAAACTCTATGTATGTAAAAAATCTTCCACTGAGAACCGCAGAAGGTCGAAACTTCCTCAATTGCTGATTTTGACGTAACACCAACACAGAGCTCAGATAAGGGAAGAGCAGCGAAGCGAAGAGACGCACAGTAGTTGTCAAGCGACACCTCAGACCTTCAGAAAATGATGTTCCTATTTCTACCAGTATGTTTATTTTTATCAAGCCTCAACAGTTTGACAGAGGCGAACTCAACGTATTTACCAAGGATGATATTCACAGACAAAGGTAAGAGATGTTTCGCCTTTTCCTCACATTAATAGTTGCCTGTTAACATCGCGATACATGTCATTGCACAAGAGAGAGCGGACAAGGACGGTGTTTAAAACTGTTGTACATGTTTTTTTCTGTTTAATATTAAACAGACATTTATAGCGTATAGGTTACATTATGGACCAGCTTTAAGTCCTTATAGTCGCGACATACAGCATCAGAAAAGAGCTGCATTGCCTCAGTTTAATCATCAAAATGCTCCTCTGGCAGTAACAGCAGTCTTTTGGCAGCTTCAAGCCCATGGGTGGAAGATAAAGTAGTCTTTAATGTTTCCCTCTGAGTTTTAATTTTTTCCAACATTGTACAGTATTAACATCACTGACGCTATTTGCTGACTACGTGGTTACACACACAAACTTTAAAGTCATAACTGCCATAAGAATAGATCCTATTAATGCTTTGTAAAGCAATCAGAGATTAATATCAGATTTTACTGTCACCATGAACTCATTAACCAGTAGCTTACCATCAAAGTCACTGTAAGAATATTATGGAAATATCACAACTAACACCAAGTATGAAAAACTATGTACACATGAACAAGAAGATAAAATTAATTAACCTGAATTAAACCAATGTGGGGAAGTTGTTATGTCACTGTGTCACTCACAATGGGTCTTTTTTTTTTTTTTTTTACATAATGTCACAGTAGAAAAAGCACAGGTGTAAATAATAAAATGACTGATGGCTGAATTCCATTTAGCTGCTTCATTTCCAGGGTGCTGATATTGTTAATGCTGGCTCACTGTCACACTGTCATGTCTTAAACTTGAAAAGTACAGAGCTATGGTTAATAGAATGAATAAATATGATTATATGATTAATAAATTAATAAAAACCTGAACCTTGGATCATAAAGTAATGTAGCACTGATAACTAGCGTGAAACACAACGAACAGTCTCCCATGTTCACAAGTCCTCTGACTCTTCTGACGTGTTTGTCATTTTTTGCTGACTAGCAAAATCAATCTGACACCTCTTGCATTTTATTGCGAGTTACTGTTCAACCTACATGCTTTTAAACATGTTTTCATTTGCACTGCTGTTTATGGGTCCTGTCTGTTGATGAAGATCGAGCCAGTATTTCTGCAAACAAGAAAAACCTGATTGTTCGTGCCTGATAGAGCATGAGACTTACACACATTCAAGAGTGTTATCTCCAACCAGGAGAGGAGAGAAAAAATTAGAAATGAAAGAACACAAAGTAAGAAAACCTAAATGTAAACATGGAATGAATAATAAGTAATAAATAAGTAAATAAGTAAATTTATTAATCAAAATATTCTACTGGATCTGAAAGGAGATAGATAATAAATACATATTGTTGAAAGACAGACGTTAAACTAAACTAATGACTTAAAGCCGAGCCCAGCCCACTGTGCCTGAGGCAGGATCAGGCCTAGGTGGTAAGCCAGTATGTAACCTCTGGGAAATCTCTGCCAGGTCAAACTAAGGCCATTCCCTTCCCATGTAAAAAACAATGCTGCTGTCAACTCTGCCAAGGAGCCAAAGAGTACTGTTTCATCAAAAGTGGATTTAAAGATCGGAAGGCATTCATCTTATCGTCTTATGTGAGACATGAAGCAAACAAGGCACGTTCTTCATATCTGTCGTTGTCAGACTTCAAGCCTTTGTGGCTATGAATGGACAGCTAATTTTAGAGAAGATATTCTGCACCAAGTGAGCAAGGTTCAGCACACCTCACCAGTGATTTTAGTGAGAAAAACATAGATGGTTGTCATTCATATTGTGCTTTTACTGTGCTAGACAAGACATTGTACAGGCACAGTGAAAACAAAGAGTCTCAATAAGGGAACCTTTCTTGAAATTATTAATTCAATTTGCAGCTATAATCCAATCTATCTAGTCTATCTGTTATGTTATGGGTTTTTTCTGTTTTATATGGTTGTAAATTGAATATATCTGGTTTTATGACTTTTGGTTGGGCAAAACAAGCAATTTGAAGGTATCATTGTGGGCTGGAGAGATTGCAGTGGGCATTTTTAGCCACTATTAGGATGACATTTGTGGGTTTGAGTGAAATGTCTTGGTAACTCTGGGATGGACTTAAATGAAATTTGGTACAGACATCCATGTCCCTCTCAGGAGGAATTATAATAACTTTAGTGATTCTTGCTCTTTTCACCTGCCGCCGTCATCAGGTCAGATTTTTTGATTCGCCCAGCTTTGTTTTACGGCTTTAAACCTGTAAAACTTAGGACATTCTCATCAGCCTCAGCTGTACTTTGTGTTTAGTGCTAATTAGCAAATGTTAGCTGGCTAATAAGTAAGATGGTAAACAATATACCTGGTAATCACAGGCCTATCTCTGGCTTGTCGACTTGAGTTTTACTTGTGACACCCAATAATATCAGGACCCACTGATCACATTTCTGGCAATGCTACTGATCACAATAAGAGTCAAATTAAACTTTCAAAATACATAAACTCTTGTTATCAGTAACTCTCAGAATACTTACACAGAGAACACATTTACAGGAAGATACAAATGTACGCGTACACCAAAACAAGTTAAGTTGTCACACGATTTCAATGTTGTTTTATTGTAGAGTCGACAATGAAAAGGTTTCAATTACCTGGACAAGATACACCTGTACATATTCTCATGGAAGGAGACATTGTAACAGTTGTTGGACAAACACACCTGAATTCATTCAACTTTCAAGACCCTAAGAAGGTAACGAGTATTTCTGATAAGGTTTGATTACAAAGGCCATCTCAAGCAAACATCTTGTGTCAGTTAATCAAATTACAGAAAAGTGATAGTCCTATGTTTTTTCTCTTCACAGGCTCCTGTGAAGAAGAGGGTGTTGTGGGAAGAATGCAATCAAGCTGCACAAACAGTGAGCACAGATCAGAGCAGTTGGAGTATTGGTTGGATCATAACTGATTGTTAAATACTCCTTAAATTCTTGTTCTTGTCTTTTAGGATTGCATCTATAGCATCTATGTTGTCAACGAGATGGACAAGGCCAACCAAGTGTTTGTGTGTGGAACCAATGGCAAGGAAACGTTGTGCTGTAACATGGTAGGATACTGCAGAGATGTTATTGATATGTTACAGAGAATTGTACCTTTTTGCAGTGCAGTAAAATCTCTACCTGTAATATAGTGCTTGTTAAAAGCACCAAATGTAAAAGCTGACAGAGAAATGCAGGGACATTTTAAAGATCCAGTAAATAACATTGAGCCTCACTGGATGTCAGCAAACAACTATTTGCTATGTAAAGATATAGTGGAGTAATGGCGACCTGAGCAGTGAATGAAGTCACACTCCCTCTGTGTGTGTTGTTATCCGAGCTTCTCTGTTCTTTGTTTTGGTGGCTGCACTGGCCGCATTTGCATGTTAGCAGTATATATGTATAACAGTACACTAAAATATGTTTCTGAAAACATTTGAGGTGAGAAATAGGCAATGCACTAACAGAATATTGATCCATGTTTGATCAGCACTGCCTAATTTGACAGTTTGATCTGAGTTTCATGAGTTATCAGCTTTCTTTTTCTTTTCTTTTTTCAACTTTATTGAGTAAATGACACACGTTTGTTTTGATCTGAGATGTTGGTGCTATAGTGCGACATCTAGTGGCTGAATTTCATGTATTGCAACTTTAAGACCTTTTGTGTTTCATTATAGATGCAGTCCGAGCAGCAAGCCGAGTGTGTTCCCTCTAAAAATTTGGGGGAAATAAAAAGAAGCATAAAGGACTTTGTCATAAAGAAAGGCGAACCGTCTGCTCTTGGTGAGGGTTGTTTTTGTACTCATGGGATTATTTTTAAATTTCCTGATGAATTTTTCTTGCTTTCTGATTCACCAGTTTTCTGTGGTTTATTCAGCACTGCTAACCCGCTTCATATTTTACTCAGCCCTACACTTCCTACAGTGTCTCTACTGTGTGATGTCTTATCTGTCTGTTGCATTTCATAATGGAAATTACTTCCTCTACTTTGCTCTAATTGCTTATAATGAGATGGCACTGATGCTTCCTGCTTTTACCTGCCATTCTTTGTGCATCACTCAAGATTCCAGTTTCTCCGATTGAATTACAGGTATCAAATCCTCTACAGACACATTATGTCTCTCACAAAAGATGTAGGCCTAGTTATGGACAAGCAGTTTTTAACTAATACTGACAAGAAAAACTGGTGTCTGGGACATGAAAGTTGAACTTATAGTTGCTGCAAACCAAAAGCACTGTGATGCATCTATGATACCTTTTAAAATTGCAATTGTTTGTTTTCTTCTTCTTTCCAGAATCTTCGGAAGATGCAGCTCTCTATGTTACATATTCCGGATCTCAAGAGAATGTTGGCATCCACAAGTTTGGGAAATACAGAGTTAGACCAACAATCCACGATAAAGGTATTAATATGGAGATTGACTGGTTTTCTGTTAAGACCTGAAAGGTTTCTTTAGTTAAATGATGTTACCTTAAATGTTATTTATGTCCCAAGGCTGTAGAGACAACTTATTTCTTTGTTTTTCTGTCTTTAGAGCAGCACTATGTGGGTTTGGTGCTCAGCAAACGGAGAGAAGATGAGTCACAGAACAAAGTTTATGCCTTCTATAAGGAGAAAAACAAGGACACAGGCTTGTACAGTGAGAAGTGGCTGCCTTTTGTGACCCAGGTTTGCATGGTAAGGCCTGCAAAATCACAGTTTCAGATTAAATACCTGTCACACAACATATTAGCAAGATTATATGAATAAAAACTATATAATTTGCAGCTTTTAGTAGCTGCTTGATTATTGCATGTGCATTTTTAAGGAGAAATCGGTTCTTCCAGTGATTGTCCTTTGGCTGTGTGTTGTGTCTAGGCAGATATTGGTGGGCCCAAGAACAACCTGCAGTTTAGCTGGACGTCCCAGATGAATGCCAGGCTTTTCTGTGGAGACCCTGACAGCAGACAGCACTTCTCTGAGCTGGTAGATGTGGCAACTGTGCATGCAGACCGGTGGCAGGATACGAGGGTTTATGCACTCTTTAGAAATGAATGGTAAGACTCCATTATCAGTCATGCATTCCAGCAAGGGAGGAAATGATATTTAAATGTCTCACTCAGGTAAAAACAGTGTGAGTTTCATCAGATAAACAAGTCTGACTCAAATTGCTTGTGCTTTTTCCAAAGATATAATCCAAAACTTGACTGATGGCCTATTTTGGCAAAATTCTTGGACTTTTCAGCATCATGTGATTAAAGTCAACCACAAGAATGTGATATGAAGTCCATAATGACTTGGCTGTTGTTATGTCTCCATGTAAAACAGCAGAGTCACATGTTATGTCCATCCGTAAAACCAAACCTAAATATGTGACCACACACCATCACGAGATGGGAATAAAGACAAATACAAATAAGAGCATACACAGAAGTACAACAAGAGAAAGTGAAGTCTTCAGATGAAAAAAATGGGCAAACCATCACAGATCATCTATGTGCTTTGAAGATTATGATGATGAGGTGTTTGCTTCTCTTTTTACTTGTTTGAACAGATGATGCTTTCTTTTTGCTTCCTCTTAGTTTTTTTGGGCAAAGTATTTTGTTCCTCCCTCTAAACTTAACCTTGTCTGCTCAGCCTTTTGTCACTGTTTTTTTTAACAGCATGGCTTAAATCTTTGCTGACCTCAGAGCAGTTTCTTGTTGTTGTTACTGCAGATGGTTCAGTATAGACCTGCTGACCACTATGTTTCTCTGCAGGGGTATGAGCGCTGTGTGTCTCTACAAGATACAAGACATTGACAATGTCTTCACAAACTCTGCATTCAAAGGCCACAGCACTGTCGGCCATAAGGTCAGGCCTAGGGAGGTATGTTTCATTCAAATACATTTGAAGTGAAAAATGTTACAACTAGTCTTGTCACAAAACAATTTCTGGCTTCAGAGTCCAGCTTCAATAATACTATGGCCATGATCTTAATTGTAGTTACAATTATAAATTGATGTTTCAGCACACCTTAAAGATGGCATTGAGGCACCAGAATAGCTGTGTTTCTCACTATTTCTTCAATAAACATTTTCCCAAATTCGGCTTAACATAATTATCAGTTTCAGCCTCAAAGTCATAATTGCTGTCATGAAAATACAACATAACTGCAATATTACTGTCTTGCGTTTTAAAGTCACTGTGTGTTTATTTTGAGAATTCTAGACTTTTGCACCCTCTAGTGGTAGTAAAATGTCCTAAGTGCATCTTATCCGATACTTTTATGTATTTTTAAAATTTTAGCAAATTTAGTTCTGTCTGACACAAGAGAAAGAGTCTACTTCCCTCTTTAATTGCTGTACAACTAAAACTATTCTTTCTTCCAGTGTGTTACAGATAGCACAAAGATTCCTATAGACGTCCTGGGGATAATCAAGCAGACCTCAGAGATGGAGGATTGGGTCCAGCCTGTGGGAAAGTCTCGCCCACTTCTGATTAATCATCACAGCTACACTCACATCTATGCTGACAGTTCGCAGCACAAGAGGAACAATTCCCACCCGGTCCTGTTTCTGTCTCTAAGTGAGTACTACAGTAACATGAATCAGGGAAGTTGATACTAATAATAGTGCACTGTGCTCTTTATTTTTGCATGTTGGAGAATGATTACACACACTGGTTAAAAGCCCTTAACTAGTTTGTTATACTGAGGGAAAGCATTTGAAAATATGTTCAATTCCACATGGTGTAATGGCTTTGATGTCTTCCATTACTGCAGCACTGAATACTAAATTCTAGTATTTGGCTGGAAAAACGCCTGCAGACACTTGTAGCAGCACAGAACTGAATAAGACTGGCTTGTAGCCTGCAGTGTACGTGGACAGTGCAGGATATAACAAATAGAGCAAAATACTTGTACTTTATTCAGTCCGAGATGAAACAAATGATAGATTTGTTAGGAGTGGAAATCACAACGAATGATTTTTGGCCCACAAGCCCTTACTTGTCTCTTGTTTCTGGGTTGTGAATCAACGTAGGGAGAAGTATTACAGATTAGTAGATAGGAAGTAATAAGGACATGGCACAATTCACCTTCTAGGCTTGTTGTAGCAGGTGTGTGACGTGACTCCTTGCGGTGTCAAACGCAAGTGTTTCCTGTTTGGATCTCACACCTTGCTGGCTTTAACTTGTAAACTGAACAACAAATGAAATGAAACAATGAAACAATTTGAAATGCATTGGTACATGGCACAAGTTTGCTCGGACTGAGTACCAAAACTCCCAGATTTTAATCTTTTCCTGAAAATGATGCCATTCTATCCCGTGGATGTAATTTAGCGTTACTTGGCCTCTTAAAAATCTACCTGTCTGCGTGTGTTTTCATATGACTAAACAACTGACTGACCTCCAGATAACCTAGAACCAGGCCTTCAGTTTTGATTTAAGGCTAGCTGTTATTTCCCAATAATAGAAATGCATCATGTGAAGTTATCTTGTGGTGTTTCATCTTATATGATTTATATGATGTGTCACTGTATTCTTTATTGCACTTTGTCCTAGATGACAACACATTTACAATCCATTAAAGTCAAACTGAAATTTGAATTAACCTTACTTTCTTTTTGGAAGGAAATACAAACTATAATGATACAGTGCATATTTTTTTCTAATTTTCAAAAGAGATCTTATCAATTTTCTGTGAAGATTCTCATCCATCTAGGCCATGTTATATCAGCCAGCTGCCCGTCTGGATATCAACAATTAGCGATTTAAACATTCACCATCTGGGAGTATCCATCCAGCCCTTGAGTTTGTATTCAATTTGGACAGTGGAAATTAGTTAGCCTAGCTTGCTAACATTAGCACTCATTCCCCCCAGAAGTTACTTTTATCCATGTTATTCAACACCTGCTTCATTGGCAGCTGCTACACACGATCAAGCATTAGCTGTTTTCTATTTTCCTTTTGGTCATTTCAATTTTGAGCCATACATATACAACACCAAGGAGATACAATATATACAGTAGCAACTTTAATTTCAGTTCTACTTCAAAAAGTTAGGGAGCTCTATAATTACATTGTTCATCACCATCACCATATTTCAGCTCCAAGCTCTCGCAGGACTGAAGACTGTTGAAACATTTGAACATTTTCCAGTGTTAAAGGGCAGGACACATGGCATATGGCTCATTTTTACAGTACCAGTCAAAAGTTTGGACACACTATGGGAAAGTGTGTCCAAACCTTTGACTGATAATGTAAATATGATAACAACCTACAGCGGATAAAGCCTATAGCCTCTAAGTAAGTGCAAATTCACCTACTGAGCATTCGAGACTGTTATATAATGCCACACTAACTGGCAGAGTCTGAGTAGCCAAAACAGTCCTAAATTCACTTCAGACTTTTTTCAGTTTTAAATCATAAATACCCTATCCAGCAGTAACTGCTAATATGAGAGAGGTGATTTTGGTGTGTTTAGACATGTTTTTGGTATTTAGTCATTTTCCTTCCTCCCTCCTTTGTCTATAAATAGAGAATGCAGTTCACAAGGTCACACAGAATAAAAGTCAGGCCTTCGTCATCGCTGAGTACAGACCTTTCAAGCACAGAGACCACATCCCCAGAATCATCCTTCGCCCCTCCACTGTGAGTAATAAGTAGCTTTTTCCCCACCTCAACACCATCATGGTGGGAGTATGGAAGAGTTTTATTTATTGCAATTGTGTATTGAGAGTTAAACGAAAATGGTTCTTAAAAGGTTGGAAATTTTTTGTATGCAATCTAAACTTATCCCAGAATACTGGTACTACTACTTAGCTACTTTTAATAAAAAGGTCAATAATGGACCATTACTTTAGAAAGCATGTGTACTGTGTATTCTTTACAGAGTAAGCTGTATGTAAGCTCCAAAAGTGAACTGGTCCAACTGGACGTAGCGAACTGTGCCCAGTATGGAGACACCTGCGAGGGATGTATCTTAGCCAGAGACCCCTACTGCGGCTGGAACGGCACACACTGCAGCCCTGAGACAAAGTAAGACCTACGATCCTCTACCTGGAAACCTTTAAACTTAATCATACCTGCCAACATTCATGGGGGTGGATGAAGTGAAAGGTAACGTTTTACTCATGTTGACGAAAACTACGCTCATTACTGTAAAGCTAATAAGTACTTTATCAAACCACCTGTTTAACAAGCATAAACACAACAAGAGGTATTTTCAGCTGCTTTGCATGCAGTGTCCCATTCACTGCCGGTATGTTTTACACAACCACAGAGTTGCTGGTTAAGCTAATAACATGAAAGCTGTCTGTATGTAGCCTAACTGTTTATCTGAGTTTGACACGTATCTTAAAATTTGGCAAATTCCAGTAAACTTAGCTGCTGGCTGAGACCATAGACTGTAAAAAAAATTGACATCGTCACTGTGATGTCACCCATTGGTTTGTGGACTGCCATCCTGAAGCCTTGAGTTTGGTGATTTGACTGTCACCATCTTGGATTTGAGCATTGCCATCTTTGATTTTTGTAGCCAGAAGTGACCATATTTGGATGAGAGGGTGGAGCTGACACTAGCACCAGCACCTAGTTTATTTAGCACAGTGCATTTACAGTCTATGGTTAACTGTGCTAATGCTAATTTTCGCTGGTGAAAAACAGGTTTAAAACCATTAAATCAAAATGTTCTTACTGGAAAAACTGAACAGCCGACCCCTTAGAGGGTCTTTTAGTACAACCAAACACTGAACAAGACTTTTTTAGGCCACCAAAATGTTACAATGTACTTTCATGAACTGAACACATTGTCAAATAGCGACAGCTATGCCTATACTCTGTGAATCTGGTGTCACGCCATAGTAACATCACGTAATCAACGTTGTTGCCCTGGTAGCGACTTGTCAACCACAAGGTAGCCACACCCTAAAGCATACCCTGCTTTGTTGTCTATTTTACTCTGAATGGGACCATAATTTACAAAATGAACATCATGCTGTATTGAAGAAGATTTGAAACTAGTGATTGAGACTATAGCCTGTAGAGTCACTCCCTGCTGGCCATTAGAGAGAATGAAGGTTTAAGGCACTTCCACAATTGGTTCACTTTTCAAACTGGGAGCTACCTGCTTGGCTGAGACAAACCAGCCCCTTCTCTCTACCAGCGGTACCTGCAGGCAGTCACATCAGCAGCAGAGGGAGGACGACAGAGGGCAGCTGTGCACAAGCCCCTTGAATCGGGTTGTGGTGACAAATTGGTTGACATTTTATGTTGTGTAGATTGTGTGTGTAGATTGTGTTTCATAGACAATCTGGCAACTTGGGTAACGTCAGACAGACATACAAAATTTAAGGATCCGTGTGTATGATGACTATTCATAATAGAGGTTGAGGGCCATGCAAATTACGTGAGTTTCCCAGAAGAAACAACAAAACAGCCAGTGGGAGAGGGGGTGAAAACACAGCAGAAAGCCGGGAAAAACGGGAGTGTTGGCAGGTCTGAACTAAATATCCAAATATACGTTCTTTAGTTGCAGCATTGTAACACGCATACCAAAAATGTCTTGTGGAGTTTTGTTGTTAACCAACAAAAGCTATGTTTACATTCACTGCTTCTGACCAAAAGGCATTTTGTGTTTATCCTTGAGTTCTAACTGATGTGTTGAATGCGTTACCTCACCCATAATACAATTTCAAAGGTGATTTTTAAAATATTTTAAATCATGCATATTAACATCCATGTTTGATAGCTTGTTCTTCTTCACTGGGTTTCTTGGTGTTGAATTTCTTGGCTTTCCCGCCACCAACTGTCGATCAGCAGAACAACGTGAAAGTGGCAGCATGAATGTGTTTTGCAACGCCTGAGTGCTTTTGTGAATGTTTGTACATCCGTGCATGTGTGCATGATACCAACAAAACAGGGACCCGCCTGTGAAAACATTGCTCCACAGCACTACTAGTGGTCAAAAATCCCACAGGGTACCTTTAATTTATACATAATAATATGCTAAGAATATACCACATGATCCTCCAAACTTGCCCACAGTGTGTACAGTGTTTCATAATCAGTGACTTGTGTCATCAGTCTAGTTTAATGTGGCCTAGCCTGCTACAGCTGACTCACTGCAGACTGCACCTGCTCTGATGATGATAATTCATGTTATGTAAATACTTAAGCACTTAATCAATACTGTCGTTGTGCCAGTGAGGAGTGTTTGAGTTCCAGTGTAAAGATTGCTGGTTTCATGATCATGTGATGTGGCCGTCAGGAATTTTGGCAGCTAAACAAAAGTCATATGACTGCAGTCACTTGACTTAAGCAAGGCCCACTGTGTGTTACATTGTGATTGTTGTAAAGTACCACAACTCAGAACTGCCATTGTTGTTTATTACAACAAATTCTCATTATGACAAGACATGTTTTTCATTTTTATGAGAAAAAAATGTGATGGATTTTTAACAGTACAGCAAACTTTATCTCTTGGGGAATATATAACGTTTAAAAAGTGTGTTTATCTCTTGAGGAAATAAAAGTAAAATATATCTCATTCTGTTTAGCCACTTACTGTTCAGAAAGAAAGTCTGATCAAGTCTGATAATAAAAGGGCGTCATCATAACAAGAAATGAGAACTTTATAATTAGTACAATAGTTTTGTGCAGCTGCCAGAGACACAAACTTCTAATAGTGTGATCACAAGTTGACTTGTAAACCTAAAGGGCAACTCCACTGTAAAGGAAGCAACATTTGTGACAAGAAAGGCTCTCACCTAAAACTATGAGAATGAGCCAGAATGAGACTCAGTATGTGATTTGTGTGTAGGTGTGTGTAGTTGTGTGGAAGTGTACCGTAACCCATATCCACACCTAAAACCACCTATTGTACTAAAGATGAATTTATCTGCACACACTCTCTGTGATGTGGTTGATGACTTTCCTCCCCAACTACAGTGAAACAGAGGTGTTTTTTGTACAAAGGCAACCATGATTCATAATTGGTTCATTGGCTTGGTTGGGAGGAAATGATTGTAATATCAGTCATGGATCATATTGCCCACACATAGAGAGACTGACTAAGAATGACAATGATAGGAGTGTATTGTTGCTCTGAGTAATAGTTTTTTTAGCCTTCTAGGGCATGGGTTCACTACATAAATGTGGAAATCAACACTATTATCCATTACAGAGGAATGCAGATGAATGCAAATATTGAAACCATTCAGTTTCATTTAAATTCTTCAGATTCCTTGTTGTTTCCAAAAATAACCTCTATACACGTTACCTAAAAAGTTTTAAAAGTAAAAAGCCTGCCAGAAAGTCAGACCAGAAAGTCTGGCCAGAAAGTACACCTAAAATAGATTTCCTGAACTATGTTGTTAACTTGTTCTTATTAGTGCTTGTACTCTGCGTTGCGTGTTCACACTGCATGTTAATTACGCTGTTGTTGTCAGTTAAGTCTTGTAAGTTTCAGTAAAGTCTAAGTAGCTTGGTGAGAGGGGATTGTGTATTCTGCATCAAAATGTATTTGAATGTCAAAAGCACTTTCATGGGCTGCTGACATTGTAGGTTTAAGTACATTTAATTCTCTTGAATGTGTGTGCATAAGGGTGGGGAGTTTTTATTACTTGCTGTAGTCTCTAACACTCACTATGTGTGTCATGTGACTGATATATCTTTCTAACCCGGATGCATCGTTCCTTTCACAGGGACACAATGCAGGATGTGGATGAGGGGAACCATAATAAATGCAGTTCTCCGTCAAAGGTTCAGCTCCCTGGCAAAGGTATGAGGATATTTATGAGTTTACTACATGAAAAGTCCAATCTGTGATTGCTTAAGACCTTATGAATTATATAACAGAGAGGTTCGACATGCTGTTTACAGTGTACTGAAAAACAAGAAGTTGCTGTGGTCTCAGCTGGTCATAAATAGCACTTTTAATAGTTCTTAGCATCAGCATATTTACTGCATTTAAAGATAAGGGTGAGGGCTGCACATAGGCTCCATTATTCTCTTAGACACAACAAAAACAGGCTTTCAAACAATTTATTCAGCCAACAATAGTTATATGGTTCTAATAACATACCATTATAGATAAAAACAACCTTAATATCTTATTGTTTATCCCCACCATAAATGACTAAATACAACTTCAAAGTCTGTCTGCCTTACAGTTCACATACAGCTCACCTGCCTACTCGCAGGTCTTTTCATACTGGACTTGTGACTGTGCATCAGTTAATTTATGGCTGCAGAACAGACACATCCAGGAAGAATCTTAAAGTCTGCTGTATTATTTGCTGAGTGGACTGATCTTTAGTGAACTGAATAGATGATGACAGGAACTGCTCTGTATGGCCTTGAAAGACACCTTGCACATAAGGGATGTTGATCCCTGACAGGCAGATGTCTTCCAAATATGAGCTAACAACTGCTGCGAGCTCATGTTAGCGAGTGATCTTAAGCAAAGCACAGAGTCTGCATATATGTAAAAGATGTGTATTTGTAACAAATAAAAGCTGGGTTTTATTTTATTTCCCTTTAATCAAGTTCAAGTTCATTCAAGTTCTCTCTCTCATTTCTACACAATGCTGTTGAACCAGATGCAGCAGAACAGGTCTCCATTGGGACAGCATTGATAATAGGCAAACATGCTATGCAAATAAAACAGCATAAAGTCAAATATACATGTAAAACATGCTGGACATAATATCTAAGTATAGACAGAGCTCAACCTGTTTTACTACCTGTTTTACTGTGTACAGTAAGGCAGTAAAGCTGCCAGGTTTGGGAGAGGTGTCTGCTCGTATGAGATCATCGGGTTTGGACAAGGCTGCCTACAGCACCAAATATTGAATTTGAATTTAGTGGTTCACTTGTTATGTTTTTGCCTTAAAAGTAGCAATCCCCATTATTACAGCCACAGCATCGTATCTCAGTAGTCATCACGTTCTGCCGAGACACACTTCCTGTAATTTGGTGTCCATACTGGTGTGAACTCTTATCATTTTTACCACACGCCTCAAGTGATATGGGACACTAGCAAGCACAGCACTTCTTAGAAGCGTGTGATATCTTGCTTAGCATGCAATATGGTTTTTCTCATGTTGTGTCAGTGACACAGTGACTGTTGCTCATGACATTTGCTCTGTGGTCACACACAATGTTGTGCTGCTGGTAAACTGCTTGTAAAACTGTTACGATCAGTATTATCAGCTGACAGAGCTTTACAACGTCTTCATTGTTTTCTTGCATGGAAACTTAACTGTTTTGGTTGACTCTCAACAATCTCATCAGTAGCATTTTTGGCTGCAGCAGGCAGCTGTTCACTGAAAAAGCTCTAAAAACCCACTTTGCACTACCTGTCCACCACTGCACAGCGGACAGAAGAAGTTAGCCAGTGAACACAATGGAGCATCTAGCAGCTAGATATTCCCTCAGGAGTTGATGGAGACCAAGACAGAGCTAAAAGCAGAGGTAGCATTGGACTTACATTAATGAAGTAGCTAGACTCCAAATGAATGCTAATGAAGAGAGGAGATGTTTGACATCTGGGGTTAAGAAATACGTCACCTTCCATGCAAATTCTTTCCCAGTTCTTTGTTCCATTTTGCCTTATTAGTTCCAACTTTAATTTCATATTTTCCCTGCAGAATTTTAAACACAGCGCCTGCTATGGTTTTGTATTGCCCCTAGTAGTTTGTCACAATATATTTCAGAAGGGGGTGAATACTCTGTCTAGATTTGTCTGTTTGTCCTTGTACTCAGTGTACATTTGCCAGAATCCTGTCAACCCATGTTTATCCCATGTTTTGAAAACAGTATCTGTTGTATTGGGTATGAACAGTGGATCTTTTGTGATGTGGGATGGACAGGTGTGAGACACCTGCAGGTTGTGGTTGTATTTTGGATTGTTATTCTATAGTCTAATATTTAACTGAGAAGTTTTAACAGTCGCCGATTTTTCAGCGAAAGTAGCTTAGAGAAAAATAATTCCCTCCTTTGGCGGCTCCATAGCGTACAACAACATATTTTCATTCCTAACTTAAAGTAGAGTCTCTTTCATCATTTTCTGCAAAGATTGTTCATTTCAAATTTTTAAATCAATTTTAATCGGATCTCCCTTCACCATCATTTTTCAGTTATTTTACTTGCCTGACAAAATAAAAGACCATCCTACATCCTGAAACCCCTCCTACATACAATACAGGATGTCCTCTTTCACCTATAATTTACTGGTACACTCCAAATGTGTAAAAGCTAAGAGATCGTTTCATTTATCTTATCTAAATGAAATGATTGTTTGATTGCTTCAATAAACCTATGCCCTGGATCCAGGATCCAGGCACTTGTGTCCGTGCCACGCTATGCAAGCTTTCCACGCTATGCAATTGTAATAAGAAACCTCCATGGTTAAATAAAGGTTAAATAAACAAAGCAAATTAAATCTCCCTTAAAGTTTGACCTTGTTGTGTTCTTTTCTCAGCATTCAGACGTGACAAGGCTGAGGACAGCGTAACAATTCCCTCAGAGTCCAAGTATTTCCTCCGGTGCCCGGTGACTTCTCACCATGCCCAGTATTTCTGGCAACATGGTGAAAAACAAGTATCCTGCAGCATGAGAGATCAGCAGTGCCTTCTTCTGATCGACAGTATGGGTCCTGAGCAGGTGGGGACTTACACATGTAAGTCAGAGGAGATGGGCTACCGCAAAGACCTTGCACAGTACCAACTACAGCTGGGGAGTGGATCGGCAGGCCGTTCATCAAGCCCGCTGGTTTGGGTTTGTCTGATGGTGGCGCTGATCAAGAGTGTGCCCTGCTGGTCATGAGTAAATATTATGATATGATTCCAATGAAAGGTGACAGACGATGATATTGAATCATCATCCAACCCTACTTATGTGAGGGCTGCAACATTAGGACTAAATGAATTTGTTACAAATTATGACACAATCACAATTTT
The DNA here is from genome assembly GCF_910596095.1 of Thunnus maccoyii. Taxonomy (NCBI): domain Eukaryota; kingdom Metazoa; phylum Chordata; class Actinopteri; order Scombriformes; family Scombridae; genus Thunnus; species Thunnus maccoyii. The sequence goes on along the minus strand of NC_056533.1, from coordinate 9,860,961 downwards.
TTCCTTTAATTTAACTAACAAAATTACATTTTTTTAAGTGCAGTGGCAATTGTTGATGACAACAAGTATTTTAATTTGGCTAACAATCTGCTTCATTGATTGTGGAAATTGAAATTTATTTAACGTCTATCCTACTTGATTAGTCGTAAAATGTCAAATGTTCCCCTAACATATGCAAATCCTTTGACCCTTTTGACCCGTGTCTTGTTAGCATAATTTAAGTTAAAACATATCTTCCTGATTTACTGTATCTATGTTTCTTGATAACTATGTTCTATATGTGTTCAATGCAAATTATTATTTTTTTAGGTTTCTCTGGGATTTTGCTTTTAATAAGTTTCCAAAATTCAGTGTAAAATGGGAGTAGACAACTATGGTTTGTCTCATGTATTATTATTATTATTATTATTATACAAGTCACAGATGGCAGACAAAAAGACTGGATAAAAGATATTATATTGTCTTCTTGCTTGTTTTGTACGACACCAGGAAAATTTGACATATAAATATTATTATGAATTGAAAGTAATATAAATAAATGTGTTTGATAATTTAACTTTTGAATTTTGTTAAGGTGCCGTACAAATTGAGCAAGAGCCATCGTTGGATTAATAATATGTGTAGAGAAACATGTTCTCTAAATCTAAACCTTGTTGACTGTTATCTGTTAATCTAAGAACCTTTTGCGGAAGCGAGTCTAGTGATCATCTATCAGGAAACCAGACGCTTTGCTGGAAATGTAATTATACTACATGAACTAGGGCAAGCTAGCAGCATGTAGGAAATCCACGTTGAATGGTGTTAAGTATGCTAAAACCAGATTTATACATGTCAAACAGAAAGCTGACTCACTCCTGCAGTATGATTCTTACAGCATGATGCATTTCAGTTCTAACTTACTGCAAGTGTTTGCACCCATTTCCTTTAATGTGAACTTTCAGAAGAGAGGCGTGAACTTGCTGCAATTTCCTCTTTCACATCGTGTCCTACCTCAGATTTGGTTAACAGGCTTTGAGCTTCAACAGCCTGCACTCTGAACCACTTTCTGTTAGTCAAGACTGTGAGACAAATTCAAGCTTAAAACTACAGATTGTGACATAGTGCTTGTGTTGAAAATGCAGTTGAGACCTCTATTTTTTCCGCCATGCCTATATTTAGTCAGTATGGTGTCTGAATTGGAAGAACAGAGTTGTGATCCTTGGTGACTGTGTAATTTGTTGCCACTTAAACATATGATCCAGTTCATTGCACCTTATTGCTTTCAGTCAGAGCTTAAGCACTTTATTTTGGGAATGTTTAATGTGATTGTGTGACGTTTAATGTTACTTATAGTGTTCAACCAAATCACACACATCTCTATCATTGTCATGATGGGCAGTTTGAAAAAGCTATCAAAATCAACACAGCAGAAGCAATCTTTTTATGATTTCTTCCTCCTTGCCAAAACCTGGTGACTACATTCCCCACAGTGCAACTTGTGTTATGCTCTTAGTGGATAATGTAGCCTGGAAGGGCTAACCTGAAGCAGAGCTGGGCAGCAGGCTACAGAGGTTCTGGTAACGTCACTTCTTTCTAACGCCACACCTCCTCACCTTTTTTAAAAGTTTGAGACTTGTAGTCTTCAGCTCCTTCCGCTGCCTTCAGTGACATCAGCTGAGGGAATTTCTCAGATTTTACACAGCTCCCATAAAAATCTTTTTCATATATGTAGTGATACTTCCCAAAACTTTTAAACAGACTGTGATGCGTGAAAATGGTTCAGTTCCCCTTTAACATGTTGCTTCAGTGTTTTTTTAGAACCATAAAGAATCAAAGTTCCTCTTTGATAATTATAGCTCAGGAAACACTCAAGGGAATAAAGGTTGAGAGAAAAATGGGGCAAAAATCCAAATCAATTGCTGATTACCCATCAAAGTAATTACTAAAACCACTGATTTGTAAAACTACAGAGACTTACTTACCCAGAGTAGTATCTAATCATGAAGATAGTTCTGGCTGCATGTGCTCAGGTCTAATACATCTGTATCTCAGATCTTGGTGCTGCTCACTTCAAAGCATATTGAATGTAAATTTCCAAAAAAAAAAATGTAAATTGTTACAGATGCTGTAAATAGAATATCATTTTGATGCACCAGCTATTTTTTCCAGTATTGCTAATGACATCCAACACTGGGCAGACATCAGTATGCAGTGAAAAGCTGTTTGTTTTGGATGTTGTTTCGATCTTAACCCTTTTTATCTGTACACATGAACTTTACACTGATAAATATATTTTTGTATGTTAAGAAAAATGGATCTTTAAATCATTTATCTGTGTGTATGTGCATTCTTCTTTTTTCGTACTGGTGTATATATAAAATGCAAATCTGTTATTTAAATGTCATCCTGGGGTTTACTGTAACTGTTAATATTCTACTAGTTAATTTTCTCTGAACTGACTAGGTCATCAGATAGGGAATTACAATATCACACTATGTGCACCACTTCCCTTTCACAGAAACTAGCCTCCACACATATGACGAGAAAAAGACACTTTTAGTTTTGAGGTCACATCGACAGTTTCCATTGAAACACACAAATAACAACTGGCTCCAGTCTGGCCCCAGTAATGTAAAAGGACTGACACTATAACTGGTGGTAAAATACGGAATGGCTTGAAGAGAAGACAGATTTCAACTTGCATTGTGACATTTCCTGAGTGTGATGTGTCACCCACATATCACTAAGGTGTGACGGGGGAGGGGAAGCTTTCATGCAAATACCCCTTGCTTAACGTTATCTACGTATTGGCACTTCCCAACCCTGAATGACTCAGAAAAAGCCCAAGGTGGTGGTGAAGTAACAAATTTCAATAATTAAGCCTAGGGGTGGCATTTCGTGTTTGGGAACTTGTTTAACTGATGTAACACAAACCTGCCTATGGACATTAGTAAAAAGTGTAAGTTTGTTTGAACCACCTTACTGGAAGAACACTTTAAAAAGATATGAAAATGCTTCTGGGAGAAAAATGCTTCTAATCTTTGTGTTGCAGCAAACAGCAAACGTGAGATAAACAGAAATGGGTGTGTTATGTGGTGTTCTCAGAAGCCAGATGTTGTTTCAAAGAAGAAGTAAAACAAACACACATGGATTAAGATATAAAGTAAAACTTTATCATGACATACAAGTTTAAAGCCCTGAGAACCATATCTTTATATTACTAATATGAACAAAACTGAATGTGTGAAAACCACTTTGGAAAAGTGCTCCTCTTAAATACAATCAGCACAAACCAGTTTTTACAAGCATTCATGTGTTTTGTCCTATTTTTTGTTTGCTTTAATCAAAGAGAAAACTATAATATAAGTAATATCATTATTATCATGTCCATACTAATAATAATAATAACAGTACAAAAATATGCACAAACCCCACAGTTCAATTAATATACGGAGCATTGTACAAGCCAAAAACAACAACATAAAATTGATAAATGAGGTATTCGATAACCACTTGCATATGCGCCTGTTTTTACACAGATCAGGTTAGTTTTTAAACAATTTAAAACTGAATTAACTCCAAAATCATCTGAGAGACAAAAGCTTCTGCAGACTTCCAACTTCACAGCTTCCTGAGTGACGAGACCTTGCCTGCAGTTACTGACGACAAAAATCAAAAATGCAACACCAAAACCAAAGTCAGTCTTAAGTAGCATTCAGCCAAGTGACCGCAGTTTCCGTCAGTACTCGCCCCTCAATGTAGCTTCAACATCAAACTCAACAGTGACTGCAGCCCACTGCCCTGAGGTATTGTGGTATGACGAGGTAGGGGGGTCTCTAATAGACACACACACACACACACACACACACACACACACAACACTTCATTTATACTCAACCACACACACACACACACACAGCAAGTCAGGTTACAGGAGTCTGGAGGGTGATGAAGCCGTCAGAGGGTTGCTAGTTTGAAGCCCAGAGATCAGAGAGGAGAAGTCGTGAGTGACCAACCCTCAACACTTCCCACTCCACTGAAATTGTATGAATGTAAAGGAGGTTGATGCTGGAAATATTCCCCTTTTAATAAATGTTAAAAACAAAACAAAAAATAAAGTTATCAACACTCATGTCTGAGCTGTCAAATATATCTGTGTGGGCTGCAACGCAAGCTTCTCCCCTTTACCTGGTGGTGGTGCCACCTGCAGTTTCTTTAATGGTATTACTGTGTGTTTAGATGAGACACTACACTGCACCCATGAACTGAACTTGCTCTCACACACACTCACACATGTACATACAAAGGCAGTGAAGCTACACTATCAAACAGTCATTGCTTAGACTAAGCAGATGAAACAGAAAGCTTGGACTTGAAAACAAGAAAATGTTTTAGTAACACAGCCTAAATGATCAAGCTTAATAGTTACTAAAAAGGTCCACCAGGAAAAAAAAAAAAAAATTCAGAACAAATAAATAGCAAAACTCTGTTGTTAACACAACAACTGGTGTCTCAACATCTGATTGATTTGTTTCCCAAAAAAAGAGATTACTCTCCAAAGGTTTAAGCTCGAAGAAAGAGAGACATTTCCCAGCCAGTCGAGTAGTGAAACCTGCACTGGCCGGTTCTCACCAGCAACTACTTTAAGGCGGCATCTACAATTCTCACGTTTATAAAATACAGTTATGTGTCATACAGGGTTCTGAAGGGTACACCAAAGGACTAACGGCACCGTCCTCAAAGTCCTCCACTCCCTCAACTGTGATCTGCACTGCAAAACGTCTGCAACATCTGACACGTAATGGCTAAAGTACAGTCTACTAAAAGCAACAAGGCTGCCCAACTCTGATCACACTGGGCTTTAAGAGGTCTCTAAACAGTTAAAAAGCCCCACATTCAACACAGATAAAGCTAGAAAATTCATTTGTGGTATTTCAAAATGCTAAAAGTTTACTTTAAAGGGAGAAAAATACCTGATACCTTTCTGGATTATCGGGAAGTTGGTTTTTAAATAAAAGGGCCAGATTTGTGGGCCTCTGTCCACACTGGCTGAAGTGGCTCACGTCCACAGTGGGTGGTGGAGAGTGTTAAGATTTAATTAGGGGGCTAGCTCAAGAATGCCACAGCAACAGGCGCTACTGCTCTTGATGGCAGGATTTAAATATATATACTAATAGCCTTTAAAAATGTCCATCTAGACATGTCATCTAATAAGATTTTGAGTCTTTAAATCCAGTTTTTCTTGAATCAAGCAAGAAAAGGATAATGAACTGAATTCACTGAAACAGATATTCCCACTTATTTCCTGAAACTGGTGAATTTACCTCATCTAAAGATATTTTCACTTGCTTCAAGAAAACCCTCAAAATCAAATTAAATGAGATGTATCATTTTAATTGCCACCCACTGCGCCACCTGCTGGTGTGGGCGGGATTGTACAAGGATCCTTCAAGAGGAGCGACTGGGCTAGTCTTTGGTATCTAGCTGTGCAATAACCAGAGGCTAACGTGGACCAGAGGATCAAGGTGTTAAAACACTGGTCACATGATTGTACACATGCATATCATTTCGCCACTGTCGTGAAAAACGTTAACTGCGATTTTTGGTGTTCGCAGTCAAATTTAAGCTTTACGTGGTCGTTTGTTTGTATGTTTTTTGACCTCTGCGACCTTGAGTCTTGTTAACAATTCTACAAATACAAGTGTCAGTGTCTTATCCTCTTCCCTGAGGAAAAAAAAAAAAAGCAGATATATCACTCTTTTCAGACAACATCTCAAAAAAAAAAAAAAAAAAGAAAAAAAAAAAAAAAAAGAAGAAAACGGAAGCAAGCATAAAACAAGTTCTACAAGTAAATGCAGGAGAGAGATAGAAAGCCCATCCCAGTTCTGTTTGTCCCCAAAATCCACCAGCAGTGTGTCAGTACGTTCTTGTCGGTTTCGGTTCAGGTAGGATTTCCATCATGGGTTCAGGCGTCAAGTCTCGATGGCTTTGCAGCCGTATGAGGTATGTAGTAGCTCTCCTTTTGAGAGAGTCCGATGAGGTATTCTTAAACATCATGTAGACTTGTGCATTCTTCAGTTGTGAATCCTTTTTTTTTTTCTTCTTTAAATTAACAGTGATTCCTTGCAGTTGTCACATTGCTTCCTGAGAGAGACGCCCTCCAGAGCTGAGAGGCCGGTATGAGGTCTGAGAGACTATGTATTGATGATGACGCTGTTGGGATTGACATTCAACTCTGCGGCTGCAGCTGGAGGAAGGATGCGCAAACAAAATGGAGGACAACAAACTCAAACCTGATTCTGTAGCTCTCTGTTAGATAGGTGGGAACTGGGAGGTAAAATGATCTCAGGGTCTGCTAGGCCTGCAGGAGGTGGATTAGAGTTGCTGTTTCCCCAAAAATTGTGCGCTACTTGTTTAAAAACAGCTTGTGCAGACCTGCAAGACGTTGAAGTTTCTCTCTGGACATAAAAAAAATCCCACACGTTGCTAATTTGTTTGGTGACATCACGTCCACATTGGGAGGTTTGTGTACATTTTTAACCTTCCAGCCATTCTAATGGACTTTACATGATCTGAACTGAGGGCGGAGTGATGAAATTAGGTATTTAGTGTGCTGATCTACAGCATCCCATCATTGACCAGTTTGAGTTCAGTGAGAGGCTACAGCATGTTAAAGAAACCTGAGCGGCCCAGGTTGGAGGCCTGTTTTTTTTTTTTATGAGGTGGGTGCTCTGTACACGAGGTTCCACTGGTGAGAGATACCCGACTTCCCCTGATTGCAACTAGGTCAAAAAAAGAATACAAAAATAAAGTTGATTCAGGTTAAATATACTACAGCTCCTGAGGTAAAGACACAACTGCAGGTTACTTGATTTGAGGTATGTAAAAAGAGAAAAACTAAAAACAAAATCATTCTAAAACACAAAATCAAAAAGACAACAAAATGGCAACAAACAAACAAAATGTCCTAAGATAAAACTTTTCAAGTTCAGTTGTGACTACACCTGTCAGTGGGCTTTGGCTGACTTGATTGTGTTTAGCATGTACATTGGGATTGTATGTGTAGGTTATGTGTCTGTATGTGTATGATTGTGTGTGTTTGTGGTGTGGTGTGCGTATGTACTTGTATGTTGATTAAAATGCATAGCTGTGCGTTTGGGCACGTGTTGTCATATTATATTCTCGGGCTCTGTGTTCATGATTGGACAGCCAAGAGGTTGACAGGGTCGATGAGGTATTTGTTGTGCAACAGTTTGTTATTCTTATCGGTTTCTCATTGTACTGTATATTCATGCTGGGCCTCCCGGTGGAAGAGAGGCCTGGGGAACAGGTACAAGGGGCAGCCTGAGTTAGGGTGACCCGCTGGGAGCCGGCTCAGCCGAGCCAGGACCCTTGGAGGAGGAGGAGGACGTGGGGCTGAGGGTCTGAGCCAGGGGTGCAGAGAAGCCAAAGCTAGAGCTGGTTCCAGCAGGGGAGGCTGAAGCAGCAGCAGCTGACACAGCGGGCCCCAGGGCCCCTCCAGACTTCTGGGCAAACAGGGTTCCTGTAGGAAGACGGGGGACATCAAATTAGTTAAAAACCTGAAAAAAGAAATGGTGGTGGAGGCTGTAGGCCAAGAATCCTCATAACAAACTTCTTAACTTGGAAAAATTACACATTACTCTGAATGGAAGTAAATAGTAACATTGTTATTATTTATCAATCATATGTGACATTTAATCACTCTTTCCCCATACACACCTGAATAGATTGTGCCATTGACCTCCACTGAGACAGTGATGCTGGCATTTCCATTGGTTGAGATGCTCAGAGACATGTCCTGCTGCTTCTCATCTGAAGATACACAGAAATAATTGTTAAATGGTAAGTTTTTTGTGTATTTTGTATTTTAGGAAATAATTTTGATCTTTTGTGTTCCAACATTATACATGCATTATACATTTCCCCCTTAAACAGTACCTGTAATATATTTAGGTCTGCTTATTCAGAAATAGTGGGCTTACAAATGCCGATGCCAAAAGTCCCTCAACCAAATACTGACTTCAAAGCAGCTACAAGGTTCATTCAATTTTGTAGAAAAATGTTGATTTAAAGAAAACAATGTTCAGAGAATATTGTCAAGTTCTTGTTTTTGTTGAAATGAGATGTGGCAAACCTGTTAAGTACAACAAGTTCCTCTTGTGACATAAAACACACTGAATGTGAAACATTTTCAGGTTATTTTAACATAATCTTGATAAACGTGGCAGCTCTGACCTCTGGTGGTGATGGCGGGGGCTCCCAGGCGCAAGTTCATGGGCATTTGGGAAGCCATGGCCAGCAGGTTGTGTTGGAAAGCCTGCTGCATCAGGCGCTGCTGCTCTTCTGCAAGACGAGCCATCTTCCTCTCCGGCCCCTCTCCTCCGCTGGTCTCCAGTTTTTCTCTCAGCTGCTCCAGCGTGGCGGCTCGTGCCAAGCCTGCAACCTGCTGCTGACCCAGGGTCAATGCCATAGGGGGCCTTGCTGCCATGATGGAGGCGGTCAGGTCATCTGGAACAGAGAAATGGACAGATAGTTTTATGCAATGCTAATTATTCATTAGTCCAAGAATCTGAATATATCCTCACATTAAATGAAACAGAATTTTCCTATCAGTAAGAGAAACGTTGTATAATTTTACTTCATTTGCAACTTGGAAAGTGCAAAGACGATACAGATCTCTCAGGAAATCAGTTTGAATGAAAAGTACAGTTTTTGCACCAAGAATTTCATAAAAGACTTCTAAAACTTTGAATTTGTCACCTTTAGTTCTAAATAAAATAAGTGATTGTAGTGGTAATGAACTGCAGAGACCACCAGCATTTTAAATAGTGGCATAATGTTCAAGCGATCTCTATTTAGTATAACTTCCATTAAAATGAAACCATTCTTTATTCTGCTGATGGACCCCCTGACCCCTCTTCTAGATCCCCTGTTAGTTCCCATAACCCCACTTTTAAAACCACAGATTTAGGACAGACAGAGCTGATCTTGAGCATGCAAAACAGTTTAACACCAACATTGATTGGGTCAGCAAAACCATGTGACATCCTACATGAAAACACCGAGTGAGTGAGGAGTAAAATACAGTGCATTTTACAAGTCAACATGGATAGTGTGGGGGTCTATGGCGGAGTCACATTCCAGCCAAGTCAAAGTGACATCAGATAGCAGACAGCAGGGTAATGACAGTTATCAACAGGATCCTACTGATGTGGGCTCAAGGCTTCCAATTTCATAAAGTGTCCCCCGGCGTGGGAACCATGTTATTAATCAGTAGTAAAGGTGAGGGCTCTCAGCAGCCTGAGGCAGAATTGGTTCACACATGGACTCTTAAACACCTGGACGGACAACACTCACATTGGGGCACGCACTTACTCACAAAGTCATATAAAACCATAAAGATGCGCGCACACACACACACACTAACGACGGGACACAGCGGAGACAAGGAAGGTCATTGTACTCAATATAATAAACACATGTAATAACACATTCTTGTACCAACATTCCTGTGCACACACTTGACAAAAAAGGGAACAAGCTACTATGATGAAAAAAAAAAGACATTTTAATGTACTATCAGGGCCTATAAATGTCTTTCAAATGCTTTGTAATCATGTTGATACTGAAAAAGCCTCCATAAACGTTTAACTATAACCTTATCTATAAGTACTGTTCCATCCATGCCTTTATAGATTGCAATGACTAGATGTAGTTTCTGTCAATTGCGACAGAGGGCAGTATATCTCTAGAAATACTTCACAGTCTCAACACGTCTCAAACTGGAACACTCCAGTTTGACCAGTGTAATGAGGCTCCAGTCTTTGAAGTAAACATTTACCCAGTTTAATAAAACCTTCATAAATCCATAAAAAAGGGTTTCTGAGCATATTTTTTTTCCAGCAACACCCTTCTTCATTCTTAACAGCTACACACATGTAAATCTGTGATTGTGTAAACCTGTTTGCTTGTGGGCAGAAAATGTTTTAGAGGATAAAAACCCTGCATACCATTAACTTATTTTTCCCATATTTTCATTTGTGGCATAAAGATTACCCTCCTCTTTAGGCAGCCACAAGTTTGTGATTATTTTCAAAACATAAATCATACTAAGTATAAAGTGTAAAACTCATATACACACAATGGCTTCATTAGACATAACTGTGAGTTTTGTACATATAGCTCAATGTTTCCCTGATAATGATTGCAGAGTAGAAGTCATAGCTGAACCAAAAGTTCATAAATCATCTAGTCAATCACATTTTATTCACACCATCAGAAGTCTCTGTGCCACAGTTCCTCTGCAACTCACATCTAAGGTGCCTACCTTTCTTCAGAGAGGGTCCTGGTGAGGCCTGCAAGCCGTTGAGGGCCCCTGAGGTCCCTGCCCCCAGAGCCGAAAGGTGCATCTTGGGAGGTGAGAGGATGCGGGGAGCTGTGCTAGGAGAAGGAGAGAAGCGGAAGAGGCTGCTGCTGTAGCTTGGACGACGACCCTCACGTCGGTTACTGTCGATGGCGGCCTGAAGCTCACCTGGGGAGCTGAGGCCTTTCCTCTCGCACTCATATGGGTACAGGTATTTCATGTACCTTAAGAGAAAAACACACACACACACACACAAATCAATACATCAGATCACCACAAGTTTACAAAATATAAGAAAAGCTTTTTTTTATCTACTTTTAGGACACACATGTAAAAACCCTGCTAGAAAGTTGGTTATGTAGATACAAGGTGAAGAAATCAGGTTTCTCTAGTAGATACCTAGCTGTGTTAGCCACTTTTCTCTAATCCTGTACACTTATTATAGCAACCAGGTCCCTTGTTGTCCTGTCATTTATGTTATCACAGTGACTTTAGTGAAACACCTGGTATGTAAATTGTTCAAAACGTGTTTTGTATACTGAGTATACTTGGATGACGTCACATAAGCTGTAAAAGTATGCAAAGTCAAAGCTCTGGTATTTTTTCCATCCCATTAGAACATACAGTAAAATGAACATATGCATGCTGACTGCATAATGGTGGAATAGCAGCACTGAGGATCAATAAGAAGCTAAGAGCAGCGTCCATTAGATAAAACCAGTGGAGCGATGCTACATAACAGCCCACCAACATTAAAAATACATAAAGGTTCATTAGGGCACCCTGCTAGTGGACAGGATAGAGAGGTGTTATGTCTCCTGAAGGGTTTCCGTCCAGAGAGCGAGAGAGTTTTAGTCGAGGCTCGGCCTACAAGCTGTCAGTCAAACCCCACCTTAGTCATTGTGAACTCTGACCCAAATCACATCAATAAATCTATGGGAATCAATGAGCTCTATGTGTGATGTAATGAACAGAGGGATTGAATGTGAAAAGGGAAGGCGGCTTGGTGGAGGAAACAAACTCGCATGTGTATAAACAATCGGGCACAGGTTAATATTGACATCTGCACCCACAGCAACACACACACACACACACACACAAATCCACATTCCCTCAAAACACGCACACACACGCACGCATATTCATGGCATGAGGAAGCCGCTTGTTGCCAGCTGATAAGTCACACACTTGAGATTCTTTATTTACTTGGAGTAAATTAAATTAGAGTTTACAAGACATTAAGAACAGGCCGCGTATCTGAGTGTAAACAGTCAATCTATAGTAACCACAGCAACTGATTTGGCTGGTTGTTTTGTGACGCGGACACAAAGACTCACTGTGTGCGCAGGGTGAAAGCTGCACTGGTGATGGAGGTTGGCAGGTTGAGTCCCTTTGTGATTTCTCTCCAGATCTTCTTGTTGATGACCTCCACCAGGCCTCCCTTCTCTGTCACCAGCTTGTACAGCATGTACAGATCCAGGACCTGCTTGGCCATGATGGGGATACGATTGACTGGGGTTCCTATGGAGGAGAGGAAAACCAGAAAATAAATCAATACCGTGCAAATACATCTGAATATGAATAGCTTAGTGACGTACAATAAACATGGATTGTATCAATGAGAACAGGACATAATCCTGACAATTTCTTTTGCGTATGTCCCTGCTGAGACATACTAGCACCTAAAACAGAAAATATATTTAAAGCTGCATCAGTGAAAAGGGCAGCGTGAATTCTACATTATGCATTTATTCGTCAACAAATCAATGGTGAAACAGTCGGGATCATTTTGTGACCTTCAGATACTGATCTAAGTGCTGTCAGGAAACTGGTAAAACAAGGGCGACAGGCATGTTGCCTGTACGTCTGTTAAATTTGGCTTGAAAACATATTAGCCCAGTTAAGGCAATCTGGCTTGACCTGGAAAAGGGGATTCGCAAACAACACAAAGCAAAGCGGCTCTAGACTTTTGATACAGATGCATTAATCTTGTCAACAGCTTATCTGCAGTGAAGCTTGCAGGGAGCGTGCGGGGGGAGGACAGCGAGGAGGAGGGGGTGGTTCGCAGTATGCAACAGAATCAAAAAGTGCAATGTGCAACAGTGTAAGCACGGAGCGGGAGGAGGGGACTGGGGATTGTGACGACCTGCTAATCCATGGGTAGCGGTGGGTGGGGGGCTCCTGGATAGGCCAGTATAATGAAGCTCATTTAGAGGATTGTACTGAGTAAATCCACACCCCTCTGCTGTTAGTGCTGCCAGGCCCAGCGCAGGGGAGTCGTACAGATTTGCCTTCTCAGTTAATGCCAGCCAATCCCTCAGCCCCTCCACAGGCTGCTCTTAACCTGGAATTGGACTCATTAATGACTTTGTAAAATAGCAGTGTGATCAGGCCATGAAGATTAGCCCTGATTCATTTTCTTAAGTTAGCAACATGTCTTTAAGCCATGTGCAAAGGGCCTAAGTGAACACATGGACCTGCATAAGAGTGGAGATCAGGAAGGTGTGGCAGCTCTGACCCGTGCGCTTAATAATAGTGGTTGTTATGTTGGTGGTAGTAAGTAAAACTTATACTGTTGTGTTAACTGAAAAACACTCTCAAAAGGTTGAGTGAAATGTAAAAACATAAATACAGCACATTTCTAGCAGACAGGTGTTGGGATTTGGGTATTTGAGTAAGGCGGGAGTGAGGAAAGGCTTGTAAGCCTGTTAATATACGTGACTATGGCGCACTTGCTTCTCTACACAGGTGTTGGGAGTGCCGGTGAGGCTGCAACATTGAACAATCATTGTTTGGCATCACAGTTTCCTCATTCTGCATGTTAACATTACAACAATGGAATGTGAATCAGGTTTTTAGAGTTTGGAGAGAATAGGAACGTGTTGCTGAGGTCTATACATTCAAACACAGATCAACAAGTAATCAGAGAGAGCCGGGATAATACAGAAAATACAGGTAGGAATGCAGGAATACAAATGTAGAGTGGAACAAGTTTATAAGGTACACCTGTAAAATCAAATACACCTCAAATGCACCTCCACCTCCATTTATGTACATGTGGGTAGACAAAATATTAGAAGATTGTATCTGAATGCCGGTGTGATTTAGTGGTAACAGTAGAAAACAGATGTAACCTTGAAAATAAAAAAAGAAAATTACAGCCACCTAGACAGATCTGTAATGTCTCCTCTCACCCTGAGCATAACCACAGCACCACAGCACACTGTATGCAGTTAATATTGTTCAGCTTCTTAAAGCTGCAGAAAATTCTGTTCTAGGAAAACAGACATCTTATCTCTAGAGCCAATTAACAATTAGCAAAACAAGAGGGCCTTTTGCCAAGATACCAGCATCCTTACAGATCATTCGGATTAGCTTTGAGGAGAGGAGCAATAAGTTAGTATTAAATGTCTCTGTTAAAGGTCAGGCTTGTATTACCATTTAGTTCACCAATAAGTTAAATTAGCCTTCAAAAAGGACCTTAATTGGTTTTTACTATTAACACTGTGTTGTAGCTATTTTCATACTGCAGCTGTATTGATATATCTTCAGTTGCAACCAAGTTACCAGCATATATAGTAGTATATAAATGTACACACAAATTACAACAAATACTATATAGTTTAATAGGCAACTGTGCAATAAATCTCACATTTTAAATAATCCTGTCCTTCTGTAGATTATACATTTGCTTATTCTCGCTCCTATCAACCTGAAAAGAAGATAAATTGTATCCTGTGGTGGCACAGTAAACATGATGTTGCTGGCAGACCTCTGACTACAACTCTGGGCAGTAGCAACATTTCCAGAACACGCAGTGGATCAAAGCACCAGGAATGCTTTGCTGCCAGCGCCCCGTCAGTTATTTAATGCAGCGTTGGACATCAATCCTGCATCAAACAATTAGTACAACTAGAGGGGTCAGAGATCAGCCAGGGGTTATTGATGTGTGAATTAAACTGCAGGTCAGCAGGAAGCCATGTTTTCATACTGGCCCGGCCATGAACAATGAGAGCAAAACAAATGAGACACAACAGCGCTGGCCCCACAGTGACAGGCCAGCTGTTAGTTAGGCTTTAATTCACACCTATGCTTTTATTCAGCCCTTTATCAGTATCTGCTGTCAAATCAAAATCTGATTTAATGTATTCACAAAGAGCTATTTTCAGCAACTTAACAATAAGAACACAAAGAGAGAAAATAAAATTACATTTTAAACAGGAGCACAGTGAGTGCTGTGTGTGGAAGAGAGGAAACCAAATAGCTATCTATATATCTTAAGAGGACCAGAGCTGCTTTTGAAACCTAAAACAGCATTAATTAGTCAACACGTGACATCAACCAGGTTTCACATTTCAGCATGGCCCGATCATATGTGAAAGAGCTGGGAAAGCACCTTTGATAATGCTGTAATTGACCAAAAATCACATTAGCAACACTTGGGCAGTTAGCCAGAGAGTTCCCTAATTTGCCGCTTGCCTTTGGTGTCCCACATCTGCTCTGTTTTCAACCCTGGAGACATTTAGCTCTAACAGGCTTAATTAGACCAGTCCAAAACATTTCTTTTGATCACAGCAGTACAACTCCTCTGTCTCACAGCCCCTTTTTATGCATTATTCTGTTGTTATAAACGCTCCCATTTCACCCTATTGCTTACTTTTTTTTTCTTTTTCTTAGAGAAGACTAGAGACAACAGGATCCACAATGATTTGAGACCACATATAAAACACTTCATGGCATCAGGCCACGTCGGACTCAAGTAGGCAGCTATTGGATATTTCATCTCTCTGTAAAGCCGTGATTTGTCCACTTGGCTGCTCTGAGCCAATCTGTAATTGGCTGCAGGCTTCACCTCCCATCATCCTTTGCCCCGGACTGATTTTCCCCCAGGGACAGGGCCATCAGGAGCCTAGTGATTAATGGCACCAGGGGTCAGAGGTCGCTCTGGTGGGAAGTGCCGCGGCTGAGGGCCCCTGAACCACTCCCTAAGTCCTTCCTCTGACTTCCACTGTGAACACAAGAGCCACACGGCTAGCCTTCAAACGGCTAGACTTCAAATGATAAGGAATACAGATAGAGAGTGAGACAGAGGAGGGGAAAAAAGGCTGTGAGTATAACTGAAAAAGACTGTAAAAGCTGAGATAAAGACATAAAATCTAGGGTTTGACTAGACCTTTTGAAGCTGATACTTCTACAGAGAATCTAATGTTAGGTGATATAGCGGATATTTTGTGCAGATAGTCGATATCTTTGTATTTGATTAATTTAATTTTCAGCATTTACACTGAGGGAAAATAAATCTCTGTGTTGACACATAAGAGAATGAAAATAAACCATGTTCATGCACACTCACTTATACAGTAAAATCTGTAATCAAGTAAAAAGCCTTATGTCCATAATCTCAGAGGCTGGGGACATTGATCAATACACAATTCGTAATAATCACCAGTACTGCCAGTACTGGCCTCATGCACTGGGAGACATTAAACAGACTGTGACAGACAGAGGCAGACTGTCCATCTGAATCAAACATTAACATTTCCCACCTCACATTACAGTCCAAGCTTTCTATCTCAATGTGAGGGCAAAAAAAAAAAAAAAAAAAGAGGGAACAAGGTCATTTTATCTGACCCCTGACCTATTTTTAGCAGGAAACAGCTGTTCACATTAAAGGGCCTCTATAATAAATCAATTGGGTGCCCCTGACGCCAGTAGTGGTAAATTAAATATCACTGACTTCACATGATGGGCATTTTTTAAATAATTAAGTGACAGAGCGACAGCCTTCCAGCGGACAACACACAGGAAATGAATTTTTTACTGAATGAGCATTGGCTGGTGTGAGGTTTCACTATCATCTACAGCGAGGAAAGACAGGAAGAAACGAACAGAGAGGAGGAAACAACACATCATCTCATAGTGTTTGGTTGTATTGAACTCTACTGAATCTACTGATCATTACTGGAAGAGACTCAGATTAATGACATGAATATAAATACAAAGAAATGAATATAATTACAAAGAGAGCAAAAGATAGAAAAACAGAACTAGAACAGGGATGAGAAAAGAAAGGAGGGAAATGAGCAGAGATTACGTAAAAAAAAAAGGTAAAGGATGAGAAAAAAAAAGCAGGGAAGGAAACACTTTCTGTGACTGTTTTTTCTGCCACTAGGAGGGAAGGACGGAAGGATAGAAGGAAGGAAGGAAAAAAAGAAGGGGGAGGTGTGGTAGCTACTAGCCAGCCAGCTGGAGAAAGACTGGATTACTGCTGTAAGGAAGGTGTCAGCCAACACAAACAGCCCCTGGCTTCATGGCAGTGTCTGAGTCCTTTCAGAGCCCCCACACCTTCCTCCCCCTCCTCCAAGCCCCAAACACCACATCTACACACCACATCAGACCAAACCAGGGTTACATCTCACTCTGCATTTAAGACCACTTAGTATGTTCAAAATTAGTATATTAAGTTCACTTAGTGGAATGGCTTTTAGTAAGAGACCCTATTGCCAAAGCAGTTTATAAATTGTCCACTGCAACAACACTTTCTTTATTAAATTTCTTTATTATGTAAAGAAGATAAATTATTTGAAGGCATAAACTACACCAGTAGTTTGAAGGCATAAACAAGGATTACAATAGTAAGTGGTACACCTGTTTGCCACCTTTAATCCATCATTTCAAAAATTGCGTTTGATGGGAATACCAATACAGAACAGCCAAAACCCTTCATTAGCACGGGACAGAGAGACACTGACAGGAGAGACGAGAGTCTGGACTCCACATGCTGGGAGTTTACTTTATGTCGGGCAGCCCCTGGCTGTAGTTTATATGTTCGTATGTCGGGGCAGCATATTGTCAGGACCCCGCTGTATGCTGGGGCATGTTTGTTTTATTTTTAATGCATGGCCAGGGACATAAAAGGTAAAAAAGCCTTGAGTGTATGGAATTCGCTATCTTTAGTCCAGGCAGAGCCACCACTCGCATGACGGACCAATTCATATCAAGTGTTAAGATATGTACCCTCCACATAAGGGAAGTTAAATGTAACGTTACACTATAGATACATCGCTATTCTAAGCATGAAGCTAAAGCCACAGCTGGTACAGAGACAGACAGAGAGATAGAAACAGAGGGACAGTGGTCTAATAAAGTTTAAAATATGTCTGTCAATATGCTCTATACCTTCGGCTGCATAGGTTTCATTCCTGCCATGTCAATAAAGTGCAATTAATGTGAATTGACAAAGGGAGAAAAGCAGGGAGAGAGAGGCAGACAAAGGGAGAGCAGCAAGACAGGACAGATAAAGAAATAATGGTTTGTCTTCTGCCAACTGTACTAAGCTGAGATGTGATGAGGAACACAATAAGCAGGAATGTCTGGGAGTTCGTGTAAGAATCTCATATATACTCGACATATATTTTTATGACTTTCATGTAAATATCTTCATAAATTTTGGGGCCTAAACAACCATTTCTGCAGGTCTCACTGTAGACACAGTTCAGATTCAGCTTGTTATTTTAGGAATATCAAAAACCACTACATCCTTCTCTCTTGTCTCTTCCTCTCACTTTTCCTTCTGTCTCAATTAAAAGAACAAATACTAAGCTGGGGGAAAAAAGGAAACATTCAATGATGGATAAGTCACTTGAAGCTATATTTACTCAGGAAACAGTGAGAGTAGCTTCTCAGTAAGAATTATTACAGCAAGCAGGCAGCCAATATATTAAAGGAGCTGTCTTCTGTGCACTGTCAACTGCTTCAGCCTGTGGTGTAAAACATTGCAAAACTGGCGAGGCTCCAAACAACAGCTAGAAGCTGTAAATCTCACTGCTGTTCACACACTGGGGAGGCTGTCAGACTGCAAATAATGACACTATTAAAACTTGAATTACACGATTAGAAGTTTGTCAAATGCAATTTGGCAATAAATCTCTGTATTGCCATAGAGTTACAGATACAGTTTTATAGGATATTTAACGTACTGTGCTGTTTTGGCCAGACTTCATCTTTTGACAGTCATGCCAGTAAAGCATCTTTGAACTGAATAAGAGAGGCGGACAGAAGAGAGAAAGAAAAAGAGAGAGAAACATGACTCCTTCTCCGTGGGTCATGAAGATGGGTCACCTGGTGAAATAGAGGGGGAAGGGGATTGAAAAGGTTGGATGGCGCGAAAAGTGAGATGGCCTCTCCAACTGTAACCCAAGTCCCCTGGATCCCCAGAGACCCGGCAGATCAACTGACTAGACCCCAATCAACACTGGCTGATATGGAGCCAACAGAGAGATGGATGAACTGACGGAGAGATGGTTGATGTCTTTTACACTACGTAGTTGCTCTGGGTCACTGGTCATTCAATTTCTGGAGGACCTCAGAAAGATTAAGAGGACCTCTAAGAAGTGTATGCCAGATAGGGAAAATTTGGATATTTGATATGCTTTCTCAGGATGTCCATTCATATTAGGGAAAATCACATTAGAGGAATATACTGGACTATATAGTTGCACATACTATACAAATAGTTGCATACATTAATTTCTAGTGGAGAAATGACTCTTCAGCACATTACAAATATATGGCAAACGAGTTTTAGGTCATGAGGATGTAACAATTTTGTGATAGAAATTCATAGAAAAAAAAGACATTCGGTGGATAAAGGCTACCTGATAGATGTCTGTTACCTGCCTACCCTACACAAGTGAAATTTACCCCTCTCTGCTCTGCTTTGGGCTTGATAAAGTCAATGTGTAGTATGTGTATCTGTTTATGCATCCATCCATTAGTGC
This sequence comes from Thunnus maccoyii, assembly GCF_910596095.1. Lineage (NCBI taxonomy): Eukaryota > Metazoa > Chordata > Actinopteri > Scombriformes > Scombridae > Thunnus > Thunnus maccoyii. The sequence continues at coordinate 9,841,818 of NC_056533.1, read as the reverse complement.
TTCAGGGGGTTAAGTTGCTCCACCCAGAAGCCATATTTGAAGGTAACAACCCATTATCTGGAAAGAAGGTGCTTTGAGTGAGTAAATGAATGATTCAGATAATAAAAACAATAATTGGTCTTAGGAAAGTGTTGCGTTTTTCTTATTGCTTCATGTCTGAAGCACTACTGACTGCAACAACCACTAAAACCTGTTGCATGTATGACACATGCATTTAGTGTGAACGTTTTACCACCCTTGTTGCACAGTTGTGGTTAAGAAATGGTATCATTACAAACGTTGCATTGAGTGTCCGTTACTTGCATGTACAAACATGTTCTTCTAGAGAATTTAGTATTGTCTGAGCAAGAAAAAGCTGTATAGGAGCTTTGCCCAAATAGTGTATTGGTATAGTTAGCTAAATTGATTCAAATCTGAATTTTCTGAAATAAAGAAGTTTTCCACACTTTGACCTACAGACATAATTTGGTAACAACTCAAAAAGTAATACAGTTGAATACCCCGTTCTGATATGAAGGAATCAATGACTCCTTTTTCTGTCTCACCCATTCCTGTTTGAACTGGCTTAAAAGGCCCACGTCGTAATTATGGTTAGACTGAAAATATCTTTAGGCAACACTGGATTTATGAGTAAGCTTTAGAAACAAGGGTGAATAGCAGATGACAGAGAAGATTTAGAGTGTATAGTTGTTGGAAAAGGTAAAATCTCTTTGTTGACATATACAATGGTAGTAAATACAGGTCTGATACAGCCCTGTATTATGAGTTACAGTCACTTAGGAAAAAGGTCAATAAAAGTTATTTTCTATCCACAAGCTTGACTACTCAACAAGCATGTAAACTCAAAAATGTATACAGTCAACTACATTTCAAGACATTATTTCTATTAAAAGCAGTTGCTGTGTAAACATGTTTAATGTCTAAGTAGTTTCATTTAGTTTTTAATGTGTTGCATCAGATCACTCAAAAAGAACATGTCTTTTGAGAGAGTACATATCATTCTGAAATCACAATTTAAAACTCTACAGCCTATACTAAAAGACCTCTGCTCCATGTTTACATCTGACTGGAAGATCCAGTGAGAGAAAAGTAACAATAGCTTGGCCTTGTAAACTGCCATCTCTGATCTTTGCAGAAATGTCAAGAATGTATATGTCACAGCAACATGACAATGGTATGTTGTACGCATAATAGAGGGAGGAGCTTTGGCATCAACTGTAGATTGCTGGGATTAAGGTACAGTAAGTAGACCGAATTTTTTCCATTCAAGTCACTTAAAACTCAGGTAAAGTAAATCAGAAATAGAGAGTCAGATAATGAGGGAAGGGAGTAATATTTAGAAAGAATAAAATGAACAAAGGGAGACACAGAGTTTAAGGGAAAAATTCCATATATGACAGACCCAATGTATTTTTTTCCAGACACAATGTAAGAATGAAGGAGGGAATTCTAGATAGAAACATAAAAAGAGAGGGTCAGAAATAGAAATGAGAGTATCTCTTAAATAGATCTGTGGCCAACACTAGTGACAGGTCACTGGTCAGAGTGTTCTTGGTTTACAAATGGACTATATATGACGATGGACGTAGCAAGGCGTGACTTCACCCATTGGTCTGCATTGGAGCCGGTTTGAAGCCCAGAGTTGCTGCTTATGGTTGGCGCCATCTTTTCCGTTTGGAGCCAGGACCTTCCACATAAGGGGTCTAGAAGCACACCCCGCTACCTTGGACCAAAGCTAACGCTAACTTACTGGGAACACAGAGCGGTGCAGATTTGTGCTAACATTAGCTAATTAAAACGGCAGGTATAGTTATAAAGTAACCTTAAACTTACTGAAATATTACGACAATAGTCACAATAGTCGAGAGCAGCAGGTGAGCGAACTGTCAATCAACAACCACACAGCACACATCAAAGTTACTATAAGTCTTCAAATCTTATTAACGGAGCAATAATTTCCAAAATGACCACCAGCACACTTATTAGAGGGTTTGAATTTAGAGATTGAGACCATAATGGCTCGCTGAAAACTTAACTTAACTTTAACTTAGTATTTCACAAGAGAAGCTGACGCTTTTTGAATGGGAGTCTCTTGGAGCCAGCCTCTAGAAACCGTCAGTGGTATTGCACTTTAAGAGACTTCCGCATTGGCTTCAATTTCAAGCTCTGATTGTTGCCAGTTAGGTTTAAAGGGTAAGTAGGTGGCAGTGATGTCTTAACTAGCAGGTGCAACACCGAGGGGGTTCCCTCTCCCTTCTAGCAAGCTTTATAAGGCAGCTAACTGCTTCAATCAATGGACACCCGGATTGACAGATAAAGCCATCAGCTGACGAGCCCCATTTGGAGCCCAGCAGCACCAATCAATACAGGAGACATCAGCTGCTATAAGCCGAGGAGAAAGAGCGATATGTTGAAATAGGGGAGGAGATTGTAGGGGGTTGTGCAGTCATCTTTGAAATTTTAACTCCTGTCAATGCTAATTACTTTTGGCTTTTGGAATCCATGACAGAGAGTCATACATTTACCTTTCAGGGCTTTAGCTGATGCTATTATGCAAAGTGTCTTAAAATGCAGTCAGCAGCAGAAGACGCTTTTCACACAGCTTTTCTTAAATTACAAACAATACAAAGTATCAAATAAATGATATTAAAAATGTTAGTTAAAAAAAAAGAAAATGACTAATTACTGTATTTAGAACACTTCTTAGGGCCTTTAACATCAAGAAGATTTTAATATTTTTAAGGACTGACAGTTACACAACAGAATGATAAAGGAGAATGATGACAAAGGGAATATAAAGTGTACAACATGAAAAGTCAAGCTTTGAGCCTAGTTATGAAAGATGAAAACTCATCTTTGCTCACTCACCTATAATAACTTGTTAACTGACCAATACCTTTATCTACTCATGTATCTCAAACAGCACATCAACTAAACTGCCATCAACAAAGAGGTAAAAGCATTTGGCAACTGTGTGTTTCATGTCCATTTCTTCCCTCAAATCAAGCGTCTTGTTTTCCATTAGGCCCCTTTGCACTCAGATCTCCGTTAGTGTGCGGCTTATGCAACACTGCTGCAGAGCTGCACTGGAAGTGAGCTCAGGGCTATTGTACTGGTGTAGGGCTCCTCTGGGGGCTGTAATGTATTTCATACCATCCATCACAGGGGTGTGGAGGCCAGGAAACATTGCTTTAAGAGCACACACAGGACACAGATGGAGAAGCAAGACACACAGATATGCAGGGATAGCAGAAGTTTGCGTCACAAGAGAGTTTCATGTGGGAACAGCTTAACAAAGTCTCTTAATGCGGCTTAATGTTCTTTTTTTGAATTGAAAAATGTTGGGTCCTGCCTTAAGTTTTATGTCACAACTAAATGTGTTTCAACTATATTGAATGAAATTAAAGTCCATCATGTCTCTGTACTGCTTTTACAGAGAATCAACATTTTAATCACGTTTTTTTTTTTTAACTTACTCTTTTACACTTTTTCTTTTTTGCATTTTGCCTTTATTAGTCAATCACAGTGTAGAGACAGACAGGAAACGTGGGGAGATGGCACAACATGCAAGAAAGATCCCCCAGCCAGAATCGAACCATTGGCGCTGTGGCCATGTGGCATGTGCCTTAACCCCTCACGCTTCTTTTGATGGAAGTTTTTTCCATTGTGCCTTGACGTGTCATTCTCATCTTATCCATGCTCATTTCCTCATTTCCCAGTAAATGGATAGGAGTATTTGATTGCCACATTTGTTTTGCAGAGTATTTGCAAATTTATTCAACTGAAGACAAAACAAGGTGCTGAGATGAACTGAGCAGCCAATGTTATTTTTACCCTGACCGATGACCTCGCTGGGAAGCATGAATCTGCTTGAGGCCTGCACTCGTCTTCTCCTCTGCTCAGTTACTTATGAGCGTGGTGATTAAGAATCTCCCAGCACTACAGCTTAGAGACTCAAATCCCTGTACAGTATGGTCGTAATTAAAGATGGACAGCACAGTGGCAATCTAGGGCTGTGGAACAGTCTGGCTAAATGACAGAGGAAATAACAGGGAGGCGATACGGATTGGGGGTTGGGATGAGGAGACAGAGAGAGGAAGAGACACAAAGAGTAGTCCTGGTTGGTATGAAACAAACAAAAAGTCTCAAGATTTTAATCTGACTTACCCTCCAACACAAAAAAAACACCAGGAAAACTAGTGTTTCCTTTTGTTTTGAAGGGAGAGAAGAGTGGAGCTGCCACAGATGTGCTTACTCCCCAAAAGCTGGGTTGTAATTTGCCAGCCAACGGGTGGAGTTTACCAAAGGCGAAGATAATCTCAGCCCTCAGATATATCAACACGGTAACCATAAAATCTTTGATCCCAAATGCAGTGAAGGATGTGTCCAATAAGAATAGTTTTGCCCTCTTCTTTTGGAGTCTGTCTTGGGGCAATGATTAAAAAGCAGTGGTTGGAATCTGTATATCATTTAGGTTCCCACCCTTTCCTGAATGTAGGGGCCCCGTGCTACCAGTGCTGGTCTTTCAGTATGTTTGCCTGATTATCTTTCTGTCTGGTTGGCAAGTTTAGTCAGCTTCAGCCCACTGACAGAATGCTTCCAAAGGGAAACGAAAGAGCATGGCCTTGTTTCTACAAGCTGGTCAATGCTTCCCTTAACCTCTCCTGTGTCACCATGGCACCCCGTCTGCCCTTGTCTCCTACTGTGGTTTCCATGTCTGCCCTCTTCATCCTTCATCCTCTCTTTTCTCTCTTTTCACACATTCAGACACGCGACGGTCGCTCCCTTGTCTGCTGTCCGTCAGCGTTGCCCTATCAAAAAGGTTGGCCCCCACTTATTTGGAGATCATTAATCATCCCATGTAGGACAGGAGGCCCCTTAATCCAGCCCCTCCTCCCCCTGGCCTCACCAAGCAGGCCACAGCGCGGCCCTCTGCCCCTATCCCCCATGGTGTTATCAAGTTTCAGTGGTTGTAACTGTAGCACAATAAACAGAGGGGGAAGGAGAATGGGGTGGGTGCAAAGGAGGAGGAAGGGGGTGGAGACAGAAAGAAAGAAAGACAAGAGAGGACAAAATGTAATTTCCTAACTACATTTTATTGGTGCATTCTATGTAAAACATGTTTCTCAGGCCTCGAAGACCGCATCCATCTTGAGAATTGCATCTGTAATGAGCCAGATTATAGAAACCGGTTTAAATAAGTTGGTCACCAAATTTAAAATAACTCTTACATTTATTGTCTAATATTTGCCCTGCAGTTCAAAAGGTCGATCTCTAATGAAAATCATTTCACTCACAATCCAACTCTAAAATGGGCGAATGTGCTCACAATACCTTGTGTTTTTGTTGTTAAACCAACCAGGTGCTGCCACTTTCCAGAAGTTGAGGGGTGTTAACTAAAGGAAAATGAGGCCATTTCAAAGAGTCAGAGAATGTTCCTATTGTAGTGTTGTGTTTGTACAGAGGGCCCGCCTGTTACGAGGGCCAGTGTGAGGCTGACCGGGGGAGCAATATAATGCATACATGGATCCCCCAGAGCCCATTCATGGTGTAATTGGTGTGGACAGAGTTCTTGGTCTCAGGGTTACAGTTAGAGAACTTCTTCTAATGTCCTGCTGGGAGGCCACTCTTCCCATAGCACAAATACTGCAAATAGTATCCAGTTTAACACAGACGCAAAATTCTTTTCTAAAAATGTGAAAAAAAAACTGGCAAAGACATGAGCTATCTAAATGTTTAGTGTGTGTGTTTTAGAGCGTGGTCTGCCATTCTCATGTTATCTGTAGTAAATTAAAAATGTCAGTTTGTTTCTTTATTTCAGGAAAATAAGCTTTGCAGGGCGAAAATGACACTTATTGACATGCTCCATTTTGATTGTAGACCAAACAAAAGCCCACATGTGTTCATTTGCTATGTGGCCCCTGAAAACATTACTGGCAGCCTCAGTAAATCTTTACAGGAACAAACAGAGCAGAGCCACTGCTAGTTGGTTTATTATGTAGCTGCAGCTAAATGAGACATCTTCATTATAATCATTACCTTCTCCCCTTCCTCCCATCCTCCTCCTTCCTCTAATTCTATACATCTTTCTTCAGCCTCATTAAGACCACTACGACTTAATGGCACAGACAAGTCCGGCTTACCACTTTATTACTATTAACAGACCTAAATCTACTACGAAGGGATTTTCCCCTAAAATAACTCTAAGGCAGTGATAGCACACCATGTGGTCCCTCTTAAGCTGAATCTACACTTCACAAGACTGTCACACTGCGATGGATCTAGCCTTTGCTGACCGCAACGTGTGGGGTTTTCTGGCTGGAGAAGAAGGGGCTAAAACACTTGTCTTTACTCCCCGCCTGTTACTCCCGCCCTTCTCGACTGGTGATTTCACTGAACAGGAGCCTCTCTCTCTGTGTCTGTCCATCACAGCCTGTGGCCATTAATCATCTCAAGTGGACAGCGCTGACAGGCAGTTGGCTGCATCACTCTTTTATTTTTTTCGTCTCTTTTTTTTCTTCATAGCACACCCATAGCTCCCGCAGCCTCACTCGCTGCCCCCATCCCGAATGAGAAAGTGGCCGGGTGTCGAACCAAAACAAACAATCACCCATCTGCTTAATCGAAACCTTTGAGGTGGTTAATGGCATCAAGCCACCGTCAAAGCTTTTCTCTGCGCTCCCAGTGGGGGGTGAAGGAGCAAAACCTGTAATGGATATGATGGACAATGATGTCGGCATAACTCATGAAGGCTAATATCCTCCACCCACACTCTTCCAACATGAGCAGCCACGGTGCATTTACATTATATTTGCATGTCAGGCCATTAGCTGATGTTTTTATCTGGAGCAAATGACAAGAGGTTTTCTAGTACAATAGGACTATGATTCTTCTCTAACATTACAAGCAACAAATAGTACGCAGGTCAATGCATAAAGGGGCCCAGCAATAGATCTAACAAATATTATTGTGTCCCTACAGTGATCTTGTAAGACAGAGGAGTAATCAGCGAAGAAAAGGGAACCAAGGAAGTAAAGGTAGAGAGGATTTGTATTTGTGTCTTCTGCCGTTTTTGTGATGCAGAGCCCATCAATGGGCCCCTTTACGCAAAGACAGGATTTAGGACAGCTGCTAAAATTCCTCAACCATTAACACACACACACACACACACACACACACACACGTGCCTGTTTTTAAGCACAGAGGCAGGAAATGGGAATCCCTCGTAAGTTTCCTTCCGCTGTTGCTTTCCTCTCAAGGCCTGGAGGCCCCACGACGAGGTGGGAAAAGCACTTCACCATTTGTCTCCCCTCATCCTGAGATTCCACTGGATTTCACTTAACCTCACAATGTGCTTCACAAAATGGGCCAGTATTTTTAAACATTTTGCTTATAAGGTCAGTCAAAAGAGGCTGACATTTTCCCACACGACCAGCTTTAACAAACAGCACATAATGACATTAAATTGAAACAGCAGCCTGAGTGCTCTTTCATTAAAAAAAAGGAGTGCAATAATCTTGAACCAATATCTATGAAGTGGAAATGGAAGGAGAAGTAAACGCACAGTAATTAGAGGGTGCCATCAACAAGAGCTTTGTAAGGTTTGCTGTTCATCTCATATACTCTTGGCACTATCGGCAAAAAGGGAATTCAGCCAAGCAATTTGTTCCCTGTGATTAAGACTCCAGTTTGAGAGACAGCAGAGGTCAGCCAAGTGCCTCTTGTCTTAAGGGAGGGGTGAAGAACTCACTCTGGAGTAGCTGAAATTATACCCTACCCTCTAGTACAATGGTTGCATCAGGTCTCGCTAATGTCAATAGCAACATCCCTGTCATATCCTGCATCCTTATTTGAAGCAGCGTGCAGCCATGGCTGTTTATTTTTCACCTTACCAGTTCTAACAATGAGAGAGTTTTTTGTGGTGCACATTCTCTTTCCTAAATGAAAATACTAAAATAAAAAATAAAAAAAGCTACTTCTGTTTCTCCTCATTTTCTTTTCCTTCGCCTCACTCTTGTCTATTATAGATGAGCACTCTGGAGACACAGTTATATTTGTTACAACAGTTGTCGGCTACTGACCCTTGCGCTGCCTCACTACTGGTCACTTGTACTGAAGATGATAAGGGAACTTGATCCATGTCGGTTCTTGTTGCACTCACTGTAATTCACTCACAACAAGTTCAACAAAATGTAAATGACAAGAGTGCTAATTATCACATTCATTTTGCGGTTGTAAAAATAAAAAGACAGGTCTGTTTATAAAACTCACTTCAAAGTCAACTATTTTTCCCTGTCTTAAATAAATGCAAATTAAAATATAATGAAAATAATGTGATGTGGTGGACTGTAATCAGCCAGTTATCTGCTGTCAGGTGGCATTTTAGTCAACTTGATGGATTTCTCCGTCTGACCAGCGTGAGTAAAGGGTCAGCAGCCAACAGCTCCCAGCGTCTGCCACTGGACAGAGATGCTAACAGGGCCCTGACAGATCCTGTCCCTCCCTCTCTCTGACTCAGCTTAATTCATCACCCTCCAAACAAGACCTCCGGGTGCTAAGACCAGACCAGACACTCCGAAGCTGCTGCTCTCGTGAGCTTGCCAACATTTGCGTACGAGCAGACACACATGAATGTCGATGCACATGGTCCCATCTATACAAATGTACGCACCATCATCATCCGTCACAGTGTGACAAAACAAACTATGCTTCACATACACACTCGTATACATATGGTATCACCCATCATTGCCTGTGACAAAACATAATGAGGTATGAACCACACACACTCTCACAGACCATCATAACCCATCATAACCTGCCAAAACATAATGTGAAATATGCAGCACTGTAATAACATTGTGATTCACCTTGGGAGGTATTGCTCGAGCCATGCCATTTGCTTGGTAACGGATTTGTCTGATAAATGCCTAAGCACATTAGCTGCCCTGGTCAGAGGGGTCTTGTAGGCCATATCAAAGCAGCATGCGGTCAGCTGAGCTTCCCCGGCTGTTGGCCAACTAAATAAGTTAGGCCACTGCCAGATCCTCTTGGCTCTGATACTGCAGAACCACAGGATCAGCGGAGGCAGATCTCACCTGCTGACCCCATAAGGCCTTTACTCTGGGGAGGGGAATTAGTACAGGATTTCTTAGCCAGTGAGAGTTACAGCATGTTTTTTGAGTTCATCAGTGACATAGCACACTTAACAACCATGTAACAAGCTGATACATTTCGAAGCCACAAAGGAAAGAACTATTATTCTTATTCCTTTATCCTTTCTCAGCTCATATGGCTTCTAAATACTGTATGATTAAATAAACCATTTGTGCTGCAGGCCTAACAACAATCAACCTATAGTGAAATTCCAAAAACTCTGTAAAAAATAGAAACCCATCCTCACAATGAGACAGGAAATGACTCTTAAGAAATGGAAGTCCTGTGGTATTTTCCTTTTCCACATAGGCAAAGTGCGGGAAATGAACAGCTATTGTCTCACCTGTGGCAACTCTCACAGACTCACACTGCAATTTATAGCACAAAGGTGTCTCTATTGGATTCAAAATACCCCACATGCCATGGAAATGACCAACATTACGGTTGTAGCTTTGAATATAGAATATACATGTATATCGAGTTGTCTAAAGGACCTACAGCCTGACAGCATTACTTTCATTGAGGTATCCCTTAACATAGACACAAATTTCCACAAAACTCTGCAAAACATGAGTTCTTCAGGAAACCACCAGGGGAAACACATTTGTAGAGAAAATACCCTCACATACTTTGAGGTTCCATTTAAATCTTACCTAAACCCCAACTGAACCACCGGTTTTTAAGTGTATGCCAAACCTGCTGGATCTGACATATGTAAAAGAAAGTCTATGCTAGTGCATCTATGAGAGCGCTAGTGAAGGTGGCAGGAACATAATGAGGAAGCAGTTGCTGTTTAATATACAGTAGATTTCTGAAAAGAACATTTACCTCTTTTCTGCATGAAGGTGAAGAGGTCATCCAAAAACTCCTTCCTTTTGGGGTCATTGTCCAACTCGTACAACTAAAAGAAGAAAACAGAAGCTTATAAGGGCCATTACGCACCAAGCTGTCAGTTGACCACCAGGCGCCATGGGTTCATGGCTTCATGTGGCCGACCACAATGCGTAGTTTATGCTGAGAATCTAATAGTGTAAGCTCTAGTCGTTTGGCCCATTAGGCATGTTAAATAGTCACTGGAAGAACTGTCTGCCTGTTCAGCATAGTGAACTGTGCTGATTTTGGAGTTTTTCTTTATGTTTCATCTCTACCCTTCCAACACTAAGCTGACAATGACAAACTTTACTGTGCCAGGGAAACATTTTTATCAGACATATTTTCAGTGTGTACTGTTTAATCAGATTCACAGTGATGTTAAAAGGGTTTGGTACTTTGTTTTGTTCTTCTGCAATGTTTTCTGGAGTAAAAACTACTACTGACTAACTATATCTTTGTGAAGTGCAACTTTTAACAGAAGAGGTGATGTAACATGAGTCTTTGTCAGTGATAGTTCTTTGAAGCCGGCTTGGAATTTCAGGGCCCTTAGAAATGTATTTATAGCTCTATATGTTGAAATACAATTACACTGAATTAATGTTATGATATAATTGGTGCAAAAGTGAGAGTTGATGACTGATCACAATCTCTAAAATGCTCACTTTAGCGAAGTCTCTGGAAGCCTCTCCTCTTCCTCTGCTACTGTCAGCCTCATCCGCCCAGCCTGCACTTCCATTCTGCAACAGACAAGAGAGGGAACACAGATAAGCTCAGTAAACTAAAAAAAAGTGGTTATAAACATGTACACAGAGGAGGATCCAGACTGTAGTAGTAAGAATACCATAAACAGTAATAGTAATATGTATGTAATAGTATGATGTATTTTTTTAAAGATTATTTATGAGACATTTTGCTTTTATTTGATGGTGACAGTAGAGATATGGACAAGAAACATGGGTAGAGAGAGAGACAGAGGAGTATGACATAAAACAAAGTTCCTCAGCTGAAATCGAATCAGGGATGTTGTCCATGTCAAACACTAAAGTAGGTGCAAATCTGTAATGTAACATTTTTTCTAAAATGTGTTTATTTGATTTTTACCTACAAAGACCTCATTAGGTTGACACTGACTGCAGGTCAAAAAGTTCATAACGGGCTAAAGAAAACAGGTAAACTCTGGACTAGTTACCACAACTGCCAGCATTCTGCAACACAAACACGTGAAAACTAATATATACTCAAACTCCAAGAATGCATTTTTCCAGAGGTTGGAGGAGTAACCTCTGGAGTTATTGTGCCCCTGAGCTCCTGTGTCCCCCTCCCCCTTCATCCTCAAACATCTCCATTTGACCTAAACCATCTGCATCTGGGCCTGCCCTGCCCCCACCCGTGTCTTCCGACCCAGCTGGATACAAGGGCCCCCCCATCCTTCAATCTTAACGCAATCTTAACGCAGCTGTGACGGGTGGCCAAGTTCATGGAGTGTAGCTGGCTATCAGGAGGGGCCAGGGGAGGGTGGGCTGGTCAGTAGCCCTTACTCTCTCTCTCTCTCTCTCTCTCTCTCTCTCTCTCACACACACACTCACACACACTCTGCACACACACACACTCTCTGCAGAGGCTGATCATGGCTGTGTGTATGTTTGTGAGTGCAGGGAGGGGGGCAATGGCCCCACAAGACGGGAAGGAAGGAAAATAGGGGCAGAAAGGGGTGCACGGTATGTGCCGACCAGGAATGTCTCCTAAAGACAAAACCTATAAAAGCATCAGGAATCAAAACAAGATCCGTTTGGAGGGGGACGTTAATAGCTCCAGCTCAGGGTCTAGTTTCAACCGGGAGCCCATTGGTCAGTGGCAATTACGGGGCCTGAAACGAGAGCCAGGAGGGCAAAGGTTGTCAAGGCCCCTGAGAGCAAGTCATTTTCACCCTCTCACTCTCTGTACGTATAACGGTTGTCAACATTCATGCTCCCTAAACAAATACTCATCAGCCATTAACCAGCAAACACACTAAATGAGTTGTTTCAGATTAGACTTATCTGCTATTTAGAACAGGCAACATCCTCACTTACACAGGAAAAATTAAAAGGTCCTCAAAATACTAATCTTTATTAGTTAAGTTTGGAAATTAACTTTCACAACATTGATAAATGGGAAAAGGGTTTATTTATCTACTAAAACTAGCATGAAAACTTAAGTTCCAAAATACTTCATTTCCAGTATTAAAAACTAGTATTTCAAGTTCATTTCAAAATTACAGCCAAAATAGAATAAAACCATGAGTTTTTCTTTTCTGATCATCATTTTATCATATTGGCCATATACTGATACCATGTGTTGAAATTAGTCTAAAAATACAGTTAAGCAGTGCTTATCAAAATCACAGTTCATGTTGCGGTCAACATTATCTACAGTATGTGACAGAGATTACAGCAAGATCATCATGTGAAGGTAAATGTATAGTACATTTGAAGGACTTACAGACCTTTGCACACAGTTTGACCACTTCTGTTAACCTTTAACCATTATAAACAATTATAACAGAAGATAATTCAGACTGCAGCATATAATCTCACGCTTGCCCTTGTATGAAAAACTAGAAATACCGCCTTGTGGTTGTATGCCTCCGCTAACCAGTCAAGTTGTGTTTTACATCCATGTCTGTCTAGACTTACCTATATAATATTTGTAGTGAAGACTTTGATGGAAATTAATAAAAAGATATAAAGTGTACTTTTTGGCGAAATTAAGTTATCATTATATTGACATGTTTGATTCCAGTGAGTAATTTCCAGTGAGAAACATGCTGTCTTCACTTAAAGACTATTTTTAGAGAGGACTGATAGAGAGCTTCGTCACATGGTGTAACGATAGTCACCTGAAGCTCAATATCAGCAAAACCAATGAGCTTGTGGTGGACTACCAGAGGAACAGGAGGCCCCCTGTCCTGCTTCCTCCTACAGTGACCATGATGTGATTTGTGTTGCTGTTCTATGAACAAAGTGACTCAGCTCATCCAAAACCTGCCTTCAATCAGCTCATTACCTCTTCAGTATTTCAGCCCTGGCTCTTCACCCATTCATCGCAAGATTGTTTTCTCAGCTACAGTGGTAAGCAAAAACCTTCCTAGTCAACTCCCTAGAAAACTATTCATTTTGTTGTTTTCTAACTTGTTATTCATTTCCTTTCCCTTGCCTCAGCTTTGTTGTTCTTGTTCTGCTGTATGTCTATTAGTGTGTAAGTTCATTGAGAGAAAGAGAATAAAGACAGAATCAAATTCCTTGTATGTGTTCACCTGCTTGGCCAATAAAGCTGATTCTGATAGACAATGCTTCAGATATGATATCACTGCAAAGAAGCTACAAATTCTAAAATAATCCAATAGATGACAACCCAGCAGCACAGAAGATCTATACAATCACCACAGGTGGACACCAAGATTAATGTCACCATTTCAGTATCAGACCAAATGTGAAGTATGGTCACAATCTCCTCTTCTGTTCCTGAATTATGGAGTTGAATAACAGCCAGAAAACTGTTTTGCAGAACATTATGATGTCACAGTGAAGTTGACCTTTGACCTTTTGGATATAAAACATCATCACTTCATCATTTTATCCTATTAGACATTTGTGTGAAACTTTGTCATAATTAGCGTATGAATTCTTGAATTATGGTCAAAGACGTGTTTTGTGAGGTCACATTGACCTTTGACCACCAAAATCTAATCAGTTCATTCTTGAGTCCAAGTGGACGTTTGTGCCAAATTTGAAGAAATTCCCTCAAGTAGATCCTGAGATATCTTGTTCACCAGAATGGGACGGACGGACAGATGTACGGATGGACATACAGACAACCAGGAAACATAATGCCTCTGGGATGTCGGTGGCGCAGAGGCATAAAAATTGCATTCGGCACCTTTTATACACGCAGAATGTTTCCTATTCAATTGCCTAGAAGTCGACACTGTGTAATCTCACAGGCAATAACCAAATGGGGAGCCATAAAGCTATATGTGAAACACCATTATTCTGTTAGTTAGTGAGTTACGGTACTCTGTTGAAGCACCAGTATACTCCATCAACTGCTTGTCGGATGGTCAAATGGCTGCGGAATGCTCCCTACACCTTTCTAAAGTCAAAATAATGGGCGCTGGTGTCCAACAATTTCAGTAACTTTCCGAAACCGACATTCACATCTACTTCACTCAGTGATTGCAGTGGTGAGAAAGTAAGCAGGTTCTGAATTGCTCTCTCAGGCTCTTTTTTCATTCTTTACACAACTATTTGTGTCACTTTTTGTGTTTAGTGCAAAACTATGAATGCCTTCCAGGAGAGACTGTCTGAAAAGGTACACCATCATCCCATTTCCTAATTACTGCATCTCCCCCTCACTATGAGGCCCTGCTTTTTTTTTTTTTTTTTTTTTTTTAAACACGTCGTACAAACAAGTTATATTCTGGAAAAACCGGAACACAAACGTGTGGAATATCAATACCAGTCTTTAATAATAATTAAATAAACCTGTGTGTGTATTATTATTATAACAAATATCATTCATAAAGACTTTTTTTTGACAGTATAACCAAATTGCTTCATCTACTGTGTGTGTACGTAGATACAGAGTACACTGATAGTTGAACTCTGTTTAGTGATATGTCATTTACAGTCTAGTCATTTAACAGATGCTCTTATCCAAAGGAAAAAAAACTTGAGGCTTCCAAAATGAGAGGGAGCTCCCAGCTCATAGTATCAGATGTAACTACAAAAGAGCAGACAGTAGCTGCTGGGTTACTGGCCTTGGATTTGTTAGGGGAACACAAATGTGTTTGCACACAAACCACATGCACACCTACACACTCGTGCCTCCCTGAGGGACACTCTGTGTCATGGGAGCGCAGAGGTCAAGGTGGTCCAAACATCAACTGAGAACAAAGGTCTAAAATGACAGAACACCACTGTCCAGTCAGTGTCAGGCTGTAGCTTCCTGCTCTTCTCCCTCCTCTGCTTCTACTACATTTTCTGAGATGCCTGTAATAGACAAGATTTGGCTAAAAAAAACTGGATCATTACTTTCTCATTTTCACAAGAGTGAAACTGCCACTGATTCTGAATTTTTCCTCTCACTGACCATGTAGAACAGTCATTTTGACGTCCTTTTTAATTGTGCAGTTAATGAGGGCCAAAGTAACTGGAGATAATACTTTTTCTTTATTTTTTTTAAAATGGTGTTTGTACATAGAGGTGGGAGATACGAACAAAAGTAATATTTCATTCAATTCAGTTGATTTCAGATCTTTACTGTCCCACAAACAGAAATCATTCCTACTAGGCTGATATCCATGTGTAGAAAGAAAAAAATCATAAAGTCAAATGTTACACTTATGTTGGTTCCTCTGAATTAAATGCTTTTTTGATTGTTTGACTAGAGCACAACCTAGAAAAAGGTCTCATACTGGGACAGACTAGTATCCCAGCATTCATCTGTTGCAATTTCCCACCCACATAATGGCAACTTAAACAAAACAACATATCCACCTGTGTTTGCCCCAACAGACTATTGTAGCATCACTTTAACTGAAACATGGAGAGCTCTTTTGCATTGAACAAGAATTGACAGTTTGTCCCTCTTCAACTGCTGCGTAGTATGTGGAGAGCAAGCTGAGGCTGTGCAGCTGCTATGATGAAAAGGACAGATGACAGTTAAGATAAAACCAAACTACTTTAAGAATAGACTAACCCCTTTTTTTTTTTTTTAAAAACACAACAAAAACAGGGCAATTTACATTATTTGCATCTAAGAAACCATGTCTGCTTCTCTAGCTGGTTCAAAAAAAGAACAGTAATTGAAACATGGAAGCCCTTAACCGTGAATAGACATGTTGGCTCTTGAATTGGGACTTTGGTCAGCTGAGGAATGTTAACACTATGTTGCTTTTTGTCAAGTTAGAGTGGATACTGATGTTTTGGGACCACTCCTTATGATCAGTCACCTCAGCCCCTTCATCACATCCAGTGCTCCACCCTGAAATAACTTCTTTAAAAAAAGAAATTCCCACACCCTACTACGTTCATGACAGAGACGTACAAGCCTTGACTTGCCTGATATACTGCGTAATTGTTTCGAATATAATACTATGTGTGTATGTATGCATCTTGTGTGTGCCTTTGTTGCCAGTTTTTTTTTTTTTTTTTTACATTTTAGGCAGTCCTAAAGCCAAACACCTGAAAGTATATATGCAAACTACAATTTCAATTAGGTCAAATTAAATTATAATATTCAAATAAACACATTAAACGTGCGTGTGTGTGTCTGTGCACATACATTGCAGGGTGTGTGTGTTGGATGTGGGATGAACTGAAGCCCTCATATGTTTAAGCGGCCCATGTTTCCTTTCTGTCTCTCTCATGCTGTTAGCAGGTTTATTGGCCAGGCTGTGGGTGGCCTAATCACATTATGACCATACGTGACTGACTGGCGCAGGGCCAAATCAGGGATAAGAATAAGGTAGATGAGATGAGAAGTGAGCTGTAGCTGGCTATCGCCAAGTGGGGTGGGGGAGCTGGGGGGGGCTGTCCACACATTAATATGCAAAAAGTGCTCCTGTGCCTAAAAAAGTGATTTTTATGGAAAAGGTTTCATGCAGATGGCCCAGGTGGTTACCACGTAATTCCATTTGGTATTACCCTGTACAGATTGTAAAAATGGGTTAATCTCCACTGTTATTCCAGTGCTGATAACATTACACAAACTATTATTGTCCATTTTTGACATGGGGAAGATTTGGCTCATTTTTTGTCTCCCTGTGAGTCCCTTTTCCTAGACCACTCAATTTTGACTGCACCAGTTGTGAAATCTATGCGTTTGGACTGTGCAATCATGTGACATTATTGTCACACATTACAGTGGATAGTCTACAACAAGTTGACATTCTTTGCATATCCCACCATCTGCATCACACAAACCTCACAACACACTCCTACTTGAATGTCAATGCATAGCTTGGGGGTAATTCTACGCAGCCATTATAGAAAGATGTCTGGAGTAGAGCCACCATTTTAGTGAGGCCAGGCATGCCGGAACAAAAAGGGTTAATGGCTGCTGCTTGGGGAGTGGGGGATGGATGGCATTGATTGCTCAGGATGTTGACAGCACTTCTCCAATTTGATAGTGGAGCTGTTATTAGATGAAGAGGCTTGTCCTTAATAAAAGCATCATGTGATTTGCCTTCACTCTTCCAGTAGGAGGTTGGGTGGGCTCAAATAGCAGCTATTGGGTGATGGAAATATTCATGGTGTTTGACTCGCTTTGGGATTTATCTCAAAATAATAAAAGTAGGGGGAAAACTAGATCAAGCTAATTTCCACAATTGCATACTGTATAGACAGCACTGAACCTATGTGAAATAGTTCATTTTCATACTATAGATAACAGGTTAGATGACATAAGTGACATGTTGGCAAGAGTGGGCCAGAGAACAGTTGTTATTTAGCAGCCTGCCAGTGTGATCCTGCGGACTAAACAAGGCCTAATGAAGAGAGGCACGTGTCTCTGCCATATCAAAGTCCTTTTAGCCCTGAGCCAATCCCCTATCTCCTGACTTCCCACTCCGAGCTACTGTCACGGCTCTGTGTCCCACAATACACAGCTACACGCTGCAGACCAAATCCCCAGGGCCACAGTCATTGAACAGGAGGCCAAAATCAATAGCCCTGGATGTGCAAACACAGGGAAGTCCCCAGCCCCCTCCGGACGCAATCTCACAGCACACGTCAATACTCATCATCCTCAGTCATCTACCGCCACGCCAGGGAAACTGAGATGAGGGCAGGATCACAGCTCCCAGAGTGACCTAACCCCTTCACTTACAACTGAACACCCTAACTTTTACCCAGTTCAGACTGACACAGTGATTAGGGTCGACCAGCATCAGCCGACCCTCCCTCACAACAATCCTCTTGACCCAGGTTGGATGTGGGTCGGACACTGCCCAGTTTTGGTGAACAGGCGTTGGACCCATTAACACTCCTTTTAAAAACACCACTAACTAGATAATGTATTATAAAGATGAGCAGACGAAAAAAGCAAGTAGAAAAACACACATGCTGTAAAGTGGTGACATATGGCCACTGTATAAGTTTTATCTATGACTGTTGCGTTCAGCTTTTCCCGCTTTCTTCTTCTACAGCTGACTACCCATGGCTTGCTGTAAATGGCAACTCCCACATGGACACCAGAACTGTGCATAGCAGTTTGTAATACTCAAAGACTGGATTTTACAAGTCGGGAAAGTTATTGTGGTGGCAACTATTTTATATTTCATCGTGACGATCACAATGTAAACGGCAGTAATCCACCGGGAATGTGCGCTTGCATGTATATGACTGGCGAATGCAGCGTCTTGCCAGATCACATTGTGTTGCACCAAAAGTTGAGTCACGTTAAACTTTTTTGCCGGACGATCCAGTGTTGTTTTGCCGGAGACCCTTGTGTCGGTAACCCGGCTGCATTAGCGCTCAATGCTCCATTTTTTTTAATGCAGAGCTTAAGTCGGTCTGAACGCCACCTAACACATGGAAAAACCCTCATTAAATTGCAGTTTACAAAAAAAGAGGTGTAAACAGCCACACCTATCCTCACTGAAAACAAATTACATGCACATACAAGCAACATCCCTTTACCAAGCCGAGGCAGTAAATCAAGAGTAACGAAATGACGCAGTGCTCTCGGTGCGAGCTCTACCGGAATAGAGACAGAAGAGAGGGTGACTTTAGCGAAATTCACCAACATTCCTGTACACCAGTAACAGGACCTCACAATAACAAGAGAGCCCCTCTCATCCCACAGGTACTCTTAACATCTCATTCCCGGGCTAATCTTTTTTAGCCAAATTGCTGCCTGTCAAAACAGTTCAGCGAGGGAAATCTTTTAAACAGACACAGCGGCAGTAATTTAATCAAGGCCTCCGACAGAAATCTGGATCACAGCCAACAACAGTGATAAATGGAGAGTAGCCAGAAAAGAGGCTTCACACTTGCTTAGTAGTTAAACTACTGCTTAATTTGTACAATTGAGTGAAAAAGGTATTACAACTACTAGATAAAGATAAAAACTGTTTGGCATTTTCTTTGTACAGGAATTTGTGAATAGAAGTGGATATGTGATTGAAGCAGATTGCATATACAGTAAGCCTGTTTCTTCATCTACTGAGGAATGAGAGCCTTGCTGCCTTCAGTTTAAGTCCATCTGTGAAGCCGCCTTCATGCTCTCAAAGAAAGCGAATCTGCTTCCTCTCAGCATGCCTGTAAAAACGAGCATTGTAGGGGGCAGCGATTTCTAATCCAAATCAAATAATTGCAGCCCTGATCCCTCTGCGGGACTCCGGGAATCATTTATAGTGCCTTTTGCCATGGGGAGGGGGTGAGGGGTGAGGGGCGGGGGTTGAGGGGCGGGGGCGTTAGGCTGAGCGGATGGTGTCCTTTATCTGCTAAATACTGTAAAGGATCTCATGGTGAGCTTGCCATACGCTACCGCCAACAAAGGCTCTGGCTAATCGTGATTCCATGTGCGACGAGAGGGAAGTAAATCTCGCTGCCACTCGGGAACATATGGTAGAGTTCCTAGTTACAAACAGATCCACTGCTGATTCTTTGCTCTCATTAAGAATTATTATAGAGCATAAAAAAGGTCACATATCACATGAGAGCAGGCCGGCAGCAGAAAACAGAACCCAGGGGCATGCCTGCCTTTGAATGTCCGGTCATGTTTGTAGCTGGAGGGGATTTCTGGCTTTTTGGGGAACAGACAAAGTGGCGGGGACAAGGGGCTAAACGTCCAGGGGCAGAACGTGTTTCTACCTGCCCTGGCCTCAGCAATGCTGCACCTCTAAACAGGCCACTGAAAAACAGGCCTCCAGGCAAGACCACCCCTCCCTCCATTAATCACTCCAATTACAAAGCTGAAAAAGAGAAACGGGAAAAATAGAGGGAGGGAGACAAAGATAGAGAGACAAAATGAAAATAGGCAGACAGACACTCACAGAGAAAAAAACTAAATTATACACTGATCAGTCCACTTTTTCACCTCGTCCATTTTCAGACCCAGAGAGAGAGAGAGAGGACACTGTAAGGAAGGTTTGTAGTCAATGTTGTCCAACCACATCAGAAATCAAGTGTTTATAGCCGTTCTGAACGGCCACTCAGACTGAAAAGCCGGCCTTCAAAGAGAGTGGGGGATGAGATATTGTTTAAATATGGGGGTTAAAGGTGCACATTTTCACTGTCTCTCCTGGAAGGAATTCATAGTGTTTTAGACGTGAAAAGTGACAAATAGTTGTGTAAAGAATGAAAAACAGAGAGCTTGAAAGACTAGTTCAAACCCTGGCTCCTTTCTCACCTACGCACAGCTGGCCAATCACTGTGTGAAGTGGGTGTGAATGTTGGATTGTCAGTTTTTTTTGGTTTCTTAAAGTTACCGAAAATTGTTGAACGCAGCACCCCAATTCCAAAGTCTGAAAGGTGTGTGGGGAGGAGGCTATTCAACCATCCGACAAACAGTTCTGACGGAGTATACTGGCAGCTTAACCAACAAGAAAGACCTATGTCTGAAAGAAAGGGGAGGATCTGCATATTTTGTCCCTGGGTAAACATGTCTGTTGGTGACTAGAAAGTCTGGTTTGCCAAATAAACTGACTGCATACAGCTCCAGCCCTTTCACCAAGACACCACATTCCACAAGCAGAGGCCCCATCCCCCATTACACTAGCTGGCCCCTTTCGTTGCCTCACACAAATGCAACGTTTATAGGCTGGTGTGGCCAGAAGTTCACACTCATTGGTTCAAAGACCCTTTCACAGGCAGAGCAAACATTTTAGTGAATCACATCTGTGCCACCACATACAGTACTCTATAAGTTAACCCTTTCCAGCGGTCTTTCAGGCCCACAAGAAACTAGACCTCAGAGACTGGATTTTCCAACTGAACTATGCACAGACTTGCACGGGGCCCCCTCGGTGCCCCATCGCGGATAATTTGATTTGAAGCTATTAGTTTTGCTGTGTGAAGTGTACAGTGACAGATATTAAGTAAATTCCAATATGCAAAGTATTTATTATTTCAGAAAAACATATTCAGATTCTCACAGAATCAAAATAACAATAAAAAATCTGTACAAAAAACCCCCAAATTTTAAGGCCCTTTGTAAGAAACAAGCTATTCTGCTGCATTCAGGTTGAAGCAGCTATGAGGGTTTCTTCTGGGTTAAAAGCCTTGGTTAAAATACCTTGCATATCTCATATCTTTCAAAGAGCAAGCATCCACTTCACCCCCGTGCTAATGGCAGCTGGAGACATCACACAGACCTGATAGGCCTTTATATACATTCTCATTATAGTGACAGCGCCGGGAACTTGATACATTCACAATCAACAAAAAACCTTGACTGCTATTAGGACACATCACATCTAATTACATATGAAATGACAGAGGTCACAACGCCTGCAGTCAGATGGGTAAATGACTTCTTTGTCTGGTGTATGGTGGTGGGGCAGAGAGGTATTGGGGAGGGGGGGGGGGGGGGGGGTATAAAACCAGTCCTGTTATTATGAGGGTTTCCTCCATCAGAGAAGTTAGTGTTATGACTATCTCTCTGAATCCGCAGTATCAAATGTTCAAACCATAAGCGCAATTCACAGCTTTCTGTAGAGTCTAATCGATAGGGAGCGATTTCCCTGTTCAGAGCCAGAGGTATCTGTTTCCTCTCAGCTAGCGTTAAGTGTGCAGGGGCATTCCACCTCTGACAGGCCAGTACCCCCCAGGGACCCGATCTGGGATGGTGCAACCCGTCACGCATCTGGAGCTCATCTCCAGGGTCTGACAAGCCACTACATCTCTACTGGACACTCAAAAGACAGCAAAGACACCAAAAAACTTGAAAGAACAAACATACCATACAAAACTCATTGTTAGTATGGAGATTACTGAACCAAAATATAAGAAAACCAAGCTTAAGACATTTCACTGTCATTGCTGTGGAAGTTATGCTGTCAATGTGTAACTGTATTTAGACCAGCAACTATCAAGTTCACCGAATAAAATGTTAGGCATGCTGTGTGGTAGGGCCTTGGCACTACTTTTTGCATTGGTCCTTTACAACGAAACTTTTTGACTGGTTTGAAAAAAAACTGAGAATCCAGTTTGTGTAACCCAACACTGTACTTGTATGTGACCTGCAATGTAATTTTATTGTGTAACATGAATATATGGATAAATAATGCTTGCATTACATCAGCTGCCGGCTCTACTAGCTAATCAGCTAACTCCACTCATTGTTGCATCAGACAAACCACACAAAGCATTCTACTATTGCAAACCAACCCTGAATAGTTAACTATATAATAACATATGCTCTAGTACTGGATATTACTTATCTAGTCCCTTAAATTATCAATATAATTGAAGTTTTACTGGGAGAATGTGACTCATAAAGTTGACTTGATGTGATCTGGATACTTTTATTGGAGAAGACGTATCACTCTGTTGGAGTTGTTGGAACTACAGAAACACAGTCCGCTGTACATTGATGTTACAGAGTGGAGTGTAAAATAATCTTTAGCAAGTACAGACACTGGCTGTCAGAGAGCATATAAACCAACAATATCCCAGTTTAATTTTGGCCTCTCAACAAGTTACTCAAACAATTAACTTTAATTAGCAATAGCTGATATAATCCACCGCTGGCAGCATCATTGTAACCAGCGATAACGACTGTCAGCTCTGTCTAAAAATAAGAAGCTGTGAGCTAAATGTTTTTTTCACCGCTGTGCTGATGAGAAAAAGTGAATTAGAGTACGAGTAGTAGTAAAATCTGTGTATTTTGCCAATCTGGGTGTCAGAAATAAAAGTACTATCCTAAAAAATAAATACCAGACCCACTTACACGTTTGCTTTATGCTCTATGCTGCAGTTCAGTCCATAAGCAGACATCACAGAAATGTAGCACATACGATCAGATTAGATGAATGATTCTCATGGGGAAATTGGGTTACTGCAGCAGCAGCAGGCAATATGGTATAGATAAAAGAGCAAATAGACTCTATTACAACCGCAGAAAAAAAGCACATATTGAGAATAGTCAAACCAATAAAAGCATAGATGAGGGCCGGCCAAAAATCTTATCACACTATATTGATCGATGTCCCTAATTATCACAATATATATTTAATAATAATAATAATGATAATAATAATAACAATAATAATAATGCTCAATTTACAGTTTGAAGAATATTCTCTTTAGGACAGAACCGTATAGAAACCAGAAGGTTAATTATGGTCTATAATATACAATCATTTATTATCAGACTGAATAGGTGAGAAGCATTCAACAGAACCAACATGGCTTTACATTAAACACTGAATGATTAAATAAAATAATAAATATGTAAACAACTGCTATGATTCCCATCACATCAAATACCTTGTTTCAAACATCTCTCAAACATTTTAGAGGTAGTTTACTAATGAACATTGATAAAATAAAATAAAATAAAATAAAATAAAATAAAATAAAATAAAATAAAATAAAATAAAATAAAATAAAATAAAGAGTTTATCAATGTTGAGGATGATTATGTTGCACATTTTTGGCATCTTCACTACAGGTTTCTTGCAAGAAAGACTAATCTGTCGACTTTCTCAGGCTTGACAAGTAACTAACCTTGTTAGGTAAACTGGGATGCAGTCCTGCCCTCAGAAAAGTTTGTTGAGGTTTGCCAACCATTGTTGGTGTGAGCTAGCAGATTAGCATGCCAGCCACAGGCTTGGCGTTATCACTCACTCTCCCCGGTGTCCTCAGCCACGCTACCACCATAATTAAAATCTAATTCTGTGGTTAACACTGCATTCGGTTTTGCTCTGGCAGCTGCTCATTTTCTTCTGAGTAGGCTACTCCACACAGGTGGTCATTCTGAGTTGTTGTGAGTGGGAGGGGCTGGAAACATGCGTCAACCACATGTGCTTGTTTCTCTGCTGTACGCTGGGCTGTTTGTGAAGTGTTTTTGTGGGCAGAGGAAAACAAACTCAAAAATAACTATTGGAAAAAAATCTATTTATTGTTGAAGATTTTATTGTGAAAACCATCGCCCAGCCCTACAAAGACGTACAGTGTTTCCAAAGACAGATTAACAATTGAGCAGATATTTGCACAGTACATACAGTAGTTCACATTCACTCAAGCTAGTACAAATTTAATTCAGCTCCTATGGTGCATAGCTTTAACCACTGTAAATAATGTTTTTTTAACCCTGCTAACTCCATAAAGCACAATCCTCTAGCTGGTGAACTAACTTGCTCTGACATTTTTGTCACTAATGTAAAGTGCACATTACTTTAAGTGTGATTCCAAAGTATGTGTGATCAACACTACCAAAAGTGTTCCAATGTTGTGCTATCAATCATTTTGTACTTGCTGCTTTTAAAAAAATAAATAGCCTGACCACACGTCCTGTCTGTGCTGAAAGCACAGGGCTTCCTCAGGTTTTCTAATCACATTTATTTAGGGCAGGAAAACCTGAGATGCCTTTGTTTGACCAGATGGCTGGCTAATCAAGGCTGGCTCTGCTGGGGGTTGGGGCATCCCAAATCTACCACTAACATTATTGAACCATGTTCCTCATTAATATGCTGATGTTTGTTCGAAAAGAGGCTTGTAATCCGATGCACTTTATGTAAATTTCAGACATGGAGAGCTGCACTCACCTGCACATTAACAATGGCATAATCCCAACTACATTTCTGTTGTCAAATAATTAAGAACAATGGAAAAATTCTACACTGCAGACCTCCTCAAGCTACAACATACAGTTCTATAATAACCTACATTCACTGTAGCCCCCGCTGTTAATAATTCAATTTTCTGTGCCACTCTTTAATCATTTACTAACATGGCTTTTGAAATTATCGACTGCAGTTGACATGGTCCATAGTACTATTCACAGAGTGATTGTCTATTAACCAGATCAGCTACAAGTCACAAACCTGATGCAGGTTTTTTCTGAAATAATTCAATGATTCAATACACAACTTTTAATTCAATACATCCAACAATGTGTGTGCTGATGACACCAATACATTAATCGAAAAGGGTCAAACATTTTACTTTTTTATTGCATAGTCTGAAATACTTCACTTCTATAAAGCTGAATAAATAAACTGATAATGGAGATGTAGTGCAGATTACCAGGTATTTCTTTTTTGTGCATTATATCATGACAGCAGCATGCCCTGTTGAATCAAAGTTTGATTTTTCATTACACCCCTTATATAATGTGATTATCTGTCCATTTCTTTGGCTTTTTTTATTCAATTACTTTACGTACATTATTGTAGATACATCAACACATTTAAGAAATGCTTGATAAGCACAATTCTGAGCATTTCATCTGCAAAAGTGATTTTATCCCAAAGAAAATAAAACTCTAATATGTCAACATACATCTGCTGCACAATAAACTGTGTAAATGAATCACTATGTTACAAACAGGACTTTGCTCATGCTAGTGGGAATAAGCTTGTTTTCTTCCTATATGAAGCTGTGTGTACACTGGCACAACATTTAGGATTACTGGCCAGTGGCTTTGACAGACACACTGCTTGTTGGTGGTTTCTAGTGATAATTGTGATCCAAAAAGGGAGTAGCTTTGGATGACGTACAGCCTTGAGTGTAGAGTGTAAATGTTTGAAACTGATCTGTGAACACATTGCTTTTAGTGTAATGTGACATTTCCTGGGCAGCAGCCAGGAGCTTTTCTTTTTTTTTCTTCCTTCCTCCTCTCATGGTAGCGCCCTCTTACAAGCACATGATTACGCTCAGCTTGTGTTTGAAGATTTGGCAGACAAACAGCGTGGCCACATGCTACTATAAACTACATGGGTTTTTGGCAAGCAGCGCAATGAGTGTGCAAGCTGAAAAGCAGGCGGGCTACAGTGAAAGGAAAGCCTCCTCCACTTTTACTTCCTTCTCCTCTGCATGGCTTTGTGCCAGGTCCCCGTCAGCTGCTGTGTTTACCCAAGGGCCTTGACACAGTGGCCCAGTTAGCACCTACAGGCCCCTGACACCAGCCTGGAGCTCAGCCAAAGTAGTGGCACAAGACAGCTAAGAAAACCACAAACAATAGACAACTCTCGTAACTCTCACTCTTTGCCTCCAAGCCTCCTCACTGGCTGGTCCTTTATACAAGGAGCAAAGCTGGGACCAGAAACCCAGGCTTGGGCAGATCAGGGAATTTTTAATTGATCTGTATCAGCATTATAGAGTTGTGCTCTAGGTAAAACAGCTGCTGAAGTCGCTCCCTTGCACTCCATTACGACACTGGAACCGTTTCTTTGATTAAGTCCACAAAATGTTGTGAAAAAGACTTGTCTTGTGTCCTAGCATTTTCAGGTAGTGGATCTCTGGCCACAATGAAATTTAGGAAATAGGCTACATCTCCTCTTCCTCCCTGCCCTAAAGCAGATGCAGCCTGATTACTTTGCTAATTGTAAACCTCAGGTCTGTCTGCTTTCTCCAATCTATTCCAAGACGCTATACAGCTAAAATTTACTCACTTCCATCAAAGGCATCATTAAATTACTCCGGAGTGCTAAAAATGAATACCACACTACGGCAGTATGACTTTATTTACACTGAGCAACATTACAACACACCGACCGTTGTAAATTATTATTTTAGTGAAGTCACTTCACATGTAATCGGTGAATCAAACCTCATGACCAACAAAACTGTGTCTGTGGCACAGAGTATTATTCTATGTGCTAAAGAGTAGAGGTGGGCCATCTGATGATTTTGATTGTGATCGATCTTGAAGGCGTCCACAATCTACTTTTCAGGAGAATCGTAGAGATTGTGGTATTTAATATCCTCTTACTTCTGTTTCTAAAATTCACATAATCTCATTGACTACCAGATCCACGATATATGATATGCTTATTGGACGAATAACTTCACGGTGCTCTACCTTGGGTGACGTATTGTGAACAACAGCACTTGTGCCAAAAGAGAACTCAACGTCAGTAGTATGGGAATGGTTTGGCTATGCAGTGTCAGATATTTCCCAAGCCAAAGTTATCTGTTAACTCTGTCGAACAACAGTGGGCTCTTCTGGAGGTAATACAACAAACCCATTCAACCAAATTAAAAGAAAGCACCTGATATGCTAATAGTGCTTCATTCAGGATGGCACAGCCTCACTCGTCAGCATCCCACAAGAGGAAAAAAAGATGATTCAATTGTGAAAATTAATATTCGATTGTGAAAAAAAGCAGCACTACCGTGGCTGTCTGCCTTGTGAGTGAAAGAGGTCTAAGGTCTTTAAATGAAGTTTTACAGTATAGTACATTATTTTATTTGTTTATTTTGTAATATGTAGGTATGTAGATCTTTTTAAAGACACGTTTATGTTGAATTAAATATACCTATACAAGCAGTTATGTCTCACAAAAATAGATATTCGAATGGTTTAAACTTGTGTGTTTTTTTAGAAGGGATATATTAATATATGATAGACTATATTAGAATAACTAATAATTGTAAGGTTGTAAAATATTTGTGTGGTAAATAATGTGAGAGGATAGTTATACCTCTAAGAAATATATTTAACCTGGCAGGGCTTCATGCTTGAGAATTATTCATGTGAGCAGTGGTACAGACCAACAAGTTAAATACGCAGTATACAGTATAAGAGACCATATATGGTACAAGAACAACAGGACCTCACATATTGTGCCAAGGGTCACTGCAACACAGTGTGAACAGTAGTCTATATACATGTGCACCGTATATATCACTATATGAAGTCAGCCTATATAAAACTCAAGGAGACTTTGCTCAACAGTGTCATATGACCTTGGTTCTACTTCCCTGCAGCTGCCAAAGGCGTTGGTGGATGTCTTTGTTTCATTTGGCTATTCCCCTTTCTCTGTTTGCCTTCATTAAAGAGCAGGTGTTGAGATATGCTGAGTGGGAGTGGCTGTAAAGGACGAATGGAATCAGCAATGGTGTGGGGAGGGGGGCTTGTGGTTTCACTACTGACTGATCAAATTACAGCAGGCATCAGTAGCTCAGTTTCCATTAGAAGCAAGGAAGTCAATCCTCCAGGGTCGATTCGGGAAAAAAAAAGTGTGACAACTAATGGACATGCACGATTTGCATTTAAATGTGAGAACTTTTTGCCTTTCAATTCAATTAAATGGAGAGCAGTGTGGCCCTCAGTGACGATGCGCATGAGGGGTCATCCAAAAAGTCATTTGCATGATGTTGCAGGAGCAAACACTGTAAGGCAGCTGTAAGGCAGACACTTCACATACAAAGGCAAGAAGACCTTGTGCTCTAAACAGGTATACGTGGAAAACAAAATTAAATGGGCCTTCTGAGAGGAGCACAATATACTTATTCCGCTCATAAACACATTTTTCGTTTCTTTAAGGGGGCACAACTATACACAAATATCTCCACAATGCAAAGCACTAGAGCATATAGACAATACAACCACAAAGGAAATAAGCATTTCAATGTAGCAACAGCTGCATTTTCCATTTCTCCAAAGGAGGTATAGACACATGAGGAACAAGGGAAAGTCCAATTATAATCTACCACAGAATTACAATTGCCATCTGTAGTAATAATAATACTAATAATAAAACAATGAATAGGAGCAAAGAAAATTTCAATTTGATATACAACATGTTAGATATGTAACAAATGACCAGGGGTTGCTAAATATTTTCAAATCATGGGACCACAGAGCTCAGTCTAATAAAAGCTTGGTTCAAGTATTTTGCATTTAAGATGTTTGTCTTTGTGTCCATGTTAACAGTGGAGAGTTGTAAGTTGATAAATCGATGAATGAATAACCTGGCACATGCTAAACCCAGCAGTCTTGTGCGTGCACGAAAGAATCATGACGTCAAGGATGACAAGACTTGACACTGCCAGTTACTGCTGTGTTTGACCGGGCCATGGTGTGGTGGAGCTGAAGGGACTGGACACACCATGAGAAGCGTCCTCCTGTCTGCCAGCAGCAGATGTGCCCTTTGGCACTCAGACAAATAAAAAAAGTGTCTCTGCCTGCACCAGCGGGACCTCCCATCCAGCTCCTCCCATTCAGGCCCTTTGGCTTTTTTCTTTTACAGCCCCTGCGACACTGAGTGAAATGAATTGAAAGATCACTAATCAGGGGCCCAACTACAACACGGACATGCACCCACCCACCCCCATCAAACCCCCTGTCTCTTGTTGGGAGCCCCCGGTGGGAATGTTCACTGTTTGAAGAGTTAACTCTTTAATTCCGTCTGGAATGTTTCCTCTGGGTGGGGCAGTTTAGTGTGTTGAACCAGACCACTAACCCTTCTTCTCCTTCCACAGCATCTCCTCCCCCCTCGTCCTCCCCCTTCATCTCCCTACTAAATTCAATACCTCTATTTCTGGCCAGGGGGAATCTTCCACACTTAACTGTTAAGAGCAAGTCAGCACAAAATGAAGCATGGTCTTTGCCAGTAAGATTACACCTGACACACTAATTCATATAAATCTAAAACTGACATTCACATGTGAAAACTTTAATACCCACACTGACATTTTCAGCTAGTTATAGATGTTTGCCATCCACACTGATACACCAAAAATCATAGAAATTTGTTAAAATCTCAGGTCACTTGAGCAAGAAGCATGAAACATGAATACATGAATCAAATCAACACCAAAAACACTCTGTTTTCCCCTGTCCAAACTAATATGTGATATTGGAGATAAGTCTAGCCAATATTTGAAATGCATCTTCATCTTATCAAAAATACAGAGCATTTTTTAAAAGATTAATCTTTAGTCGCAGCCAAAAAATGCCATCAGCTTAGTGGGATGGGAGGCCAAAAGTAACCTAAAGATGTGCATTTTCAAATAAATGTATCATAATTTGGCAAATGCCATTAGGAGCTCACGGGTTGCGCTATTTGGATAAATACTGTAATAACAAGTTCACTTTTGACCTCTTGTGACTATTTTTAAATACAAGCAAGATTAAATTTAATTATTTAATGTTCCAATCTTGCCTGTTCACCAATTCTACTGGAAACTGGAAGTGCAAAATAGAATTACGCATCACTAATCGTGCAGTTGTAGGCTTGTATTTGTTTCCATCCTGACACAAATTCAACTG
The DNA here is from genome assembly GCF_910596095.1 of Thunnus maccoyii. NCBI lineage: Eukaryota > Metazoa > Chordata > Actinopteri > Scombriformes > Scombridae > Thunnus > Thunnus maccoyii. Next base: position 9,811,581 of record NC_056533.1, on the reverse strand, counting down.
TAGCCATAACAATCAGGCTACATTAAGCATGGAGCAGCATCCATCAGAAAGATGCCATTAAAAAGGCAATCCAGAGCTAAAAGCCCGGCTGCCTTCATCCAGCCAAAGTCTGCTGTTAATGAGGCAAAACAAGGTTCACACAGCATTGAACTACAAACATAAACAAAAAAAAAATCCCAAAGCAACGTGCCATATACATGAATGTGTAAACGCCAAACCTCACCTCAGTCTGTTAAAAATGCTCGACTACCACCGACTGTTTTGAGAGTTTAGCACCTGATAAGAAAACATGCACTAGCAAAAGTAAAATAACAAGAAGTGCTTTAATTTCTCACTAAAGGTGCACTATGTAAAATTTAGCCACCTGCATCAAAGAAACCACCAACATTTTCACAGAATTATCACTCACCGATCTAAATGGTTACTTTCTCACCTAAAAAAATATTAAAAACTTAATAAAGTGACATATTAACAGCCCGTGAAAATTTCAAAATCTCTACCATTGCAGCTCAAGGCAGCACTACTTCTTCTTCCTCTCATGTTAGACTGAGGGCAGTGCTTGAGGCTAAAACCTGAATAATTTGAAATATACAGTAAGCAACACAATCTTTTCATTCTGCCTGTTTTAGTAAACCTCACTAGAACACATCATATTCATTGTGACGTTGCTCTATTTGAACATGTGTCTGACAGCAAAAAAGGAAGAGAGAAAGAAATGGTGGGTCGGCTAAAATGTTGGGAGAAATATCACCCCTGTGACTTAAAATTAAAGCTAAAATCAGACATCTTCACCCAGCCTAATCTGTATTAGGATCAGTGCTGTAGCTAAGGAGGCAAATCTGGAAATTAGGTTAACCATTTAGTGTCCAGCTTATTCATCACAAATGCCATTAGTAATATAATTTTGTAGTCATGAAGTCATTCACAAGACAAAGACCCTGGCGAGGAACTATAAATTCAAATTTACAAAAAGGCATTAAGAAGAAAAATGGAAAAGAGCATTAACATATTCAAATGAAAAATATATGTAACAATAAGATTTGGGAATCTATTTATAGTGTATGTAAATTAAAATTATATATCCATTGACACATAAGGTGAAGGAAGTGTTAAATGTTGGTGTTCATGGTGCTCGGAAACCCTCAAATGCAGAATTAACAGAACTGCTACACAAAAGTAGCTTGAAAAAGAAATTAAAGAACTCACACTGCGCTACACAATATTATACTATATATAATGTTTATATAATGACTTATTGAACAGATACCAATTTGAATCAGTCCTTTACTGTTACATTTGTAGATTCTTGTTGCGCCAAAACATGTGAGACAATGTATGTTGTAGTCAAGTTTCCATCCAAATATAGCTCAAACTTTAATCAAATTTCCATAAAATAGGCAAAACAAAATGCAAATTAACCACCTCAGCCAAACATAAAAACCTTGTTGTGAATTTATGGCACTGAGGGGTTTTTTTATGTGCAAATTGAAAATGTGCATAAAAGCAGGTAGATGGATATGCAGTGTGTTCACAGTAGAAGCAAATGGACTTTCAATTCCCTGTGTAGCTCAACAGTTTGAGCATGACAAATATAATACAGGTCTCACATATTACAGTCACGCTTTTTGTTCTGAACAAGCACTGCAAAATGTTTTAATGGACCTCAGCTTTCCTTCTTATTTCTCATCTCAATGACCTCCACTTGCAGGCGGTTTGTACAAGCAGGGGTCAAGACTGTAATTCCAGCCTTATTACATCAGCATAACAGGAAGTCCAGTAAACAGAATAAGACTAAGTACACCATTTAAAACCCACTGACAGTTGTGGCATGTTGAGACACCAACATAGCATTTCAGAGAGCACAAACCGGGCCAAGTTGGCATACACAGCCTGCACAACAGGCAATGACGCCTCCAAGCTCCCACCGCAACACCAGAAAGAGCCATGGTGATACTGGAGTATGTTTGTCATACATCCAGTGGCCTTCCCAACAACAATGCAGCGCTGGACTGATGCACTAGGGAATATTTGTTCCACATTCCACCGTCAAAATGAAAACTTGAGTCCATCTGTTAAATACAATGTCCTCCTCATTTATCATAAATGAACAAGGCCAAACATTCCTACCTCTAAAAGCTCACACACAATCCTTATCGATCTCTGCGCTGCAGCCGTGCAGTTCCCCACTTCCTGGCTGATGTGTTGCTGGGGCGACAGCTAAATTATGCAACAGCGCTGGCTCAACAGACAGGCTTCAGCGCCTCAACAGCAGAGCAGAGCTCAAGGGTGGCAAAATGATGGCAGGGCTTAGCAGTTACAGAGGTCCAGTTACTCTGGGGAGATTTGGACCACTGTGATGTGGTCTTGTTGCCCTTGTTGGCAGTAACTTTTCCCTCATCTAAGCTGTAGGCTGGTTTTCCCTTCATGTTTTTCCAAGGCAAATGAGAGTACTGCTGTTGCACTGATTTACTTAACGTTTTCCAGCTTTTCCTGCTTTTGCGGCATCTCCAGATCAAAATCGTCTGATTTACTCAAATGACAAACTACAAATCTAATCAGTTTGAAGGTCCTGCCATTGAGTCTGGTAAATACATTATCATGCAAATGTGAAATCTGAATTTACTAGATGACTGACAGTCTATCACAGTTAATTTTATGCTCCATTATTGGTAAAGCTTAACCACTTGTCTTAGGTGAGAGTTAATTTATGTAATTGTACTTGCTGGTTTATGTGACCCAATGAGAGAGAGAACCAAATTGTGCTATGTAAAGTCATTTTTCTTCATTGAATTGTGGGATATCATTACACAGAATCGTGAAGAAGAACTCAAGTTACAAATTAAAATTAAAATATGGACAAATTATGCCAAACTGTAAGAAATAGACTCACGTCAGTTTCTGGTAGCTTTGTCATCATTCTACCTCTGTGATCACAGCAATGCAAATCAAGACATGCTCTGTTCACTGCCTCCATTTTGTCTCAATTGTCAAAAAGCAAAGTTGTACAGGAACAAACAGCATGTTAACAAAAAACCACTGCATTCACACACCACCTGTAGCATACCACACAGAACATCCCTCAGTTACAACGTCCAGCCAATCCAAGCGAAGCAGTGTCACCACCGATACAGTCGGACATGAGACACAATCTGTGTTCTGCAGGCATGATTAAAAGTCTATTAATCACACAGGGATTATCGCAAGGAGCGGAGGGGTCTATGGACGTGTGTGTGTGTGTGTGTGTGTGAGCAGGAGGGGTGGGGTGGTGGATTACAGGGGTCATGCAGCCTCTGTCCCACTGCGGTGGAGGCCAAAGTGCTGAGGCTGGCCGGCTGCCCGCCCCAGCCCTCTCTCCACACGCGCCTTTGTCCATCCCCTTGTTTGACAATTATTTACTCTGCTGTTTAGGACAGGGCTGAGGTCACCACACATACATCATTGACACGAAAACACTGGCTACCAGTGTCCGTCATCCCCCATCTGACCTGTGTAGGCCCTTACCACTGGTGTACACTCAAAACATTGAGGAGTACAGGACTTCAAGATGGACTAATGAAATGGTTGTCAGTCGAATACTGCTGCTGCGTGAGGAAAATTACATACATCTTGACATTACATTGTTACTACAGGAATATACGCCGACTGTTTGTTGTTATATCTACGGCATGTTACACATAGCCCGTCCATTGTTTCAGGTTTATAACTGATCTTAACAATTATCACTATTTGTTGCTCAGTCTTGCTGAATTAGAAAACATTATGCTCTTGTTTGCTTCTCTGTGCGCTCTTTGCGCAAAATCAGGAGCCAAACTCTTTAAATATGGTCCGCTGTGGCTCAACAGCATGGCGGTACCTCTGTCAGAATGGCCACAGCCATTAAACGCACACACGGTACTTTGGTTATGAGCTTCCACCCACTGTGACAGGCTGCATGAAATGTAAATGTTAATGTAAATGGTCTTCTGTATATTTGGCTCTTTTAGCTAGTCATCTCATCTCCTCTCTGTCACTTTTTAAAACATAATAAATGCGCTCCCCCCATTATTATAGGGGGTCGGTATTTGCGGCATCTGCCAGGCTTGTCTCTGGCCTCTCGAAGACAATGACATCAAAAAAAAAAAAAAAAAAAAAAAAAAAACAGTTCCCCTGCCTCCACTGTCCCCCTCCCCCTACAGTGGTGCAACCTGAAACTGCCTGAAGAGATGAGCCGTCATTAAATACTGCAGAGCTGACATAATGACAGGAAAGATAAAAGAGAGGAAACAAAAAAAGGCCAGACCAATTCTCGTCCCATAATGCCTCCCCCAACCCCCAGGCTCAGCCCGCCTCTCCTAATAAAAGACACCGGGCCACAGATAGGGCACTGGTCAGCTACAACTTTGCTGCTCTGATCTTCTGTTCTGACAACGTTCACACAAAGCCCGGCCACCTTGCAGAATACTACTACTCAACTCTTTCCGACACCTCTGGAAACAATAAGCAGCTGGAAACAATGCAGTGAAACTCCATTTCATACTGTGACCTTACGCTATAGAGTGCTATTAATAATTTCCGGTAGATCCCTGTGAGTGTAGAAGTACTATAATAATAAAAACACAACTACTATTGCTGCTCCTCCTCCTACCTCTACACTACTGCCTTCCCTCAGCATAGTGCTGCAGGGCTCCCGCGTGTCATTACCAAATGTCCGTGCTCCAAAGCTAAATTAGGAAATGTGGTCAAGAGAGGCACCATTCAAAGACATTTGCCTTTAAATAGACAGTAATAAAAGCCAGACATATGATAGTCCAGCACCCTCAGCCCACTGATCAAGCTCAGATATGTCCTCTTGACACTGCCCACTCTTGTGCAACTAAGGCTTTTTATATCACCCACAGGCTGCTGAGCTCTCCTTAACCTGCTATGTCCTGAGCTATGATGCTAAACCACATGTAGCTCGGCTTGGTTCCCAGTTGGCATTCCAGCGTTCTGTAACATTGTGCTGAGGCAATATTTACCTTGAAGGGAAAGTGCACTTGGCACACAGCCGAAACTCTTGGGGTGGGGGGAGTGGGGGGGTGTAACGGGCTGCTACTGTGTACTACATTCAAAACTTCCCACCCACCCAAAATCCTCGTGCTGACCCGGCCAACCACCCACAGCCTCACAGCAGCAGCCCTGCCCTGCCTGACTCCGCTACCTGGATCAGAGCCAAACCAGAGCCTGAGCAAAGCGCCAAGAGGGAAAGCAAACGGGAGAGAGAGACACACACACACAGAACGTGAACACGGGGGAGAGAACTATTGAGCGTGAACACATTGCGCCCCAGCCTGGCTCTTTGCCAGGACTCACTTAGGAGGATTTTTAGCCACAAAAGCCAATCGGCGGTCAACCCTCCACTGAGATTTTAAGTGTCTCACAAAGATACTGCTGGAGAAGTTTGTGCTACAGTTAAGATTAAGCAGTTGCTCACAGCAGGGGGCTGGACTGAGAAATCAAACAGAAAGCTCAATGGGAGAGTAGTGAAGACTGAAAGGCCTTCCTTCTTTAGGTCACACTGAACAGCAGTGTTTTTATGATGCGGCTCTGTGTTCACTCACTAAATTTAAGGAAAGATACAAGAATTTAAACCAAAACTAGGATTGGAGATAAATCTTCAGAGATAGTGTCAAAAAAATTCATTCTAGATAGAGGAATCCTGTTTTTGTGTACCTGACAGGAAGGTAGCTTTGGGAAAAGACCAACACAGGAATTGATGTAGTAAGGAAGAGACAGCGTGGCAGGGCGCCAAGGCAGAGCACTGACCTGTCTGAAGTGATCATCAAAGCCCCAGTCGGCCTGTCCGTTAGGAGAGGTAGCAGAATGAGGCCCCGCTGGAGACAGGCCCTCGTCAGGTTCCTGCTTCACTCTGATAGGTGGCGATGCAGCCCTCTGGGGGGCCGACGCAGAATAACTGCCAAACGGACGGGGCGGGATGCGTGAGGCGCTCTGCTGCAAAGCAAGGGTCTGCTTGCGGAGGAACTCCAGACCGCTGGCACTTCCCTCCTCGTCGTCACTGCCCTCATCCCCCTCCATCATCTCATTGTCGTCATCATTGTCCCCAGAATCCCGACCTCTGTCCTCGTCATCCTCTCTTTCCGAGTCCACACTGCTCTGATTGGACACCCGGGGAGGCAACCCGCCACCAGGGACTCCTCCAGCCAGGCCTTTACCCATGAAGCTTGCTCCAGAGGCCCGGGCAGCCGCCAGGATAGCTTGTTGAGCAGCGACCTGCTGAGCATACATGATGTGGGCTTCTCGCAGCTTCCTCTCCTTGCGCTCCATTTCCAGTCGCGCCTGCTGCTGGCGCTGGAGCTGCTCCATCACTGCCTCCAGCTTCATCCCCCCTGAAGAGGTGCTCTGAGGAAAAGCCACACCAGGCTCTTGAGACATGCTGGGCTGTGGGTAGAAGAGAAGGAGTCATGGATGACCTACAATATACTGAAATGAGACGTGTGTAAAGCACCTGCGTCCCCCAAAAAAAAATCAAAACAACAATGGACACAAAAGAGCCAGATTGAAACATAGTGAAACATAAACTGACGCACACACACATACAGACAATCCTGCCACACCATTTCCATCAGGTGCATGTAGTAAAAACTTGCTAAGATGAAACTCCTTGCACTCATTCACTTTGGTCAATGTTTGAACCAGAGGACCTTAGCTGAATGCCACTGAGTCAACAGTTGGAAAATCCACAGAGCAATAAATATGAACTACATTTACATACTCATACTCAGACTCAGACTCTCTTTATTATAAACCCATCCATATACAAGTATACATTTGGGATGAAATGCTGTGTCCCAGGAGCCTGTGGTGCAACAGTTAAACATGCAAGACTTGAAATACATGACATAAAACCTGAGGACATAAACTGAACAAATCAGTGCATAACATAATAGCGCAAGAGATGAAGACGGTGGTGGAAAAACAATATAGACTATAGGACAGGACAGTAGTGCAAAGACAATGTAAACTGTAAAACAAGACACTAGTGCAAACAAGACACTAATGTAAAGTAAATACATACATACATGGACTAAATCAGAAAAATATGTAAACTCGGTTGTGGCTTCAACTCTCCATATTTACATCTAAACTCAATCTGATTAGAAACAATGAAGCAGGAAAATTCACTAATCCTGTAACTAATGTAACCAGGTTCATTACAAAGTAGTCAGGCTCGAAAAAAGGGACTGAAGCAATCTTAAAGAGCGTTTTAGCGTGTTAATCCTCACATATCGTCAGAGCTAGATGTTACACATGGCAACCACAAAAAATATTTGGCAATACAAGAAAAAAGAGGAAATGCTCTTGAGGGACCTCTCATAATGAATCCTGTTACACGTTTGAACGCCTTTTGCAAAGCAAGGTCGGAATCTTTCGCCCAAACGACTGCGTTTTAGTGTGGACAGTAAAAAGTCATCCGCAAAGTGTTCAAAACTCTTAAATAACTCGAGAGGCAGATAAAATGCTTACAAACAGCCTGCAGCCGATACTTCGGCATTAAAAAGGAGAAAAAAGGAGGGTCATCATCATTATAAGGCAAACAACCACCTGAGAGACAGAATAAGCCAGGCTGTCAGAAATATACACCTTTTCCACGCTTTGCTAACAACCACATCCACGTAATACATACGAAGCACGTTTTAAGCACACAAACAGGCAAAACTAGCATACTAACGTTATATATTCATCTAAATGTGTATTTTTTGACATTGTAAAATAAGTAAAAAGTAGCCTACCATACGGTCGAATTAGCTCTGTGAGGTTTTCCTACTTTTCTTCCTTCTTAACGTTATATTAAGCCAACTCTATTCCGTACATACGGAGCGGTTTAACTGCGTGTCTCGGAGGGTTTTTCGCTCGTTAACTGATTAGAAAAACGTAAAAGCGACACCAAGCAAGACGACGACTCACCATTTGTGCCTTACTGCTGCCTGAGTTGTCCACCATCCCTCCTTCCTTGGCTTTATCCTCCTTTCTTCCCTCGTTTCTGGCACTCGTTCAAACACTTGTAAACACACACACATACACACACGCGCGCGCGCCAACACGCACGCACTCACTCACACGCGCGCGCACGCAGAAATCCTGTGCACGCACCGGTGACTCCGACTGATCCGCCAGCAGAAAGGCGCTATGTATGCTCTTTTCTGGGCGACCTCTCCAAAAAATGTGGCTGTATTTCCTTCGTTCTTTCCCCGCTGTTTTTTTTCTGATTTACTTCTTTAATCGAGAGGGCGATCGACTGGGAAATAGCCTGATCTCATATCTCGGAGAGCGCTGAGGTAACTCCCTTCAGTCGTCTTTTTTTTTTTTTCCTCCCCTTCAATTGACACCCCCCACATGGCGCACAGCAGCGTTAGGCCCGCCCAGCGACAGCAACAAGTCTCACTGCCTTTTCAGTTTCATGACACTCATTAAAGATCCCCTCCAAACCTGTTAGAAGAGGGAGCCTATATAAAATACTCTGAATAATAATTTGTGTCCGGTATGGCTTTTCCACCAAAAAAAGTTCAATTATCTTGTTAAAATCCTTAAAATTACATCTACGCCATCTCCCTCATTGAAAATTCAAGATCTATGAATATGCAAATATATTTAATTTCAGTAGTTTAATTGCTGGACAGGAGATGTCTCCTACTTCACTGTAAAGTCAATTCTCAGTGTTAGTGCACTGGAGGCTTCAAGCCTCCACATCACAATTGTGTGAGTTGAATTTTAGACCAAACTATTTATGATGTCATAAATCATGCTCATAGGCCCACCCCTTAAAATCAGATTTTCATTGAGCTCAAAGAAACTTTCCACTTTCTGCAGATAAATGTGAAAACAAACTGCACATACATCATTCTGCACAGTGAAGCCCCAATATCAAACTGAAGGAACAAGAAAAAAATAACATATTTTTGAGTGGATGGGGACTTTAAGTAGTCTTACCTGTAACTTATTTCTTCATATGGGTTTCTTTATTTGTAATATAGCATTCAGAAGGCTAAAAAACTAAACATAGGTAGGCCAACGCACACAAAAGTAGTTATAATGGCATCCTACTGCACCACATGGTCTAAATTTAAAAACCCAAAGCAAAAGGATATATAATGTTTTACAGCTTTCTAATCAGAAATTAGTTACATGCTGTCAAATATATTTATGGGCACTATTAATGAAAATATATCATTTTAAAAATCCAAATTGCAGGGTTGGAAATATATGTGGAGATTGTTTTGGGTTTTGGGTTTTTTTCACATTATACATGGTTTACTGAATCGTTTTATGAATGCTACATAACTTGATAATGAATGTAGTGTAATGTTTCCATCAAATACTTATAAAAACACTAATTTAAAGGTGCATAGTAATGAAGGATTAGTAGTTGCATTGGGAATGCAGCGTAGCTCCATGCTGCCCCCTTGTGGAACAACAACTACCTTGCTCATAATGGTTACTGTGGCTTTTTATCCCATAATGGAAAAGCTTTATATTATAATAACAGTCACACACGACAGTATAGATAACTGAGCTTTATTTAATAATGTAAACCAATAAACGGTACAATCAAATAAAAAAGATTAGTGTCTAACATCATAAAATAACAATTTAAGCTATTGCATTTAGCACTCAATAACACTATATTGTCACAATGTTGTATAACAAGCAGATTGTCCCAATAGTTGCATAGTACAGGTGAGTCAAGTGTACTTGCTACTGACCACTGGTGTTAAGTGCAATATTTATGTACATTAAAACATCATGCAGAGCCATGGCTGGGGTTGATACACTTTATATTCACCCAACTCTCTTACATCTAAAGCATTTAGCTCACACTTGTATCAAGTGACTCACACTTAGTCTAATGGTAGAATCAGCTTTTACTCCTAAACCACCCACATTACAACCATGGAGTGCTGGGCAAAGATAGTGTACATTACTCATGTTGATAATGCAAACCCAAACATAACATTTCCAATTTTCAGGTTTTCACAAAATCCACTTAGTGAATTTGACAGTGAATTGACCCCAAACTCCACTGAGTACAAATCAGGATTCCTTTTTTAAACATGTCAAACTCTTTCCAGTCCTTAACTTCTTCTTGGTGGTCAAGTGGTCTGCTATACCAGTTATTTATATGACAGAGTTACGCCTCATAACAACCAACACCGCAGTATGAGGTTTAACAATGTGGTCTGCAGGTACGTGTAACAGCAGCCACACACTCATCCTGACTTAAGACCTCTATGCACTTTTCAGACTGTTTTTTAATTTTAAAAATGTATGTGAAAGGCAAAGTACTCTAGTTGTACACTCACAAACAAAATCTCCTGAGGATATTGAACTATTTTTGTTAATGCAGTTTCAAAATCAACACCAACATTTAATAGTAAAATATGACCCAGACTGTAACATAAGTGAGCAGACACATTTTGTGTAGTGTACACTTTTTTTATAGATTCTGAATTGCCATTTTCAGCACACAAAGTGTCACCTGTATGAGAAACAACAACACATAATAACACAAACAGAACATAATACACTTAGTATAAACTGATGAATGTAAATATGGTTTTATATCTCAAAAGCCTAATAAGTAACAAGAGTAGTCAGATACCTCAAGGCTAGAAATCCTTTTGAAAAATCTGTTTTACTGCTTTTAACCTGTAACAACTATTTTTAGAGTCCCCAACAAATAAATAAATAAATAAAAGAATGTAGCTCAAATCTGCCATGTGTTTCAGATGACACATCCTTTTTAGGAGTGATATCTAATCCCGGACAACATATCCAAAATGCAGCAGATCACATCTTGTCAAAAAAAAAAAAAAAAGGTTATCAATGTAAATTTACACTCGGATGCCAGTTTATTAGGTACACCTAGCTAACACTACCTAATATCTAATACAACGGCTCTGCAATAAATGCTACGATTTGTTGAACATGTTTTACAGACGTCTTGATTCAACTTTAACAGTTATTTTGGAGTCTGTAATTTGTGTGTTTGTTTGAATTGTATTTGGTTATATACCGAGTCGTGTTTTTCCACTCATTGATTTAAATGTGGTGGATGAAAGATGAGAAACATTTGTCAGAATAATTTGTCAGTTCAATAGCACCGCAAACTACAGCAACAAAATGATGGTAAAGTTGAATTATCACCTTGGGAAACAAAATCTAAACATTACACCTTCTATAAGGGTGTGATATTACTGCAGGGCTGTTGTATTACACTGCATTACTTGTCGGTTGGTGTACATAATAAACTGCTGAGTGTATGAATCAAAATCCCTTCATTCCAAATGTATCAACTGTTTAAAAAACAGATCATTTAAATGATTACCATATACATATCTACCTACATAATAATATGTATTACAATGACAAGATGAGTTACATGGGAATGAAACTTATCTCCAATCAAATAAACTGTCATTGGTTTATCTACCAAAGCACTTCAGTAACTCATTTGCTTGTGTTTGTGTTGTTTACAGTAGTGCATCATTTGGTACTTGTGGCTCTTTCAAACAGTGTTTTTTCTAACTTTGGGACAACTTTTCATACACTTTCCACTCCGGGGCAGTGAATTAGTGCGTCCTTCTTGGTATGTAGGAGTGTAATTAGTAAAATGTAATCAATTCTTTGTCCTCTCAGACGCAACACAAAAAATAAGGATCCATTAGAAGATCATTTGGGCCCAGGCTTACCTTCCACACTTCATTTCAAGTTTTTGAGATAGTAAGACTCGCTGAACAAGAACACACATGAGCCATGAACACATGACATGGTTTCCATCAAACACTACACATCCTTTTGCAATTCAGTGCTCTGCTTCATATTTAAAAAAGTATTACTTAAGTTGTTTTTGTTGAAATTGATGTCATATTTTCCCAAAGTGGTGGCCATCTCATTTTGAAATAAAACTCGAATGTAATTTTTTGAGAACAGATACAGGTAAAAAATAAAACAGCCAGTTAATGTAACAGTAGTCAAGGAATGTCAATGGTTTAGTCAGGTGCCATTACTTCATTTAGCAGTTAGTTAAGAATTGGGAAATGCAGATTCACCAAAGAGAGTGAACATTAAAACACAGTGCACCACACATGTATGCTTGTAGTGCATGTCCCTTTACCTCGTGTAGAGGGCTGCAGACTTGTTGACCAAAGAGGATGAGACAGTAACCAGATCTTCATTGGGTCCAGAGGAAATAACCCAAACAATGAATTACTCTGCCACTCTATTTGGAGCGGTGGCATAGTTAGCATCTCGTGTAATTCTATAAAAAGAAAATAATACTAAAAAAATAGGTCAAGCTTTGGGGTCACAGTGGATAAGGCTTGTTCTGTCGTCCATCCGTGCTTTCATGTGGGTCGAGCAATCTCGGTGCACATGGTCCTGCATGAGCAGGGATTTGGCTTCAGAGCTGGAAGCAGCCAGTGGAGCTAGGTTAGTAAGAAGGCCTCAGAACCAGTGACTTAAGTCAGGGACTGGAACTGGAGCCGAGCCTTTGTTAACTGTCACGTTCGAGTCACGGCATCACTGCATGGAGCAGGACGGACCTTCAGAGCAGCAGCACACTGAGGAGCCCAGGGCTTTGGGCGGAATCAGGTCCAGGTCCTCGTCATCTGGGATCTCGTCCAGACGGTAGCCGTCCTGAAGCAGCTGCCTGCTTAAATCAGGATGGACCTGAAGAACAAAGAAAAAGACCTCACTGACAACGCACACACACACATATCATCTGCTTATAGTAGCCTTTTCATGGCCTATGATTACGTATCCTTGCTGCTATGAACCAAACTAATTGCACCCTATACCTCAAACAGGACATAACAGATTTGAGTAGCAATATGTGAGATATTCTTTATGGTCTTAAATCAAAAGTCATCTTTACTCAAGACGTTTTCTTGCCAACGTAACTATGTAGTTTATGGTGGGAATAAGCAACCAAACACAACAAGAATTCTTATAATTGTAGTCTGGGCTTGCCTAAATAGTTCTAAAGCAATTAAAACATTTAAATGAAACAACACCAAACTGAACTCCTTGAGAAAGGACATGCATCAATGATAGATCCAACTGGCTTTTGGGTTCAACTCAGGTTGCCAGTGATGTCTCCAGTCTGATGGTGACTGCTAGCAATTACAGTTGTTAAAGTGCTATTAAACATTTTTTAATTTAAGTTTGAATATCCCAAACCCTATCCACTCCAAATATATAACTGCATAGCTGGGATAGGGGTCTATTAGTCTGTCCCCATCATGAATTATTCACATTCAGTACCTGTAAAAGTTTGGACACACCTTCTCATTCTCTCTTGAATGACAAAGTGTATCCAAACTTTTGACTGGTACTATGTCTTTGTTTTATGTATCTTAGGTATGATGAAAATCCTACAGTTGCTCAACAGTAATGTGAGAAAACAGGTAAAACTGAATTTAAGGCAGTGTTAACAACTCTGGCTACATAACTGAGGTGAAGAAATAGTCAGAGGTTTAGTGTGTGTGACTGACAAAAACAACAAAGACAGCTTTTGTTCTCACATCCATTCACACACAGTGAATACTGTACCTACAATATGTATAAAAACACTCAAACACAAACGAGATCTGGCCACAGTTATAAATGTTTGATGTACTGATATCAGTTGTACTAATTCTTTTAAATGAGTTTGTGTTGTTTTATGTGAATCATTTGAGACAAATCTGTTCCCTTAAACTGCTTTCTAAAATGTACAGTATACTACTGTCTGGCAATCTGCATCATTTAGTGGTGCAACTGCCCTACAAAAACTCCATAAATACTTTACAAGTTTTATCTCACTGACAGATTTTTTTTCAAGATTTCCAAAGTCACAGTTCCAACTGACTAAACTATATTAGTGTTAATTAAAGTTTGCATGGAAATCACTCAGAAATAAGACAAAAATGAAAAAGTAAAGCCCTTGACTGAAAATAGCTGTGCATGGATGGCCAAAAAACAGATTTCTGCACGCACACACACACACACACACACACACACACACACACACACACACAGACACACAACCCGCCAGTTTGACTACGTGGTAACTGAGATTCTGATAGCATGTAAAGAATCCGCCACGGGGAAGCTCACCTCAGCTGAAGAGTATCCTGAGGAGTACTGCTCAAAATCAATCTCTTCATCACTGCAAAAACAAGTAGAACCGGTTCTGTCATTCTGATTTAACCATTTAAGTGTCTACTGGGATTGTGTTTACAGAAACCATGGCTGTGTGAAAATGCCCAGATTGATACTTAAATCTTCCCTGCGGAGTTTTCTTGTAAGCAAACAAAAGTGACGTTTACATTAAAAACACATTTTGTGTATCCTTTAAGTCTAAGAAAACATGTTACATGCATTTCATTCTTCATACAACAAAAGAAAAATAGAACATTTTGAAACCTGATTGGTTTACATCCATGTTTACTTGTTTGCACTCTTCTTCTTTCCTGCCTTTGCTGGCAGGGAACGGGGCCCACTTATAAAAATAATAACCGCTATTTAGCACTATTAGAGGTCAAAAACTCCACAGGGTACCTCTAAACATGAACTGCCCAGGTGATGTGATTGTATAGCGACAATGTAAAACAATGAGTTCAGAGAAAAATAACAAAAGACTTCATCTGTAATTGGATTTCACAAATACAGCTTTAGATTTTGTTTCCCCAAAACATAAATGAAATGAAATGACTGGAAAAGGTTTTTTGCTGATGCACTCTAATGAATGATAAATAGAAAAAAATGTGTTGCTCCCCTTCTTAAATCAGGTTTGACTGTAGTTTTCCACTATTTGGTTTAAAGTGAATTCTACATCCCTATAACCTGTGTACCTGGTGTAACCTTACCTGTCTGACTCCAGTGCTACCAAAGTATCCTCCGCATGCTGACTCAGAGCAGCGTAGCCCTTGTTGAACTTCACCGTTCTAAATGGAGAAAAAAGAAACTGATGAAATCACCTTGAACAAACAAATCCTCTCCTGCGTAATGCTGACGTCACAAAAAGCAGCTTCCTTTTTCCTTGCTTCTCTTTACCTTTTGGCTCCTTGTCTGGGCTGATGCATCACCGGAGGTCCTGGTGAGAGGGCTTTCTTCTTCAGTGCTTTCCTCGCCATCTCCCTGTGTTTTTCTATGAGTAATCAGAGAACAAGACATTTTTGTGCTTAGTGTTGACCACACACACACACTATATCTGCCTGTTCAAACAAATCTGTTAAATGAATGCTTTACAGATTCAATCGTCAATTGCATTTTTGTCATGAGCGTTTGGGAATTTCTGCATCTGGTCTTTTCCTGTGACTGAATGATTGGGGAACTTCTTTTCTAGGTTTTGTTGTGGGTCTCTGCAACTTACAGTATATTAAAAATATTAGTGGCATAGAAAAGGTAGTTCTAAAATTTTGTTTAACTTTATGAAA
Source organism: Thunnus maccoyii (assembly GCF_910596095.1). Lineage (NCBI taxonomy): Eukaryota > Metazoa > Chordata > Actinopteri > Scombriformes > Scombridae > Thunnus > Thunnus maccoyii. Next base: position 9,796,126 of record NC_056533.1, on the reverse strand, counting down.
GTGCCTCTCAACTTCCTGTCAGGGACTGTGGTTGACTACAGCTGGTAGCTTCTCTGTGCTTGTATAAATAGGGCTTGTTCGACTGCATGTGTCAAAATGAGTCACAAACACTACAATAGGAAAGTCAATAGTTCAGTACAGAAAGCTCATAATAGATTTACACAACTTGAGGCCATCTCAAAGCAACTTCAAGTCCCAAGATCATCAGTGCAAGCAACTGTTCACTGGGAACAGTGGTCAAATTGTCCCTCTGTTGAGAGACAATGAGACATGCAACCTAAATACTAGCTCAGCTGTATGTATATTTTTGACCCATTACATTTTGTTATAATTTTTTTTTATAAAGAAGCCAAATTTCTGAATATTTTTGTAAAACAAGGAAATGCATTGTTACAAAAAAAAAAACACCATAAAAACAAAAACACAAAAACAGCTGCATGAATAATTATAATCCGTAGTAAACATATCCCTGACAAGTGTATGTGAACTTTGGACCTCAACTGTACATCCATATTACAACTTTTCACAATTGTTTACACACCAAAATTGGAACTTGAAACACGATCACTGAAACCTGAAACTCGTGTACCAAAACCCTAAACCAAATCTGCAAAGCACAATTTCTGCTTCACACTCAGTTTTCAATTCTAAATCACACTTTTTGCAAAAGACCACACACACAATTCTCTACATTATGCACAGCATTCAAACTTAAAATGTCTTGTGTTCCTTTGGAAAGCAACACTAACCAAGATGTCGAGCCTTATTTACCAATTGGCAACGCCAGCTACTCACAGGTGTAAACACGAGTTGCTTAACTGTTCGCTTAGAAATCAGAGCTTAGCACTATGAAAAGGCCACAGATGAGCTCTCCTGTTTTGGAGGAAAATGGAAGTCAATGGTGAAGCAAGAGCTAGAGGTCAAAGAGTGAGAGGAAGAGGAGGAAGAGGACGAGGACAGAAAGTTGTCTCAGATGAGATCAGGGTCACATTACTTGACCATACGCTCAACCATGCACTGAGCATGAGGGAGGCTGGGCAGAGAGTTCAGCTCAACCTGAGCAGCTACATGGTTGTATCTATCATCCGTACATTCAGAAATGAGAACCAGTAAGTTACCTACTATCTACATTATGTACTGCTCTTTATGTATGTACAGTGGTATGAAAAAGTTTAGGCACCCCTGACAATTTCCATTATTTTCATTTATAAATCATTGGGTGTTTGGATCAGCAATTTCATTTCGATCAATCAAATAACTGATGGACGCAGCATTATTTCAGTGGTGAAATGAGGTTTATTGGATTAACAGAAAATGTGCAATATGCATCAAAACAAAATTAGACAGGTGCATAAATTTGGGCACTCCAACAGAAGAATCACATCAATATTTAGTCGAGCCTCCTTTTGCAAAAATAACAGCCTCTAGACGCTTCCTATAGCCTCTAATGAGTGTCTGGATTCTGGATGAAGATATTTTGGACCATTCCTCCGACAAAACATCTCCAGTTCACTTAGGTTTGATGGTTGCCGAGCATGGACAGCGCGCTTCAAATCATCCCACAGGTTTTCAATGATATTCAGGTCTGGTGACTGGGATGGCCATTCGAGAACATTGTACTTGTTCCTCTGCGTGAATGCCTAAGTAGATTTTGAGCAGTGTTTAGGGTCGTTGTCTTGTTGAAATACCCAGCCCCGGTGTAACTTCAACTTTGTGACTGACTCTTGAACATTATTCTCAAGAATCTGCTGATATTGAGTAGAATCCATGTGACCCTAAACTTTAACAAGATTCCCAGTACCGGCACTGGCCACACAGCCCCACAGCATGATGGAACCTCCACCAAATTTTACTGTGGGTAGCAAGTGTTTTTCTTGGAATGCTGTGTTCTTTCGCTGCCATGCATAACGCTGCTTGTTATGACCAAATAACAATAATCTTTGTTTCATCAGTCCACAGGACCTTATTCCAAAATGAAGCTGGCTCGTCCAAATGTGCTTTTGCATACCTTAAGCGACTCTGTTTGTGGCGTGTGTGCAGAAAAGGCTTCTTCCGCATCACTCTCCCATACAGCTTCTCCCTGTGCAAAGTGCGCTGAATTGTTGAACGATGCACAGTGACACAATCTGCAGCAAGATGATGTTGTAGGTCTTTGGAGGTGGTCTGTGGGTTGTCTTTGACCATTCTCACCATCCATCGCCTTTGCCTCTCCGATATTTTTCTTGGCCTGCCACTTCTGGCCTTAACAAGAACCGTGCCTGTGGTCTTCCATTTCCTCACTATGTTCCTCACAGTGGAAACTGACAGCTGAAATCTCTGAGATAGCTTTTTGTAGCCTTCCCCTAAACCATAATGTTGAACAATCTTTGTTTTCAGGTCATTTGAGAGTTGTTTTTAGGCCCCCATGTTGCCACTCTTCAGAGGAGAGTCAAAGAGAAGAACAGCTTGCAATTGGCCACCTTAAATACCCTTTCTCATGATTTGATGCACCTGGCTATGAAGTTCAAGGCTTAATGATCTCACCAAACCAATTCTGTGTTCCAATGAATCAGTTCTAAATAGTTACAGGTGTTCAATTCAACACAATGACAAGGGTGCCCAAATTTTTGCACAGCCAGTCACGTCTCATTTAATTTCATACAACTTAATATTGCTACACTAAAAATCTTTGTCTGGAAAATACCCCAGTACTCAGCTTTTATTAGAAAATGAATGGAATGCCAATGTGATCATTTTCTGTGAAGTAAATTATTATGCAGCCTCAGAGGGGTGCCTAAACTTTTTCATACCACTGTATACTGTAGTACACTGCAGTCTGACATATCAGTAGGTCTATGATACTCAGTGATTGTTGACCAGTGTTACAGTAATGTTATTTCATATTGAAGAAAAATAAATTTTAGCTCAGTGTTACAAATCATATGTTTTTGAGACCAGGCCAACGAACAATACCATTAGTGGCAAACAATACTACTAGACTACCAGAAATCCAGAACCATATAATTGCAGACAACACAATATTCAATAACATTCCCAAGGTGGGCTTGTCTACATTGAACCATGTATTAAAGCACAACCAAATCCAGATGAAACAGGTCTACAGGATGCATTATAGTGTATTGTGCTTCACCATATTAAATGCATTTTGGAAACAAATAAAATTTTTGTTACTGTATTGCATATATATATGTAGATACACATTACTGTAACAATGTTTTACAACCGGCTACAGTAAAACTCTAAATGCAAAAGGCATAAATCTACAGATAAGATATTCATAGTGTTTTGTGTTGAGCACATCGGTGTGTTTTTTTTTTTGGAGATAAAATGGTTGTGAATGCAGTGTTTGCTTTTGCTAGAGATTCGTAGAGTTTTGTGTTTAGAGTTTTGAGAAAATGAGCCAAAGATTCAGCAAACATGTGTAAATAATTGTGGAAAAACTGTAAAAGTAAACATGCCTCGGCTCTGTTACTGTTGTTGTTCTTCTCTTATGGTCCAAAACACACCAATCAATAAGCTTGTTATTGTAGAAGCTTATTTAACAACCCACAAACAGGACTTAAACATCACATATATATGCACACCTACATATAGGAATGTATGTGCATGTTTGTCCAATCACATTTCTCGAGTTAGAAATTTTAACAGGTTGGAGCAGCTCTGCAGCTCTCTGGAGGAGACAGGAAGACTTTTCTAGTTTCAAAAAGTTGATCAAATATTTTACTCTTCTGCCTATAGTTGCTTGATAAACTGATAACTGGATTATAACAATAATTTCCAGAGAATTATACAACACACTAGGTAAAACTTTTCTTTTCCTATTTATTGAGTGAGAACATATTGGCTTATTTCTAACAGAGACAGAAGAGTATGTGAAATGTCATGTGTCTTATGGAATTTGTATCTCCAGCCTCACATGACATATTCACACGACAGCGACTTCTCATGCACAACATCCAGCATCACCTCTTCTCTGAGTGGAAATCCTCCCTGTCTATGACATTTGCCTGGCATTATGCAGTGATATGTGGCTACACAAAGTCCGTTTTGTAGATGCAAAATGAATACTGGAATCAGATTCACCAGTCTGTCAGTAATGCAATGCAGATATTTCTGGTGCAGAGATCTCAACAACTTAAAGATATGCAGCACATTCTCATTTATGTGATACAAAGATGTCAGTGCCTTGGATATGATGGAAGTAGGCAGTGCACAATATTATGAAAAGTTGACTATGCATGCTACTTTCAATACACACACCCACGCAGTGAAACTGTGGGCTACTGAGCTCATCCGGGTCTGAAGACTCGGGCTCTGCTGTCCTGCTGGCCACACATTCAACACTTTCTACCTGACCCATTTTTTGAGGTGTATGAACTCATAAAAACAACAGTTATCATGAAAGGACCCCTGAGCTAGCAACAGGCATAATAATGGCCTGTTGATGTCACTGGTTGTGGTGAGTCAAAGAAACACTTACGTAGTTTGAGGTGGATGGCTGGAGCTCTGGACATGATGTAAGGTCCTCTTTTCTCCACCGGCCTGATGCCTCCATCAGTGGTCTTAGGCCTGGTGCCGCTGCTGGGCCCCTGAGGTGGCAGAGATGAAGGAGAATATGTATCTAATATTCATTTATAGTAGCCAGGTAAACATTTTCATGTGATAAATAACGAGACAATAAAGTTTTTAGGGATGTCTTAAAAAGCATGTGAACCAATTCACCAATCAACCAATTCACAAACAAATCACACTTTCATGAATCAAATTAGTTTCTGTTTAGAACTTGAGGAGGGTTAAGACTTTCCCAGAAGTCCAATCGGCTTAAAGGAAGAGATAATCAATTTGACGTGTTTTAGGCCTATTAATCATGTCATTTACAGTGAAAGTTAGTATGCTAACATTATAATGTCTTCAGCTGGAAAGCTTACCCTCTCGACCATAATTTCTCATGTATGTCTCATCTAAACAACTGTCAAAAATCACAGGCTAGGCTAGTCAGCTAGCCTCCCAGACTGTATTTAACTAGAAGCTAGCGTTAGCCGCACTAGCCTTGCTGACATTACCGTCAAAACTTGTTGTGGCTCCGGCTGCGCTTCCAGCAGGGTGTCTTTCTCTGGTTCCTCTATGATGTCGTTCATCATCTTGGCGTCAGTTGTCACAAATTACACCACAACACAGTCATGATGATAGACGCCCCGCCGGAGAGGGACTTTGTTGTTTTCTTCAGGAGGAGGAGGTAGGCACTTCTGTTAGCTTGCTATGCTAATGCTATCAGTGACAGGTTTTTATGCTACTTCCGCTCAAAATTCGTCCAATGAAAGCTGCAGTCACGAACATGTTCCGTAAAACAGCCTGATGACACACTGTCACTGTGTGGTAGAGAAGTCAGATGATTCACCCACAATTTCTCTTTTTGTGAAATAACGTGTTTTTCAATTTTTCAATTTTAAAAATCGTATATTTTTTTTAACCACGCCCTTCATCACATTAGTTTAACAGAGAGGGACAAAAAGGAGTTTACCCAAAAGTGTAGGCTACCAGAAACTTTAAATCAATAGATGGGGGCACAAAATGAAAATCTGATTATTATATAACAGGGTTTATAATATTTTATAAATAGTTGTAAATAATGCCAATAAACTCTACGCACAGTCCCCTGACTCCATTTTCCACAGGGGATTTTGTTGTGTATTTCCAAAACATACTGAATATACTGCAAATACAACTGTATAATGAGTCAGTTGCTCACAATATTCACTGGCAGAGAACTGCATGCTATCTCATTTCTGTAACAACAAAATGCACAATCCAGCTGAAAAGTTTCCAGCCTCCTGTCGACCTCTGGTGGGTGAGAGAAGAGCTGACAGAAAAGAAATCCTGACTTGCTCATAGAGAAAGACACTGCTAAAAAAGTTTTCCGCTTATCCTAATGATGTCCAGAGGAAAATCTTCTCTGTCTGTCTAAACTGTCTCCTTGAAAATTTGCATTTTTTAAAAAGGGTTAAATATAAAATGACCAAGTATGCAGAAACAGTGTACATTTTTGTGTTTGTAATTTGTCCAGCAACCACAACCGTGCTGCCATTTCTATCCTCTGAACTAGAGCTGAATAGACTGTGGTTTGTATACAGTGCTGAACCCGTCTGCATGCGTGTAATAGTTATTGAACTGTTTTTTACCCTGCTCCAAAACAACTTCACCTTCTATGAGATTTTATAGATTTAAAAATATTCAATGGTTTACCAGAAAAAAAAAAAAAACACTTAACACACATTCTTCCGTTATTGGTTTTCTTTATTAGGTCCACCATTTTGCACATAACAAGACGTCATGGATTCAATTAACAATATAGACATTTTTGAAAGGAAAGAATCGGGAGAGCTCATCTCTTTACACAGCAAATGACCTGAGGAAAGAGCAACAAAAGATCTTTTCAGCTGCAAGCAAGTGATATGCAATGTGATCCATGTTACTGCATACAGTGCTGCAGTAGTAGTATTATATGTAGTCAGGTGAATGCATATGAGTGATTTCTTTTTTACCATCACAAAGAAAAGCACATATTATCTGCTGTACTGCCTCATTGTGTTGCTAGTGCCTGTTCATAAAGTAGGCCGGTGTACACATACAAGGTTGCAGGCAGCACTGGACACCATCAGTACTGATGCCTGAAACAACCTTTCTACAGAGACACCACCTTCCCTGGTAACCTGTATTAGTACGACATAATGCGGTCTCACCTCAACAGTCTATAACTTGTCAATGCCCAGCTCTTCTGGTGTCGAGATGCCGAGTTCTGACAGGGTGGGTGTCAGCTCCTGAATCAGGTAAGGATAGATGTCTTTGTGGGGGCCTGCTTTGTCCTGCAAGACAAAAAAATGTCAACAACAGATCAGGAGCATTTTTTCAGAGGCCAAACTTGCAAACTTGGCAACAGACAATTAAGTAACGACTGGGCTGCATTCACACCAAATCAGGTGGTGCGGCGAAAACGCCAGTCGTCCCATTCATTTGAATGGGGGTAGTACGGCTTGGCTGCGGCCGTTTTGGCTACTGCGGCGCCGCATCGGATTGCGGCCGGCAAGTTGAGTCAGAATCAACTTTTGGAGAAACGCAACCCAACGTCACTGCGGCTGAAGGCTGCGGTAGCCAATCACAGCGGGAGATCAGACTGACAAGAGTTGTAAATTCTGCCATGAGGACAAAGCAAGGACATTTCTCTTTGCTTGATAACGTTAGTACTTTGCTGTCTGCTTCCCAACTCATTTAAAAAAAAGACGAGAGAAAAAGAGAGAGAGCAGCTGTGGTCGAGCGAGCTAGAGAGTGAATGAAGAGAGGCAGCGCTGATAGCGAGAAAGCTGATGAATCAGATCAGTAAAACATTATTTTCTGATTGTTTCACAGCGGTGACGTTCTAGAGCACAAATAAACACGCTCACAAACCCACACATCTCCGCTGACTGTGTGGCTTAACACCGCACCGCCTGATTTGGTCTGAATGCAGCCTTAGTCTCTCCAGGATGTAACAATATAATGTATCTGTTTTCTCTATAATCATTTGTTTATTATATAATATTGTAATATTGTGTAATACACTTACTATGAAAATAATGGGGGAAACAATGAATAGACTGTGCAGTTGTGCTACACTTTTCAAAACTAGCTGTATTTTTCTGTTTGTTGTAACTATTCGTTTGCACCTTGTGGTCCTTTTCTCAGTAGCCTGTGTGACAATATGAACTATTTTTAATGTAGAAGTTGTTGATTTGTCACAAACTCTTGACTTTGGTTAAGTGATTCTCATTCAAGCTCTCTGCATGTCAGAAGGTACACCTCCTCAATGAAAAGCTCAGACAAAATGTTTGGCAGACCCTGTACAAAGCTATGATGAAGTCACTCACCTTGACGGCCTCTAGGATGCGAATGGCGCTGGCCAGGTCATTCAGTCTTCGGCATGCTCTTAGTGCCGAATCCAGGATCTTGGCCTCAGGTACCAAGTCATACCCGATCAAGGTGTTCATGCCTTTAGGTTAAAATTAATAGAAAAAAATCATCCATGATTTCAAAGAATCAAAATGAAGAACAGCTGCAACCCATAACAGAGAAAAAGCAACATTTGATGAACCATGAATCTATAGTATTGGATTAACCAGAGAATGTTACAATTAATTAGTTATCAAAATAGTTGCTGATTCATTTTCTATCTTTCGACATAAGTGATTTATCATTGTAGCTTCATAATTTGACCACATTTACTTCAAAAATACATATTGGCGTAGTTCAAATCTGTGACTAAATGATCTCATAATGATTTGAAAATTAAACAAAACTGGACTTTTAACAATAATAAAACCAAGAAATAATAAAGGGAGGAAGTCACTTCATCAGAATGTGATAAGAATGAAGAAAGTCACCTTTCTTCAGTTCCCAGGCATCGATGTCAGGCTTGCTGAAGTAAGTGACCCAGCGGGCATCAAACTCCTCGTCTGTCTCCACCTTTCCATGAGAGTAACATCTGGAGGCCAACGGAGCTGAAAAACAGGAAGTAGACATGTACCTTGAGAAATACAAAGATTTTATCTACAAAAATACTTTTTATGTTAACAAATATGTTGTCTACTGCTTAACACAAGCAGCGGTACAAGAACTTGAATAAAATACATTCTGAAACTGGCCAAAATCTGAATCAAAGAATGACTAAACAAAATGACAAGCAGTGATAATGACATGTGATAGTGACTAGTTATAATTTCCTGGTTTTTAATAGTGATAGCCTCACACTGCATCCAAGAATTAATCTGTCAAACCAAAGCACCCAGTGTATTCAAGAAGCCAACACGTCATGTTATACACATGATATGACTGTCAGTGAGCAAGAAAACATCTAACAGAGACAATTTGGTATGAAATATGATTTTGTTTTGTTTTTCCAGGAGTAAAACTGTCATTTCTACAAATTTCTTATCTGATAACAACTGCTCTTAAGAAAGAAAAATATATGTTGCAGGACCCAAATTGAATCAATTAAAGTAGGTTCAGTTAAAGCAGGCACAACATTTGCAGCTACATTCATCAGGGTGGTTGATGTTTAGACGTGTATATGATACACAGCTATAAACTTGACTTGGAACATGAGGTTAGCTTCAGTTTCTTTAAACGCAATGAGTGATTGGTCTTGTGACTTCCACCATATGTTCAATTCAAAACAATAAAAAGTAAAACCCACACAAATTATAAACCATGATTTATATCACACAACAATGACATAACAATGAGATAACATGTTATCTGACATAATTACAACTTATTTATACAGCATGTTCAAATTCATTTCCATCTCGTCAACTCATCACAGACACAAGCATATCATTTTATTTGGATCGCATTTTATACAATACATACATGTATAATTTCTTCTTATATTAATAATAGTGAATTACATCTTAATACCTGTTAAAGTAGTCTGCAGAGATACACATGTACATATACTTAAAGTGAGCTAGGGCATGATGACCTAAATAGGGAAGTTCAGGACAGTTCATTTTAGGTGAATAGTAACAACAGGTCACCAACTAAACTCTCCAAAACGTCCACAGTCAACCACATCTGTATTTTAAATATGTCGTTATATACATACTATATAATATAGTCTGTGTTGAACGTGTCAGACGTTAAAATTGCGTATAAACTGCGCTCACTGACACTCTTGAACTAACTGAGGAGGGTCATCACAAGGTCGAGCCTTTTTTCATTAAGATTCATTTCGCGCCGCTTCTTTTAAAATACTCTATGAAAGTTGTGGATTTAAAAAATATATTCAATTCAAGCTCACAAGGATACATACTCCTAAAAATAATTCAATGTCACCCTACGTTAGCTTTCACGTACACACACAGGGTGAGAAAGCTAAGCTAAGTCGCTCGCCGAGCAGGCTGCTTCTAGTCATCTTTGTAACAGAAGCTGCTTCATTTCACGGCAGGTGTGAAGCTGACAGTCGTACCTGAGTAGCAGGGCCGCGACCGAGCCAGACTCCGGGCTCCGGTGGCCGACAGGCGGAACACAGCACGGAACATACTGTCGCAGTGGTGGCAACACCGACCTGAGTGCTAAAAAGACAGCCTGACCGGGCGTACACGATGAGGGTTACGAGGGTCACGTGATCGACGGAACTACACGAAGGCTCTACGTCCAAGCTGCTGATTGGTCCGTTTCTTTGGCCGTACTGTAAATGTGAGTGGTTTGAGTTTAACTTATTAACTGCATGAGAAATATAATGTCTTAAAGATTGTTTTAAATATTTGTTTAATACAGTGTGGTTTACTCAAGTCAGCAGAAGCACTATAAATGTGGAGAATTAATTTCTACATCACAGCCAAATGTTGCTGGCTATTTGAAGGAATCACATTAAATTAGATACAGTCATTATCATGCTATGGGCAGGCTGACTGCAAATGGTTGATTTTGATTTTCGCTCTAGCACTGACCATAATCTGTGGTCAAACTGTAGTCGTAGACCTAAATTGGTTTAACCTGGGCTCCTGTGCAAATTGAATATAGATTGACATTTAATGCCAAATTTAAACTATTATACTACCTAAATAATTGAATTTTCAAACTTTTGTCTTGGGTGTGTACATTTAAAAGGAGTTTTACAACCACTGAGAGTAACTGTCAATGGTTGGAGTAGAAAATATCAATCTGTGATGACTCAAGTTAAAGGCTTTCAGGAATAGTTTACTGACAAAACAATAACAGCTCATTGGTTAGGACAGAGTTTGTCTTCTTTAAGATCACTGGCCAGATAAAACATGAAAAATACCACACGGCACTGTTGGTCAGTGATTTACAACCTTTTTGGCTTATGACCCCTTATATAAAAACAATGTCTGGTTGGGGCCATTTGTCATGTTTCAGATGTCTATGAGTTGTTTGCAGTTCCAACAAAGAGTGATTTCGCTTCTTAACCTCTCTGATGGTTTCATCTAAATAACTCTTACAATTATCCAACATTTCATACACACACAAAAAAAGAACTTGTAAGTTTTTCTTCTTCTTTCTCAGCGTATTAATCATTTATGACCCCTTAGATTTAGATTGTGACCCTTCAGAGGGGACCCGACCCTCAGTTTGGGAACCACTACTATAGGCCTTCAATGCCAGAGTTTAAAGTCCACCATAGCCTTCTGCAGCTAGGGGGAGCTCTTGGTTTAAAAATGAATTCAAGAATTAATTTTTTTTTTTCATTTATTGGTCTAGTTGCTAATAACTTTTATAATACATGAGAACGCACGTGAGGAGCAGAAAAACAGAAAACATGACGTCCATTTTGAGGAAAAAATCTTTTTGTATTTAATAAAACCACAAATTATCATGTATTTTGAATTTTTTAAGTTAGATTCTGATAACATTCATCCATTTTATGTGTTTTTGTGAGCATGCATGTACAGGATGTAACATAATGGATATAATCAAGGTATAGTGGATTACCCTGTCGTGTGTATCTACTGTTGATTCAAGTTGGTGTGTGTGTGTGTATGTGTCAGTGTTCTTAGTGACGTGGTAAACTCTAATCCGCCCTAAGCCCAGGGCACCACAGTAGATGTCCATTAGTGTAATGTGCTGCTGCACATCGTTCCTTCTGTCTCTGCCTGTCTCTTTCTCTTTCCATCTGTGTCTGTCTTGTATTTTGTCTCTTGTCTTCTTTGCTTCCAGGCTTTGAATATGTGTTACATTGCATATTTTAGCCATATATCTCCAGGTTCAGAACGTCTTAAAACGAGTGCTTAGGCTCATGGATAGGATAAGCTCTCTGACCTCTGACCTCCCAGTGAAAGGACATAAGAGAAAACACAATTTCTTGAATTTAATGAATATTGTATGACATTATATTAACTTATGTTATGTTATCGAAATATTACCACAGTCATATCACCTACAAAAAAATCTTTAGCAGTTGAATGAAGCTACTGTGATTGTAACATCTCATTATTCTTATGTAAAGCTAAATCATCTGACTGTGTGGAGGATGGAGATTGAAGTCAGCTGTCACCTTTCTGTGTCAGTGAAGGAATTTACTGTTTCAACATTACAGAGGAATCAATTACCTCTGATGGAAAGTAGAAAATTCAACATAATATGAGATCTCAGTGGAAATAGGATGATACATGAGTACAGGATGTGATATCCTGCATCATTAAACATTAATCGTTTATGCATTTTTTGAAACAAAAGATTTTTGAGTGTCTGGGAAGATTTTATTGTTCACATCATTTCAGAAAACTAGTGCTTTATGTCCCCAATGCATGCCTTTTTCTGATCTTTATCTTCTTTTCACTTAAGTAGTCAATTATTTCTTATTCAAGCAACAGTTTTTACATCTACAGTAACTGTGGTTCTGATCCTTGCATTAATAATTTTGGTGTTTTTTCTAATATTTGAGGCTAATTCTGGTAAATGAAACCAAGGTATCAATAACATGAAGTTGTTACTGAGTTTCTAAAGAAACACACACCTGGTAAGCATGCAGTAACATTTCTCTCATGATATTAACTCTATCAGTGTTCAAACTCATAAAATAGAAATGAATCTCAGTTTGGTTCTACAGTTATGATGGTTTTATTGGCATTTTTCAAGGTATTATTTTACAGTGATGGTCACAGTCCGGAAAGGTAAGGAGACATGGAACAAAAAGAGTGGCACTATTGCAGAGGGGGAGTAAATATGGGCCTGTCCTCTGTGTGGCCTACATAAGTAGCATGCGGTTGCCATGTTAAGATATTTCTGCCTAGATAAATGAATTATTCAGTGTCTTCTAGCAGCGGATGGACATGCATAACACACTTAATGCGCTGCTTGATAGTGCTAGGGTTGAATCATGGGTAAAGCAGTCTGGCTTGAAATGAGAAGAGGTTGTTGACCCCTCTGCCATTGTGTTTGACAGTGGAGAGCCAACAGTAACAGTTGAATGGGTAACTGTTGAACTTTGACCTCTAGCAAAGCTCCATTTCCTTTATCAATCACAATTTTAGCTCTTACTGTTAATCAGTTTTCAGACCACATACATGTGATTTCCTCATATACTGTAAACTGAGCCTTATGATACAAATATGAAGTATCAGTTATTATGAATTACAACACATCAATGAAATATTCAAACCTTGATTTTAAATGGTCAGATTTAGCTCCCTGAGGAAAAGGTTTATATACAATCTATGGCATCAAATTGCGTCAACACTGCTCCATCAACGGAGCTGGTGGAATACTGGTGAACTAACAGTCATGACCAAAACGCCATATTTTCATCCAAATGGCTCAAATACTTACAAATACCTAACAGAGTATTTGTAGTCTACTATGTCGTGGTTATTAAGATTGGAGCGGTTCTACATTAAATAACTTTAAACAGTGGCCTTGGTTATAAGCTGTGAGGGCTGTATGTTCACTATATTCACGGTGGCCTTATCATGTAGCATCACAACATCTTATCTGATGAATACACTGTGTGTCTTACATGGACAACACCAGAATACTGACATCGAGGAAGGACATCTCTGAACAAGATACAGTTATATTACACACAGACTTTTTTTTTTTAAAAAAAAGAGCAATGAAGAAAACAGGACAAGTGATCTAAATCAATGAAGCATTATAGAAGCACTATGTACAGTGTGGAGAGAGTTTGAGTGGATATTCTGAAACAGAGCTATCATTTTTTAACAAAATCAAAAGCCCGACACCACAGAACAACATTGACAACAAGGGGTGGAAGGGGCGAAGGGAAGTGATGGGCTGAAATGAGAGAGTTGGGGGGATCGGGTGGGGATCAGAGGGACATATGATATGTGCATGTGTGCAAACCTCTACAAGTATCACAATAAAAGCATGATTTTGCAGCGCTTGCTGTCGAGCAAAGGAAGTGGGTGCTGGCTGTTGGTGTTGGGGGCTGGGTTTGGTTTGTGTTGTGTTTGTTTTTTAGGGTGATTGGGGTTAAACGGGGATGAAAGCACTTTTCGCTGCAGTTTAGCCACTGCCCAACATCTTTGTAGCACGCTGGTTGGCCTCGTCAATCCTGGTCTTGTTGGAATCAGCCTGAAAGGGAAAAAGGACTAGTTGTTACACAGCTCAGGTCATAGTGGAAATGTGGTCAGAAAGAGGCTGGGGATAAGTAACTTTAATGAAGACAAAATACACAATAAGGGTGTTTAACACCCAGATTTTGCCCATTGGCATGTGAGTCAGATTTTCTCCATTACTGTGTCAAACCAGAGATAAATCGGCTCAAAATCAGTAACATAGCGTAATGCTAAGCATGTAATCCACCCTAAATATCAGCTTAACACTCTATATATTAGCCACCGTTTTTGCTAGATTTGTTGCCTTTCATTTACTTACCCTCAATTCTGACACTATAGTGCCACATTTTCTGACTATAAATAAATGTGTAAATCAAACCACATTCTGTTTTCCCTCATAGCTTTCTCTACCTTATCCTAGCATCAATACAAATAGGCCTGTAAATGCTTATTTCACAAATTAAGAGGAACTAATTCCTCTTGCCGCCTTAATTATCTTGTTTCTTACATACAACAACAGTCCATTTGTATTTTCATTGTAGTTCCATATTTCCAATATTTTTGAGTATCACACTTCTGTACTGAAAACTGTAAACTTTGTTTGCCCAATCTTGTCCACCTTGGATTTTACATGACTTTGCTACTCCAACAACTAAGGAGAGGCTGTAGAATTGTACTGAAAGAAACTTGTTTCCATCTGTAAGTACTACAGCAGAGCTGTGCCTTTGTCTAGAAAAAAAATTAACCCTCTCCTTTGTACAGTACCTTCTCCATGATCCTATCGATCTGGCGGTTCTGGGTGTCGATCTCCTGACCCATGTCCAGGGCCATGTGACGCAGATTGCCAATGATCCCGCCCACCTGCTCCAGGTTCTCATCCATCTCATTCTCCCGGGCGTCATCTGTTACCCTGGAAGACACAGGAGGAGGATATGGGACTGCTTAGTGCCTAAAGATTATACTGCAAGTAGCTGCTTTTGTGGTCTGTTGAATGAAAGCTTCACAAAACTCTATAGTGCAGTACAAGTAGATACAGTATGTTTTTAATGAACTCCTTAACATCAGTAAAATCAATTACATGTCCTTGGAATTCACATATTGGAACATTTAAGGATAAAATAATATCCTAAAATAAATGACAAAACAACATAACGGATGTAAACAGTATCACATACTCAAATACACATTCACACGAACACACTATCACACACAAGTGCTCATGCAGACACAGAAACAAGTGAGCATGAGCAGACCAACACCTACACACACACACACATACACACACACACACACACACACACACACACACACATACACTTACCTGCGGATGAAGCCCCCACTGATGGCCATCTGTTCACGTTCATCCATCACCCGAGCCCCTGGCTGGCTGTTCACAACTCCATCCTGGTTCCCTCCCCAGGCCTGGCCCCCGCCCTTAATCCTACCACATACACATTTACCAGTCAGGGCGGCTGTAACTGCTCTCATGTATACTAGTGTTTGTGTGTGAACGTACAGTACGTGCCTGTGAATGTAAATGTATTTGAGTTTGCATTTGAGTGTGTGTGTGTGTGTGTGTGTGTGTGACAAAGTGTATGTTTGCACTGAAGTGTGAATGTGTACATGGGTGTCTATATTGTGTTAAGTGCATGTTTTCTTTTCACTATTGAAACATATACATGAATATATGTTCAGAATGCATTGCATAATATGACGTCAAGCCAATTCGTCAACTAAAAGCAACATGCCAGCCACGTATGATTAAGTTGCATACATGCATTTGCAATCTGTTAGTGAATAATTGATCCAATGAGCAGATCAATTGAATCGGAGCACAGTAAGCTCACATGTGGCTTGTGTTAGAAAGTAATTAAGGTCCTTTAAAGACTCAGAAAACCCTCTCCCACAAGCACATACAGAAGAGCACAAACAGAACATCGTAACAGACTCAAGACAGAGGTGACACAAACAATACACATACACACACATACACACACATAAATATATATATACAGTATATATATATAAACATGCAGAGTGAGAGGACATGCAAGGCAGAAACATACACAAAGTGACATGGGGAGGGAAAACATGTCAAGAGGAACAGGATCAGAGCACATCAACATGCTCTATCTATTAAAAGAAAGCCAAACAGTTAGATCCATGGTGAAAAATCAACCAAAAAAAACCCCAAAGTGAACAGTGTAAGTTATACATAGCTGTGATCAGCCCTTCATTTCATCTGGATGGATAGATCTGTAGGATGATTCACTGTATACAGTCAAATAGACAAATGTAATTCTTAGCGTTTGTTTTACTTTGCTTGGAGCATCTAATGAGTGGAGGCTACCACTGAGGACAACAGAATATACACTTTTTGGGCTATAAAGTTGATTTTGTTCACTTTTCAATGAATGACATCCCACTCTATGCAACATTGTTGTCTTGAGGTGGTAAGGCACACCCATCTGGTGCTCCAGACAGTTTATAACAATAAGTAAGAATTATGTTTCTTATGCTATTTGACCCAGGGCTGCCATATAAAAAGTCTAAATCCGATGAAACACATGACATAACCACAGGATTACGTAACAAGGGGCTCATGATAGGGAGGACCGGAGAGCTATAGAATAGACAAGATCTGAACCAAAACATATGGAAGCTGGACCAAAATGGACCAAATGGAAGCAGCAAACTCCTAATATACCTTTATGCGAAAAACCTAAGTATTTAATTCCAAAATCAGGAAGTGACTATTTTGTTTAAAAATGACCCGCTCTTACAAATGACTGCTGTGGTGCAAGTAAAGCCGATTATTTACAAGTTGCTGTGTCTGTTCAGCCCCGTTTTGGAGAAAAGAATAATCTTTTGTGAAATTTCTAACAATACACTTAATCTTCAGAGTGGATATTAAAAATTGGGGTAATACACAGTGAAGGCAAAGAAAAATAATACTAAAATGTACCATTCTAAGTCAGATCCAACACATAAAAGTAAGTTTTCCTGGTTCTGTTTTAGCCTTTCCCCAAGAAGAGAAAAAACAGCATATTCTGCACTGATACTTGACTTTACATGATCTGCATTCGGTAAATCATCATGACATCACTTTATTCATCCCCATAACTGTCTGAAAAAGCTACAAACCCAACACTAACAAATGTAGCACAGTATATGTATCAAAAATATGCAAAAAACAAAATCCAATAAACTAATTTATTTCTTGGTTGGTCGGCCACTTGTGTTTTCTATAGCTCTGAGATAGACAACTGTATACAGTACATTTATTGGTCCCAGAGTATTGAATGCTCAGACATGACCCAGTGGCCATAGTTTGGCTGTGGAGGGCCAGAGAACAGGAGTTCACACAGGAGTTTGGCAAAACTGGCGTTAGGATGCCAAATTCACATCAAAGCTGTAGACATAATCAGTATGGTGCACACAAGTGCAAACATAGGCTTTAATAGCTCGAGTTTGTGCTCAGGAAACAAGTTTGCCTCACTCTTGCATGACAGATTTCATTATGTAGGACAGTCCTGAGGGAGGAGAGGGAGGGAGCCACCTGAGGCGTCTTGTATTTACAACCTGTAGTCTGAGGGTCTTACGTCAATGGTGTGTTAAAGAGTGCGTTACAAAAAGTGTTTGATTATGCAATAACTGTACTGCAAATGGTTAAATAAGTGAAACTCTACTGCTCCACCTGTTGTATCACGTCTCATCTGCATGAAGAAAACCTTGAACGATATTAAGTGTTGCTTGCAATACAACCAAACAATGTGTACTCTTTGGATAATTTTATACAAATTACTACACATTCATGAGAATAAATACATAAGAACCAATTCATTACACTTTGGGGAATGATCTGAATGACCCATGTCAGTGCTTGGCTGAAAGTACCTGCTGTGTAATATAATGTCTTGTGCTTGATTATAATAGCTGCCAGTTTTTCTTTAAATGGGCTACAAGATCCCAGAGGTTATTTTTCTAAACACAGAGGATGATGTAATTAGTTAAAAGAAGTAAAAATATGGAGAACGCCAATACTTATAGGCTTTCAAATGGCAGCGAAATGACTAAAATGCAAATAATAATTTAGAAGAGAAGGCAACTAGTAGATTTATTCTTTGGTTGGACATTGTAAACAGCATGATGCATCATGCTGCAGGGTGTTAGGGTGGGTGTTTGGGTGCGGTTTGGGATGGGGGTGTTCCGTGGCCCAGATCCATGCTGATGCTGCTACCTGCTGGAAGAGAATCTCTCATCCAATGTGGAATGAAGGGCTTTTGAGGAAAACAGCCATTGAGGCTGGAGAGAAGAAAAAGTGGCGTCGGACCTGTTGTTGCAGATGTGTGTTTTTCATGCATGCACACAATCATCCACTCGATCTCAGTCTTCAGCAAACACACATGCATGCTGTGCAGGTGCCTGTTCAGAGGGTGTGTTGATGTGGCTACGGGCCTGACTGCTCACACCACAGTTCACCATGCTCTATACACCAGAAGCAGGCAGACGGATAGAGAGGCAGGTAGGCAGGCACTGAGACACATGCAGTCGGGCAACATAGGCAGCACCTACTTGTTACAGGGACATGAACATAGACCACAGAACTGTCCTAGATTGTTCAAATTCTTTTCTGCATCCTTCATGTCCTTATTGATTTGGTCCATCCCCTCCTCGATGCGCTCCAGTTGTTCTGATTATCAACACATTGTCATTTTTCCCAGCAAAAGAACGAAAGCACATGAGAAGAGAAGAAGAGGGAGGGGGAAGAAGTAGCGGGAAGAGGGAAGAGGGGGGGAGTAGAGAGAGGAAACAAAGGAAAAGAGACAAAAAAAGACATTGACTGTGACAAGAGAGACATCAGACATCACCACCACCACCACCACCACCACTACCAGCACTGGACAGGCAAGAGCGTGGGGCTCCTGGCCGGTACCTACTTTTTAATACATGGGCATATCAGACCACAGCATTGTCCTATATCTTTTAAATCTTTCTCGGCCTCCTTCAGGTCTGCGTTGACCTTGTTCATGCCCTCCTCGACACGATCAAGTTGCTCTGGTGAGGACAAAGGCATGAGAGTAGTGAAATAAGTGTGACTGGTTTGTTTTGAGGGTTGGCGCTCTACGCTACAGTGCAAGAGGCAAAATGTTTTGGCTAGATGCAGTAGGCAAAGCAGGCAACAAGCATTGAGAATACCTGGCTATTTCTGTTCACACAGTGAATAAAAAACTGACAATTTTTCCCTGCATTCTTCATGGCTGCAACAGCTTTTGTTTCCTACCACCATCCAAAGACATATATTGCTTTTTTAAGTATTTCATCTGTAGCAGTATGTGTCATCCAGTACCGCATCTGTACATGAGGATGTTAATTCGGCCACTTTGTCTGAATACCCCTGCACAGTAATAGATGACAGAGAGAATGAAAGAGACTGATAAGAAGAAATGTGAGGCTGAATACTCCCTTGATGATACAAAGTACAGGGGAACAACACCACAGATTGAAGTGGATCAGAAATTAGGAGGAAGAAAGAGTGAATTTAGAGGAGGCAGAACAGACAGAAACACATGAAATGTCTGTTAATGTGATGGCAAATGATTGAATGAGCAACAAATCATGTAATGAATGTGATGAAAAGCATCATTCAGGCACATGAAGTCACGCACGCTTCCTTACTCAGATGGTCAATGGGGCACACAGCTATAAAAGGCTGATTCAAGGTCAGTTCCACTTTCTGGCTGGTTAATGGTTATAGAGCAGGGTAGCAGCAATCTCCATCAGTGGAAAGGGGCATTTTGTCCTCCAGGGAAAACTCTTAAGGTTTGATAGGTCACATTGTAATGCAGAGGACACAAAACACAGCTTCAAGTTCTGTAGAAGTTTGTGCTACTGTTCTCTTACCAAGAGCTGTTGCAAAGGACATTTTCAGGTTTTCATATTTCATAGAAACACCTGCATATACTCAACAGATTGTCTCTACTTCTGATGGTAAATAACAATCTGGTTTTGGTTATTGTTTAAAGTTTAAATAATAAATTCATGCCGTGACCATTGAACTTGTAACAGCTGGGGCTGTACCCCAGCGGATTCCCCAGTGTCTCTTGTGTTTCCCCCTCTGTATTTCTAGTGCTCCTCTGTCTGTCTGTGTGTCTGTTGGCGTTCCCTTCCTCACTCTCCTTGGCTTCCTGCTTCACCTGCACACCTGCCATCCATCATCTCATCTCCTCTCCAGTATATCAACCGTGGCTGTTTACCCACTCTTCGCCAGATTGTTGTTGCAACCACAGTGATAGCAAACGTTTTCAGGCCAACTCAGTTTGTGAAATCCTTGTGTCACACTTTTAATTGAATACTAACCCGTTTCCCTTGTGTCCCAGGATCATCTCACTCCTGCCTGCCAGCTGCCTCCTAGCTTTCAAGCTACCCCTGCCAGCTACGCTTCCCCTCATTCCCCACACACCTCTGTTTCCCCTCTCTTCACCTGCTGCCACTAGATCCCTTTCTCCATCATCACTCCAAGCCTAGAACTCCTGCAATAAACCTTTTTTTTTTCTTAACCAACACCACTCTGTCCTGGTCCTGTGTTTGGGTCCCTCCTGAGTTCTTAACAGAACTGACCTGAAAACTTATTTCCAAAAGCTGAGTTTTATATATATCTATTGGCATTTACTGACAAAGTGCTGCACAAGACAGCTAAATGGCCTTCGATATTAATCCCTGGCAAAGAGAGGGATTGAGTGCAGGAGGAACGAGAGAGAGAGAGAGAGAGAGAGAGAGAGAGAGAGAGAGAGAGAGAGAGAGAGAGAGAGAGAGAGAGAGAGAGAGAGAGAGAGAGAGAGAGAGAAGCATGGTTTATCTCCTCAGCTTCAGCCAGCCAGGCCAGACTTAACAACATGCCTCCTCCCCTCCGTCTGGGGATTATAGACTGAGGGCCTCCCTTCCCTTCCTCTCTACTGGATAGCCAGACACGAGTTCAACCAATTAGAACGTAAAGTGATTCAAATCAAGGAGTAACAGGCATTTTCCACAGCTCTCATGGTAGGAAAAGCATAGGTGTTACCAATAACATTAACAATGCCTCTGTTCTATTCAAATGTCCTAGTAAGCCATGACAGTGTGACAGCACGTACAACACAAGGACCCTGAAACGAGCGTGGAAATAAGGTGTCACTGGAACAAGCCATAATGCTCCACTCCAGTGAACAAACAGATGGACAGACTGCGATCTCCAGTTATACATTTTATGCAATTAATAGCTATTATCATGGACAAAACCCCTACTACGCTCTCTGTACATTTTCAGTCTGCAGGAGCTACAGCCACCGCATGTTTGTGTGCTGCTGGCTTCAACGCTGCAAGCAGTGAGGGCTCACTGAGGCGGAGATGCAATCCATCAGCCCTGACTGAGGTGTAATTCAGGTCAACATGCATGTAACAGACAAGCAGGGAGGGTCTCATTAGCTGCAGTGAGACCTCCACTACAGGTAATACATCACTGCAAGAAATTACAAATCCCCTCCTATGTATGACCTCTGTATGTGTGTGTGTGTGTGTGTGTGTGTGTGTGTGTAAAGGGCAGAGGGATTAGTTACACCCCAGTTTACAGCTGAACAAGACTGTATTAATTACCACAGACTTGGTAAGTTATTACTTATGAGTCTTTTATTTTCCTTTTTTAACCATATAAAGAGGGGATTCTTGATGTAAATAATATGGCAAACATGAGTCTTCAGCAGCGACAGGCTTGTGTACTTCAGTTGGAAGGAAAGATGGGGAAGAGACAGAGAGAATGAGGACAAGAAATAGCTTCATCATTATTGTAACCAAAGTGATCTTCAGGCAAAGGAACAGGGGGAGAAAAAGTAGAGGTCAGGAGATAAAAGGTAAGGTAATAAGAGCAGGGGCTGATGGGAATAAAGTGAAGGAGTATGAAACAGAGAAAAGGACAGAAGAAGAGGGAGAGAGGAAGACAGATGGAGGATCAGGTATAGAGGACGTTAGCCGAGAGGCAGAGGTAATTTAAATCTGTGAATTGATTGCTGTCCTATGACAACAGCAGTGTGCTGTGCACTGTGGCAGCTATTACTCTGGAGGGAAGAAGACAGGGGGGGTTATCTGTTCCTTTGACAGGCCAATTAGGCTGCTCTTTCATGCATGGAACTAAGCACAAGCCTTTGGTAATATATGTACACACACACATCCGCCACACTAACTAACTCACTAACTCCTCTACACAATAAATGTGACTTGAATCTACATGACTACAAGTATGGTATTTCCCTTCAAGTTTTTAAACATTAGTCTTTCTCTCAACCTCAAGCAAATCCATCTAGCAAATGTTGCAGATGTTGAGATATTTTCAAAGGATGAATAAAAGGTGGCACTAGATGACAAGTCAGAGGATCACCAAAACAATTAGGACTATTCCTCTGGGCACTATACATGTCTGACAATCAGTTCAATAGTTGTTGAGATATTTTAATTTGGACCAAAGTGGTGGACTAACATTGCCATAGAGCTATGCTGCTAGCATGGCTAAAAAGGATTGATCGGACATTCCTCCGTAACCTTTGAGCACCATTTGGTTCCTCATTACAAAAAAATATCTCTTAAGGGTTCCTTGTAAAATCCTATATTTGAAGTGAGTTTCTAAATCTTTTTTTCATGCAGTTTTTCATGGGACAGTCTGGACAAGGACCCCTAAGGACCCTTAAGTCCCAAAGAATAATACTTTTAACAGTGTGTCCTGCTCGGTGTAAATGTCTCGTTGCCGTAGACTGAACCAAGTGACAGAAATAGCTTATGACCTGTTTTACACTGAAGTGTAAAACAGTCATACGAGTAGCATACAGCAACACATGAGGATGTGTTAATTTGCTACTTTGCTTTGCATTCGTGGTTTTTGTGATCTTGGTGTTGCCGAGGACAGTGACTTGAGGAATTATTAGTTTGAAAAGATCCAATCGAAGAATCGTGACTTGTTATAGTTGTCTGAAGTTTATATGTTGAGTTGGCTTTTTGATGTAGAGATTTGTGTTTTGGCAAGATTTATAGGAGATGCTTGGCAGCTAAGGCTAAGCTAAGCTAACACTGTATCCATCAAAACAGGA
Source organism: Thunnus maccoyii (assembly GCF_910596095.1). Classification (NCBI taxonomy): domain Eukaryota; kingdom Metazoa; phylum Chordata; class Actinopteri; order Scombriformes; family Scombridae; genus Thunnus; species Thunnus maccoyii. The sequence continues at coordinate 9,772,941 of NC_056533.1, read as the reverse complement.
CATTTCTGTCATGTAAACTGAATGCTCTGAAATACTCTCCTTTTGAATTTGTGGAACTGAACATTATGATTTGTCATGTGGCCATCCTGGTTATTGTCTAGTGTCTTATAAGCCCATATGGGCTGGTACCAGAAAGGTGCAGGACACTCAAATAAAGAAATTAATCAATCACTCAATCAATAGACCCAACCATCACTTGGAGAGTTTTCTCAGACTTAACAAATCTTCTCCAGAGGCTCAGAAGCTATTATAAACCTGCTTTCACAGGCTGAGTAGCAGCCTACTCCCCATGATGAGTAATGGAGTGCCCCTTTAATTCTTAATCATGGAACAAGTCAGAAACAGGGCAGAACTTGAGAGTATGTGGAGGAATATGATAACTAATCATTATTTCCCCTCACAAAAAAGATAATGTTAAAGTATATTGATTACCGGCTGACCTCTGACCTCTCTCAGTCAGTCAGTGGTGTCCTGGAAAACACAGCAACCAGGTTTCAGAGAGCACAGTTAAAAGCACTGATGTATTTGTTTTACAGCAGTTTATATACTTGTATATTGCTTAAAAGTACTTAACAAAGCTCACTACATAATCACATAATAACTGAGATTAACAAAATATATATTAAATAGCAAATAAGCATAAAAGTGTAGTATTGGGAGGCAAAGCAGAAGTCTAGCACATCAGTGACATCCAGTATAATCATGTTAGCCACATTAGCTCAGACTGCAGCTGATGTTCCATTCCAGAAATAAACTGCTCCTCTTCTTAAGTAACTATAAAACCATGAAAGTCATTTCATTTTCTTCTGTGTTGTAATTGCACTGGGACTCTACAGAGTTATACTGGATGTTCTACTGATGACGACTCTCCCATTATACAGCATAAAATAGCAGCGAGAGAATTGGGCAGGGAGCAGATTAAAAGTGAAGACAGATGTTAAGCGAGATAGTGTTACGTGATCTTTCCCTACCAACTTACCTCCCTGCTCATCCAACATGACCAGAGTCCTGATGCCCGCATCTTTACTCTAACAGAAAGACAGAAAGAGAGATGAAAAGAGGAAAAAGAGGAAGAAAAGTGAGGGGAAAAAAGAGGAAAAATGTGACAGATCAGTGAAGGTCAACAGAGTGGAACAGAGCAGAGCTGTTACAACATCAGAGGTGAGTCGAATTACAATTGGCAATCACTTTTTAGAGCGTGACTGATCTTGTTTGGTACAGCGGGAACCGCTTGACTTTTGAGGAACAGTTTGACATATTGGGAAATATGCTCATCCTCTTTCTTGCCGAGAGTTAGATGAGAAGATTGGCACCACTCTCATATATGAAGCCACATCCAGGGGATAGTTAGCTTAGCTTAGCATAAAGACTGGAAGCAGGGAGAAACAGCTCAAGGTTAAAAAAAACACAACTTTGTGATGTATTTCTTTGATTTATACAAAAACCAAAGGTTATAATCGATGAGCCTTGCCAGGCAAAGAGCAGAGATCTAGGAAATCACTGAGCCCATCCAAGAAAAAGTCCAGCACATAACTCTCCATAAAACCACAACTTCTGTTACTTTGGTTTTCGTAATGATTATACAAATGAGATATAATTTTATCATTTTAATTAGTGAGCTTTAGAGGTTCTGGTAGGTGGATTCTTTTACCTTTGGATAGAGCCAGGCTAGCTGTTTCCCCTTGCTGCCAGTGTTTATGCTAAGCTAAGCTAACCACAACTCCACAATTAGCATACAGACATCAGAATGATTGTCTCATCTAACTATAATAAGCGTATTTTCCAAAACTATATATTGGGTAGTTAAACTAGCTACACCTCAACAGGAAACTGCTAATTATGCACTGATGCATCAGAATTAACAATCTAATAATTTAATAATATATCAGTCACAAGAACCAGTTTTCAGCAGAACCAGGTCATAACTTTGATACTACAAGTACAGTTTGAGTGTACTTTTAGTTTTTTAAGTAGGAATTTTAAGTAGGAATGCAGAAATGTTATTTGTAATGAAGTATTTTTACACAGTTGTAGCCTATTGCTACTTTTACTTAATAAAGTATCTGAGTATTTGTTCCACCACAGATGGCACACCTCCTGAAACCTGAAAAAATCTGAAAATGCCACAAATATATTCATGCACGATCCTGCAAAGATTCTCGGGATAAACTCGTCCACCAAATGGCATGTGCTATATTTGTTATGTTCACTGGGCTGGTAGCAGAGATTTGTTGACAAAGCTCCAGTAATGTAACATTCTGATTTGGCTTACAGAGTTGGCACAAGCTCAGACACACAAGCAGGCACACATGTACGGACCAAACATCCACTCATACACTGTTATTTCTCTGTGCATGCATACACTGGGCTTTTCATCACATAATAACACAGTTCAGTAAGCACACAATAACTACATTAACCACTGTGCAACTGACAAAACAACAGCTTTGTGCTGTCCGTGAGCCTGAGACTTCCTCCGACAGATATTAAAGTCCAAAGGCCGTTCAGTTCATGCATCAGCTATTTTGGATCAAAGTGTGCTCTGACCTTCTTGGAGCGGTGATAGATAGAGACCAGGGCTGGAGGCCAGTTAGACATGCCATTGATATTAGTATCAATCAAACTGACTGTGAAAAGATCTGCCAGTGGCCATGGATCTGTTTCAGTGTGAAGTTAAATTGCTACTGATGAATGATTGCTCAGAAAGTATAACGGAGTCGTTTATTTAGCTTTACAGAAAACTAAATGATAACCATATAACCCTCAGCATGGGAACTTGGTGAGGAATTGTTTGTTTACCTACTAGGAATTATGGGAAATCAAAGACTTGCGAGGGCCGTCGTGGCTCCAGAGCTACAGGACAGGATATCTGATCACGCCAACTGGCATGAAGTGATGCGGTGACATCACTTCTTTCTGCATGGCTAGTTAAAACACACACACACACACACACACACACACACACACACACACACACATGCAAACATACTATCAGGTCTTTTTTACACTTTGCTGTGATACAGTGAGTCCTACAGTCTCTGTTATGTTTTAACAGCTACTCCCAAAATAATTTGCCGCCCAGGAAATGGAATGTAGAAGGAGCTGACGACTTTTCAAGAGATTAATAGGGATGAATATTTTAAACTCATTTCATCTTTCTTTTTTTGTTCTTCATTTCTTTGAATAGCAGCATTGCTGCTGTAAAGCAATCCATTCAGAATATTTTGTGATTTTCAAGCACATTTAGTTGACTAATAAGGTCAGTTTTAATGTAGCCTTTAATTTTTCTTTTAATTGACAGATCTAGTCAGATGTAAAATTCTCTTTGACATGCGAGTAGTTATGTTTTGTCCAAAACCTTTGTTGTCTTGGTGAGGTGTAGTAAACATGCTGGTAAAACATTCAGGGGGTGTCTGTATCAGTTACCATCATCAGAGTAAATTATTGCCAGTTTTCTCTGCTTAGATAAAGTTTTTTTTCTTTGTGTCAAAGTCCATATAGGCAAGAAATAGGAAAATGAATAATACAGAGAACACGGGAGTAAGAAAATAGACCAAGGCAAATAAAGCAAGCAAGAGGTCTGTGGATATTAAGACAGAGTCCTTGGTGGACTGGTATTGATTTTTCATTGAGATATCCGCTCTGCTGTCTCCTGGAATCTGTTCTAATTCAGCCACTGTGGACGCCTGCACCAGGATAAAATGTGTCCATGTATATTATTCACTTCTGTGCAACCACAACAGATAATGGCAGTGAATTTTTTAAATTGAATTAGAATTAGAATTGTTTTGTCAAAATAGTTATAATTCCAACTCAAGGTCCACTAACTAGCTTTTTCCGAAGCTTTCAACTGTATCATATGATCATCATTATTTTGGTTTGGGTTTACAGTACAGCTACAATAAAATGTCCATCATAAAAAGCTTTTCAGCCTTTTATTCTAGTTTGTCCTAAAACAAATGAAAACCACTACAAATGTAAATTAATTTACTCGTCTGAATTGGCAAACCCATCCTTTCAATTGCTGTTTGGACCTTGGTTAGCAAACGTAACTAGGCATGGCATGCCTGTCAAGCTTTGGATTTCTCAATATGTCAAAGTGGTGTATGTGAGGCTGTAGTATGAGCCATATCTGTACCATGAGGCTAGAGGCTCCTGCTCTTTACTGGATTTGGGGAGGTTAACACTCCAGAAATCTCAGCCAACGTTACCTGAGAGCACTATTGCCAAACACACTGGTTAGTCGCCATCCAAAAAGCCTCTACAGGCCTCTTGAAACATACTGTTGAAAATATGGGCAGTGTGTAGCTAAGCTAAGAAGCCAAACATGGTTATGTTACAATGAAATAGTCTGATCTTACGTTTTTCCTCACCATACTATGATTCAGCTGGAAGCGTTAAAAAAGTCAGTTGGAGACAAGAGTTTTGAACGCCCTATTTTTTTTTCCCACTTGCATTTTGCAAAGACCCGCCCTACTCTGCCTCTGACTGGCTAGTACTCGTTGCCTTTGCTGGTTAGGTTGGTTAAGTTTAGGCATGAAGAGTGAGATGGTTAGAGTTAGGGTCAAGCCCCCAGGAACAGCACCGGGCTTTGACACCAATTTGACATAGTAGCCAAACCTTGGAATTACAAATTCCGGGTCCGACAGGGGCCCAAAAAGTATTTTTCTCTCACACAATCATAGGAAAAGGAGCAGCTGTAAAACAGTGGATACATTTTTTTTGAGCGTCACAACCCTGTGAAATGACATTTTGAAAGTCTAGAAGAGCCTCATATTTTAATTGTTTTAGCCCCATTCAAGTTGGTTGGAAGGCTAACCCAGAAGTTAGCTGTCTCAGCTTGCAGAAGTCTCTAGTGAGCATGCTCTATGGGTGTATGGGGCACATGGGGCCCATAGAGCATGCTCAGTATGTTTTCATCCAGGTAATTTCTTTACAGCGGAGGAGGCTTTCTTGGCTTCATGCACCACTGAGCAACTTTCATAGGAATAAACGCCTCAGACGCTGTATCCAGTTCTCTTTATACATCCATGGTTAGGGTAAGAATATCAGGGGGAAGAGCCAATCAGAGGCAGAGTAGGGACGGGTCTTCGCAGAGTGGGAAAAAAAACAACGCATTTTAAACCAACTCATGTAGCTAACGTTAGCTAGATAGGTACAGCTGTTAAAATCTGCTAGAGACAGTTACCATTCCAGCCGGCAAAATCATAGGCTAAAAATGAATGCCTTTGTTCACCACATTTGTTTGAAAAATTACAAAGAATTTCAGAGGGTGAATTTGTGACCATTATAATGTGAACTTCATATTAAAGTTTACAAGCAGATGTCCCTACAACAACCACGTAAAGGATCATTTGAAACAATTCTTTAAACAAACAGATTTGCATTGGTAACAATACTAATACATATTGTAAGTATTAGTATTAATAATAATAAGTTTTCTCAGTTTTAGAAGAAAATTAATATTTTAAGACTGAAAAGAAGGAATTAAATGATTTACTAACGGTGAATAGTTACAGTGCAGTGGCCTGCATCATATCATGTCCATCTTGTGTAATGTACTCTGACTTTAGGCCTATTGCTGTTCATCAAATCAGATCTCTCATTTTACAAATCTGCTCCACAGAGACATTGGATTTGGACCGAACAGGCTTTTACTATCAGTCTGTCCATCTATCCCTATGTTCATTCATGGTCGCTCTCATATTCATCTCTCTCTATTTTTTTATTTTATTTTCTTTCTTGCAGGCCGAATTTAAAGATAACAGTTTTCATAACAACTTTAATCTGGATCTTTCTTGGTAAAACCTTTTTACAAAAATACATTAAATGTGTTGCACTACAAAGTTCTTTCACTTCCAATAATTCAGTGACCCACATCTCTCCATTGCAGATGCACTTTAGATACTGTACATAAGATTTATTCTACTAATGCATAGATTTTGAATACATAAACTGATGTGAACTGGATAAAAACAAAAGAGAGAAGACTTTTATAATTTGTAACACATTGAAATCTTCTTGACTGTCAGACTGCTGTTGGCCTCAAACTACCCTGTGCTATGTAACACGAAATATCTTACATGAGAATTCTCAGACATAATGGTACAGGCCCCGATATATCAGTCATATTAGCCACTCATTTAAATTTTAATAGTGCCTGAAGCCTTAAACCTCATCCCTGCTTGGAGTTTATTTATGAGGGAGCGAAGCACCACGGTACATGTGTCAGTCAGCTGATGGGAGGAGATATGCTCAGACATTTCCTGCTATCTTACAAAACAAAGGTCATCTCGTAGACGTGGCGAGAATGATTTACGGGTCACATCTGCATGAGACAAGGACACATTGTATCACTCACTGTGATTGTCACAGTCTGGCCACTACATTACATTGTTAGAAAGTTGTTGGGTTTTTTTGTTTATGGAAATTAAAAGTAATGAAGGTCAATGTCCTCGAGTGTTTTATGGCTTTCTACATCAGTTATTACAGATGTACTTTACATACTGAGTCAGTAGCAAACCAAGAAATATCTGTTTATTATTTGCTCTGGAAGTTTTCTCAGATTTACTTTTGCACTTCACATAAATTGATTTCACAGTGTTGCTCTCAAATGTAAGTTCATGCATTTCAAATGAGACTCCATGCATATAGCGGTATAATGAGACAGCATGGATTTCACATTTACATTTTAGGTATTAGGCTGATGATCTCAACCAGAGCGACTTACAGAATACAAAAGTAGAAGAAGCTTTAACTTCAGCAGGCTCATCATCATTACAACAAAAAGATAGTTAAGTGAGTGAGCGCTGCAGTGCGGTGACGGTATGGGTGTTATCCTTAAAGGATCACGTAAGCGAAAAGTTCTAGAAAAGGAGAGAAGGCTTAAAGAGGGTTAGATTTATCTACTGGTTGATTTATTCTCTGTACACTTGAATGAATGTAGAATTATTAAGAATGTAGTAGCGCTCCAGATGTGTCATTTTTCACAACATAAATGCATGGATTATAAAGTGTAATCAGAATTATTTTCTGTGGTCTCAGTGTGGCACCAAAACAGCAGGAGTAAGACCACACAGAGTTTGAGCATAATCATCCTAAAAATGAAATAATGACTCTAAACTCTTCTGTTACAGCAGGGCTATTTTTCACTCATTTTCATTTAGAAATACATTGATCCAATTGTTAATGATATTACTGGTTATATTTATTGGTTAGACTAACCAAAAACACAAGAATAGATATCAGTAGAAATACACTGAAATCATCAGAAACATTGTATAAAGGAATATCATTAAATTGTTCAAGCAAACGTCATGAAGAAAACAGGTTTTCCAGAACAAAAACTGTTGTAAGAAATTAAGAAGCGCAAGACAACAACAAAGAAAATCTGATATTGGAGAAAACTGTTGAATTTAATGTGTTGACTGACCAGAACAGCCTCGACTAGATGCCATCACTGTCACTTTTTTAGCAGAGCATTACACAGTATCAAAACTCTCTCCAGACATACATTTACTTGGACGATGTGTTATCTGAGACAGTTTCGGTGCAGAATCAGACCTGGACAGGTATCACTGCACAGATCACTGGACGTGTGTGCTCCCTGCTCTGGCTGCTCTCCACTTATTCAATTAGTGTAAGCTTCACTACAGAATAAGCCTTTGTAACACAGAGGTCACGGAGCATTAGCATGTGCTCACAGTTTCCTACGAGAAGGAAAAGTGCACTGCACGGTCACTTTCATTACAAATGAATATAGCAAATACAAAAATAGCAGACTTGGTGAATCTCTCTGTGAGTTTTGGTAACATTGATGGAGAGTCAGGAGAATAATTTAGAGATCTGTTTATGTCTGAGGAGTGCCAACTAAAGAGGGAACTTTCTTTTGTACTTAAAATGACAATTTCTTCCCCATGCATGCCATAGTTTGAACACTCCACTGTACCAAAAACTGGCATGTTCTTTGTTTCGTCATGAACGGAGAGGCTTAACAACTTTCTGTTTTATTTTTAGTGTGCATGTAAGGAAACTACTGTCAACATGCAGAGTAATAAGAACTGTCAGATGATGAATGCTAAAAATCAAATTACTTGTGAAAAAGACATTTTCAGGCTATAAGCTCAAATAAACCCGAAGATAGTTTTATATTATCTGCAGTATGTTATAAGAAGAGGCATGTTGACTCTCATCCATAATCCATGCTGTGTTATTGCTTCATCCCAGTTTATATTGAGCCTGTTTCTCCAGAGAGATGGTAAGAGAGCGGAATAGAGAGCATTTCATCAGACAGAGAGAAGAAGCCAAAACATGACATTGTAGCTGTTTGTCTCAGTGTCTTTCCACTAGTTTTCAACTTGAGAGTCGCAGTCCAGGAGCATCACAAGCCATCGCACTCTGAGATAAAAAACTACAGGACATTTCCAAGTCAGCATCTAACAGTAGAATCGAGCAAATGTCATTCCCTTGGCATTATCTTTAAAGGTCGAAATTCAGCCACTGCCAGTGAAAAGGTTTGTCTGTCCAGCAGGTCACTGTCCAGGTCAGCCTCAGGTCTTGCTCAGTCCCTCGCTGCTTTGTCTCATTAAGACATAGTGGCTGGTCAAGGGGTTAGAGCAGGGCCATGTCTCTGGAGCCAGTGGGAATAGAACAGGAACTAAAGGTCCAACACAGACTGATGGCGATGAAATGCCAGTAAAAAACAGTATCAGCTTGCATATTGATTCAGTTTCTTGCCTCAAGAACTCAAAATTCCACCTGAACTTAAGAAACAAGCTACAAAAGATATAAAGGAGCACTTCCTGTGTACAGACTACGTCAAGACAAACATCTTAAACTATAAGTGAGTGAACATACAAACTCTTCATCATGTGTCTACAGTGTTATAAGAACATCATTTCCAAAGTGACAAAATGACCTGGCTGGCTGTACAAGATATTTTTGCTGAGCCCCCTCTTATACCTCTAATATCTCGAAACGTACAGCATGATGAAAAAACCCGGCGCAGACACCTGGCTGTTCAACCCTCCATTAAGCTTCTACAGATGGTCACTGTGCTCGTTGTTCACACTCCTCGGACACAAAGCCCATTTCTCGTTCAAATTCAGCGAGCACTGTAGCAGAACATATGGCTGTAAATGCACAATGACGATATGAGAAAGGTAATGGATCACTGCTGTTTCATTCAAACACACCTGTGTCGTGAAATTCAGGTCTGTTAACAGGTTACTATTGAAATGTGTGCTGTATCTAAACTTTTACTTCAGAGGAGCCTTTTAGACTAAAGATTTTTTATGATGTGAAGAGTATTTCTGTTTTTGTTTATCAAGTTGTGACTATATTATATGTGATGTTTATGGGCTGGGTAATAAATCAATTTAATATCAATATTGTGATGTAAGATTTGCTATCTGGTTATTGTAATATCAAGACACTGTATCTCTTCCCCTTCACTCAAAAATGTGTTTTTCTTCTTGTTCCTTCAGTTGGATGTTTGAGCTTCACTGTGCAGAGTGATGTATGTGCAGTTTGACACTAGAAGGATTTTTTCACTTTCATCTGCTGAAATTCAGTCAGTATCACCCAGTGTAATCTGGAAATTTTATCTAATCGTTTCCCAATTGATTTTACTGTAAAGAAAATTACTATATGTGATATACAGCATATCACCATTGTGATAGGACATTATATACAACATGATAGAAGATGGTATTTGCCTGTCCTCTGTGAAATGTTTGCTTCATGAGAATATGTTTAAAATGTACTTACTGGAGCCATGATAGGAAACCTTTTCTCATTTAATACACATTTCCCTTTGCTGCTGTTAATCATTGCTTTACCTCAAACATAAGGTGTGAATGAATGTATGGGTACAGGTTAAACTATATACTGGTCTCACTCTGTACAGCCAATCCAGGCTTCTTTTTAATTATTCAGCATGAGAGAGATGTTGGTAAATGTCAACAAGTGAAAATACCAAAACGAATTGTTGTTTGTGCCATATATGAGTAAGCCTGTTCCCTCTCTGCTGTGTGTCACTGGACTCACCTCCTCAACCAGAGCCAGCATACGCCGAGTGCTCTCCAGAGACTGCAGGGAGAGAGAGAGAGAGAGAGAGAGAGCAGATGATAAGCTGAACATCCACAAAAGAGCAAATACAGACGCACAGTACAGTACATCACCTGTGAGAAATATCACAAAAACATCTCAATGTGTGAAGATGAAAGATTGAGGTTTTGAACAAAACATCACTAATATTCTATATTCAAAGATGTGAAGACAAATTAATGACACTTGGTTGCATAATTAGACTTGATTATTCCTGATCTGATTTCTACCTTTTGTTCGCTAACTTTCTGCCCTCTAAAACTCAACCATTTCTTAAACCAAACACCTTTTCATTCCTAATCCTCATTCCACTCTCTCCCCATTGTAATCTCCTCATCTCCTACTTCTCCCTTGCCCCTCTGTTGCTCCACCCATCCATCCATCCATCCATCCATCCATCCATCCATCCCTGCCTTACTTGTTTCTCTCTTCCTTCCCTCCCATCACTTCCTTGGAGCCTCTTGGCCGTGCATTATCTCCTCATGAATGTTTAATAAGGCCATTTGAGCTGCTCTATTATTCCGCGGCACAGAATTATCTCCTCTTCCTGAGCTCCTCTCAACTCATTAAAATGGCAAAGTTCTTCCTTCCCCCCAAAAAAGCACAGTTTTTGATGAAAGAGACTACAGAGAGGAAGAGAACAAATCGCTTAAACAAGGGAGGGTCACATTACAGCAGCTGTGTCTGTTTGCCTGGAGGGTTTGGGGATACATTTCTGTCCTCATGAGAACAGGCCATTTTGAAATGTCAAATTATAATTATCACTTCATAAACCAAAACCAGTTTTGACTGTAGACCAAGTTTTACAAATAACACAATTTATCTGTTTGTACCAGAGAGTTCCACTTCTCTGTTTTTTTCTGTTTCTGTTTCAAGTTTAATTGAATTGCATGTTTTTAGACGTGAGGTTAGATGTGCAAATGTTCATGAAGACTGATTGATTGACTGATTGATTGAAGATTAACTACCTGGGATACAACCCTCTGTCTGGATTTTCAGTATAAAATGAAGGGTTGACAAATACAATTCAATCATAATTTGACTGGAGGCTGGTGCTTATTAAACCCAAAAAAAGAGTTGAAATTCATTTCAAATACAGAAGATTATATGTTTCAAATGATAATAAATGGCACACTTTTCTTATTGAGATTAGTAATGAAATAATTTGCAATTTAAATAGTTTAAATAAGAAGTAATATTTTGGGCTGTTATTGTAGGTTTTCTAAAATGTATTAAATGCAATGAAGTTGGATAATTATAACTAGATAACAAATAAATGAGAGATTTATAAGTTAGATCTCTCCAGCAGCCAGTTCAGCAGATAACACAAGATCATATTGAGTCACTTTGAGTTGCAGCCAAAAATATATTTTTTCTGGTCCTGAGGGAAATTCTGTGAATTGTATTTACTTGAAAAATATAATGTGATGTTTTATCTTTCTTTTCAATATCAGAGCAGACAACAGTGTTTTCGTGTGTGTCATTGTGTAAGCTTGTTGGTCCGTGTGTACACAGGTGTGTATGTGTGTCTTCTACAGTACCTCATCCGCTATCTGGTCCGCGCGTGTCTGCAGGTCGGCCAGCTCATTGCGCATGTCTGCTTCATCTGCCATGACGACTGTTGAACTTTGACCTCAAACAAGAAAGACTGAAAGAAAGAAGGACAGAGAGACTGGAGGTTAGTACACCAACAGATGTTACTGTATGTCCAGCATGTGAACTACAGTGTAAGAAAGAATTTCACCGTCTAAAAATCACTAGATTTCTGGATAAAATAGTTAAATTATATGTGACTTGTTTGAAACACCATTCACTGTGGCCAGTGGGCTCAAATGTCTGTTTCCTATACTTGTCAGTCCCCAACAACCTCACAGATACATATTTACTCATCATCAATATAATGTACAGGCAGCACAGCTCTGATCCTTCATTACTTCCGTTGTGAGATCTTTGAACTGTTGTAGCTGAGTCAAGTTTTCAAACTTTTTTGTGGCAGTTTCTGTTCTCAGCTGTTGCCAGATTCATCTTTTGAAAGATTGTTCAGTAACAGCAGAGTCACAGACTCAATCACTCACAGCAACTAGTCTTGTCACAGTGTCATTTCAGAAAACACTGAAGGACTTTGAACACTAAACTTGACACCTGTGTCAACCCTGAAGTTGTCGTTTGTCAAAGCACCATTTCACAGTGCAATGAAAGAGAACCACTTTTAGGTAGATCAGGAACTATGTTTCAATGCAGGTAAAGTTCCTGTGTTCCCTAAAAGATTCCTGGAAAAGTTCCTGCGATCACAGAAGCCAATAATCAAGTGTGAAAAGCGTTTGTCGTTACAAGTCACTGTCAATAGCAGGGAAAAAGACCATCAACGCATGAGACCAAACAATGTTTTAGAAATAAAACAAAGGCACCAGAGTTGATGACTGAGCGAGAGAGAAATGCAACCTCATAAGCAAAAGTGATGAATAATTTACTGTTTAAAACACCGTAGGTAAACAGGTTCTGCTTCTGTCTACAGCCCCAGTCACTCACACAACCATACATGTGCATGTCTGGACAAGAAAAACATCGCGAGTTGAAACCTCCACCTCGCTGACCCTGAATTTCCTCCTCAGGGATCAACAGTGAATCGAAATGAACGAGGTAGGAGTGGCATCGCTCTAACAGTTAGAAGAAAAAGTATCAGGACAGAGACAGAGGTCTATTTTTGTTCCTCTGATGCGCTGCCAGACAGTGTTTCATATAGCCACACACAGTAGAGCTGGAGGTATGGTCCATGAAAAATACATGTGGCTGTTACTGTGCAGGCTGACAGAGCTTCACGCTGCTGCTGCTGCTGCTGCTGCTCAGGACAAAGGTGACGAGGGCTGAGGAGACCAGCTCAGTCTCTGTTTCCTTCATTGCTTCTCTCACTCCTTGTCCTTTTTCTGCTGCTGTATGTCTGGACAATCAAGCCTTTAATGAGGGAAATAATCTGCTTTGGTCCAATCAGATCTCATTTGTGCCTCGAGTGCATTTTTGTTTTTATTGCACAAATCATATTGAAGAGTTTTTGTTCTAATGTGGCTCATTGCTGATATAAATTTAACCACCAAGCAGCTTTCAGCTCAGGGATCATTAAAGCTTTATGTAATGTAATCTACTGCAATATACAGTATAGTGATGGGACCAAGAGACCACTGAGTTTTGGTCTCAATCAGCTACTGAAGCTGTAGGAAGAGACTGTCAGTTTTATTAACCTGCCAAGACAAAACAACATTTCCAAAACCAGATTTATAAGGATAAAAGTGGAATATCATCATGCTAAAACATCAGTGTTCTAGGCTTACTTTAAGTTGCTTTATGTTTATATTTCATTTTACATTATTTTAATGCTTTGACACTGTTAAACTCTAACTTGCTGTTAAAATAGGTAACACAGCTGGTGAGTTTTGTTGATGTACCAGTTTTTGGGACCTAAAAAGTTCATTTTCTGCTCAGGCCTGAAGCGTCCATCAGTCAGTCCCTGTCAGGACAACTCTGAGGTGAGGAGACACAAGGTCAGTTAGAGCCACAGCTGGATGTTTGATAAAGTATCTCCTTGTTGTACCCCGCCCTCTGTCTGTCTGTCTGTCTCTGCCTCCATCCCAGCAGAGTCGTCAGGCCGGTTAATAATTGAACATGTGCCGGGAAAAGAGATGGAGGGAGGGGAGGGGGGGAGGGAGAAAAACAGCCTTTTGAAAGTGCTTCTCTCCTTCTTTCATGCTCTCTCCCTCCCTCTCTCTGCGTGTGTGTTTTTTTTTGTTTGTTATGCCTGGTGCACAGTTGCACTTTCAAATATTTATGTGGAAATTTTACATTTTAGCCGTTTGGCTGACGCTGTAACCTGGAGCACCTTACAATGAGTGCAACAGCAGAATAAGCATCAGTTCATAGATCAGCAACATCACAGGTGACCCGTAGCGAGGAGACAAAGAAAATGTCAAAAGAGGGCAGCACAAATGCCAAATCCATCACATGGTTCAGGTGGTACAAGAGGCAGCTGCTCATATGATTTTACCAGTCAAACATGACTTTTTCTGTTGAAAAGAACTGCTCAGGTATGAATGATTGAAAAAAATGAAGTTTCCAAAATGGAAAGGATTCAGGAATGATTATATCCATAGCAATGCTCACTTCATGCCCACTTGTTGTGTTGTCAATGGCAACAGTATTGATGATCCGGTGATGCATGTTCCATTAAAAAAGACTGTTCTGTTAATGTACTGTAATGAAACATGTCACACTACATTTACAGACCTTAAACACAATAACTGAATATAACTAAGTACTGTGTTGTTCACACATGTGCTCTCACATGCTCAATCGTGTCTTTCGCTGTTGCTCCTCACCATGTTTATCTTCTCAGTGTAGGTTTCTGCTGTTATTGATCAGTCGCTGATTGCTGAGCTGCTTCCTGTTGACTCACACATCCAACACAGATTCCTCTTCTAGTTTCCTCTCACACTGCCTTTCTATCATTATCTCCCACACTCAAGCTCACATCTTTTTCTTTCATTCTATCAAAATTAAGATCAGCATTCCAGCTTCTCTTTTAACCAACCTTTATTCATTTCATTAATAACAATTAAATGTCCCGGGCATGCTCTGCTATTTATTCTTAATGATGCATCCTTGTAGTGCAGTTAATTCTGTTTGGATGCTGAGTATAAGAACTGTGTACTCCCACCATTTGTCCCTGATTGGATAATTGGATCTGTCACCTGTGACCTTAAAACATCTCACCCATCAATATTGCGTGTAATCGCTCCATCTCTCTGCTCTTCCCTCTTATACTCACTCTTCCTGTCACTCTTCTTTCATGTAACAATCTCACTTTGAGTTTAACCTTGGCTGGTACAGTAAGCCATAGATTTACCCCAGCGTACATTGATTTAAGACCAGTTTAGATGCTGTTGAGCACAAATTTCAGGCTTGTTAACTGACAGGCATCTTATCAATTTAACCACTAATAAATCAGATTAATTTTGTATTATAATAAGTAAAATTCAAGTCAGAGATAGGCCTGGGCTATGTTCTGAGCTAAATGCTATCAGGCTCATGTTAAGAAGACATAATGTTTATCATGTTCACCATCTTAGTTTAGCTTGTTAGCATTCTGATATTTGTTAATTATCACTGAACACAAAGCACAGTTGAAGTTGAGGGGAATGTCATTTATTTTGCAGGAATTTGGTCATAAATCCAAGTCTATTGGACACATTCAAATGTTGGCCTAATGATGGTGGTGCTAAATGTGAAGTTTAGAATCACCTAAGTTATTATATTTCCTCCTCTGGGGACCATGAATTTCTGGACCAAATTCCATGGCAATCCATCCAATAGTTGTAGAGATACTTCAGTCTCAACCAGAATGACTGACCGACATTTACATCCACAGAGTGGCTGACCACAGTATCTGCTCAAATAACAACCACAATCCTGTAAACACATCTTATCTCACACAAGGTAACAAACAAGGAAGCAGACATTCCCTGTTAACTTCAGTTGCTCTACTATATTATCCCATTACTGTTTTACTGTGTGTTCATTTTAGCTCAGCTAGTGTCTCTTAGCTATAACTGTGGTTTGTACAATAGAGACACACAACAGTGTCACAGTAAGTTTAATATGATTTTAACATCACTGAAGTGAGTTAAACATGAAATGAGCATGGGCCCAAATTATATTCATTTCCATTTTTTAATGGCAGCAAAATCAACTTACTGAAAATGGAAAACCAAACAATGAACAAAATTGATATTTAATGCGCAGATTGCAACTCTTAACAACAAAAAAGACATTTGGAAACATTCTTATGCACCAACTAACGGCCATACAAGCATAACAGATCATAACATAACATAACGGAGCAACAGCAGGTCTGCATCATTGTCACTCATGGTCACAAATTCCAAAAGAAAAAAAAATGTTTCAGATTTTGCCAGTCAGCTTTTTGAATGTCTCACATCACACTGTAACTCAAAATCAAATCCTTGTGTTCGTCCATCCCCCATCTGAAAGTCAGCTCCTCTTTAACATGCTTAACATGTTTCATAGACAGACAAACACACACATGACAGTCGAGCTGACGTAACACAAGGTCCGGCCGTCCCCATCCCCCACCTGCGGCTCTGCTGGCTGTCACTTGTTTGACTGACGGCTGCTGTAAGGCCTGAACTGCCAGGCTCAGCCCGTGGAGAGATTAAAGTCAGGGGGGAAAGAGGATTTACTCTCCTCTCTCTCTCTCACACACTCTCTCCTCTAACTCCATTTCCTCTCTCTTTGCTTTCTTTGTTCCGCTTCATCCCTTCTCCACGCCCTCTCTGTCCATGAATGTATACAGTGAATGAGAGAGCAAATATTACAGAAGATTCAAGTAACAATCCATAATATCTACCTATAAGTGAATACTTGTTTTACTTGTCTGTAGCTGATATATTACATTGCTGGTGTCAGGTGGATCTTTTCCAGGTCAAATTATCTGGCACACAGGAAATGATACAATTTCCCACAAAGGAAGGAAGACTACAAAGTAAGCACAAACAGCCATTATTGCTGAAATCTTACCTACAGAAATCCTCAGACAAGGACACAGGACAAAACCATCATATCATAATAACTGTTACGAGCGATGTTAAGTGCAGAGCAAAAGCACCGCAGCAATGAGTGCTTCACTTCGAGGAAAAAATAAGCAACAAATGAAAGGACTGGCCCTCTGACTTACAGACAAACAGCAACCTTTCAAACACTGACTTAAATGGAGACGTTAAAAGGGCACCAATGAATTATTGATCAAAATATTAGGCTAATAGCATTAATCCTAAAAGCTGTTGAGGGCAGATGTGGAAACAGGATGATAGAGGGAAAGAAACATGTACAACACAGTAGCATTTTACTCATCACGTGACAAGGACGGGAATTGTGTCTGTTGTTTTTAGCCATGCTAGCAGCAAAACTACTACATTCCCATCTGTACTTTGTGTTTAGTGCTAATTAGCAAAATTCTTACAGGCTAAACTAAGGTGATAAACATGTTGAAAATCAGATTTACTAAACATCAGCATGTTAGCATGCTAACATTGGCATTTAGCTCAAAACACTGCTGTCCCTAACAGCCTCACATAGCTGCTAACATAGCTGTAGAGTGTTATAGTCGGACAAAAGCGCTGCCCTTACATTAACCAGGGAAAAGTTCAGCTGCTACTGTATATGTGGGCTCCTAATGCTGTCATTTCTTTTGTTGGTTAAAAAGTCCTGAATTAGTTTTCATGGACATTCTTTTCTGTCGTTGTTCGCCTCCCACTTTGTATGTCATCCATCATCACATCTTCTTATAATGCCATTGAATACCGGCTCATCATTTGAATTAGATAAAGTAAGTCTGTTTCATGGTGTGTGTATGTGTGTGTGTGTGTGTGTGTGTGAAGACAGTGCAGTAAAACAGAGCAGCATACAGTTTTGGCACATATCTCCAGAAGAGGAATGGATTAGCACTGTCATAGGCTGACATGATTAACACAGAGCCACACAGCCCCAATCGTGCAAGAATCCAACGACAAGCTATTTCAGGCAACAAAGAGAAATCCTGTCAAAGCGCACAAATGGAAAACTCCACTCTGAATACCCAGTTGAAAAAGCAGTATGTGTTTGTATGAACAAGACAATGAAGTGAGGAAGCAGTAAGGAAAGAGCTTTGATTTTACTTTGGAAATATTTCACCTGTTGATCCAAATAAAGGTTGCAATTTGTAGATTTTCTCAACACTTTGGACACATTCATATAGCATCTGCAGTGTGTGTTTTCAATATATTAATGTACTGAAATGCACCAACTGTATGTAATGATTATGGAAGTGTCTAATTTCATTGGGCCTATACATATGTGATGTATTTTCTGTTTAAACAGGATGTTGTGGGATACAACATCAATATAAGTTGAGGAGAAAGGGGCTGTTTGATTGACAGGAGGGGCAGATGGCAGGACTTCTTGTCAGGTCAGGATGACCTATTAAAGACGTGCTGTTTTCCAAGAATTTAACAGTAAGCTAGAGTGTACACCTGACAGGGTTTTTAATCGAACAAACTGCATGCACCTAAACAGTTTACAAGAGCACACCTTTGTCTCTTTTGTGGGCATCTGCAAACAAATATCCCAACATTTTCTGTGACATTTGAAGCTATTCTGTCACACCACATGACTTAATGGGATGTACACTGTTCACTGTTCTATGTTTTGAGCATTTTCAATGCCTTTATTGCAGAGCTGCCACGATTAGCTAATTAATTGATTAGTCAGTCAACTGACCCAAATTCTTGTTGTTCAAGCTTCTCAAACATGAATGTTTTCTGGTTTCTGGAATATCTTTGGCTTGTGGACTGTGGACATTTTATAGACTGAAAAGACGAATCAATTTATTGAGAAAATAAATTGATTGTAGATTAATCAATAATGAAAATAATCGGTAGTTGCAGGACTACTTTATTGATAACTGTCAGAAGAGAGATGACAGGAAATGTGGGGATGAAGATGGGGAGTGACATGCAACAAAGGGCCCTGTCCAGGGATGTTTCGGTTCATGGTCAGTGCTTTAAGCTGTAGCCCAACAGAGATTCCCAGTATATCATAGATTTTAATCAAGTTAAAGCATTTTACATCAAAATCCAGCACTGAACAGCCACCAAACCACCAACAACAAAAGGTAAAACAAAGGATGTAAATCTAGACAGATGACTGCAAGGGGCATTCATGAACACTGCTAAAAAGACAAACCACATACATTTTTTAAATCAACATAAAGCATGTACCAAATAAAGTATTTCAGTCGGTTTGGATTCTGTTAACATCCAGGAGACAAAAGACAGTCAGCATAAAAATGCAAATTTAGTTCTCCTCTCTAAGACTCACCTTCAACGGGTAGATTTAATGCAGACTAGATGCAAAATTTCCATGTGAATTTCTACAGTGTCTTCCTCTACATACAGCACTAATTCAGGAGAGGATGTGGGATTAAAAAGACAAAGACACGCAGACTGGCAGGCTGTCGTGATAAACTGCCTCAACTATGAATCTAGAGGACTGCTATCAATCAAGTGCCATGTTCTGTTGAGATAAACAATGTTTGTGAAGGAAATAGGACATCAGGACACTCTGGTTGCAGTACATCTCACAGTCAGGGAAACCAGGTCAGCTTGTCAGTTGTTCAGTTGCATGTTTCTCACGGGTTTAGAAGCACTAACCTAATCTAGCTGGTGCACTTTTCCCTCGCTTTCATGCATTTGTTTTTGCGGATTAGTTAGGGAGACGAAGGGTAAATGAGACGGTGGGTATGGTATGACTGAAAATTAGCATTGCTATTTCTGTAATGCTGCTTTTCTTTGTATAATTGCGAGCAAAGCTGGTTGTGTAGAACTGAATGGCACAAAAGTGAACCCCGGGTAGTCAATGGGTTTTTAGGAAGGATAACAATTCAACCCTGTGGGGAGAACATGCATGAAGGAACTGTAATGGAAAGCTTAAAAAGATTTCAACACAGTGAAGCAGTTTTGTTCTCATTCTTGCATGTCTTACCTCAGTATTATCGCACGAAACACAATGAATGTGAAAGAGGTGATATTAATGATTTTGAAAGAAGCCAGGGTAGAAATATCTTTGAGGAGCATTTAGCATTCTCTTATTCCCTATCACCCTCCTCTATTTAAATGAGATGTGACCTTCTGTCTTCCATCTATTCTATATTTCTTCTTGAATTCATCATGATAATTAGTACACCAGTAGGTATACCAGACTGCAGCTAAAACTTCATAATTATGGCTTTAATAATAACAGCTTTACAATAATCTCTGTAATTATGTCATATCATAAGGGCTCTGCTTCTCTAGGCCCTGTCCTTTTACACTGAAAGTAGAGGAGACAATTGAGTCACCATGTCACACTATGAATTACTGTGTGTGTGTATTTGTGTGTGGGTCAAGGACAAGAAGAAGAGCAGCAGCAGGACAGATAAGGGGTGTGTATGTGTGTGTATGTGTGTGTAGGTGTGCGTATTGGTGTGGGTCTAGGGGTGTGTGTGGGCAGGTTCACATCTTACCACATCAAAGCAGAACCATGCTTCATTATTCACTGGATGGGGCGAGGTCAACATCGTGTGTGTGTGTGTGTGTGCGTATCTATTATTTTTCAAATTCCAATTATAAGACTATGACCATCTGGGTTCCCAACCCGCAGTAGGTTAACAAAAACTAACTCTATAAATGAAAAAAAAGGAAAAAGACTAGGATTGGTGAATTAAATCACTTTCACATCACACACTTAAAGGTCCCATATTATAGAAAGGGAGATTTTTATTTCTTTATTTTTTATAAAGCAGTTCTAGGTGCTATAAAAATACTGTGAAAGTATCAAAATGCTCAGTCCATGAAGAAATGCACACAGCCTATATTCAGAAACCGTGCCTTCAAATGAGCCGTTTGGACTTCCGTAAGGTTGTGATGTCACAACTATACACTCAGTGTTTGCCTCGCGGGGTCGGCCCACACCTCCAATGGGACCCCCCACCCCTCCTGAAACAAGCAAAATATGTTTATTTATGTTATTCATCTAATTTATATGCGCTTGTTTAATTTCAGCTCAGTGTGAGAGTCTCTACGGCGTTTTGCTGTCATTTATGTCTGTGCTAGTTTCTCTCCCCTGCTCTGCTCTCTGTGTTTCACTGGGGGTGGGGCTTAGCCCTTCCACACACTCACAGAGCGGAGCAGAGGATGGACAGTTGCGGAGGAAACACTGCACAGTTGTTGGTGTGTCAGAAAGCAAATTTGTTGCTGCATAGCCTTCCAAAGGTTGGATAACATTATTCTCGGCAGTGGCCATTGCAATTTAATAATTTAAAAAGAGTTTTACCCAGAGCCCTGGTTATACCTAGCTACAGTAGGCTACAGTCCATTACCTATAGCTGGCCTGCATCACTCAATCAGCCAATCAGAGAACAGGGTCATGAGACAGACACAAAACACCCTGTCCTTGCCAGAGCGCCAGAGAGAAGCTTGACAGAGGAGATGTAAAACTATATTAAGATGATTTTTGGTACTTAAAACCACACAAATATCTTCTTATGGGTATCAAAACTTCAAATAAAACACTGGAAAAGTGTATAATATGGGACCTTTAAGAATAACTGTCCATACTTGAACTAATTATGTTGTCCTAAGCAGTACATGCAGTCGCTGCTAACTTTAACTCTATTGGCCAAATAGCAATTCTAGTCTCCTCATCACACTCATATAATCACGTGGCTACGTCACTAGAGATAAGAACAACATCAAGACTAAATTTGCCTTCTGCCATACAGATTATATCATATATTTAGGCTAAATTAAATGAAGATATTTGTAATTTTCTTTATTTTAAGAAGGATCTCAACAAAGCAGTACATTGTTTTCAACTTCTCTCGGCTTTTTATTGCAATCAATATACTGCAGCAGATCACACACACACACACACACATGTAGTTGTGTAACCCTGTGGATCCTACTGTTATCCAGGAAAAACACTTATCTCGGCATCAGAGAGGCTCTTAAGATGAGGAGGCTGATACCTTTCACTTACACACACACAAATACATGTACAGCAAACACACATGGACACACGCTCATACATACACTCGCCCATATTCACTGTTGTCAGTCTGTCAGCTGCTGTTAACCTGACCAGTCAGGACAGAGCAGAGCAACATATAGAACCAAACTTGTCATATAGACTCAGGAGATAAGAGCACCTGCTGATGTAGACAAGAAACACTTATATACGCATTCAATACCAGTCAAAAGTCTGGACACACTTTGTCATTGAAGTAAATGGGAAAGTGTGTCCAAACTTTTGACTGGTACTGTATGTCGCTGTTATTCATTCTCAAACGACCTTCATTTTACATCAAGTGTGTCCACGCAACAGTGAAGGATCAGGATTTTTGCAGTGTATCACTTCCTGTAGCTCATGTTTCTTTGTTTGCGTTTATGTCCTGCTGCGTCTCTGTTACAGGATCATTTTAGGGTCTAAAATGCAAAGTGCTAAAGTTTTTGAGTTTAACACTGTTCAAGTGTCAGTTTCCATTGATCTAGCAAGCAAGAAGCAAGCAAGCAAAACTTAATTCACTGGTTGTTTGTTATGTAGCTGTTTTTCTATTAATTAGTCTATTAATGAAATAGACTGAAATATTACTGATTATAGATCTACTGATAAAAATACATCTTTTATATATTTAAATTCCATTACAAGCAGACAAGATATCTTTTGTTTAGTGCAGCTCTTAATCATGCTAGCATCTCTAACTAGCATGGATAAAAACTGGCTTGAGCGATGATCCAGACTGAAGCACACACATACCACCCATGTCTCATAAAAAGTAGGTTTATATACTACTAAATTATTTTCCCAATTGTTAGCAAACATATTATGTTCACAGGCAACATTGTTTTGAATGAATGTAGCACCACATTTTTTGCTGCCCATGTGAAGCACTTTGTAACATGGGTTTTGAAAAGTACTTCATAAAAAAGATGATTTTTATTATCTTATTACTAGATTTATATTCTGCACTGGCTTTGGAGGCGGGTGTTTAGGGTGGATGGAGGGCGTATAAAACACAGGATGTTGACATCGGAGACGGGGATTTGCATCCCAAAACAAACGCATGGTTAGGTTAAACATTTTGGTTAAAGTTAGTGAAAGATTGTGGTTTTGGTTAAATTGAATTTGGTTAATAAACACATCATGTCTCGTGCTGCAAGTCACTGCAGACTTTTTTCTGTATTAAACCAAAACCATGATTTTCCTAAGTGCTACCAGAGCCTAAACATAACCATAAATAAAGTTTAATAATGCTGTACTATCAGCAGATATTGTACTATTATACTTTGTTAGAATGAAATGCATTATGACTGAACATTTTACTCATACAGTACATTCATTATCAACGTTTTTGTTACTTGCCAAATACATTTTCTCATTATGTGGACAGAAAGTGTAATTCAGTGGTATTATATTTCCTGTAAAATGTATTTGCAATTGCAGTTGCACACACACACACAAATACAACATACATATTGTACCTCCATGCTGACCTATAAGCAGTAAACACATCTGCCAAGATGTGACCGGGCCACAGAGCATGATGAGAGCCTGAGGGCTAAACTATTCAGACAGTACACCCACCACTTCACGCCTGACTGCTAATATACCATACATGTACATGTATGAACAGCCACACACACACACAAACACAAACACACACACACACACACACACACACAACTTGGGTGTCCTAGCTAGTCTTAATGAATGCAACTATAGTCTGAGCACTATTCTAGTATAGTTGTTTCAGTTACAAAAAATAAATTCAAAGATGTACTCAAAATGCAGGGGGGATGTTAATGCTCAGACGACAGCTTTATAATCATTTCAGGTTGACCACAGTTTTTGAGTGTGAATAGAACAAGGTAGAAAACCTCATACAGAGCTGGGTTTCTGCCCGTGGCAACGCCTGCCGTGTCAATATGGCCTCAGCGAATTATAACATTCCCTATGGAGAGACAGGAGGGACACACAGAGAGAAATCTGCTGTGGAAAATCACTGAGGAGATCTGGAGGAAAAGCCCACTCACCAGGAAAATATATGGATGCCTAAAAACATTACTTTTTGTGCTAATTTTGAAGTAAAATGCCACAAATAATCTACTTCTAAATTGTCATTATCTCAAAAACTCTTCTAATTTGCCAAAACGTTTCCTTTATTGTTTCATAATCATTCAGCTGCTATTCAGTGACTGAACAAAGAGGTACAAGGTCACAACCTAACCATCTGGCAGCGAGTGAAAAAATGCACTATTTAAGATGCCCCCAGACCTGATTTTCACACCTTCACTGTGACGGAGGATTAGGGGACCCAAAACAAACGGTGGGGGCAGGTTCCCAGGGTTCAGCCATTTTTGTCTCAGCTGAGCGAGGATGATTGAGCAGATTGCATTTCTGACATTTCTTGGTTATATAATCCAAAGGCGGGCAAACAGACAGACAGACAGATGGAAAGCTATGGCAGAGAAACAGGCAGATTAATCAGAGGAATGGACGGGACGGGAAGACAAAGCAAACTATTGATCGGAAGATGTGCGGAGGTGTAGCAGGCCATCAGAAAGATAGAAAATACGTATTAAACCATACTTTAAAACAGCTTTTGGAACCGTTTTGAACTGTTTTAAAGTGTAATAACAGTAAATTTATAAAATTATGATTTACAGATATGTCACATGTTATGATATGGAACATTTACTAAACAAGTTTACAATAAATGAGGCAGAACAGACAGAGCAATGTGCAGATGGACAAATATGCGGACAGGGAAACATGGTAGAGTGGGACGTACAGGAGATTCAAAGCAATCATCTGAGGCCTGCAGGGATAATCACTGCAAAGCTCCACTGTCCCATTCACTGAGGATAAAACCCACTGGATTAATCTGTAGTCCTACAAAATACACACACACACACACACACACACAGAGAGAGAGAGAGAGAGAGAGAGAGAGAGAGAGAGAGGTGCCTCACAACACTTGCATAACACATGGACCACTCTCGCTCTCTCACTCTCGTTTACTTTCCCTCCTGATACATGCTTTCCCTTTTCTTTCACTTTGGCATTCACAGCCTCTCTGCTCTCACTAACACGCACTAAACTTGGAGCACACAAGCACAAACACACACATTCTCCACCACCCCCGCCTTTCCTCTGTTTCTTCTCCGCTCTCCTCCGGCTTGCGCACATTCAAATGGACACCTGTCAACATGCTGCTCTGTGCATGCTGTTCATTTATACACACACACACACACACACACACACACACACACACACACACACGCAAACAGAGGTGACAGGCACATATACAGCACATATTAAAATAGATAGGTGCATACACACGTACTGCCTGCTGTACATTCATATGAAACACAGGGAGAAGAAATAAGACATGTGAAAGATTAAAGCTTATTCCACATGTCGGCAACCAAAACGGCAACTGCAGTATACACACACACAAACACACACACACACACACGTGTCATGAGAAAAAGCTGCAAAGTTATTCACAAAATTCGTTCATAACCACTTTGAAATTGTGTTCAGATCATCAAAGTCTTTAACCTTGCCTTAAGAGAGGGAGAGACTGATGAGCATCCCTACAGAGCGTCAGGTTACTACAGATCTGTCGTGTCAGCCTAATCGATGAGAGGAGAGCAGATCATAATTCCAAACATGTGAAATGATCTGCTTTGTCGATGGAGCACCAGGATCAGAAAACAGATGTGTGTGTGTGTGAGTGTGTGTGAAATGAAAGAGAGGTTGGTCTGAGCAAGAAACTTTGTCACCATCTTCTAAATGATGACTTTTTAGATGTCTTTTATGCTGACAGAGTACAGTAAGTGTTAAAGTCCTGGTCTTAAGTGATAAACTTTGTGTTTCAAGTCCCAAACAAGTCATTATTTGTCTGTCTGCTGGTCTTTCCCTCCTCCTCATTCAATGTGACTGGCTGACATGTGATTGATTCAATGTAATTAATTCGCTGCACACTTAAAAAAACATCATTTTTAATATTTGTTTGGGAGGATATCAAGTCATTCCGGGTCAAAGGAAGAAAGTGTAAGCAGATTCACGAGTTACTTTTAAAGTCAGTTCCAAGTCTTTCTTGTTTCAGTCAGGTTTAAAATCACTACATTTGTGACTTGAGTTCAAGTCATATGACTCGAGTCCACACCTCTGCAAGTGGCACAAATGACTTAACTCTAAATCCAGACTGTGTGGGTGAGACCAAAACATCCTGTGGAGCTTCTCCCTCCTCCCAGAAAAGCCAGAATAGACTAAAGCCGACAAACTGTCACATTTACAACAAGTCTATTTTGTTAAATGATGTGCCATCTAAACATCAACAGGTTTGAACGGAGTGTGTGTCCAAAACAAATCTGTATTTAAAAATCCCACAGGCTAAAGAAGGCAGCAGCTGCCAAGAACGGACTGCGAATGCATCTCCCTGCCAGTTTTTACCGCTGAAACCTAATATGTGAGCAACACACACTGAAAAACAAGATTGTGATCACAGTGTATTCTTGGATATTACTGTTTATCTACTATCTAGCGTCTTTTATAGCAGATTACATTGAAATTCAACAAGGAGAGCGGCACAAAAAGAACTATGAATAATAAGAGTAATACACCTGGCTGTGGTTGGAAAGAGACAAGACAAAGAGTGTGTTATTGTGTGTGTGTGCCTGTGTGTTTTTCCACAGATGCAGCAGGACTGAGCTGGAGGCTGGTGGTGATTTCTCATCTTTTTGTGAGCAGGGTGACGGAGTGGTGAGTGATGGGTGCTGGGAGGGAGGGAGGGAGAGAGCGGGGATGGAAGGGTTGTGCCAGTCAAAGCAGGAACTGTTTTCTCACCCGGGGCTCTTGTTCATCATAACATTTCAGCCAAAGAATCAGTAAAAACACCTGTTTCACCTGCAGCTTAAATAAACCGTCATTTCAACCAGCAGTTTATAGAACAGAGCTGTTCACACTGCACAGCTAGTTAAAAGCTGATTTAATTTAGATTTGTGTCCTCTTCACAAACTAAAACTGGAGCAGAAATAATAATAAAAAAGAATAATAGAGAAGTCTTCCTTTTTTATTTTGTCTCACTAGACAAAAGAATCATAACACACTTGCAGCATATGTCAGATGCTTTGTGGTCACTTCCTCTCATTGAAATATCTGTCTGTTTACTCCCACTTACAAACAAAACCAGGCTGCCAAACAGAGACAACACACATGTGTTGATCTGCTTAAGATCTGCTTGGCCTGAGCTCTTTGTCCTCACTGACATTACAACAGGTACAGAAGCAGGACAGAGGGAGCAGAGAGTTTGTATAATGTGATTTTATCTGGAATGAAGGTGCAATTCATTTCTAGAATCATGCAGTTCTTGATAAAATAATTTCACTTCATTTTGTTGTTGTTTTTTTGGGTTTTTTTTTGTCAAGTCCTGCCTTGAGTACAACCTCAACTTCATCAACCCGCAGCTGAAACACAGGAACAAAACTGTTGCCAGAATCTTAGAGTCTTTGTCAAACAACAACAACAGTTCCTTAACTTTCCACAAAGCTCCCCAACAAGATAGATGTTGCATAGATAGATAGATAGATAGATAGATAGATAGATAGATAGATAGAATTAGCCTTCTCCACCACAAAACACAAAATAGTGTCCAGCTGAACATCTCTTCTCTATCAAAGATATGACAACATAGATGAGATCATTTACTAGTTTCCACTGCAGGTCAGCTTGTCTCAGGCATCATTTTAGTCGAAAAACCTGCTTTCTCTGCTTTGCTTCGCAGCCAGATAAACTTCCTAAATATCCTCCCGCTTGTTTAAGGAGAACATTCAGATAAATGTGGTTGTTTCCGCTGTGATTTGAACACACTGAATGTTACTGTGCGCCCGCAGGTTGACTTGTGTATGTCAGAGAGCTCCGGAGCTGTCCGCGGTGCTGAACTCGATTCATTCTGCAAGACGCTTTAAAGCCCTCCGCCTCCAGCCGAGCCCTCTGAAACACGAGAAAACTACTTCACAGCTGCTGAACGATCCTCTAATTTAATCCTTACAACTATCAACCACTTTAATCCTGAGATACAAGCTATTTAGCACGGAAACTGCGATCCAGACTATCAGTTGAAACGGAAAATCACTCAAAAGTTGGTTCCTTTCCTCGTATAAACATGTACCGATGCGCTTCACACACTACAGCAACAGCACAGGAGCATTATAATGATTTTCCCTTTGCATGTGACTTCATGGGCTTTGTAATAAATAAGCAGTGCGACTTTAAAACTACATTTTTAATCAATAATTCAAACTTTAACTGATTTTATTATTCAACCGGTGGAAAACAAAGAAAAACAAATGAGTCTGACCCACCTCAGCAAGTTTCTTCTGCTCTTCCTCTTCTTTTTATTTTGCTGTGTTTGTTTGGACTCAGGTTGAAAATGTCTGTCCGCTCTGCCGCTCCGCTTAACGGGACTGTCCCCGGTGGAAACACACCGAGTGTTAAACCGGACGGGTTTACACGTTACACACTTCCTGTTAGTGTTTTACAAAATAACATATCATTCCATTCAATATTAATTTGTAGTTTGGGTTACTGCAGCCTGTCACACAGTGTTTAATAGAACAAAACCATATAAATGACATGTTGAGTGAGCATTACTGTTCAATACATTTCACTCACTACTGTATATCTGAACAGGCTGCATATACTGTGCACAGCCACCTACTATATGTATATAAAGTAACCTCATTTTTTAACCATTTAATATTTATCAGCTCTCTTCACTCTTTTTGCACTATTTGTATCCTGTTTACTGTTC
Organism: Thunnus maccoyii; assembly: GCF_910596095.1. Taxonomy (NCBI): domain Eukaryota; kingdom Metazoa; phylum Chordata; class Actinopteri; order Scombriformes; family Scombridae; genus Thunnus; species Thunnus maccoyii. Next base: position 9,744,374 of record NC_056533.1, on the reverse strand, counting down.
ATAGAAACAGTTTCACATGTATATAGTCATTCCTTGTGTATCTTTCTGAGGATTGTTGTGTTGTTTTTTTGTGTAAGTACTTTGAGAGCCACTAAACCGGAGTCAGATTCCTTGTATGTGTAAACATACTCGGCCAACACAGATGGTTCTGATTCTGATTACCGCAGCTGTCAGACTATTCCAATTTGCAGCTTCCAATTATTCCAGAAAATATCACAACAACAGGACTCAACACCAACCTTCATCTACTCGGACACATTTTTAAATGGCAAAACAATGAACAATTTCTGAACTAAAACTGGGAAAACGAAAACATTTAGGGAAAGGATTGTGGGATTTCTCACTTCCTGTCCCTCAACAACATCAGTTGTTAAGCGACAGTTAATTAATATCCCTATTTAATCTATTAAGAATTTTAATGACAAACCAGTTTCATTAAGAATTTTGCCTGTTAGTGTAGATTAGCCGTTTCAGATTATAAATGGACAGTCTCAGTCCTCACTGTAGGCTAGTACATGCTAACTGCAGGTAATATGATATATTATTGTATTATTTTCGATCATGCAGATTTTTAAAATTTAAACAGTATAATAATATCAAGATTTTAAACACGTTCTTTGTTTTTAATCTTCTGATCGCTTTTAATGTGATGGTTAAGTCACTCAACTTCCTGCCTCATTGCATCACGCTTGACTTTGCTCACAAAATGTCCGCGCCCTCTGACGTCAGAGGCAGCGGGTAAAAGGTAGGGCAGCTGAGCTCCTCAGAGCCATGTTGGCTACTAGACTGGCTACTGAGAGCTGTGTGTCCACATGAAAATGCAGCTACAGTCGTGTGTATTTGCACATATTTATTTACATTTCTGTATTTTTCTTAAATTATTATTGTGATATTTTTAATCTTACTTATTAAGAAGGATGATTAAACAATCAGCTGAATAATAAAGTAAAACTTTTAATAACAAGATACTATTGAAATGTAAATAGCGTTGTGTCAGAGTGAGGCTGCAGAGAACAAACACAAACAAGTGCTCCACATTAAAATTCAGTGTTAGAGACTCAGAGCGAGATTGAAATTGTGCGCACTTTCATTCTCTGCATCCTCTTCACACATCTCACATCCTCTCCATTTGTCTGTGCAGAAAACAACCTGTTTATCCCTTCAAAGTGCACAAGTTGTGCAGGTACCATCTGACATACACTGATGTCAGCTGGTGAGACATGTCCACACACCTGCACATGTGCACACACACACGCACGCACACATTTGCAGCACAGAGACCCAGCTGATGGCTGATGGCATTTTAAAAGCTGTGCGGTCAGAGCGTGTGCTTCCATCTGTTTCTTCTCTCTCACTTCAACTTGATTCCTCAAATTTTAACTAATTTCAATCCAATTCTTTATTTTCATGAATGTTGCATGAACACAGAATCATTAACATCTAAAAAGAATATGAGAAATAGTTTTTACAAATTTACTTTGTTACCTTAAATGCATCATATGATTCGCTCCATCCAAGTCAGTGTTCAGCTTACAGCACTGCTCACACTGCTTGTCATGCTTAAATACTGCTAATATTCACCACTGTGTATGCAGGCATACAGTATGTGTGTATGAGTACCAGTGTGCCCTGATAGAAAGTCTCTTTGAGATTCTCCTCAGTGTATGAAGTGTCCTGCTGTTTGCCCCTGGAGTCCTTGACTTTACATAGTCAAATACATGAATACTCTTTTTACCAGTGCCACAAGGCATGAGATGTGAATACTGAATACTACCAAAAATACACAGCGAGAAGCTGAGCTAAAAGAGAAGAGCATACTGCAGGGTATACACATCTGTGCTTTTGTTAGGCTGTCATGATTTTATACACATTAATTTTTAAAGTACTGTAAGGCTGTATTCAGATCAAATCAGGCGGTGTAGCGTACAGCCGATGTATGTAGCTGATTTGGTCTTAATATGACCTAAGTGTGCTGAAATGAAGTGCATTTAAGGACAGTCTGGAAGCATCACTGAAGTTTACTGTATGGAAGTAAGAAAATGATGTATCTACAGCAGACATTTAAATCTCTCTTGAACCAGAGAAAACTTCCTACGTTTCTCTGGTTTATATGGGATAAATATCTTCTGAAGCTGTGGTTAAGCTGATATTTGAGTTGTTGTCTCGCTCATCTCTGTGCTGTGTTTTGTTTATAACTCATTGGTCGAAAGCACAGCTGATTTTTTTCTAAGAAAGAGTCCTTGTGTACATACTCTATGTGCCATTATCCTACAGTTTTCGCTTTTTAAACTGACATTTTATCTTTAATTAAACTCCATTTCAGGTTCATTCATTTCACATTTCATATTTGACTTGTTTCGAACCTTTACTGAGGAGAATTTACAGTCAGCGCCACAGTAGGAAAGATTGGATTTGGGATCCCAACCTATATTAAGGAAGTTAAAGGTCAATGATTCGGTGCAGATTATTTCTGTGACCCTGGAAAGGTCATGCAGTAGATGTCATGTGACTGAGAGAGAGGTTCTGGGAAAACAAATGAGAGGATGAAGAGGAAGGGGAGATGTACAGAAGATGATTGTCCTCCTTTGCTCTGTCTATCTGTGGCAGTTTCTCACCTCAACTTCACTTGCCAGTTCAAGCATTCGACTGCTGAATGCTCATCCCTGCTGCGGGTCTTTCTCCCCCTACTCTTCTTCATCACCTATTCCTTCAAAAACCAACATTTTTCATCTTTCACACCAACAGTGAGTCTGATCTTTACAGGTGATGGAACTGCCTTTTACCACGTGTGGTTCAGATCATTACCAGCCCATCGAAGAAACCATTAAAAACCTCGCTCTCAAACTGATGATCCAATAGCGATCAGTCTGAGCACAATCAATCTCACTGTACTGCCATTGATTTGAGAAGGACTGATTTCTCTCCTCGGGTGTTTCTAAATGACTGAGTGCAAATTTATACACAACACACACAATACATCCATTCATTCTTCTTTGAATAAATACTCCGTTTTTTAAGCATCTTTTAAAACATAATGCTCACCGGAGGCAGAGATGTGTAGAGATCACCAATACGTTTCCCGTGTGCTACATTACAGGTGCATTGACATTAAAATGTAACTCATAAACACCAGAATTCTTCATACAATAAGGACCAGTTTATGTTGTTGAGGCTGAAACAGGTGATCAAATCAGACTGTTTATGATTATTTTCATTTTGTATTCATGGTGTGACATTTCTGTGTTATCTACAGTAGGCTGAACAACACTTGAATCAGTTGTTGCTTAGTCTATTAATCCCACCACCCACCCACCCCTTCACACTCTGCCCTGCCTGACTCACCACAGGAAATTACTTTAGGGTTGCATGATGTATCTGAATGCTACACAGTTTCTCATATTATAGGCTTTACTCCAGTGGCGTAGGCCAATATAAAAATGGGTGGGCCAGAAAAACTGATTTATAAAAAGCTTGAAGAGGAAAAAAGAACAAACAGGCAAACTGAAAAGACAGCAACCAGTTTACTTTGCAACGTTCTGCATCACAAAGGCAATGACAGCAAAATACTGTCTTCAAAACATGCTCAACCAACAGAGCATTAATCTGTAAAGGCTGTACACAACAGTACAGACAAAAAGTGTCTCTTATAGCCTGTCCAGCCTAAAATACAGTATATTTGCACTGGCAAGAGCAGCTGCACATCGGCTCTACAGCGCACAACAATTTTATTGCACAAAGTGGAAACTAAATATAAACCGAGACAGCAGGGATGGTGTTAACTTAGACAGAAATCACACATGTAAAATGTCCCTCATGCATTCATTATAGCTTGCAGCCAGTGCTTGGTCAGCTCACGAATAACCAAAACTGCACATTTTACAGACAATCGCGTCCTCACACTCTGTTCCATTCTTGACTGTGCAGGGAAATACATACAAATGTGGCTGTGAAGGTGGTTCATAAATGGCACATAAATCAGTGGGTGAACTCGCATCAGGCTGACCAGGAGAAAACGCTACAGCTACCAGCAGGGAGCAAGCAGCCAGATGAACCTCGCTATGGGCTGAAGAGTCTGGTGGACTCTGATGGAGGCAGTGGTGTGTGTTCTTCAATATATAGATAAATATCTATATATGCACATATTGAGTAAGCTGTATCACCCAGTGCTATTGTGTGTGTGCAATAGCTGCAGGAACTACCCTACAGGAACTAAGCTTGGTCCCTAAAAAGGTTCTGTATTCACTGGTAAAGTTCCTGTGGTGGAAATGTTCTTTAGTTAACAAGTAAGCAGAGCAGAGTGCTCAGTACACTACGAGAAATGGATTCATGGTTGAAACAGACAGTAAAAGTAATAAACAGTTGAAAGAATTTGATAAAATTTAATTCTGCTTAAAGAAAATAGATTAAATTAAATGCCTAAATTAAATATATTAGATTAAATTCAATTATTACATAAAATTCAATTAATCCAATTAATGAGGTTAAATTGAATTTTGAAATAAATAAAATAAATTACATAACTAATTTAAATACAATCGAGAGATTTAATTGAATAAATTAAATACAATATGATACAATAAAATAAATTGAGTTAATTAGATCTAATTGAATAATGACATTAATTTTAATTAAATAAACATGTTTTAAAGTATATAAGTAAAATGTTGACATGTCAAGTAGTGTATATTTGTTGACCGAGCAAATCTTCATCCTTTGATGATGAGGTGAGTTTACATATAGAACTAACTTCAACAATTAAAAATAACATTGAGGGAAGGAAGGAAGAAAGGATGGATTTTAATATTTTATACATTTTATAAACTCTCACAGATCTCAACTGTTGTATTATCAATATTACAATAATCTGATAATATATATATTTACAGAATCAATTTGGTCCAGAGGGGCACTTCAGCCACTATGAGCACATTCCTGTGAAACTATTTCTTATGCTTTAACAAATCAGGAAGAATATTTTACCACATGAACATCAGTTTACGTCGCTTCCTGCTGAACACTGCATATATCTTCTCCTCTGCCGTCCAGTGCAGCTCGTGTATGTGTTTACATACACATAAGAACCCATGTTCTTATGCGAACATGCAGCTTGCTTGTGTGTTATCATCGTCTTAAGTGCAGTCAGCAGAGATGTGATAGTCCCAGAGGGAGGACAGAGAGGATCATGCTCTCACACTGAACTCGCCATCGATTCTCATAATGGAGCCGCTCAACTTTCTGCTCCACCTCTCCACACCCCTCTATTATCACTGACAACGTATCATCACTACTCCTCTCACATGTTACATACATACTAAGGCATAATATTTCCAGAGTACCTCATAGGATCAACAAAGATGTGCTCTCGCCTCGATAAAAGATGCTTTGAAATACATTTAACATGAATTCCTTTTAACATTGGTCAGTAAAAGCATGCGTATAGTTATGTCACCACACCAGAAATATGACACTTTTTGTTTGGTTTTAACATTTTGCATGACAATTGATTTGAAAATAGCTGCACTGATGTTTAAATGCTTTAAATTAGGCTGACAGTGTCCTGACAATAGATATATCATTCCTGCGTCTGTGGGAAAATCATCCTGAAGCCAAGAGAACTGTTAAAGGTGACGAGTGTAGAAGATAACAGGTCTGGAGTCAAGCAAAGCTCTCCTGGGCCAGCTTGGCACCGGACTATTTGGCACAACACTTTCCTATTCCTCCTTCTTAGCACTGATTGCTAACATTGCAGCTACAATAGTCTAAAGTGACATGAGCTACTGTAAGAAGCTGTAGATGAATTTATTCTAAACAAACGTACATTCCATGCTGTGGAACAGACAGAGAGGCCAAATTCACTTCAAGTCAGACATCAGTCAACATTTACTGTCAAAAGCAACACAATCAAAACAAATGATAAATTAGAACTGTACAACATAGTAATGAACATGAACACACAAGCGTCAGTTCAACCAGAGAATCACACAGTGCCTCTATTTATATATTTATACAAAGTTCATTTCCTACAGATGATGACAGAAACCTTTGACTTTGAACTGAGTGAGGCTGCTGAGGCTGTGAATGTTAAACCTTCAAGGTTGTTGCAACAATTTGAGCATTTTAAGTTCCTTTGAGTTTTATACAGAGTGCATTTTAGTTTAAAGCATGTACTCATAACAAAAATATTACTTTTCAAAAGGTTAATAACATGGAATTTTGCTCCAAAACCGGTCAATATTTTTAAAACAGATACCTACACTACAATATGACCAACATTGTGAACTCTGCCAAACTTTATATTATAGTCTGGAAACTGTCTAAGAAATTAATATAGAATTATGACCATGAGTTTGGCTCCAAATGTAAAGCATTTAATGTATGTGAGAGTTTGGTGTCTTGTTCAAAGACACATGGCTTCTGTTGGAAAGTTATTAAGTCTCCTTTAACAACTTGCTGCTGAAAATGACACATATCAAATAGATACATTCTTTTTAATTGTAATCCTTCAAGTGTTTTTTTTTTAAGTAATCAGTAAAACAAATCATTCTACAAATGTTAATACCTCGAAGATGACTCCACAATCAGTGGGATGTGTCTGCTGCAAAATATTTCTGTGTGAAAAATGGTCACAAAAATCCAAACAGTGCTTGTTCTTCAAACTTTTTAAAGTGCCCACTTGTGAGAATGGGGGGGATTTGTAGTTACTTCAGGTCTAATACTGTTTCTAGACAAGATGAAGTTAAATGAACACAGCAGTGCACTGTTCACACATAGTTGTTAATACACACAAAAGGAATACAATCCTCCCAGCTGGTTAGTCTCAGTGTTTTGTGTTGAAACGTCCTGCGTCCATCATCTGACCCACCAAACATCCGCACAGGCTGCTTCTCTCTACTTGTCTGCACTGATGCTGCACAGACCTTCAAGATCCGAGTGACAGATGACGAGGCGTCACCGTCTGGAGACCCATCAGCAGCTCCTGAGTGGAAGGGGGCCAGGCGAAGGAGGCGATGTCACCCCTGCAGGTTAAATGTCCGGAGGCAGTGACTGGAGCAGCAATAGGCCACGAAACTCACAGTCGTCCTAAACAGGAAAGAAGGGAGAAGAAAGAGTGAGAAAGAGAGGAAGGGTGAAGTCGCTATCTAGTTGTCACTAGTCCGTAGCAGCTCTGTAGACGTGTGTGTTTTTGTTGTAACCTGCGGTGCACTCCTGCCAGGGCGGTGTCACGGAGGGGGAAGAGTTTGGGGTAGATGATGGTGAACATGGCTTGGCTGCAGCGGTGGCAGTGACCCAGTGGGAACTGCAGCAGGTCCAGCAGGCTCTTTGGGAGGGTGATGGGAGGCAGCAAGTTCAGGTCTAAAAACATAAAACTTGTAGTTAAACATAGATTTTCAGTAATTTCAGTAATAACCACATTGATTAGACTTTTCATCTCCAGTAAGGCACTGGGAGATGCACCAGTACACAAACATAAACAAAACAAAAAATGAAAGTAAAATGCAAGGCTGGCTACTACTGTGCACAGGTGTACAAGGTGTAAATTACTCCTCACCCGTCGGGCGGTGGTGATAAAGGCGGTGCAGGGTCCTCATGGCGAGCTCCTCGAGGGGAACCACGTTATCCGTCTCCGAGCCCACCACCTTCACTTCAGCCGGCAGCCCGACCAGAGCCTCGCTCAACGCCTCACCCAGAACCTCACCCCACTCTCCCTCCAGCACCTGGGATGACACACCACACCTGCGCAGAAGCAACACACACACACACACACACACACACACACACACACACACACACACACACACACACACACACACACCTAATTAGAAATGTGTTTTATAGTGTCTCATCTCATGTGTTCAGAGTAATTAGCCAAGATGAATGCTATGTGCACCTGAAGATACATTTTGCAACCTTTTTTTTCTCTTTTCTTGGTGTTTTGTTCACATTTTATTATTGAAAACAAACAATACTACAAAAAGTTCAACTCATCCAAGTTCAATTAATTGAATCCAACCAACACTATGTGTAGCCTATATATAACTGGTGAGCCTGGGAAGGTGCGGTACCCGCTACAGCCGATCACTTTGTTATACAAGTAGGAGGGAAGGCCTTTTAGGTCCACGTTGTTGTCCACAAACACAAACTGCAGCTCCCGTGATCTGCCCAGATCTGAAACACACACACACACATTCACATACTAACACTGCCTCACTCACAATATCCAAATCACTATGGCGACACACATTTAAGGGGATACACTGACCGAGCGGTAAAAAGGTCAGCCGGTTAGCGGCCATGGAGAGCTGGTTCAGGCGGTGGAGCCAGCAGAGCTGCCGGGGAATGTGGCTCAATGGGTTGTGGTCCGCCGTCAAATTCTGCAGAGAGACACAGCGGTGCAGCCGGTCTGGTAGAGACATCAGCTGGTTCATAGACACGTCCAGAGTCTCTAGTTCCTGCAGATCGCCAATCTCTGAAACATGAGAGAGCCTGAACTTGAAGTTCTTGACATCTGTGCATTTCTCAAAAATCACATCTACTTTTCCTATTTAGCTCACATGACTGATCCACATCCAGTCACTTGAAGTGTTTTTATCTTTCTGAAATGGGCTTTAAATGGTGCATTCACAGCACGATGAGGACTCCATCTGAGTTAATATGTTGCTTAGACACAGAACATAACTGTGTGTATTAAAAGTGAGAATAATAGTATAATGTTGACATGTCACCAATATTTTAACTCATTTTAAAAATGTTTCTGAGGTTGAATTCCAAAACCATAACATAAGATGGAAATATCAAGTTGAACAACTGTGTTCCTTGTTGTATTATATTCCTCCAGAATAACTATTATCTGGATAATACACAACATCCACATTGTCTCTGTGCTGATGACACACAGGACAGTGCTGCTGCCTTCTCTCTGATTTTCTTTTCAGTTTAATTGAGGAACTCTGGTGCCCTCTGCTGGCTATTCAAGTTGGTTTCTCTCAACTGAAGACTGACACTCACCAGAAGGCATATTAAACATGACATACTACCCAACAGTGGCAAATGTAGTGAGTGAAAGTATAAAAGTGTTCTCATTTATACACATAGAGACAATAAATATATTTTATATGGATACACATCTTGTTTTATCTTTTATTAAACTCAGGTTTTGATGCACAGATACTTCATATGAAGACATTTTTGTCTTGCTTTTTAGCTTCTGGTCCTGAAGATTTCATTTCAACTGTGTAGTTTAAGTGACAAAATAAAGTTGCACTTAAGGAAGACCTTGAGGAATGACAACCAGACAGTGGGCGGCTGTGTTTTACCTGGAGGGAGGCATTTCAGCTGGTTATTGGACAGTCTCAGGTGCCGTAGGGACCTCAGTCGGCCAACCTCTGGACAGAGGAGCTGGAGGGCGTTATTACTCAGGTCCAATGACTGCAGCCTGGCCAAGTTTCCGATAGCTGAGGATCAAACCATAGTCGCCCTCATTATATTCAACAGATATATTTATCATAGCTGCCCTCATAAGCAAAGATAAAGGACACGCAGTCACAAATCACATTCAGGCTGACATCATAAATTGAGTTGAAGTTCTTCTGCTTTTACACTTTATTGACAGTCTTATTAATCTAGCATTTTATATCATGTTACGTCATGTCAGTATTAATAAATCAATGTGGGTTATAAAAGATTTGTACAATCTGAGCTTCTCCACTACTCTCTTATTGTGGTAATTGGTTTGCTTGTTTACTTTCTTAAACTTTGAGAGTTTTTTTTAGCAGCCACTTATTAAATCTCATCCAAGTCAACAACCTCTTGTCATATTCAATCAATATTGTTGTATCTCTTCAACAAACAAAAGCTTACACAAGTACACCGACCATGAACAGACATTTGATGACTATGTCTTCGACCACAAAGTAAAGCAGCAATGAATTCAAATGCTGTTAAATTAAAGCTACGGTAAGTGAGACAGAAGCACGTTATAATGAAATAAACGAGGACTCACCTTCAGGAATAATGACTATGTTGTTTGAGTGCAAATACCTTCAATGGAAGACACAATAAAAGTTACAATTTGAATATAAACCAAACTATTTTCCATCTCATTGGTTACAGTGTGAGACCTTTTATTATCATGTCAGTGAAATTCTGGTATCAACTGCTGGTCATACATCCAACTTTCACATATTGACCAGCAAATAATAAGCATAAAAAAGAAACATAGTATTTTGCTGTCAAATTAAGATAGTTATGATTATTTGTGCAAAAAACACAATTTTTCTGAATACTCACAGTTCAATTAGATTTGGAAGCTTCTGTGCAAGATTGTCAGGCTGATATAGAGAGAGACAAAAGCAGAAATACAGTAAATCTGACAGGAAATAAAACATGTGAAATAGCCCTGCTCACCATTGTCTCACTAACAGACCTTCTAACATTTGAGAAAAGGTCTTGAGTTATGTTCTGTTAGAGCATTTGTGTTTATGCAGGACAAAAATAAACTGTATGAATGATGTCTGACATGGTTAAATCAGTGTGAACTATGTGGATACCAATGTAGTGAGTGAGTTCCTCTTCATGTACAGTCTCTCCAGAAACTGCAGGCCTTCATCTTTCAGCAGCTCTACAGGGAAATTATTAAGGTTCCTGTAGTTAAGAAACAGGTTTTTGTGGCGCTGCTGCTTGGCCATAAATATAGTCTCATGGAGTTCAGTTGCCATTTTTGAGGACACCTCTCCTTCCAGATGGAGGAGACTTGGCAGCGCCTCTCTTTCCTCTACGGCATTACTGATTTCTGAAAGAAAAACAGGTGAAGGGAACATTTAAGATGCAAAACATGGCAACAAACAAACAAAGTTTCATGTTTCTGCACCACAAGCACTACAGTTTATGATGCACAGACATATGCAGCAGAGTTTTACAGAAAGCAGGTACATCGCGACTTAAAATCCATTTCTATACATTTATTTGGCATACTACACTGCAGGACGCAGTCAACGGCACCTACAAAACAAGTCACAAAATGGCTAAATACTGCTTTCCGGTGTTTTGGTTGAAATAGTGACCGTGTTAACTGGTGACTTTCTGCTGAGTGCGTCGTGGTTGCCCGTAGAGACGGCAGCTGTTGAAAACACGAACAGAACACGTAGGTGTCCTTGTAAAAGCCTACAATTTTAAATAAATTTAAAATACATACTCATCCTTTGTTTAATATCTACGCTAGTCATTTACGTAAATTAAATTGTGCTCAACAAGAAGCATTCACCTCTCGTAATGTTTCTTATAATAAGGGAAACAAACCGTAGCCTAAGCCTAAGTATAATTTGGCAGTGCAGCTATAGCCTATCTTGGGATTTTATACCGTTATCCTCAATCGGAAAGTGACTCATATTCAACCAATTAACCTGTATAATGTCAACTAATCTATGTTTCCCCACATTAAAAGTAACTTCAAGAAAGGTGAATGCTTCTTGTTGGCCATACAGTTTAATTTACATACTGTAAGACAAAAAGGACCATACGAATATATATACTGATATATATAAATATATACTCATTTCAACAGCTGCCGTCACTACGAGCAACCATGGACGCATTCAGCTGGGAGTCACCAGTTAACACGGTCACTTGTTTAACCGAAACACTATTCCGTTGTTTTGACACTGACAGCGGTAGAAACTATCGGCTTACAGACGCTACATACTGTAAATACACACCACAGCTAGCTAGTTCAGTTAGTGTGGACTGACTTCAGTTGTCAGTAGCCGGTATTGCACTAACGTTAGTTTGTTAACGAGTGTTTTATCTGTCAGTCTATTAGCTTGGAAGCTAAGTGGCTGCTGTTAGCACAATACGTCCCATGACAAGAAACAACACAGAAAGCAGTTATTTACCTCAACTCTGCAGGAACACTTCATTCCACCTTAAATCCCACTTACGCTCATTGCCTACCTAATGGGAAATGTATGTATGTTAAAGCACTAAGCTAACAAGTGAAGGGCTGTTGAACAGCAACAGTCATCTGTCGTAAACAACGTAACGACGTCACTGCGCCGTCTCATGTCAAAGGTCTGCCGCCCTGCGTCTCCTCAGGCGCACTGCTGCCACCTGCAGCTACATCGTTAAATTGCATCATGTACTAAATGTTCTGTGACTGAAAAAATTCAAATCCATAAAGTTCCTCCCAATGGTGAAAAAAATACTTGATTTTTCTACTAACCCTAACTTTACTGAGGAAGCATGAGTATTCATGAAGGAGATAAATAGATTTTAATTCTTTTAGCCAAACATTTGAGTCAAATACTTGAAGGTTAAACCACAAATGAACAAGAGGGAGCATGAACTGAATCCAGACTTAACTGATTAATTAACACAGATCAACACACCTAATTTGTTTTTAGAGGGATTTTAAAGCACAAATTCGTACAGAATGAGTAGTTTGCATTAAACTGTCAGAAGTCAATGTTGTTGGTGCTCTAACTGCTGCTACTGTGCAGTTAATGTATCATATTTTATGTGCTTATCATATATTTTGCATGTATACACCTGGTCTTAATCTGTAAAATAGTGACTGATAAGTGCAGCCATATTGGAGCAAAATGGCATTTATTTTCTTGGTATCCATTTCTCTGATATTTCATTGCGGTAATCCTGTATCAGTGGTTCAAAATGTAGCAGTACTGGTGCAGACATGATATTTCCCAACAAAGACGAGCAGTCAAACTGTTTGCATACATTTTTATTCATCTTAAATCTTGTGTAGAAAAAAAAAGAATCAGAGAAACAGACATTCTCTTTTCCTTCTGCCAATCATTTTTTCCCCAGTATTCAGAATATATTTATAACAGGAAAAAATCCCTACAACAGCATGTACAAAAGAAAACCTAAATGAAACCTCAGTCTAACAGATCATTTCAATAGAAACGCAAGAGATGGAAGGCTATGAATAATTTACACACATCAAAATCTAACAACAAATTGGCCATCATTGTAAAAAAAAAAAAAAAAAAAAGAAAAGAAAAGAAAAAAAAGAAAAAGGAAATTTGTTAAATTTCATGTCCGCTCTGTGAGGCGTTCCAGTGGTAAAAGTGAGGCAAAAATCAGACCACAAACACTGAAATACCCATCCTGACCTCATCGGATCAGTCAGCTGTGGCTGGACTCTAAACCAGAACCTACTGATGATGTCAGCTACAGCTCAGATCCCAACACTCGCAGCCTGAAACCACAAACCTGCCTTGTTAGAAGAGACAGAAGATTAATGAAATGAGAAGAAGAGGAAGGAAGGTTTTACTGGAATTGTGATCACCATGGCAACAGGTCTAGGCAGACGGGAACAGCACCAACATCCCATGAAGGCAGGAAAGGAACCTCAAGAGACACATGAACAGGAAGTCATTTACATGTGTAAAATACAACACATCGTTAACTAGCTTCTTGGTTAACAGAGGTGTTTCCATAGCAACCAGTATGGATCATTAGCTAGCTCTCAGGTCACACACACACACACACGTCTTTGAATGATCAAAAGGCTTAAATGAAGCCAGATGTGGTCTACCTAGAAATGCCTTCCTTCTACCTGGCACTCCACATGGCGTCAGTCAATGACGAGAAACAAACCGCTTTCAGAGCACATTAAAGCCCACTGAGGTATGTGGGAATGTAGATTAACTATTTCAGTCTGGTAGCGTATGGAACATTAAACCCGTCGTTAACGGTTTAGCAGAGCATACAAACATCACTGTAACGTGTACTAGCAGCGGTAATTTACTGTACGTACAGTATGTTATGTTAACAGTTAACCAGTGTAAGCTGTCCCAAACTAAATGCACAGATCCTCCCCCAAAATCCCCTTCTTCTTTTAGCAGCCCAAAGTCTCATAATGGTCCTCTATATGGAGTGAAAGACTGTGAGGGGGTCACAGATTCAAATTGTCACACAGATAATATTGAAAAAAAAAAAAGAAGAAAAAGACAGTCAGAGAGCAGTTCTGGTTATACATGCCTCCAAAGTATCTTTTAAACAAGCCTAGGTCAGAAAAAAAAGACAAAGTCTAACATTTTTCAGTTATTAACTTAGTTCCTGCTTCAAGACAACATGGTCCTTCTTATTATCCATAAGACCTTTATTTCCAGACTCCTCCTGGCTCTGCTAGTTTCGAAGGTGCAGATGTAGGCTTCAGTTGGCTCCAGTTTGTGCCTCTCATGTATCACTAATCACCACTACGTTCAAGTCACAGAGCTAAACATCAATTTTTCCCCCAAAAATAATCACCCACTTATCTTTTAAAAACTCAGATCGTGCAGCGGACATGATATTTTCATCCAGGTGATCTGAGTATTCTGGAAATACCTTCAGAACAGACAGCAGGTTTCTGGGT